>NC_136146.1:5396285-5996285 GCF_965212315.1 Lampetra planeri | reverse complement strand
GTTAAGCCGCTCTTTGCAAAGTCGTCATTTTTTCATCCCACTATCGTAATAACAACGAGCAAACATCAGCATAAGACCGCCGCGGAACCTCATAAAATTAAGATGAGTTACTTTGAGCCAAATATCTCACCGTGGAACCGTGGTACTTAGGGCAGCCGGACACACAGCGCGATCCATTTATAGATGGCCCACTGATTCGTAACGATCTCCCTTCTAATGGGCTCAGTGTACGCGTCATTGAATGCTGAAAGAAGAAAGAAAAATTAACCCGTAAAAAACAAAGTTTTTCACTATAAATCCTTTATATGCGTGGCATCGGTTTTATTTTATTATTCATTTCTGTTTTTCTTGAGTAAGAGTTTCATTTTTATCACATTTGTATTTTAAATGAAATATGAATTTTTTTTTTCATAAAAAGTGGAAAATTTTGGAACAAAAAATTTTCACGAAAATACATTGTCACGCACAACGAGTCTGTGTGCAAAATGTCAGCTCGATTGGATCACGGGAAGTGGGTTAAGATACGACCGAAAGATTTGCACGGTCGTAAGCGCGCAAGCAAGCAAGCAAGTGAACTTAATATAAAGGATTTAAAAACTACACCAGCTTATAGGAGAAGCGTTCAACATATTCAGCAATAAGTGTTTTGAGATGGGCGGGAGATGCGTGGAGATTTCGAAATGGAAATAAAGCGTCGAAAATTTCTCCAAATAGTTTTTATTTTTTTGGAATCATTTATAAATGGATCACCCCGTTTACCTAGGACCTGGCTCGAGCTCATCATCATTGTGTCGTGCAGGGCTCACACATCGGCACACCCCCCCCTCCCTCTCCGAGTATCTGCCCTGCTATGCTGTATACCCTTACAATAGAGGAAAACAACTCAGAATAAATCGTGCACAGCCTACGTAAATACGACCAAATGCCACAATCGGTGCCGAGATGCGACGCGACAGTCAATGAGGAGGTGTGCGAGTACTTAACGTGTACGCGGTGCTAAATTGCCTTCGCGACTCAACGCGCCTCACGTCACATCTCGACATCTCGACGTGTCCACGTCTCCACGTGAACGTCCCCAGAGCGCCACTGCAGTGGAGGCAAGCCAACCGACCGATCCCCCAGCATGCTGTGTGTTGCCCCTGTGCGGCACAAGCATCACTCTCGCAATTGCCTCGTGGTTGCAATTGTAGACGAAAAGCTACTTCTTTTTAAATCCTTTATATTAAGTTAACTTGCATGCTTGCTTGCGTGCTTGCTTGCTTGTTAAATCCTTTACATTAAGTTCACTTGCTTGCTTGCTTGCGTGCTTGCTTCCCTTGTTAAATCCTTTATATTAAGTTCACTTTCTTGCTTGCTTGCGTGCTTGCTTGCTTGCTTACGACCGTGCAAATCTTTCGGTCGTTTTTTAACCCACTTCCCGTGATCCAATCGAGCTGACATTTTGCACACAGACTCGTTGTGCGTGACAATTTATTTTCGTGAAAATTTTTTTCCTAAATTTTACACTGTTTAGGGAATTTTTTTAAAATATTTAGTTACCAATTGCTTAATGGTGGAAGACAATCATCTGACCCATAGGTGGCAGCCATCTCAAGCCAGAGGACGAGAGGACTCTAGCCGCCCCGATGCCACGCATATAAAGGATTTATAGTGAAAAACTTTGTTTTTACGGGTTAATTTTTTAAATCCTTTATATTAAGTTCGCTTGCTTGCTTGCTTGCGTGCTTGCTTGCTTGCGTGCTTGCTTGCTTGCGTGCTTGCGTGCTTGCTTGCTTGCTTACGACCGTGTAAATATTTTGGTCGTTTTTTAACCCACTTCCCGTGATCCAATCGAGTTGACATTTTCCACACAGACTCGTTGTGCGTGACAATTAACGTTCGTGAAAAAAAATTCACAAAATTTTACACTGTTTAGGGAAAACAAATTAAATATTTAATTACCAATTGCTTAATGGTGGCAGACAATCATCTGACCCATAGGTGGCAGCCATCTCAAGCCAGAGGACGAGAGGACTCTAGCCGCCACGCATATAAAGGATTTATAGTGAAAAACTTTGTTTTTACGGGTTTACTTGTTAAATCCTTTATATTAAGTTCACTTGCTTGCTTGCTTGTGCGCTTACGACCGTGCAACTCTTTCGGTCGTTTTTTAACCCACTTGCCGTGATCCAATCGAGCTGACATTTTGCACACAGACTCGTTGTGTGTGACAATTTCTTTTCGTGACATTTTTTTTCAAAAATTTTACACTTTTTAGGTTATTTTTTTATATATGTAATTACCAATTGCTTAATGGTGGAAGGCAATCATCTGACCCATAGGTGGCAGCCATCTCAAGCCAGAGGACGAGAGGACTCTAGCCGTCCGTTTCAAAGACCAATGTGGGCTGGGTTGTGGCCCATTGAACACGCATATAAAGGATTTATAGTGAAAAACTTTGTTTTTACAGGTTAATTTTTATATTTGACCAGGTAAGGCCTCGCTGAGAAAAACAGCTGTTTTTTTTTCAGAAGCGACCTGGTTATCACAAATGTCAACTAAATGAAGTGGTTCATCACGTGGACATTAATAGCAGTCACATACTCGAAATGCGTGATGTTGATTCTAAATGTGGAGGGAAAAACCGAAGAACCCTGAAAAAAAATCCACGAGACCACGGGAGAGAGAAAGCCATGCAAACTCGAAATATACAGCAGGCGTCAGAGTTGGGATCTAAGGCACTACCTCCTGTATACCAGGCGAAGTAGTTAACATCTCGCACAATTACAATTGTAATTGACAGCAGGTCGTGTTTCAGATTCAACTTGATTTGCTTTCATAAGGTGCTTGCTTAAGTGTCCCAGCAACTCAAAGTAGGTTTCAGCACCACACCTCATCTCAATCATGACAATTTCTTGTTGTAGTCAAGCCAAGGGGGAACCGCATTGGCAGCTGTCTCTGCGCGGGGTCATGGGAACACGGCACCGGCCTGCAGAAGTGGCATTACTCTGCCGGTACGGGGCAATGTTTTCTATCTGGTATTTCCCCGAGATGGGTCATTTTCGAGAGTAAGTTATAATATTATAAGCCGTCCATACAAAATGTTAATTGCCTTAAAAGAGCCAATTAATTGATTAATTGATGCCGATTTTGATACAAGCATTCATTGTCACCGGATCTGAGTACGTGTGCAAAATTTGGAATTCATTGGACAACAGGAAGTAGACTAACTTTTGATTGCAAGATTTGACCACGACAAACATAGGAGTCAAGTTAAGTAAAACCGTTGAATCAGTTATAATATTATAAGTTGTAATAGTGTAGTGTCAACGATTCAGAGGAGGCACTTTCTTTATTAACAACTTTCACGGTCTCGTCTGCACACTCTCCACAGTAGCTCAGCCTAGGGCCTGTACAAAACACCGGCCGTCTAACACTGACGGCGCTGGCTGAGATAGTCAACTACCATCCTTCGTAGCGCGACGTCTAGCGGAGACGTTGAGCGACGACGGCGACGAGACGATAGCGACGATGAGACGAGTCCACTCCCAGAACCGGCAGCCTCGAGCTCCCCCTCTCGGCTCCTTTTATGCTCCCGGTGCGGCGTGGCTCCGCCCTGACCGCGCCTCCTTTCTCGAACCCGCCAGCAGGTTCCAAGGGCCTCCGTGACCCTTGCCGCAGTTCCTCCCTCTACCCACACACCGTGCACACCCTCACCAGCGTGTGTGCTGTCTGTCCACCACAGATGCCGCTGCTGTACACCAGCTTGCGCTATTACACTGCAATATTCTAAATTATTATATAAGTTGTAATATTCGGAACGTTTGAACCACGATGCCAGCGCAAATTGCCGACTCATTTTCGAATAACGTCACGGGGCATCTTCAACATCCACCGTAAATCAGATGGTGTGCGTTATTCTACCGTCAATACAAACTCGCAGTATTCACCAGGCGCGGCCGCTAGCCTCAGACCTCTGCAGCGAGCGGCAAATGCACGGCCATTGAAAATGTAATCTTTGAGAAATTGGCCGGAAAAAATGTCTTCTGAGTAAACCCTCAGCAGGGCGGCAAGGATAGCAATGGTTCCCTTTAAAGAATGTTACATGCCCAATCGCAAATAGATGGGAAAGCCCGTGGGTAACTGTATTTGAGAAAAATGTTTTGTTAAGGAAGTAAGCGTAACCACAGTTCGATAGAGATTATCCCTTTGGAAGGGGGAATAAGCCAAGGTGAAATTAAACCATAAAAAAAACTCTTATAGATGAAACGTCTGTGGATTCTGAACATAAATAGGAAGTGTGCACACGAAAATGACACTACGTACGAGAATATCCCTGCCTATGCTTGATACTGGCCATGGTGAATCATAATAATAATAGCATTTCACTACCATGTGTGGTCCTGAAAAACCCCATTGGCTTACTCGCGGGCTACTTCTCAACAGAGTGAGCAGTAAAAACCACAGCATCTCGGGCATTAAATCTAACAGGTGGTTGTTCTTCCTCGTAAGAACTGCAGACCTCAGCAGACAAACGCTCATAAGATGATGTATTGCACATTCATTTTTTTCTTCCAGATAATTTTAAACACTGGCATCAGGTGCCAAGAATAATAAGGACGGAAGAACAACCAACGAACAGAACACGTCCAAGAGGACGTGTCTCATGGAGATGGAGCGACAAAATTAGTCGGTGTGCAGGTTGCTGCGTGGATTGGTACATCGCATGAACGGCTAGAGGCGCGTTGTGGCAGCAGCGGCTTGGAGAGGCCTTCATCCAGCAGTGGATTGATCATGGCTGATGATGATGATGATACTCATGATCATCATTACCAGGTGGATTTGTTTGTACTGTTTGTGGGGAAGGATAGAAGTTTTCCGGTAAAGGGTGAAAAAGCGCTTTCCTTGTTTGTCCAACAATACTCTACAACAAAGAATGATATATGGCATCGTTCTCCGGACCATTAGAGGCTCCGGAGAGTAAGGACGCACACCACAAATAGTGTCCCGTGCCAAATAAACGTACATATATCTCATTACAAACGCTCCCGCCGGATTGTAAGATGCTTTTAAACGAAGGGGGGGAATGCGCCCGTCTTGTAATCCAGGCATTATGGTTATGAGCTAGGGCAGCGGTGGCCAGCCGGTGGCTCTTAAATCCACCCACACGTGGCAACATCGAAGGGACATCACGTAGAGAGTGTTATGACGGTAGCAAAGAATAACGCATGTCTCCCGTGCTGTGCCAAAAACTGTCAATAAGTAAATTATTATATACTTGACTTTACCGAAAGAACCAAAGAGTAATTCCTGCAGTCACGAAAGCTTCAAATCAAGATATTACTCGTAGGAATCTCCTGGTTACACCAGCCCACAGGGGATTATTGTGTCCGTCCGTCCGTTGTGCAGGGAGGGGCTGGGTGAAAGGGAGGGGCTGGGTGGGGAGGGTGGGGCTGGGTGGGGAGGGGAGTGTGGGGAGGGGCTGGATGGGGAGGGTGAGGAGGGGCTGGGTGGAGAGGGTGGGGAGGGGCTGGGTGGGGAGGGTGGGGCTGGGTGGGGGTGGGAGGGGAGTTGCTGGGTGGGGAGGGGCTGGTCACCCCGTGGTGCCCTTATAAAACTCAACGTTTAACCTACTCACGCCGGCTTGTGCCCGCCCTCACAGTCGGGCATATTTGCGGAATACACCACGCCGCCGTTGACCCTGCAGGCCATTGACCGAGCAACCCAACGTTCCTACCAGCTCCCTCCGCAGGAATGTGTTTTATACTCTTTGGTTCTTTCGGTAAAGTCACGTAGAAAGTAAAAATAAAGTAAATAATAGAACACGACGTTTCGATTGCCACACAAGCAACCGTCATCAGGTGATAACTGTATGTAAATACAAGCTCGGAGAGAGACACATACACAGAGAGAGACACATACACAGAGAGAGACAAACAACCCCCCTCTCTATATATATAATACCTCGTCACAGAGGCGTTGTTTCTCTGTGTGTCTCTGCGTGTGTCTCTCTCTCTGCGTGTGTCTCTCCTGTGTGTGTCTCTCTTTCTGTGTGTGTCTATCTCTCTGTGTATGTGTCTCTCTCCGTGTCTGTGTTTGTCTCTCTGTATAAGTGTTTCTCTCCGAGTTTCTCACCTGCTGACGGTTGCTTGTGTTGCAATCGAAACGTCGTGTTCTATTATTTATTGTATTTTTTCGTTCTACACATATATACACTTGGCTATTGCAGGAAGTCTAAGGGATACTTGTTGGCTCGCGGTTTGTTAGAGGCTGGCCACTCCTGGGCGCGTGTTGTGGGCAACGGCCGTGTTCGCCGGAGCAGAGTGAAAGGTGAGAAAAAACCCGCGGACGGAAATGGAAACGCTACTTTAACATCGTAACGGCGAAGTTTGAAGGAACTTCACGTGCGAGTGGTTTCCATCGAAAGACATTGAAGATGAAGGGAAATTGCCTGAAATGGCTCGCATGTATAAAAAAAAACAATTCGGGGACAGAGTTAATAACCAAGATAGCGTGTCTTTAACTTGTACACTACCGACAACATCATTCCTTCATTCGTTCGTGTATTTGAAATGAAATACGAGTTACTACATTAACCGTGCACGAACTGAAGTAATGACGACGGGGTTAAGTAGAGCTACCTGCAGGCGCGGATTTGACTGACAGCCTTGCAGTTGTGACGACAACACAAACACAAACCAAGTAAAAAGTGGAGGGACGCAAGCAGCTCAAGGGGCTCAAGCACCCATGACAAGATAAGGGTTCATCAGATATTATCTCAAATTCAAATTTTAATCAAAATAACAGGCTCATTAGCGCGCTAAATTAATTTATTCATCTCATCTTTGCCTCGTCTGCATGTCCTGTATCTCATCTCACTCCGTCTCATCTTTTTACCAGATTTCTCTTATCTCACTGCATCTTTCTCTCCCTGTCTTCAGTCATCTCACTACGATTTCATTTATTTGAAAGTTTAATTTCAAGTATGCTGGGGGTGGGAGTTGGGGGGGGGAGAGACCCCAAAAAATGATTTCCGTTTCAGGGCTCTCAATGGGCCAGCACCGGCCAGGACACTTACAAAAACCACGACAGGAACTTGACGTGGCAGCGCGGTGGTGATTTCATTGCCAGCGTGAGCGGAATAAAATCCATCATCAAGTGAGGTTGGTCACTCCAGGTCCACGTCTATTTATTTATTTTTTGTGTTTCTATTGCTTGCCTCGGCGTGGGGGTCTGCGGACACACCAGGGCCAAACGAGAACGTTAACATTTGCCGCGGCTTCACTCCGTTTGAAGCATGATGCCGAGCCCACCTTCCTGACCTTTTCCCTATCGAATCGCTTGGTTTCCTTTGCAGAGACTTTCTGGCAAGGTCCCAAAAAATAAAACATACTCGGTGCAAAAAAAAATAAGTGCTAAATCACAGGGCGGCTATTTCCGCTCTCCATCTGGCCGGTGACTTTCTGTGCACGGCGCTGAACGGCACGGCAATTGGCACTTTCCACTTCATCACCGCGCAGGGCACTTGGGTTACTTGTTAAAGTGTGCGTGTTCGTGTGTGTGCGTGGTAGTGTGTGGTAGTGTAGCGGTTAGCGCGCTGCGCTATGAACCTGGCGACCCGGGTTCGATTCCTGCTCACGGGTGGCCGTTATTTGAACCGGTCCTGTGCCTCCCCTAGGTCGACTCAGCCTCAAATGAGTACCTGGTGTGGTGTGTAAACATTGCCACTAGGGAGACAAAGGCGGTCGGGCGTGGCGCTGGCCACCCACCTCCTCATGTGCCGTGCCGGCCTTTAGAGGTGCTCGCTAACAGCACTTGCCCCTACAGTCTGGGGGGGGGGGGGTCTTTGTTTTGTGTGTGTTTGCACACGTGCGCGCATTCACGTGAGTATGTATACGTATGTAGCACTTATAGAGGGCGGCACGGGCCACAAGGTCGTGGTGTGGTCAGAACCGTTCGCAGGCGGCCGCCTTTAGCGACGCGTTCTAAGGATGAGTTGACCGAGGCCTGAGGGCTCAGGACCAGGTCAGATAATCACAACTGCAGTTGGCCATGGTCAGGAATAAAATTTAATTCGCTGAGTTGGTAGCGCAGTGCACTGACGACTACACTACCGTTCCTACTTTCATCGGTGCTTAGTCACATTGTGTGTGTGTGTGAGATTATGCTGTACTACAAAAAATACAATCAAGCAAAACAACATTAATTGATAATAGGTTCACAAAACAATTTAAAGATCTATAAAAGGAACACAACTTGGAAACACACACTGGCCGGTAGATCTCGGGTCAGTGTTGAAGTCCGACCGGGACCAGGCAAATGCGGGCATGTGGCAGAGAGTTGGGAAAGTTGTTCAACTTTAGAATGAGGAAGCAACGTAATCCTGTGCCTACGGCATGTTGGGCGAGTGTACAATTAGCTGCTATGGTATGGATCATGGGCCAAAAGCCGAAAAGTGCACAGAAAAGCTTGGAGTGGTGGCACGCTTTGGAATTACTTTGAGAGACAGGAGGAGGAACGCAGGATTTGGAGCGAGTATGCACGGCAGAGGCGTCGTGTTGACCCATGAAAAGTAAGTAGGCCTGGCCAGCATACGTTGCGAGGAAGCGTGAGGGCCGGTAAGATCGACACTCATGACGGAGCGAGGAGACATGCCCAAGGGGACGTGCACCATGCAGATGTAGCGACGAAAAAAACTTGGTCCAGTGTGGCTCGTGATTTGTTCGATTGTCGGGAGCGGTGGTGTAGTGGTTAGCACACCATCATGTGTCCGTCCAGTGCTCGCCGAGGTCGCACTCATTGGACACACAAAGTGCTTGCAACAGATGAACCACAATCCCTTGTTGATCTTGTCAATGAGCATACACCATCAAGCGAATCAGGTGTGCTAACCATTACACCGTGCAGGCAAAATAGAAGTATGTTAAATAGTCTGGCTATTTATGAAAGAAAAAAAAACATAATACATCATTTTATTGTAAGCGTCATTGTGTGTTTTGCCAAATACATCAATTTAAACCTCTCCAACAATACGTGGAATGCGTGTAACGAGGCACATACTTTGCACGAATCAATTATTGTCGAAGAACAGTATATGGTCGTAAATATCTTGTGTGTTGGACCAAATATCAAAACTTTAACTTGGGAAGTCATACTGCATGCAAACGATTTGTTTTAATTTGTAAACGCATTTCCATTGAATACAAATCTCCCACATTGCCGGATCATGCAATGTACAATCCATAGCTAATGAGCTAAATTGCAATTATACTTATTCATGCATAATAAATGCATTAAGGATAGATTAACATCTGTCAAACGGTGTTGATTAAAATTTACGGATTGAACTCTCAATTGAGTCCCTTCCATTCGAATTTAAAATTCAAATCCACATTTAAATTTTACCGACCGCAGGATGCAATTGGTGCTCAGCCAGACCTGGCCTCGATAAATTTTGGGCCGGAAGCCCTTCGAGCGCAGTGGATGTGGCTTCTGGAGTTCGAAGCCACGGGAACTAATTATGGCACAGTTGGGTGTATGTCCACATCGTCGGGAACGGTCAGCGCACTGCGTTACGAACCCGGCGACCTGAATTCGATTCCTGTTCAAGGCCAATACCGGTGGCAATTATCTGAACCGGTCATGGGCCTCCCCTAGGTCAACTCAGCCTCAAATGAGTACCTGCATCTGCGATTAGCACGATTGGCTATATACATGCATGCATGGTGCGGTGTGTAAAACATCGCCACTGGGGTGACAAAGGCGGTCGGGCGTGATACTAGCCACCCACCCCCTCGTGTGCCGTGCCGGCCTTCATAGGTGCTACTCGCAAACAGCACTTGCCCCAACAGTCTGTTAAGGCTATGTGGGGGGGGGGAATTTTTGTTTTATATATGTCCACATCCTCTGCTAGGCGAAAGATTTCAACAGATTAGCGCAATAACGCGACGCATCTCTTAGCCTTGCGGGCCACACGCGCACCGAGACCCTCAGAGCAGACCACAGAGCACATACCGTGACAGCAAAGCAACTCGGCCACGCCTGACACAATCATCGAGCTTGACCACCTCGACTTAAAATGACAGCTGTTGCTCTGCACCGGGGGGGGGGGGGGGAACCTGCCGCTCCGGAACTGCATGCGGCTCTTTAAGGGAGAGCAGTGCGGCTCTTGAAATAAAAAGGCGAATCGTGGAAGTTCAGTTTACCATGAGAGAGTCCAGTTTACCATGGGGGAGTTCAGTTTACCATGGGAGAGCCCAATTTACCATGGGGGTGTTCAGTTTACCATGGGGGAGTCCAGTTTACCATGGGGGAGTTCAGTTTACCATAGGAGAGCCCAGTTTACCATGGGGGTGTTCAGTTTACCATGGGGGAGTTCAGTTTACCATGGCGGAGTTCAGTTTACCATGGGGGAGTTCAGTTTACCATGGGAGAGTCCAGTTTACCATGGGGGAGTTCAGTTTACCATGGGGGAGTTCAGTTTACCATGGGAGAGCCCAATTTACCATGGGGGTGTTCAGTTTACCATGGGGGAGTCCAGTTTACCATGGGGGAGTTCAGTTTACCATAGGAGAGCCCAGTTTACCATGGGGGTGTTCAGTTTACCATGGGGGAGTTCAGTTTACCATGGCGGAGTTCAGTTTACCATGGGGGAGTTCAGTTTACCATGGGAGAGTCCAGTTTACCATGGGGGAGTTCAGTTTACCATGGGAGAGTCCAGTTTACCATGGGGGAGTTCAGTTTACCATGGGAGAGTCCAGTTTACCATGGGGGAGTTCAGTTTACCATGGGGGAGTTCAGTTTACCATGGCGGAGTTCAGTTTACCATGGGGGAGTTCAGTTTACCATGGGAGAGTCCAGTTTACCATGGGGGTGTTCAGTTTACCATGGGGGAGTTCAGTTTACCATGGCGGAGTTCAGTTTACCATGGGGGAGTTCAGTTTACCATGGGGGAGTTCAGTTTACCATAGGAGAGCCCAGTTTACCATGGGGGTGTTCAGTTTACCATGGGGGAGTTCAGTTTACCATGGCGGAGTTCAGTTTACCATAGGAGAGCCCAGTTTACCATGGGGGTGTTCAGTTTACCATGGCGGAGTTCAGTTTACCATGGGGGAGTTCAGTTTACCATGGGGGAGTTCAGTTTACCATGGGGGGTGGGGGTCTATGTGTGTGTGTGAGTCGATGTGTTTGTGAAAGTCCATATGTGTGTGTGTGTAAGTCGATGTGTGTGTGTGAGTCGCTGTGTTTGTGTGTGTGTGCAAGTCGATGTGTGTGTGGGTCGATGTATGTGTGTGTGTAAGTCCATGTGTTTGTGTGTGTCAGTCCATATTTGTGTGTGTTAGTCAATGTGTGTGCGTGTTGTGTGTGTGTGTGTACACAACTAATACTTAACAATTAGGTTACTAAATTTGAAAATAATAATGTGTGTGTCTAAGTCCATGTGTGTGTGTGTGAGTCCATGTGTGTGTGTCTTAGTCCAAATGTGTGTGTAAGTCCATATGTGTGTGTAAGTCGATGTGTGTGTGTAAGTCGCTGTATATGTGTACGCGATATGTGTGTGTATCTAAAGTCGATGTCTGTGTGTGTGACTCGATGTTTGTGTGTGTATTTCTATTCCGATTTCGCGTCCGTCACCTTTAAAGTGGTTTAATGAGCGATTAAGTGCTGTTTTTGGTTATTTATTTATTAGCTAGCGCACGCTAGACCCTACCAACTCACACGCGTTCGGTGGGGGGGATGGCCACTACCAAGTCACACGCGTACGGTGGGGGTGACGGGGGAATTCTGTTTCGTGTGGACACAATGCAAGGTAACACGTGCAGATGTACAGCTCCCTTCAAACATTTATTACCATGACTGTTTACTCATTACAAATTGCCTTTATAGGTTCGCTTTAATGACAGGGATCAACCAATGCTCATGAAGAATAGACTTTGAATGTGCTCTTGTGTGTGTCTTAGTCGATGTGTGTGTGTAAGTCCATGTGCGTGTGAGTCTATGTATGTGTGTGTTTAAGTCGATGTATGTGTTAGACAATGTGTGTGTGTGTGTGTGCATCCATGTGTGTTAGTTGATGTGTGTGTGTACGTCGAAATGTGTGTCTGTGTGAGTCCATGTGCATTTGTAAGTCGACGTGTGTAAGTCGATGTGTGTGTGTGTACGTCGATGTGTTTGTGTCTAAGTCCATGTGTATGTGTCAGTCAATGTCTGCGTGTAAGTCGATGTGTGTGTGGCTTTATGTGCGTGTGTGAGTCGATGTATGTTTGTGTGTGAGTCTATGTGTGTCAGTCGATGTGTGTGTGTACGTCGATGTGTGTGTGTAAGTCGATGTGTGTGCGTGGGTCCATGTGTGTGTAAGTCCATGCGTGTGTGTGTCTTAGTCGATATGTGTGTGTGTGTGTGTCGATGTGTGTGTGTATGTCGATGTGTGTGTGAGTCTATGTATGTGTGTGTGAGTCGATGTGTGTGTGTAAGTCTATGTGTGTGTGTGTGAGTCCATGTGTGTGTGTAACTCCATGCATCTGTGTTTAAAGTCGATGTCTGTGTGTGTGAGTCCATATGTGTGTGTGTGTGAGTCGATGTGTTTGTATGTGTGTGGGTCGATGTCTGTGTGTGTGTAAGTCGATGTATGTGGTGTGTGTGTCTTTTTCGCTCAGGCAACGCCGGGTACTTCCCGCTAGTATATAATAATTATTATCAGAGCATGTTTTTGTTTGCATGTTCACCACAAGTACGTGTGGCTAATGCAGACAGGATTTCTTGAAAAAATGATCATGTTTGGTGTTTTTTTAACATCTTAACACCTAATGTGAGGCGTGGCTGCGAATCGTACATCGGTTTGTCAGCGGGTTCGCATCGCTTTGGGCGTCTCCCAGTCACCGTGCCATCGACCCGCTTGAGCGCTGCTCCCGGTTGCAGTCTGCTAGATGGTTTTGTCAGCTCCTCGTGAAGAAATGACTTTCATGCGGAGCGTGAACGGAAGCCTTGACATTATCGACGTGATGACTGTGTCACTAGCATGGTTGCAAAAATATTATTTTGCACATTAGAATAAAATGGAGGTTTGATTGTTGTTGTTGTACCCCATACAAAGACGCTTGTTTTCACAGATTGGGAAACAATTATGTCACGAGTTGCAAGGGCTAGCAATCAAAACAATAATTCACAGCCCTTTTTCTATCCACTGCTGTATAAAATGACTCATCTGGTCATTGTGTCAGGCCTGTGAAGGGGCAGGGGCTAATACCGGTCCAGGTATAAGGAGCCACTGAGATTATCCATTCCCAGGAATCAAACTAAGGTTTGAGGCTTCATAGGGCAATGTTCCATCTACCGCACCAATGGTCCATCCCAGCCATTTACTTACAAGACCAGCGATGGTTGTGTTTTCAATCACCGCAGTGCTACAAGCCTCAGGAAGGTAATTAAGCTGTGTGGATTACAACAACAACAATGTAGTCATGTTCACCGGTGCATCATTACCTAAGCGGTTAAACACGGCGCAAATGAAATACTATGTCAATTTTTATTTATTGTATATACACACTAGTCAACAGAAAGATGTGCATTTCTTCCTTCACGGATATACTTAATCATTATTGCCATTGTGGATGTAACTTAAAGCAGGAGTTAAATAAACGGATGCTTTATTGAGACCATTACTATAACCCTCGCAATATCTGGGCCGTGAACTGCAACCCAAAAAAAAACTGCCATTCAATTTTTGCACAGCGGCGGAGATTTTGCAGAATACTGATGAGCCGAAAAATCACCGCGCCGACACACCGAGCGAAGAAGAAAAAAAAATTGGGGGGGGGGGGCAAGCAACATTCCAGTTTGGATGAGCGAAGCTCCCTCCCTCCCTCTCTCCCGCTGCAGAAAGACATCCGCCTACAACGTCCACTCTCCCTCCCTCCCTGCCGCTCTACCTCCATCCCCCTCCCGCCTGCCTCGCCTGCCCGCCCGCCCGCCCGCGAGCGCACGTGGCGGTGTGAGATGGCGAGATTAAGCCGGCCCCGCGGGACTTGCATACGAAGCGGCGCGGGTAACCACCACAGGGGGCCTCGTCTGTGAAGGAGGAGGAGGCCGCCGTTCGAGCAGCACGTGGGCGCGCGGTGCGGCTGGGCGGTCGAGCGAGGCGTGGTCGACGCGGCACATCATCATCATCATCATCTCTCCATCTCTTTCGGGGTCGATAAATTAAGTACCACTTTGTGGGGGCAAGGGGGGTTGGTCACAACAGCGGTTGTTCGCTGTAGCGAGACTCGCCCCTGCCATAGGGATGTGGAATTTCCAGCACTGGCGGCTCTGCAGGGCTGTAAACGGGAGATACGTACCAATGCATCAATGCTGCTCATTTGAGAAGAAAATTTTACTTTCACTGTTTGACTTTATTTTTTATAGAGACATGCAGCAAGGCGGATAATGATATAATGTTCTATAACGATTATAAGTGAACTGTCATCGTTATCGCTTCCGGATATGACTTGGTCACAGGCTATTCTTTTGTGTAAAGGTAAAGGTTCAGCCCTGCATTTGGCTGTTCGCTCATGCATTACGCTGCTGGCAGGAGGGGCTTTGACTCCGGGCTAAAAGGAGGTTATTATTTTTCGAGTGTATATATTATCACTGCCTTACTACTTACGTCTCGTTCAACAAATATGCTCCATTCAATACTCCAAATATCCAGCTGTGAAAGGATACAAATGGAAAACTGACTTATGAATGCAATGTCTTACCCTAGCAATTGATCCATTAATTTACCATCGCATCCGTGCCTTTATCGGTATCCAAAGAACACATTCACTGATTCACCGAAATACTTTTTTTGAAATCAAATTCCACTGATTAAAGGAGAACCATAAGTTTTACGAGAATGTGCAAGGCATAAAAGATCTTCAAAGTAATTTCACTTCTTCAAAAAAAAAACAGGCTGTTTGAGAAGGCCGTGATTTGATCTGACTCGTGGCAAGTGGCAGTGTTGAGCTCAACGCCCCTTGAGCTACAAACCTTTCCACCCGAGTTCGATTCTCAATCACGGCCAATCCTGGGCCACCCCTAGTAGGTCGACTTAGCCTCAAATGAGTACCCGATGCTATGTGTAAATATCGTCACTCGGGAGACAAAGGTGTCCGGGCTAGGGGTACTGGTCACCCTCCCACTCGTGTGCCGTGCCTGCCTTCATAGGTTCGGCTCGACAACAGTCTGTTAAAGCTATGCTCGAGATATTTGTCTTTTGATCTGACCTGGAGAGTGGGCCCCAAACCCATAAGACCGTAGGAGAGATGCAATGATTGTGATTATTCTGTAGAGGCCCCTACTGACGAACGGGAGATTTTAGATACTCTGGAATCATCATCTTAATACTGTCCATTTAAGGTGTTTGTTCTCATCATCATCATCACATTGACGGAATACAATCGTCGTTCTCAATTTTTTTTTTGTCACGGCGGCCCTAGCAACCGCTGCCACCCACCCTCCCTCCTCCCAGGTTACGAAGGACCACAATAACGCAGACAGATGAGATGTCCACACCTCTCGTCAATGTGCTTTAGAAAGGCAATTGTTTCAAATTGTGTGTCAGTGCGTGCTATGTGAGTAACGCATCCGTTGTGTGTTGTGCATTACTGTGTTGTGTTAGTAAGGCATATTTTTCATGTTGTTTATTTGGTGTGTGTTTGCGTTAGCAAGGGAGATATTTCAAGCTGTATATTGGTGTGTGTTTGCGTTAGCAAGGGAGATATTTTATGTTGTATATTGGTGTGTGTTTGCGTTAGTAAGGGATATATTTCATGTTGTATATTGGTGTGTGTTTGCGTTAGCAAGGGAGATATTTTATGTTGTATATTGGTGTGTGTTTGCGTTATCAAGGGAGATATTTCATGCTGTATATTGGTGTGTGTTTGCGTTAGCAAGGGAGATATTTCATGTTGTATATTGGTGTGTGTTTGCGTTATCAAGGGAGATATTTCATGCTGTATATTGGTGTGTGTTTGCGTTATCAAGGGAGATATTTTATGTTGTATATTGGTGTGTGTTTGCGTTAGTAAGGGAGATATTTTTAGTTGTATATTGGTGTGTGTTTGCGTTAGCAAGGGAGATATTTTATGTTGTATATTGGTGTGTGTTTGCGTTAGTAAGGGAGATATTTCATGCTGTATATTGGTGTGTGTTTGCGTTAGCAAGGGAGATATTTTATGTTGTATATTGGTGTGTGTTTGCGTTAGTAAGGCATATATTTCATGCTGTTTATTTGGTGTGTGTTTGCGTTAGTAAGGGAGATATTTCAAGCTGTATATTGGTGTGTGTTTGCGTTAGCAAGGGAGATATTTTATGTTGTATATTGGTGTGTGTTTGTGTTAGTAAGGGAGATATTTCAAGCTGTATATTGGTGTGTGTTTGCGTTAGCAAGGGAGATATTTTATGTTGTATATTGGTGTGTGTTTGCGTTAGTAAGGGAGATATTTCAAGCTGTATATTGGTGTGTGTTTGCGTTAGCAAGGGAGATATTTTATGTTGTATATTGGTGTGTGTTTGTGTTAGTAAGGGAGATATTTCAAGCTGTATATTGGTGTGTGTTTGCGTTAGTAATGGATATATTTCATGTTGTATATTGGTGTGTGTTTGCGTTAGCAAGGGAGATATTTTATGTTGTATATTTTTGTATTTTTGTCACCATAACGTGGCGCTGACGCTCCCTGCTCACATTCAAAATGTATCCTGCACAGTATCCATGCCGCAGGCTGGGTCATCCTGGTACGCTTTGATGAACCTCCCCCCCCCCTGTCTCAGGTGGTTGAGCCACACGAGTTGAGAACTGCCGATGTAACGGAACATTTTAAGTTGTCCATCATTCGGATTTTTCTTTTCCCTGTGTACACGGTCAACTCTCCTCGCCCCTACACGGCCGCGGTGCCAAGACGGTCATACACATGCCACCAAGGCCAGCTATCAAAGTAAACTATGTTACTTACCAGGTAAAACCTACGGAGCTATAAGCTCTCTTTCAGAGGCGGGCTCGGTCACACCTGATCGCTCATCAAGGTGGGTGGGTGAAACCACCGTATGCGGGAATTCATGAGTAGCCAAATGATCTAAATGCATGTCTCTAAATGTGGAGGGCACGACTCGATCACTCGGAGAAAAATCCACGCGACCACCACGGGGAGGAAACACGCGGACTCCACAAATACAACAGCCACCGTCAGGGTCTGGGAATAAAACCACGACCTCCTTGCGTACCGCACGAGGCAGATAACATCTCCCCACCACGGCAGCTTATTAAATTAAGTAGTCTCACAAGGACAGAAAATTATAGCATCGATGGAAGTCTATTAATATTTTTTTTTTGCACAAAGAACCGCATTCGAAAAATTAATGGAGTAAAGTTTCCTCTTTTTTATATATTGAGCACGCTATAATTGTTTCACAGATTTTAATTTATATTCATTCGTTCGGTCACCTTATGAACGAGATTTAATCCATTACCTTAAGTATTAGCTGCAGTTCTCGTCAAATTCAACGTGACGTTATCGTGCGACTTTTTTCTCTCGTCTCAGAGTTGCCGATCGTCGCACGCTGAGGATTCATTATGAGACCAGACCACTTGTTTTCATGAACCTGTCACGACAATCTAATCAGCAATTCATTACCGTTATTTAATTAAAATTATAAAATTTACGTATTATACCACAAGCCTCGTCGTGTTCGCAACGTGAGAAAGTGTAATCATTGTTCAGGAGAGTTTTCCCCGATTTGGACCCAATTAAAAACATAGTAAAAATATACCAGGAAACCCGGTAACTTTTTGGGCGTTGGTTAGATTTCAACTACCTCGCCTGGTACGCAGGAGGGACCTGGGTTCGATCCCGACCCTGACGCCTGCTGTATATTTGGAGTTTGCGTGTCTCTCTCCCCGTGGTTGCGTGGATTTTTCTCCGGGTCCTCCGGTTTCTTCCTCCACGTTTAGAAGCACGCGTTGAGATTATTTGGCTGCTGTAGATTTCCACATGATAAGCCACTTCGTTTAGCTATCATTTCTTGCCACGTTGCGTCTGAAAAAGAGGAATACAGCACAGTGGGCCTTACCTAATAATGTAAAAAAAGTTTAGATTTTTTTTAAAATCAAACAACGATAAGTATGTATCGTACAATCATCCATCTCAAACCCTTTCCGTGACGTTTCGAGACTTTTGGGGATCATTAGACAATTTCGTTAATCAGTGATTGGCTTCATGTGGGAGGAAACCCACGTCGTCGTCGAAAGCCGGCGTGCAATGAAGAGATAACACTCGAAGCTCAGGACAAATGGATTCAATCCATAGCTGCACTGCCATCTACTGGCCACTTCCAAGGGCAAGCCTACAGCACCTCGTATTCTCAGACAGTCTCGGACCCAAGCGCTAACCAACAGCGTTGCAAAAGACGCATCAAATAACAGAAAATGTTTATTTTATTAATGATACGTACAATCAATCGCGTGTGTAAGAATCGGTTTGAATTCACATTCCCGTTGTGCGTAATGGGTTCGAAATGCGAAAATGAAAAAAATTGAATCTAACCATAACCTTGAATCACGACAGATGATTGACACGCCAGTTGGTGGGAGGCTGGGGGCGCTGGGGATATGGGGAGAGTGGATGCAGTGTGACATCTCTGCCAGGCGTAATGCTGCTGAGCTTACAAGACCCCCTGAGATTGGGAATATTCATGGGAAGTGCAAAGTATACTCGATGTGGTGTGCCGGATGCAGAAACAAATCCGGTTCTTTGACCCAGACGGAAAATCGCCTGCTGGATTTAAGCCCCGATTAGAGTATTTCGCTGTTTCGATGAATTTCCACTTGATAAGCCACTTCGTTGAACTGTCATTTGTGATAGCAAGGTCGCTTCTGGAAAAAGAGCAATATCGCTCAGTGGGTCTTACCTGGTAGATGAAATAACATTTTTACATGTTGAGATTTTAGTTTAAATAAGCAGTTTCATATTAAGGTTTGTTGCAGCGACGACACTTAACAGAGTCCTTTAAAATGCTTGGTTCTTTCGGTAAAGTCACGTAGAAGGGAGATACTAAAATAATCTATATATATAAAATCGCAAATCTGTCTGTCTGTCTGTGTGTCTGTCTGTGTGTCGCCGGACCATATGCAGTTTCATTGGACGAAATGTGAGGGATTTGCGAGACACGATTGGTCCATTTGGTTTTCCACGGCGGTTGCCCCTGGCAACGGGTAGCGACGCATTCGCTGCGGGGTGGACGCCATTTTTAATTCCCGTTAAAAATATGCGCATTAACACGCGACTCTGAGGTAAATTCATCAAAGTTTCACGTCCTCTTCACTCCCCCCCCCCCCACCCCAATGTGTGCAATTACTATTATAGGGTCGGTAGATAATAAAATTATAGCGATTAGACAGTATTATTGTAGCGCGGGGGGGGGGTAACGGCCCCAGTACCCAGCCTCACCCGGGTGGGCAATTTAGGCGAGGCCGGAGGCTCTGCACGGTACTAGGCCTCGACACCCCACCACACTATAGGCCGTACATATTACTGCACAGCGGCCGAGGAGATCGTGGCTGGCGGGGGGGGGGCAGGGGTAGCAGCCCATCTGTGTATATATGTAAGGTTATTAAGAAATATCTTTTTCACCCGGGCAACGCCGGGTACTTCTGCTAGTATTCATATAAAACAATAAAATATATTTATATTTATTTTATTATATCCCTTCTACGTGACTTTACCGAAAGAACCAAGAATATGAATCCCTGCAGTCACGAAAGCTTTAAGTCAAAATTTAGAGTCATTTAAAGTTACGATGTGGCTGCTTGGCATTGAAAACTTGGGGGCAAGCCAGAAACAGTAACGATGCTCACAGGTTTCAAGGGCATAACGCTGGGGTGGGGTGGGGTAACAGGCACCTGCATTGAGATGACTCGACAATTCCCACTAATGAGTGTTTGGCCTCATGTGGACCTGTGCAGGCATATCCCCGTAGTCCTGCGAGGTGCCACAGTCACACAGGGTGGTGGTGGTGGTAGCGGCGGCGCAAGGGACACCACACACGTCCCCACTTGCCTATCTGTTTCCAAAGTGATAAAATGAAAAAAAAGTGTTAAAAATACAAGAAAATTATGCACCGCTAAAAATGGACGAAAATTGCGCTGCTTGTGCTTTAATCTCGTTGCTTATTTTAATCTGAATGCTCGATCGGCTTCGTGTCGGTGAGATGACGGATGCATCCAGAGTGCTCGCAGAGCGGGGGCAACCCTTGGTGGCGGAGAACGGAAGTGGGTATTACAGAGCTGCCTCCGAGATCACACTTACAGCGATCGATCACTCGACCACACGGTAGGCGGCAGCCCATTCCCACTCAACGTTGCGTACCCGAGTAATGTTCGTCGCACGTCAGTGAATATTTTTCTATTATCGGAGCTGAACATGAAAATTAAAAGAAAACAATCGAATCTAACCATAACCTTGAATCACGACAGATGATTGAAACGCCAGTTGGTGGGAGGCTGGGGGCGCTGGGGATATGGGGAGAGTGGATGCAGTGTGACATCTGTGCCAGGCGTAATGCTGCTGAGCTTACAAGACCCCCTGAGATTGGAAATATTCATGGGAAGTGCAAAGTATACTCGATGTGGTGTGCCGGATGCAGAAACAAATCCGGTTCTTTGACCCAGACGGAACATCGCCTGCTGGATTTAAGCCCCGATTAGAGTATTTCGCTGCTAGTCTTGGGAACTGCCTGGATTCGAACCTTGATTCTCAGCAATGGCAGTTCAGCACTCATAATCAGCTTTCTTACAAGATCACGTTCTTTTCTTTTGTTCTCGCAGTGTAAAGTGCGATGTCCAAATGCAGGCCACTCAATCTCTCTTGCCCCCCCCCCCAATCATCTCGGCTTTAAAAGGCTATTGTCCAAAATATCAGCCTTACTATATCGTCATCTGTTATTACGCAGTGTGACAGATGAACATGGTGAGGAGTGCTTTTTTATTTGAACTTGGGACGAGGAACACCAGAGAGTGTTGTCGGTCACAAGTGTACTTCTTCCTAACACGCTTTCACATCCTGCTGAGATCAAATTATCAACACAGAGCCCACCCCTGCTGTGACAAATCTACAATCGTGTGTGGGGGAAAAAAAAAACATTCTGTAAATTCCCACGGGTAATGTGCCCTCGCAGTCGCATCGCCGCGGAAAAACAAAACATTTGCATAGGAACGTTGGCAATGCAATCTCGCGTGCTCGTGAATGGCATTTACCTCGTTTACCTCTCCGGCTTATCTATGTGCCGTGAGGAAGGCAAGCGTTTTTTTTATATCGACAAATATGCTGAGTTCTTCTTCGTTCTTCTTCGTGTTCTTCCTTCTTTCTCTTGTCCATCATCGTGTTCTTCCTCCTGGTTCTTCCTCCTGGTTCTTCCTCCTGGTTCTTCCTCCTGGTTCTTCCTCCTGGTTCTTCCTCCTGGTTCTTCCTCCTGGTTCTTCCTCCTGGTTCTTCCTCCTGGTTCTTCCTCCTGGTTCTTCCTCCTGGTTCTTCCTCCTGGTTCTTCCTCCTGGTTCTTCCTCCTGGTTCTTCCTCCTGGTTCTTCCTCCTGGTTCTTCCTCCTGGTTCTTCCTCCTGGTTCTTCCTCCTGGTTCTTCCTCCTGGTTCTTCCTCCTGGTTCTTCCTCCTGGTTCTTCCTCCTGGTTCTTCCTCCTGGTTCTTCCTCCTGGTCTTCCTCCTGGTTCTTCCTCTTGTTCTTCCTCTTGTTCTTCCTCCTGGTTCTTCCTCCTGGTTCTTCCTCTTGTTCTTCCTCTTGTTCTTCCTCCTGGTTCTTCCTCTTGTTCTTCCTCCTGGTTCTTCCTCCTGGTTCTTCCTCTTGTTCTTCCTCTTGTTCTTCCTCTTGTTCTTCCTCCTGGTTCTTCCTCCTGGTTCTTCCTCTTGTTCTTCCTCTTGTTCTTCCTCTTGTTCTTCCTCCTGGTTCTTCCTCCTGGTTCTTCCTCCTGGTTCTTCCTCCTGGTTCTTCCTCTTGTTCTTCCTCTTGTTCTTCCTCCTGGTTCTTCCTCTTGTTCTTCCTCTTGTTCTTCCTCCTGGTTCTTCCTCTTGTTCTTCCTCTTGTTCTTCCTCTTGTTCTTCCTCCTGGTTCTTCCTCCTGGTTCTTCCTCTTGTTCTTCCTCCTGGTTCTTCCTCCGTGTTCTTCCTCTTGTTCTTCCTCTTGTTCTTCCTCCTGGTTCTTCCTCCTGTTTCTTCCTCCTGGTCTTCCTCTTGTTCTTCCTCCTGGTTCTTCCTCTTGTTCTTCCTCCGTGTTCTTCCTCCTTGTTCTTCCTCTTGTTCTTCCTCTTGTTCTTCCTCCGTGTTCTTCCTCCTGGTTCTTCCTCTTGTTCTTCCTCTTGTTCTTCCTCCTGGTTCTTCCTCTTGTTCTTCCTCCTGGTTCTTCCTCTTGTTCTTCCTCTTGTTCTTCCTCCTTGTTCTTCCTCTTGTTCTTCCTCTTGTTCTTCCTCCGTGTTCTTCCTCCTTGTTCTTCCTCTTGTTCTTCCTCCTTGTTCTTCCTCCTTGTTCTTCCTCTTGTTCTTCCTCTTGTTCTTCCTCTTGTTCTTCCTCTTGTTCTTCCTCTTGTTCTTCCTCTTGTTCTTCCTCCGTGTTCTTCCTCTTGTTCTTCCTCCTTGTTCTTCCTCTTGTTCTTCCTCTTGTTCTTCCTCTTGTTCTTCCTCGTGTTCTTCCATCTTCTTTTTCGTTCTTAATATCAAATACATTGGATCGAGAAACAAAACGACGACATAGAGGAGGTACGGCAACGTTGAAATTTATTTATTTATTCAGGAAAGCCACGCTGAGTCATAGGGATATTTTCATGAGGGCCCTGCTGCTGCTGCTGCTACATTGGCTTTCTCTTCAAAGATGCGCTCGGCCAATAAATAATGAGTTGAGTTTATTGCAGCACATGGGAGGAAACCGGACCAACCCGAAGATAATCAACGACCTCCCGTATGCCAGGCGAGGTAGTTAACATATAACCACAGTGACAACACCATGAGCTTCATTCGACTTACGTGCACTTCAAATGAGTTACGCGATTTTAAAAGCCCACGTATAATCTCATCATCGTCGTCACCGTCAGCCAACGGGCAATCCACTGCTGGACGAAGGCCTCTCTAATCCGCCACCGTTCCTCGCGATCGTGTGATGTGCTCATTGCTGAACATTCGCCAGAATTTAGTATTCACCGTGCGTGGCATCGGACGAATTTTTATAAGACGGTGTAGCTTCGGGATGTAAAAAAAAGAAAAACGGCTCAGAGATATGGAAAGCTATTTAACACATCGGAAACCGGCGAGCAGTCCGCATGACCTAGCACAGTTTGAGCAATGATTACGCTGGTGCAACACCATATTCGCCAGCACTACAAAAATAAATTGCTGACACACACACAAAAGGATACATTTTGTATTCTTCCCTCTGCATATCAAAGCAAAAAAACAAGTTGGGGTACCTATAATAATGCATATGCGCGTGCAAGCGAGTCCAGATTTGTATAACGTTATTGATACCGGCAAAACGGTGGGTGTCTTTTTAATATTTCCTATGGATATAAATTGAGGAGCAACTATAAATAAACATCTAAGTTGTGAAACCAGCCTCTGGCTTCAAGGGACAATGACTGTGAATTCCACTAATGCCCTCGGAGAGCACTTGCAGTTGACATGAGTTCGCAGAGACCAATTAACTCACACAGAACCGTGGACTCACACATAGACCCATTTACTCACACAAAGATCCATTGACTCACTTAGAGACCCATAGACTCCGAGACACATCGACTTGTACAGAGCCCTATAGATTCAAACAGAGACCCATAAACTCACACACAGACCCATAAACTCACACACACACCAATAGGCTCACATAGAAACCCATAAACTCACACATAGACCCATAAACTCACACACACACCCATAAACTAACACAGAACCATAGGCTAACACAGACACCCATAAACTCACACAGAGACCCATAAACTAACACACAGACCCATAAACTAACGTACAGACCCATAGGCTCACACAGAAACCCATAAACTCACACACAGACCCATAAACTCACACACACACATCAATAGGCTCACACAGAAACCCATAAACTCACACATAGACCCATAAACTCACACACACACCCATAAACTAACACACAGAACCATAGGCTAACACAGACACCCATAAACTCACACAGAGACCCATAAACTAACACACAGAACCATAAACTAACACACACACCCATAAACTAACACACAGAACCATAGGCTCACACAGAAACCAATAAACTCACACACAGACCCATAAACTAACACACACACCCATAAACTAACACACAGAACCATAGGCTCACACAGAAACCAATAAACTCACACACAGACCCATAAACTCACACACACACCCATAAACTCACACGCACACACACCAATAAACTCACACGCACACACACCAATAAACTCACACGCACACACACCCATAGGCTCCTAAAGAGGACATGAGTTCACGAGGTGCCCCACTGTTTGCCGTGTTGCGCCGTAGTCGCATTCGAGTGATTGCTAAGTTTGTATTTCGTGGGGGAGGTGATGTCCCCTGCTGTGGCCAGTTCAGATACGATGCAAGGCACTATTCGTGGTGCAGGGTTGAGAAAATAGTAACCATTTTGCGGGGAAGTCAATAGCAGGTGTCGTATGCACAGACTATCCCCTGCTATAGGAATGTAGAATTTCCATCAGTGGTTCATGGATGTTAGCAGGAGATGTGCGCCACGTCGATCCTCATTTTAACTAGATTTTTATTTTTAAATTTTCAAAATTAAATCAAAACAATCTCAGTGGTTTTAAGGCAATTGCACAGAATCCGTTTCAAAGGCTTATTTTTGCCGTCTCATTCGCAGGAGATGCATGTTTAATCTACTACAGTAAGCATAACACAATAAAGCGTAAAAAAAACCCCACCCACACTTTGCAATTCCCCATTAAATCTTATGAAAACCTGGTCCCAATATTCAGTCCCAGTGCAATCGCCAAGATTGAATCAACCCTTGAAACAATATCAAGCTCAGCACATGCTATCTCCGCGGGAATCCCAAATGCACTTGGCTAGTTTCAATCCAAGAGAGCGACAGATAATCTCAAACCCGTCTTCATTATGAACACATTCCTCCTGCGGAGGGAGCTGGTAGGAACGTTGGGTTGCTCGGTCAATGGCCAGGATCAACGGCGGCGTGGTGTATTCCGCAAATATGGCCGACTGTGAGGGCGGGCACCAGTAGGCGTGAGTAGGTTAAACGTTGAGTTTTATAAGGGCACCACGGGGTGACCAGCCCCTCCCCACCCTCCCCTCCAAACCCATCCCCTCCCCACCCTCCCCTCCCCACCTTCCCCTCCCCACCTTCCCCACCCAGCCCCTTCCCACCCTCCCAACCCAGCCCCTCCCCACCCTCCCCTCTCCACCCAGCCCCACCCCTCCCATTTTTGGATGCACGACGGACATACGGACACAATAATCCCCTGTGGGCTGGTGGAACCAGGTGGTTCCTACCAGTAACAATGCAGCACAGAGTGTGGTTCGCGCGGAATATCGGTGGCAGCAAAAAAAAATAAGGCCTCCAACGAATCTCGTGCCCGGCTAGGGGGGCGCAGAAGTGGACGAGTTTCTCAAATTCTAGATTTGAAGCTTTCGTGACTGCAAGGATTCATAGTCTTAGGTTTTTTCGGTAAAGTCACGTAGGTAAAAATTTAAAATTAAAATTAATTAAAGTAAAATAAAAAATAAAATAAAAATCACGAACGTTTCGGAGGCAACACAAGCTTCCGTCTTCAGGTGGAACCGTCCACAGCCCTAAATCAGGCGTATAAATTCTACATTCTTATGGTGGACATGTGTTTATCCAAAGCAAAACCAATATTGACTTCCCTGCAAAGTGGTATCTATTTTATCGACCAAAAGAGGGATGAGGGGAGGAGTCGACGTGCACAGCCCATCCCAGCCCAGCCCAGCCCAAACCTAACGTCACCATAGCAAGCGCCACACTCGGCCACTCACGGTTTCCCAAACTCCAGTCCTCGCGATCCCACCACCCACGCTTCTTTTTTCCGCATTTATCAATTTACTTCCCATTAAAAATACACATTAACTCGTTCCACGCTGGACGCGCACGATGGTTGTTAAACACACCCCACCTGACGCGCGAATCAATGCACGTTGTTTGTATGAATAGAGCGCATTCAAATTATGATTCGGATATCGGTGCGTGTGAGTGTGTGTGCGCACGCGCATGTGTTCCACGGGACGCACAGAGCGTTACTCACTTAACGCGTCACGTGGGCCGTGTTAATAAAAGTAAAATGAAAAAAATCACGAACGTTTCGGAGGCAACACAAGCTTCCGTCTTCAGGTGGACGGTTTCACCTTACTTTTATTAATCTTAATTTTAACTTTTTTACCTACATGACTTTACCAAAAAAACCTAAGAATATGTGTTTCTCAAACTCCAGTCCGCGCGGCCCACCTCGCCACCTCTCTCCGCGTTTTACCAATTTACTCCCCGTGCAAATTAACTCGTTTCACGAGCCCTATGATTGTTAAACACGCCCCACGTGACGCGTTGAGTGAGTAACGCTATGTGCGTCCCGTGGAACACATGCGCGCGCACACAAACACACACGCACCGATATCCTAATCATAATTTGAATGCGCTCTATTCACACAGACAACGTTAGTTGATTCGCGCGTCAGCTGGGGTGTGTTTAACAATCATCGTGCGCGTCCAGCGTGGAACGAGTTAATGTGTATTTTGAATTGGAAGTAAATTGATAAATGCGGAAAAAAGAAGCGTGGGTGGTGGGATCGCGAGGACTAGAGTTTGGGAAACCGTGAGTGGCCGAGTGTGGCGCTTGCTATGGTGACGTTAGGTTTGGGCTGGGCTGGGCTGGGCTGGGCTGGGCACGTCGACTCCTCCCCTCATTCCTCTTTTGGTCGATAAAATATATACCACTTTGCAGGGAAGTCAATATTGGTTTTGCTTTGGATAAACACATCTCCACCATAAAAATGTAGAATTTATACGCCTGATTTAGGGCTGTAGGTAAGAAATGCACTACAACCCAAACAAAGATGCCCCGTATCGCATTAAGAGACTTAGGGCAAGTGCTGTTCGCGATCACCTATGAAATCTGGCATCGTACACAAGGGGCTGGGAGTCCAGCAACACGGCCCGACCAATGTTGTCTTTCCAGTGGCGATGTTTACACACCACCAGCTACTCATTTGAGGCCGAGTCGATCTAGGAGAGGCCCAGGACCAGTTCAGATGTTCATCACTGGTGTTGGCCGTGAGCGGGAATCAAACTCCGGTCGCCCGGGGTTCGTAGCACAGAGCGCTAACCGCTGCACCACCGCTCCCCACACCGCCCTACACACGCTCAATTGAGCGGGCATCCACTTGAACTTTGTGTTGATGAGTAAAGATGACGTGTGTGCGCACTCAAAGTATTTAAGGATTCATCATCTTGGGTTTCGATTGCAAATTCCTCACGGACAAAGGTGTCGGGGCCAAAAAATGTCGCATTGTGCTGTAGAGCTTCAGTCTAAAGCAAAATAATAATAATGAAAAAAAAGATAGCCCAGATAAATAACACGTCTGAAATGGAAGGACGGGTGTTTTGACGGCTTAGGAATTTCCAGCGCAGGTTTGAGCAGTGATGACGATGATTTGATGCCACTCCACCGGTTATCCGTCTCCTGCTCGTGATACTCTCGGCTGCCAGAATCAATGCATTGGCAGAACGACGTCTCATCATCATCATCACGATCCATGGGCAGATAGCCCGTAGCTGCCTACTGCACATTTCACAGATGATGTCAAACCATCCCTGATTAACATGTTGCGAAGGAAGTTCAACATACATACACACTATCAAATTATGTTGAATACTAATAATACATGTAGCCAGGAGAGAGACACACTGCGTCACATGGCTCTTATTCAGGAGGGTCCTGCCACATTGGCTCATCATTTTAAGATAGTTTCAGCAAATCAATCACGAGTTGTGTTCATGACACAAGTGGGAAGAAACCGGAACGCCCGGAGGGAGGGGGTAATACTCCCCCGTACAGTTGGAACCAGATGGCAATTGGTCCACTTGCTGCACTGCCTTCTCCCGGCGAGCCAGGGTATGGCATC
The DNA here is from genome assembly GCF_965212315.1 of Lampetra planeri. NCBI lineage: Eukaryota > Metazoa > Chordata > Hyperoartia > Petromyzontiformes > Petromyzontidae > Lampetra > Lampetra planeri. The sequence continues at coordinate 5,968,105 of NC_136146.1, read as the reverse complement.
TCCTTGACGCCCACCGGAAGAAAGTTACACGACGCCTGTGCAGCGACCCCACCAACCCTCGCCACTGCTTCCACAGAGCTGGATCCCCAGCGTGCGTAGCCACCACAGACCAGCCCAGCTCGTGTCGTCACGGCATCACCGTCTCCACAGAACCACGAGGTGCTGAATGGACATTGCCACTCTCTGGCGCCGAGTGCACGGTCGTCACGTCCTGTGCCGGAATGCACACGTGGCCGAGCGTCCCACATCAGCCCTGCAGGGTGACCTTGTTTCAAGGAAGGGAAAGGGGGTTTGGGTGGACGGGTGAGCGGTGGGGGGTGCGGGCATGGCACGGTCAATGTTAATACTGTTTGGTTTTTTCGGTAAAGTCACGTGGGTAAAAAAATAAAATGAATTAAATCACGAAGGACGCTTGTGTTGCGCCCGAAGCGTCGTGATTTAATTTATTTAATTTTTTTACCTACGTGACTTTACCGAAATCCTTGCAGTCACGAAAACTTCAAATCTATAATAGTCAATGTTAAACAAACTCCAAACGTTAACGGCTGAATTAATGAGCACCGATGCGATCTGCCTTTGTCTATATGCTTCATGCTGTCACGCCGCCGTATGTATGTGGGCTAAAGGCTGTGTGATGGCCAGCACTCGATTGTGCATTTTGTCGAGCGCTGTCCAACCAATGCGAACCGTTTGTTTTGCAAAAATTTTTGTTTGCAAATTATAAGAAGGGGACGTGTGGCCGATCAAGTGCGATTGATACGAAACTTTGAAGAAAGTTTGCGATGGGTTGTTAATTAAATAATTTGGTGATGCTGTTGCTGTCGTGTTGGCAGTGATGTACAGGCACAATCAGCAACAACAATGATCAATCATCATTAACGCCGTGGCCTTACACAGAAAGCAACATATATGACAAGGAAGAGGTCCAGGCAATGGACATTGTTCATACAAACTGTTAATCAGGATATATTGTTTTATTTGAATGCTTACGAGGCCCCGTGGTGCTGAGTGTATGCCGGACATCTGTGAAACAGAGCTTCATAGCTCATCTGATTCCTCTCTGGCCTCACTATCTATTCACCATGAAGAAGGGCGATTGCCTAAAACCTGAGCCATCATTATAGCTTTCGCCTGTCAAGTCCACGGCATTATTGACAAATGGCGTTGAGTGTCACTGCTGTTGAACAGCGCACCAACACCTTTTTGACTCGACAATAAGAGGCTCCCAGCCATTAACCACCATCACCCACCACACACACAAACCACCCCAATGCCATAACATCGCTCAATTTGTCACATGGCTTTCGTCTTATCCGCGCTGTCTGTTGCTGGCCGCTTGGCGTTGGCTGGGCCTGCGCTCGGAAATCATCTGGCATGAACAACGCAGAACGGTTCTCTTAGGTTTTTTCGGTAAAGTCACTTAGGTAAAAAATAAAAATAAAATAAAATTATAATAAATCACGAAGTTTCGGCGGCAACACAAGTCTCCGTCTTCAGATGAGACCGTCACAGCTAAATTTACTTTATCAAACAGAACGGCACAGCGAAGCCCGAGCCACGAGAAGCAGACAGAGCCGTTTCAGTTGCTCCGGCAGCAATCCACCGCTGGACAAAACGAGTTTTGGATGGGGGCTGCTTGTGCCTGGCTGGCGCCGGTGTCAATTGAATCGCAGGTGTCGCACGGGTACGCCTGGCCGGTTGGTTGTGGATTAAATAAAAAAAATCCACGGAGAAGGTGGCATCAAATTGCCCACCCGCGCCCACGCATCTCAGTTGCCACACCCAACCGGTCTGGTTCGTCAAGCCTGTGCGTATTAACAAAACAATTGCTGATTTTTTATTACGAATAAAAATCAGCCACAGGGGAGACAAAGGGGGCCGGGGCATGGTGTTGGGCTCAAGGCCACACCCACCCCCTTGTGTGCCGTTCCGCCGTTCCATCCTTCGTAGGTGCTAGCTAATAGCAATTTCCCCAAGGGTCTCTTTCAAGGCTATACGGGGGATCTTTGTATTTGTATTAACAAAAATCAGCCTCACATGAGTATCTGGTGGGGGAGACAAAGGCGGCCAGGTACGGTGCTGAGCTGCTGGCCACCCACCCCCTCGTGTGCCGTTGCCGGACTTCATCGGTGCCGCTGGCTCGCAGCACTTGCCCCAAAAAGTCTGTCAAAGCTGTACGGGGGGGATCGTTGTTTGATATATAGAGAGAGGACCTTTCCCCCTGTTATTAGAAGCCCCAAGGACACACAGCACACACAGCTCCCGGCTGTGAAGTGCCAGCAACCTAGGAGGCACCCTGGACATCTGCTGGCCACTCAATCAATGCACCTTTGAAGAAGCATTGCCGCAGAGAGCGAGCGAGTCTCACACACACGGAAGCGCGCACCAATCTCCGAGCCTGCAGCTCCACCAAGCTTTGGGCGTTTTGTGCTGGCGTTGGAAGAAAAAGAAACTCGCGCGTAAAACCTTAAGCTCGTCCGTTGTTTATTTTATAGCTGGCTCTTGTCAACAGTTAAAGGAGCCAGCGACGGTGTGTACGTTGCGGTAACGTACGTTGAACTTCTTTCGGTAGTGGGGAGCGGTAGTTTCGCGGTTAGCACGCTGCGCTACAAACCTGGAGACCTGGGTTCCATTCCCGCTCACGGCCAGCATCGGTGACAATTATCTAAATTGGTGCTGGGCCTCCGCTAGGTCGACTCAGCCTCAAATGAGTAGCTGGTGTGGTGTGTAAACCATCGCCAAGAGGGAGAGAAAGACGGCCGGGCGTGGTGTTGGTCACCCACCCCCTCGTGTGCCGTGCCGACCTTAATAGGTGCTCGCTAACAGCACTTGCCCCAACAGTCTGTTTAGGCTATACAATCTGTTTAGGAAATACAGTATAATGGGATCTTTGTTTTTGTTGTACGTTGACCTTCTTTCGCACCGTACGTAGCCAACCGTGCTGATGGGAGGTGGGGGGGGGGCAAGCCAGGGAACTAAACACGAAGAGCAGTTATGAACAAAAAAAATAACTCGAGATGCTGAGAAAGGTGAAAAACGTGGGCTCTGACACCACAACCTGGATCGCTGTGTCTCAGACACGTCGCGATCGCGCCCTTCCCACGCAACGAGTGCAACACGCGCGTGGCCTCCCCAACTTGCTGCCCCCCTCCCCAGGTGACCACACGGAAGAGTCACGTGTCCACGCCTCGAGTCAAATGCGGCGTCAATAAGTCACCTTGCTTCGCGCGTGTGTGTCTCAGTGTGTTTTGTGTGGGTAAGGCACGCGTTTGAGGTTGTGTATTCAGTGTTTTTTTGTGTTAGGTGTTGACATCGTGTTGCGAATCAGTGCGTTGTTGTGCTGGTAAGGCATTTTCTTCATGTTGTGCATTCGCGGGATATGTGTTCGTAAGGCTCGTTGGGCATGCGCTTCGTGTTGTGCATGCGTGTGCCTTGTGTATCCTGAGTCAAAGCTAGGCCTTATGCTGTTCCCCATTCACATTCAACATTTCTATTGCACGGTATCCCTGCCACAACCTGTAACCCCCCCCCTCCCCCACCAACCTTCCGACAAGAACTTTGACAACCCACAGATTGGGTTGAAAGGCACTGCTCTAACTCCCGGGGTATCTCGCCAAGCATTACGCCTATTACGCTGATACTGGCACGCAGACAGTTGGCACATCTGGTAGATGGCACCCGACAAGCGAAATATTTGGCACCGATATATTAGGCGTTCATAATCACCAGCCACAAACTGCTAAAGGTATCGGGTGTCAGGTATGCTACGTCGGTACAGGCATCAAATCACTCGTGGCGAAATGTGTTTTCTTTACGTTCAATTGACAAATGTGTCTACGTAATTTTTAGTATTTGTGCCGACGAGCCACTCGCCATCCCAGTGTCACATGCAATGTGTACAATGCGGCTTTTACGTTTAGTGCACCGCGTACATTTAGGGTAGAGAAAGGCGACGCAGCCCAAACATGCCGCCGTGAGGCTTGGCTTCTCAGTAACTCTGTCCCCACGCGCCATCACAGCACGTGGAGTGTGACCCCAAACGCATCATCATCATCACCGGCACCGCCAGCGCTGGTTTAGTTTAGGAGCGATATTAAGCGTAAGCTGCTTTGTTATGGATTTTACCACACAGACGATGACCGCCGTACATCCTAATTCACCCCCCCACCCCGCCGCCGATGAGTTCGCAATGAGAACCAGCGCAGAAATGGTGAAATAGCAAAATTATGTGCCACTCGACACTCATACATTATTCAGCATTGCCTGCGAGTGGATCAATAGAGCCATGTGCCGGCGGAGTTTCAGATTCAATTTCCTTTTTTTGTTATCCTGGAAGAAACAGTGGTTTGGATGGTTTTCAACCACCCCCCCCCCCCCGCAAGTCTTTTCCTGCACTCTAGGTGGCAGGCACAGAGATCAATGGGGCTTATTTTATGTTATCCACTCATCGATCTTCTCCGCAGTTCTGTCGAGGTCTTGACTCGCGCTAAGTTAAAACCACGAAGGCACGCGTGGCCTGCCGCGTGGAAATTGTGCTGCGTCGCAAAAAAACACGTCGCAGATATCACTCAATTATCGAATTCGATCATGGGCCGCGTTTGGTGTTCGCGCCGTGGCTACCGCGCATGGCTTCATCGCGAAGTTGCTGAGGTCACAGGCGGCCATCCGTCTACGGCAGTTTCAAAGCATGGGCGTGGCCCTGCTGTCGCGTCTTTACTCAATGAGGCAATATGCGAGCAAGTTTCGAATTTAACAAACTTGTGATGTGACGCCGACACACGCGGCTCGCCCTGTTCGGAATAACATCACGGGACGTCCATCAACGTTGATTTGCGTTTGTGTAACAGTTTCACCTTCGCGTGTGACGCGATTGTTTTCGGTTCTTGTTGATATTTTGTTTCATTTGCTGAACTTTATTTTACTATTTTTTGCTTTTGTTGTTTTTGGTGGACCCCCCACCTCGCCCCCCGCCCCCCCCCCCCAGGCCACTCTTACAAATGAGACTCATTCTGGTCTCGTGAGTTCTCACCTGGTTGCACGGCATCACGTGGTCGACACAGCGCCGGTATTAACCAGGGTGGCCACTGGGCTCGCACTGATAATCTCCACGCACGAAGCGACAAGCACTTCGCCACCTCGTAACTACACTGCCCCAATGCGTCCAGCAGATGAAATGTTGGGTAGGTTTATGTAATGTCCCAAACTTGGGCAGGCAATGCAATACAAGAGTATGAGTTCTGCCTCAATGATGAACGTGTTAATCCTACACTCTTAATTCCTCTCTCAGCGAACCCCCAAACAGATGTGAGCCATGCCACTGCTGTTACTTACTCAAGGGCAACGTTACGTGAAATAAACACGTAAGTGCTTTTCGAATTCAACTCGTATTACCTTGATAAGCATACGTGCACGCTAAGCAAAATGCACTTCAAAAGTCAATCGCTTCCCATGTGCATGAACACCTGGGTAACTAATGTACACCAATGTTTGTTTTAACAGATTGTGGCAATAAACGCCTTTGTCCATGTTTTATTCATTGGCTGTAGTTTCCACTGAGGAATTATTTCCCCTGCAAGCAAAGGGTGAGTTAGGGGGCGGAGGAAATAAATTAGTATATTTGCTTATTATTATTGTGTATATAAAGCATTAATAACCACATGAGATTATTGAGGAGATATGTGATGCATTAATCGAGCTTAATGCATAATGCAACGTCTCTACTCGTAATCCCAAATTTTTAAAAAAACACAACTTTAGTTTGACTGAAATAATGAAATACCTTGCTGCCAATTATCTTGAGTTCCTGCTCACAATGCCAAATTAGCGAGGCTATTCGTCACGTGTGTTTTAAGGCAACACGTTTGTCGAAATCTTTAGTCCTAAACCCTACCCTCAAAAGTGAACCTTTAACACATCCGGTAATTAGTCAAGAGTCGTCAAGTGCTAATTAGATGCTTCAGCTAATCACTCAGGGATACTGCGGCGACGGCAAATATCTGTACATTTTGCACGGACAGTTATCTATAAACGCTCGGCCAACAAAACGCAAGGGATTAAAAGCTTCTTGGAAGCCGTTTCTACGCACCCTCGCGTCAATACTAAACACACACGCACACACACGGCACTTGCAAATAGAGATGGCCTTTTAATATCTATATTTTTGAATCGACTAATGCATTACGCTTTATAAACTTCAATGTGCGAGCCTAACCAAGTAAACCCAGGTGAACTTCCAATATCAGTTGAAAGTTAACTTTAAACTGTTGTAATATGCAGTGTGGCATACATGACCTGGGATGTCAATTATTTATCATCAGGCCCCATGGTGCTAATTGCATTTCCAAACTCTATTAACTCCATCTCTATCGCCTCTCTAACTATGCGCTACGATGAAGGGCTATTACCCACAACGTTGCCTATAGGTTTTCTTTTTTAAAGCAGTTTTGTTGAGGAATGCGCTTCGCATCTGCCCAGCCACATACAAAGATAAAGATCCAGCTCACACTTTTGACGTACTTTTGGGGCAAGTGATTTTAGTGAGCACATACGAAGGCAGGCACGGCACAAGAGGGGGGTCGTTGGCCAGCACCACGCCCGACCGCCTTTGTCACCCTAATGGCGATGTTTACACACCACACCAGGTACTCATTTGAGGCCGAGTTGACCTAGGGGAGGCCCACGACCGGATCAAATAATTGTCACTGATAGTGGCCGTGGGCGGGAATCGAACTGGGGTCACTGGGTCCGTAGCCCAGCACACTAAACGCTACACGACTGCTCCCCCACATACAAAGACAAAGATCCCCCGCGTAGCCTTAACGGACTGTAGGAGCAAGTGCTGTTAGCGAGTAGCACCTATGAAGGCCGGCACGGCACACGAGGGGGTGGGTGGGTGGGTGGCCAGCACCACGCCCGGCCGCATTTGTCTCCCGCGTAGCGATGTTTACATACCACATAAGGTACTCATTTTATGCTGAGTCGGCTTAGGGGATAACCCAGGACAGGATCGTATCATTGTCACTGGTGTTGGCCGTGAGCGCACTAACCGCTACACTACTGCTCTCCGCCACATACATGCACAGAGGCCCAAACATTCGAGTTATTGACTTTTAACAAAACAACTGAATGTTAAGACTCTCAGTTGACGAGCAATGAGTTGGCTCAGCCGAGATCTCAAATCCCGTGGGTTTCGCCCACTTGTTATCAAACGTCGTTCTCAATTTGTAGTGAGTTGATGGTCTCAGCCCTATCACCAATGACCCACAAAATAAAATAAAAAAAGAGTAGTCACATAGTCTGGTTTTGTGCTTAATCTGTCAAAACTTCCAGCTTTAAAAATAAAAAAATGCAACCATTTGACTGCATGTATACACGTCCGTATGTTGAACCTCTTTCGCACCGTACGTAGCCAACCGTGCTAATCGAGCGTGCGGGGGAAAGGACAACAACCTAAACACGAAAATCAGTTGTAAAGAAATGAGTTTTCAATCGAGATTATTTAAAAGTGGCATAGCTCCAGTGGCTTGCTAATATCGGAAGTAATACCGCCAGGTGTGTAGTGTTGTAAAGGATGGGCTTCTAAACTTCTTTATGGCACACACTGTTCATTATCTTAATACACAGTCCCTATCACACAAAGGGTCTATACGGTCCCCTCACCCGTTACTCTGAGAAGGTACAAGCCTCCGGACCTTGCAGGCTATCTAATCTCCCTGCTCTCCCAGCGTCCTCTGGCTGGACCTAGGGGATCTCTCCCCGACCACTGGTTACACTGAGCCCTAGCCCTGACGAGGGCTTGAGGGCTTGGTCCAGGGTCCTAGATGGCTTCGACCGACTTGGGTCTTCGTGTAGCAGAACTGGCCAAGTGCTCTCAGCGCTCTGGCTTTTCTACCTGTTCGTGGCCGGGTTGTCCAATCCCCGGCCACCTTGTGGGACCCTCCGATTGGTCCTTCCCAATCTGGCGTTTGGATCCTACCTCACCCCATTTGACCCTGACCGTTTGATTGAGCGGGAAAACCTTGTTTACGATCCGCTCTCACAGTTTGCGAACAGCGAGTAGTTAACACCACTACAGGCGCAACAGGCGTTCGTTACTCTGTAGCAGGACGCGTGGGAACGGTGCACTTCCCAGAGCGTGGGTCACAGATGCACGTGAAACTATTGTAATTCCGTGTCGAACTTCCACGGGCTGTTCTTTAACACGGTTGTGGGGCGGGGGGCGTGATGCCAATAGCACAATCTAAATAAAATAAAACCAAGAGCGATTTTATTTTTTTCTCTCTCTCTCTCTCTCCAATACCGCCCAAGGGAAGAATTTAAATCAATCAAATACTTGACTTAAAATGAGGCGAGGGGACCTTTGAGACGACCGTTCTCTATTCCTGTGCATACCTGGGTGAAAACGAATGCAAGAAATAAAGGCAATTAAGTGCAAGAGTGGAGCCGTGCCAGAAATGATGCACAATTGTAAACTACTTCCTAGGCCGATAGTCAAGAACCATAATGGAGGGGGCTGACAAGCGATTTTAATCCTTCCAAGTGGACGAGCGTCGAGGGAGATGGAGCGATGGAATCAGTCGGCGTGCAGGCGCTGGGCGGATCGTTACATCGCAGGATTGTGAGAGGCGTGAGGTGGCACGGTTGGAGACGTACCGTGCGAAAGAAGTTCAACATATATGCAAGTTCAACATGCAGCATACATCATTTGGGTAGGCCTTCATGCAGCGGTGAATTGATTATGACTGCTGATGGTGATGATAAATAGGCACATAATTATAATCAACGCATTGATTAAAATTAATTCTTATGTTGTGGATACATCCATTGTGTCGTGAGTGTGTATTGATTGTGAATCACGCAAATCACCATCACCATCATCGGTGGCCATTACTTATCCGCTCGGTACGGGCATCAACCCACGTGCTGTCGCCAATCCTCGCGAACATGCGATGCCAACGTTTCGTCCCACACCTGCAAACATGAACAGATCTCGACACCACATCTCCAACCAAAGGGCCCTGCATGTGGTTGCTATTCCTTCACCAGTCTCGCCCGCAGGCCGCAGGCTATTGTGTCTCACAGCGATCTGTCCTGCCCTGGCCCATGTTGCTACATTTACACAAACCCATTGCGTTTTGTGTTGAATGGGGTCAATTACTTTCATCCCATTCGCCAATAACATTTGGTAGTCGGGCAGCATATGTCTAGCGGCCTTACTCGACTGCTGAGACTCAGAATATCGAAACGGGTCCAGAGTTTGCTTGCTTGAACAAATGCAGCTAGATAATATTGATTCTAGATTTGAAGCTTTCGTGACTGCAAGGATTCATATTATTAGGTTTTTTCGGTAAAGTCACGTAGGTGAAAAATTTAAATTAATAAAAGTAAAATAATTTAAATGTTTTACCTACGTGACTTTACCGAAAAAACCTAAGAATATAGATAATATTGATCTGGAGAGCCAAATGTCTGATGAACTGAACGTTTGCTTTATATGCAAGCTTCGAAACGAGATCTGATTACATTTGTTAATTTTACATGGAAGTCAAGGAGCCAACGGAACTGCACCACGAGACAGCTGGCGGCAGAAGAAGAAGAAAACAGAGTAAAAGTGCCTTTAACGCGGAGTGCATCTTTGCGGCGATCGCTGAACGCCCGGCAGCGAGCGTGTCGAGTACACCACGGGGGGGAGCTGCGATCCCCGGTCGCCGCGGGGCAGTCGACGTCGCTGTTTGGGTGGAGGTCGCAGAGGCCGGGTTCATCCACAGCAGCAGCAGCTGCAGCAGCTGCAGCCTCCCCTCCTCCCACGCCCCCCACGGCGCCTCTCGAAATCCACTTCCAACCACGGAGCCCGTGTCACCGGCGCGAACACGCTCCGCGCAATGACGATGTCTGACTGTGAAGCCTTCGCGATGATGCCCCAGTCGCAGAACACACTGGAAACTCGAGCGGCGATGACACCAATATCAATTGATTTTCTATCGTCCCTTTTAAAGTAATCCACCCCGGAGCAGGAATTACACGTGGCTCAGACAGATGCGATCTTAAGCCTGTGGCAGTCAAACTGCACGGGGTGTTTTTTTTTCATCAATAAAACACGACCCAACGAAAGCTACTCGCGGTTATACATTTATTTTTCCCGGCGTCCTGAGCCACCACTTTGTAAACACTAGCGATTGCAACGATGCAACGACACGTGGTAGACGGAAGGGGTGGGCGCTGGGTTGACACTGGTGCCTGGCAGGCGACGGTAAGACCTTGGGTTCGATTCCTGACTTGGGTGCTTTTTCTACGTGAATTTTGGGTGTTTCTTCCCAATGCAGGAGCCTTAATTCTAGATTTGAAGCTTTCGTGACTGCAAGGATTCATATTCTTAAGTTTTTTCGGTAAAGTCACGTAGGTAAAACATCAAAATTAATAAAAAATAATAAAATAAAATAAAAAATCACGACGTTTCGGAGGCAACACAAGTCTCCGTCATCAGGTGGGACCGTCACAGCCGGATTAGCTGCATCAAGTGAGGCAGTGATTCAAGATGTAATCCCTTAAAAGCAAGTTGAGGGGGGGAGGAGAGGGGGGGGGGAGCTCATCAGAATGTGGTAGCCAATGAATGGAACGTATCGGGAGGGAGGGGGGCGGGGCTCAAAGACGGCACGGAGTGCCACGTACAACGCATCGGGAGGGGGAGGGGGGCGGGGCCAAAAGGATGGACGACGGCTTGGACGCGGTTTCTGCTGCACTCGCCAACGCATCGGACAGAGAGGGGGAGGGGAGGCCTGATACACATGATCGAAAAATAACGAAAATGCCCATGTTTATACCAATGAAGAGAGTACTGTTAAACATTTGTGGTGATTGCTACATTGGAGAAACGAAACGTCATGTTTCTGATCGTGTCCGCGAGCACAAGTCAGATCTGAAACACGGCAGAACTGATTCTTCGGCCGTTGCCGATCATTGCTACAACTCGGTGGGCTCTCATGAAATTGTCTTTTCCGAGACCAAGGTTCTCTGCAAACCTCCCGGCTACCATCAAAGGTTTGTACACGAAGCCATACAAATATACAAACACAGACATAATTTCAACCGTGATGATGGGTACAAACTTAGTAATCATTGGAAAGATGTTATCAACCACGCAAAAAAGACTTAATTACACTTTTTTGGACCATCTTATCTGACAGGCACTATTTTACTTTACTTTACCGAGTGTTAACATCCCCAATGTTTAACAGTACTCTCTTCATTGGTATAAACATGGGCATTTTCGTTCTTTTTCTATCATGTGTATCAGGCCTCCCCTCCCCCTCTCTGTCCAATGCGTTGGCGAGTGCAGCAGAAACCGCGTCCAAGCCGTCGTCCATCCTTTTGGCCCCGCCCCCCTCCCCCTCCCGATGCGTTGTACGTGGCACTCCGTGCCGTCTTTGAGCCCCGCCCCCCTCCCTCCCGATACGTTCCATTCATTGGCTACCACATTCTGATGAGCTCCCCCCCCCCCTCTCCTCCCCCCCCTCAACTTGCTTTTAAGGGATTACATCTTGAATCATTGCCTCACTTGATGCAGCTAATCCGGCTGTGACGGTCCCACCTGATGAGGGAGACTTGTGTTGCCTCCGAAACGTCGTGATTTTTTATTTTATTTTATTATTATTTTTATTCATTTTGATGTTTTACCTACGTGACTTTACCGAAAAAACCTAAGAATATGCAGGAGCCTCGTTTTGCCGAATCTGCGTGGCCCTTTCGCTGGGTAAATACACAGCGGCTGTTGTGCGCTCAAAGTTGTGGTTTTAAAATATGATTCGGAGGTCCGAGGATGTGATCTCACTTTGTTGATTCGATTTTGAGCTGATCCTTCTCATTAAGTGAGTCCATCAAGAACTCCACTCCTCCCCTCTCCTTTTCCTCCTCTTCTTTAATCTGGTCCAGAAGTATTGTGGCCCCCAATTAATTGACCCTTAACATATGTTTTCCTTTAAACATCCATTCCTGTTTATGTTTTAAATAAACTTTCTATATATATTAATGAAGCTTTAGAGAATCAAATTGACGTCGTAAGACATCTGAACCACCCTGTACCTTCCTTTCAGTTACCCAAATCATCGCTTGGAGAACACGTGCGTTGTGATGGTTGGGCAAAACCTGCCCAAGCACCACGATCTGGATGGAATGTGCTTCCAAAGCCATTCCAGGGCGAGCACGTGAAACTCCACTCACGACGTTACTACACCCAGGTCCTGTTTCGTGTGCTTGTATTGTGAGCAAGGTTGCCGCATCTGAGGTATGGAGAGAATAAGGCACGACTCACGACACTGGGAAAGAGGAGAGAAAAATACACAGCGCTTATTTTAAGCCGGGGCACTGTTCCGGGGATTTACTTTGGCACGAAAGGGTACATTAATTTTGGGTGCAATTATTAGTATGAATAGGCAAACTTTGTACTTTATTGGCAGTGCCTTACGCCAATAATCGCGACTACAATCCAGCCGAGCAACATTAAGCGTTCGCTACGTGAAAATGCATTGTGTTTGGGTGATACGTTATCGTGGAAACGAGTTGCTGCTCTGGAGACCAGAAGATCGTTGATCGATGTCCGGTCGCCGGCTTGATGGTCGCATGAGTTGTGATTTGTCGCGTTTCAGAATGGGCCACGTGAAGGCTGCCATCTTACACTCCTGACGCAATGTTCTAAAATCGCAGTTGTTTCTCTGCGCAAACATCAGCCATACAAATACGAATAATGCAAATGGACTTTTCGTGACATGGTTAGACTCACAGTTGTCCCCAGGATGGCAGCCACCTCGACAAAAGGGAGGATCCTGGGAATAGCAGAACAGGTTGCAACCCTAATTGGAGAGCCTACACACAGCTGTGTTCCAGAAGGTGATCTCATTGCAACTCGCGGCGCGCGTGTGTGTGTATATAAATCAATTCGCTACCCCGTCACAAACCAGCGTCTCTCAATGGGCCTAAATCATTACGATCAACTTTCGGCACCACGTTATTTCTTTAGAACTAAATGTAACCCATTTCTCTTCCTTGCATGCACATGGCAAGTTCAGTGGGATCTCACACCGCAGTTAATGCTGCACTGCAGCACTTGTCCAAGAAAACATCCTTGACAATTCAACGGAAATCGGTGGACTTTTTTGCAGCACATTTCCACTGAGAAAACAGGTTTACGAGCCTTAAAGAACAAAACATAACGACTTGCAGATAATTCTTAGAAAACGTTCATTATCAACCTTTGATCTATGCTTGGACATTTCTAAACCATCGTGTCTGGGATATATTGATGATAAATAAATATTAACAGCCCTGCAATTACGAGCTTACAAAACTGCTGGCTCTCTAAACGCCCTCTTGAGGATATGTTGGCCTCCTCTTCAATGCTGACAATACGCCTTGGCAAGTGGTGGGAGCACCCACACTTTACCCCACCATGCACCAGCTGATGCTCGATCGATTGCACCGTTGTTTCAACTGCAGCGGTCAGGAGACCGCACTGAACCATCGACCTCTGGGATCACACATTCCGATTAGCACGGGTTGGCTCCGTACGGTTGGGAAATAAGTTCAAGCTACGTATATTGCCTGGGCAGTGCATTAACAGTTACACCACTCGGCAGCATCCAGGCAATTTACAGTGCCATGAATAAATGATGTGCGGACCTGTAGTTCACACTAGAAACTTTTTTTCTCTCCGTCTTTTCCATCTGGCTTTAATAGCACTTGTCATCACCATCATGCCGGAGTTACTTATTGCGCCTCAATAAATAATGGAAACTCCAGGGAATCTTTTTTACGATGTAAACATGTCCTGATGGAATCATTGCATTGGAAAGATCCTCACATCGTGGAAGACTCCGACAATGGTGCAGTAGTGGGCTACACCGGACTTGCAATGCACAGGGGTCAACAGTTCAATTTGACCTCCCGGCGCGGCAGGGCAAACAATGGGGCAAGTTTATTAGATCTCCCCGGCCCACCCCCTCTCTCCGACTGCACCTCAGTCCACCCAGCAGCATGAATGGGTGCAACCACAGTTTGTCGATTGGGAGGTCGCGTGTGATGGGGTCGAATGTGGTGAATCCCACCTCTTCCAAACACGTTTGGTCAGCGTTGAAGAGTAGACCAAATACCCCGCTAGAGCTCCCTCTAAGCTGGGCATGTGGTGGAGGCATACTCACCCACCAGCAGGTCACACACTCACCCACCAGCAGGACAAAGACAAAGAAAAAGATCCCCCGTGTAGCCTTAACAGACTGTTGGGGCAAGTGCTGTTAGCGAGCACCTATGAAGGCCGGCACGGCACACGAGGGGGTGGGTTGCCAGCACCACGCCCGGCCGCCTTTGTCTCCCCTGTGGCGATGTTTACACACCATACCAGGTACTCATTTGCGACTGAGTCGACCTAGGGGAGTCTCAGGGCCGGTTCAGATAATCGTCACTGGTGTTGGTCGTGAGCGGGAATCGAACTCGGGTCGTTGGGTTCATAGCGCAGGGCAGCGCTGACCGCTACACCGCTATATTTGAAGCTTTCGTGACTGCAAGGATTCATATTCTTAGGTTTTTTCAGTAAAGTCACGTAAGTAAAAAATTTTATTTAATAAAAGTAACAGAGTTTACACAACAAAGGCTCATTTCTAACAGCGTGCTTCAGCCGCACCGAACCTCACAAAAAAAGAATAATATTCAGGGCCTACCTTGGCTCCTCCCACCCTCAACCAGTATATATACAAATACTGTTTCTTGGAATTTCTCTCACTTGATACAGCAGTCGTGCTGTGACGGTTCCACCTGAAGACGGAAGCTTGTGTTGCCTCCGAAACGTCGTGATTTTTATTTTTATTTTACTTTTATTAATTATTATTTTTACCTACGTGACTTTACCGAAAAAACCTAATAATACGCTACACCGCTGCCTCCCACACCAGCAGGGTGCATGGCAGAGAGCTCCGGCAACGGCTGGACATCTGTGAAAAGAGCTTTTTAGCTCATCTGATTCCTCCAGTGTTAATACGTATTTTGATTTATAATATTTTTGTGCACAAAATTCTGACATTTTTGGAGTCATCATTCTTAACAGACATCATCGCGGTCTTAACAATACATGCGCGTACTCACGGCATTTGTTTTGTAAAGATCACTTTAAATTGCGTTATTTGTTTATTTGTTCATATTTTATACCGCGTTCATTTATTAACGTGTGATTCTTTCCGCCGTGCCTGTCCGCTGGCCGAGTCACCATTCGACAAGAGCCGCATTGCTCAACGGCTGATTTGCTCGGATAATGATGAACGTCTGATTCTGAGCACAGCAGCGTGATCGAGCGATTGCATGGCCAAACCTTTCCCTTCGGCTCCCCTGTATTTGTAACAACAACAAATGCAAAAGCAGCCTGACCCAATCTCAATCGTGCAACGTGCAAGGCTTCTTCGTCGATTTTTTTTTGGGGGCCACAGCAGTGCCGAGGAGACTCATTAAATGTACGATTTAGTGCGCGGCTTATAAATAAATTATATTCATAGAATCGCAAATATCTTATTAGTTTTTTTTTGTTGCGCATATTTTAAATATGAAGAAAAAAAAACTAATCACGGGAATTCCGTGCTTGATAATTATGAAGAGGCAATTCGAGCAGATAGATTAACGGCCGGCACCCCCGCAATTCTCACCGCGTTAACTCCTCGGCGTAAATGCTTATTTCCAATTTCGAGGAAATTCAAATAGTTTAATTATTTAATGCCTATTGCCCTAAGATTAACATACTAAGTGCCGCTGCGGGTCGACAACACAAATGCGCAAGTACACAGTTACAGAGGGGCCCGATAGCCATCGCGAGCATATTAACCAACTGCTACAATAAGAAACCACTCATTTTTAAATAGTTATGCAAGGTTAAAGTGCGGCCCTGTAATTGCTTACTTGCTCCACTGCTGGTAAAAAAGCCTCTCTTTTCGAGAGCACTGAAGAGAGCCCCCCCCCCACCCCCACTCTTTCATGCCCGACAGATGTTTATGAAGTTCTAATCACAGTAGAGTTAACAGGACCCTGCGGGGTGGGCTGGTAGGAACGAATAACCAAAGAATATAAACATAATGTATTATTACACTTGTTAAGCCAGGAAAGCCCCAATGAGTCAAAAGGTTTTTGTAGGGTCCTGCCAAGTGTTTGCAGTAGGGGGCGATGTTGATACACGGACGGACGGACGGACGGACGGACGGACGATATAATCTATTGGTGGTCTGGTCCACTTCGTTCCTACCAGTATAACATGTTTTTAAATGACCAGCCCTGCATAACATCACTGCTGGATGAAGGCCTCTCCATAACGTTCCGGTGACATGAGTTGCTTGACCATATTTCACCGCGATGATCGATTGTGAGTTGGTGAAGTTGGGTAGGGCCCGGGTCTGGCTCATACATCTCTCGCCGCTGATCACATCCGAGGCCAGGAATGGAACACCGGTTGCCAAATTCATAGCACATTGAACTGAACACTTGCACCACCACTCCCCCACCACCCTCCTAACCGCACCCAACTATGCGAGCGAAAATATCAACAGGTTCATCAATAACACTGCCATAAAAGGAAAACATATAATATCTAAAATATGAATTTTATATATAATACAATAATAATGTATAATAGTCGACGTTTTTGGAAATGGCTCTACTTCATGACTCACACATGGATTTATCAATAGATATGTGTGCTATGAAGAAGGGCCATTTCCCAAAACGTTGGCTATTTCATATTGTTTTCCTTTAAAGGCTGCACAGTGCTATTGACGGATGTGTTGCTAATTGTGCTTATTCACCACTGCCAATGCAACATCACGAAATAGTACAAGATTTATTCCATAATTTCAGCAGGGGCTGGGAGCTGGGCGAAAAATGGCAATTTTCTTGAAAAACAGACTGTTGAAATAGCAAAAGAGTTAACTTTTTCACATACAATAATATTACCTTACTTGAATCATACCAGACGTTACTAACATTTGACCTCTGTTGTATAGAAATGTAAAGTTATTGGGGTATTTGCATGATGATTCCATTTGAATAGATAGCGAGCACTCATTGAGATGTCATCGTTGCGAATTACAGAATCTGCAATGCGATCAGAAGAGTCATTTCCTCATCATCATCAGCAGCAGCCTGGTCACTCCACTGCTGGATGAAGCTGCAGGCACTGCTCAACACCCTCAAATGTAACAATCGACCAAACACCTGTATACGATCTGATGTCATTGCTAAATGGACATTGCGTGAGATGTATTCCATTGCTTGCTGGCCACTCCATCATGAGTCTTAACCATCTGCCAGCATCTTTTGTGGTAACTTTCCAAGCCCACTTACTGTTCTCAATAGGTCGATTGGTCCCTTCATCCTGCTTGAATTCTCTAATCGATCTCTACAACTTTCCGTCTCTAAGTGTAATCCCGAGTATTTTTGTAATCTCCAAATATATAAAAGGCAAAGTTGTGAATATGTGTGTCTGTTCAAAATGTTTAGCGTACTTCCCGACATGCAACAAACTGCAAATTTGCCATGTGGGTACTTTCCAGACTGTAAACTATGCAAAAATTATAAAAATACACTTTTGGGGGTTTTTGGGGGGGGGGAGCTCAATAATGCATATATTTTTTGCACGGGCGAAGCCGGGTAGCACAGCTAGTAATATATAATTGATAAAATATAGTATGTATCATTAGACAATGTCATTACACTGACAGTTGCTTTAAAATTCATCAAAGTTGAAACGAGTAAGAAAAACGCAACACATTTATATCGAAGAGCGAAATTAAATTAATGCCACTGCAGCAGTTTCATGAATAATTAATCACACGATTTGTGCTAAACATTTGCATTTACTTAGATAAGATACTTAAGACTGTAATAGTATTACATAATTATTGCGTATTCACAGCACTGCTGTATGCACACAATGGCATTCGACTATGGCACGATACATTAATTTGGCCCAATTATAAATGAATTACACATTTATACGAGCTTGATCTCGACAGAGAAGTTGTGACAGCGGGTTAACGCTGTGCAATATGAACCCGGAATCATGAGCTTGCAAGCCACGGCTAGCATCAGTGGTGGGTTACATCCTAAACACTGGTCCTGACCTTTGCCTTCACCGACTCACGCTGACTGGCCCGGTGAAGTATGGCAAAACAACCCAGGGCACAGGCAAGACTTCATCCAGCAGTGGATTGACACAATCCTGAAAATTAGAATTGCCACAACAAGTCGAGGAAATATGCAGTGTGCTTATTAAAGCTGCTGTTTAATTGTACCATAACACAGTAGAATGTAAAGGTATTCGATATACATCGGTGCATCAGCATTTTACGACGCAATTATTTACCGTGCAATTGTAAACCGCCCTTTACTAACATTGTGATGTGTTGTTTGGTATATTGTCCTTTGATTCTGATTTAAAAATAAGTATAACCCGTAAAAACAAAGTTTTTCACTTTAAATCCTTTATATGCGTGGCGGCTAGAGTCCTCTCGTCCTCTGGCTTGAGATGGCTGCCACCTATGGGGCAGATGATTGCATTGCACCATTAAGCAATTGGTAATTAAATATAATATTTTTGTCCTAAAAAGTGTAAAATTTTGGAAAAAATTTTCACGAACATTAATTGTCACGCACAACGAGTCTGTGTGGAAAATGTCAGCTCGATTGGATCACGGGAAGTGGGTTAAAAAACGACCGAAAGATTCGCACGGTCCTAAGCAAGCAAGCGAACTTAATATAAAGGATTTTTAAAAAAAACACGCCCCACTGTGCTCGCACGGCCAGAAATATTGAATGAAATATTCAACATGGGGTAGTTTTTTCCCCCGTTGTCGTTGTAAGAATACGCGTATGTGTGCGCAAAATTCGCAATGTCTATTACATTAATCATGCTCACATATATATATATATTTTGTTCCAAGAGTTCAACCCAATATTTCATCTTCTCTTTACTCAGTTACTCTCAACGGCACGGAAATTACCAGGGAATATTTCACTTGCAATGTGTCTCACTTCAAGGCAACGTGCGTGCAGTCGAGGCCTTGGCAGGGTTTTTTTGTTAATGGAATGTATTAAGCTGCATTGAATTCAGTCATTTGTCGAAATTACAGGTCAATTTTCGCCTCAAAAGAAATGTTGTGCTCTCGCCGTAAAATATCCACGCGGCGCTAACAATTTCAGACGTAAGTCATCGAGAGGAAGAATAACCTCACGCTTTAATATATCTGTAAGAGTTGTAGATTGTAGATGATAGCGTTTAATGAAAACCTCACTTCAACCCACGTATAATTCCATCCGTCCATTCATTCTTCACTACCTCCACCAACCCTATTAATGTCAACCTATCCATCCGCACGCAAGTCGGTTGTTAAGAAATAAAAAAAAATCTAAATACGCGTGATATTTCTGGCAGAGTGCATTGATGAAAGGCACCATCACACCTCATATTGTGAAGGATTTTTTGAATCGCAAAGACGGACAAGGGAATCTTTCATCAGAGGCTATATCCCCCCCCCCCCGTGTCCCATTTAACATAGACATCGATGATAAGGCCACACAACCAACACTTTCTCCCTCCCTCGGAAGAACTCCGCAATATCGCGAGCTGTTAATGGCCAAATCCCATTCGACGACAGATGTGGCATTTACACTGATTGATATTCTTGCTACCTGCCTCCAAATTAAATGAGCTCGCAAACATATTTCTTAATAATTGTCCAAAGGCGCTGCAATTACCGGCGGCTATTAATGCGTGGCTCGCGCCGTACCTTCGATGCAAACGAAAAGGAGCTTAAAATCCATTCGGCACCAAACACTTTCAAGCCGCTTCAATTTGCGTCTAATTGGATTATACGACGGCGTGAGGGCTCCACGGGGTTGGCTCAGCTCACAGCAAGCCCCTGGCTTGGCATTTGCCAACGCCGGGGGGTGAAAGAGAGAACGAGAGAAGCAGTGCGTGGGGTGGGTGGCGCTTGCCGTCGTAGCGTTATCACCAAACCGCGATCGAGTGAGGCCACGCGCGTGCACAAGAGTCTACGTGGAATACACGTCACGAGGTGAAGGGTGGTGACGTTGGTGGAGGCAAAGGCGCGGCCCTGCAACTGCTTTCTGATGCCACTGCTGGCTGAAGGGCTTCCACGAAAGGCGGCCCTCCAGAGGCCTCGAGGGTAGTTACACCTCCTCTTTCATAATAATAACGAGAATGCGTTCATTCTATAGAGCGTCATTCATGTCAATAGCATCCCATAACGCTGCACGTTATGATTATATATAAGGTGCCAAATCCCATACACAGCCACTACTACCAAACAAATGTAAAACCCCGGCCAGTGTCACGAAAGATGTGGAACCCACCACGCCCATTCCTCCTACTGCTGGGTGGGACGGAGGTGGTGGGACGGAGGTGGTGGGACGGAGGTGGTGGGACGGGAGGGTCGATTCTGGATTTCAAGTGCAGTGTGCTAGCCATTAACAGCACGGCAGCATTGGAGTAATAGTATTGCCTTTTATAACCTTTAATGAATTGCAGCAATTTCCACAAATGTCTGCTGTCTGCTAAATCTACCGTTTCACTTTATTATTGTAATGATTATATATATAAATAAAAAATCTGACAATTACTTTGAATTATACATAAGCCTTCGTACAGGATGTGCCTGACAATTGTACACTTTTGGGGTATTTATGCGGACACAAAATATCCCCCGTATAGCCTTAACAGACTGTAGGGGCAAGTGCTGTTAGCGAGCACCTATGAAGGCCGGCACGGTGCACGACGAGATGGATGGCCAGTACCACGCCCGACCGCCTTTGTCTCCCTAGCGGCGATGTTTACACACCGCATCAGATACTCAGTGGAGGCTGAGTCGACCTAGGAGAGGACCAGAACCGGCTCAGATAATCGTCACTGGTGTTTAGCCATGAGCGGGAATCGAACCCAGGTCGCCAGGTTCGTAGTGCAGCGCGCTAACCGCTACACCACCGCTATGCGCACACACACACACACAGACGTTGCGTGCGTGTGGGTGCGAGCGAGCGCGCGCGCGTGAGCCAATTGCAGTGTCGTGTTTTATTGAACAGATGAAGACTGCTCAGCGCCACATCTCACTTCGTCCGTGTCCACGCACAGGGCAACCCGCACGTTTCTTCCGACGGCATCACCTGGAGCGCGGTTATCTCCCTAACTGGATAATCCGGTTTCCTCGTGCAGATTTCATTTGATCTGCTCAGGCTACGTTTCTTACATTTGAATAGTGACGATAGCACACACCGCGATACCTCCAGTTGTTCGAAATGACAGTGCGTTTGCAGAAAACGATTTCAATTCCAATTCCCCTCGGCTTCATATTTAGTTTGAATCAGTTGTCAATTCAGGTAGACTTTCACATAATGCGTTTTATGCAACTGCCTACTGACCTCGAAGCTATGCCGTCACCTCGCCAATTCACGTTTGATAGCATGGGTTAATAGTGTCCCTTACATGCTCACTATGCTATTAGAGAAATTGCATACACTCGTAAACTAAAATAATAGGTGGAGTGCTGGAATAGTGGTAAGTAGTGCATTGCGCTACAAATACAGTTCAATTCCCGGCCACTACTAACATCGGCGGTAAGTGGTATCCGAATAAGTCCTGGGCCAAACACCATTGACCAACTCGTACTGATCAATTCTGGTGAAGTATGGTCATGCAACCTCGGGAAAACAATCCCAATTGACTGATGCAGAATGGGGAGGCCTTCATCCGTCAGCGAATTGACAAAGGGCTGTACATTATTTTACATTATTCAAACAGCCCCTCTGACATACGCACATAATACATATATAAATAAACTCGCTTCCCCAAGCTAGCCATTTATCAATGAAAATGAATCTATACGTAGGCCCCCGTGTTTTTCCCTTAAGGGACACCAGCTATGACATCCAACAACCAATTACATTTCTTCGACATAGGACCAATAATAGTGTGCTCGGGGCATCTGCCTTTCATGTAACACCCCAGTCCATTTGTTTTTGATAAATGAACACTCTTGTGATGGGGAAAAGGGCTATCTGGTATACACACAAACTATCGATTTACTTGCACGGTATTCGGAGTACTGAGATGCCTGTCGTGGTATAATGGTGGGGGACTACGACATCCAAAAGCTGACCCCTCACTACAGTTTATGGGGGTCCATAATCTAACTTTTACTTTGCATTTGTTTTCTAGCTTATAAGCATAAACTTGACTACATTCGTGGAAATTATTAGTATTCTAGTCCTTCTAAAAGAATATTATAATTGCCATGAGTCATTCACTCAGTCATTCGTTGTCGTTTATCTCCTGAACCTATTGCAAGGGCAGAATAAAATATCATAATAATACATAAACAGCAAATCCATACGCCACTGAAAACTAAAATAAAAAGTCTAACTTTCAAACGTGTGTATATTATTGCTTTTTTGGTGTCAGCCCTGCAAAACACTGTGATAAGTCAGGCTGCACAATAAGTGACGTTTTATTCATGCGTTTGACATTTAGCACGCTATATAGAATAATAATAATAATAACATTGCCAATTACTCACAGAGATAATCCTCACTACCGGGCGAGTCTGGGGAGTATTAGGAGGGTCCTGTTCTGGGATGTTTGGCCTAGCCCATGATTGCACTGGCATTGCCTTGGGCACCACGCAGCCCCACGACTAGGCCGCCTGGCAAGTCCTGGCTCTCACCCAGCCTTGAGTTCACCAGGCTCAATCCCGCTTATCTTCCAATATCTAATAAGATCCTTCTTTCTGGTGATTAGGTCACAAGAAACACAACCTCGTTGAAGCACTGTTTGTATTCGAAAATATTCTAGATTTGAAGCTTTCGTGACTGCAAGGATTCATATTCTTAGGTTTTACGTGACTTTACCGAAAAAAACCTAAGAATATTCGAAAATATGTTGTGCCATGTCAGAACACAAGGACCATCACCTAATCCAAGTGTATTAGCAGAGTTGTAATTGCAGTTGAAGTTTGATTTTGTTTCCTGGTACCTTTGCAGCACAGCAGAAATATTGCGTGGGGGGTTTTGGAGTTTAAACAATCAATCAACATTTATTTACATAAAAAACCCTCATTGAGTCTCAGGGTGTTTTTTTTATTTCAGGAGGGGGGCAATGCTTCTTTGTGTTTTTTTTCAAAGTTTAAAATTTTTCAGACTTTGGCCAATTTTGAACCATGACATCGATGCAGATGGCCTACCATTTTTCTAATAACGCAATGGGATCTTTAATGTCGACTGTGAAGAGGATGGCTCGTGGTTCTTGTGGTTAAAACCCCGACAGTGCTAACCAGTGACAGTTGTGGGGCACAGACAAACCAAGCCCTGCCACCAGCTACAAACACGCCACTGCTCAGACAATGTCACGAGGCCAAGGACTAAAGTTCTAAACTGCTTCAACCGAATGCACGAGGTATCCACTCCTGAAAACCCAGGGACTCTGTATCAGGGATCGCTTCATGGCATACGGTGGCATGATGCTAACTCTCTCGCCTGGTTTATAGGATGCCGTGGGTTCAATCCCGACCTTGACGCCTGTTGTTTATTTGGAGTTTGTAAGTTTTCCCCGTAGCCGTATGGATTTTTCTCCGGGTCCTGCGGTTTTTCCCATCAAATTTTGAATGAACATCACTCGTTCAGAGTATTTGGGGGGCTATGCATTTCCACGTGATGAGCCATCATTTGCGGCCAGGTCGCTTCTGAAATGAGAGCTCAGTGGACCTTACCGAGTAAAATAAAATAAAATAGTTTGAGTTTTTAGCGTAGTTCATATCTGGTCTCCTTCTGTTGAAGTGTCCCTGCTTTGGCATTATTTCCGAGACTCGTCTCGCCTTGCCGTGTGCTGGCTCCTCCTGTTCTTCCTTTCTTCTGCCTTGCGTCTCTGTCGTTACCCAAGCCCTAACGAGGCAATCATTAACGTTACGCTTGTTTGTGCCGGTCGTCTGGAAGTCATGTGCCCTGGTTCGGGTGATTTTCTTTAGTTGTTATTGTTGTTGTTATTAAATATACAAATACAATTATGACAACGAAAGTAAAAATGTATTACTTTAAAGTCTGGATTTGATATGTATGCCTCTTGAACTTCTTTCGCACGGCATGTAGCCAACTGTGCTAATGAGAGGTGTGGGGTATGGGAATAAGAATATAAGATATAAGAACCTCGGGGAATAAAACAAGTGATTACGCAAAAGTGGAATTTAAGTAGGGGGTGGCGGGGGGAGTCTGGGGGTTAGGGGGCGTGGGGCTGTGTGTGCGTGTAAGTGGTGGTGTAGTGGTTAGGGCTACGCTGTGCGACGAACCCAATTCCCCGAGTTCGATTCCCGCTCACGGCCAACACCAGTGACGATTATCTAAACCGGTCCTGGGCCTCCCCTAGGTCGACTCAGCCTCAAATGAGTACCTGGTGCGGTGTGTAACTATCACCACTAGGGAGACAAAGGCGGCCGGGCGTGGTGTTGGCCAGCCACCCCCTCGTGTGCCGTGCCGGCCTTTATAGGTGCTCGCTAACAGCACTTGCCCCAACAGTCTGTTAAGGCTATACGAGGGGGATCTTTGGGAGGGGGGGGGGGGGAGTGAAATTTCGATATTCTCAATTTTCAGCGGAGCCCAAACACATTTCGCAAAGAGCGTTTAGCGCAATCGTGGCACGATGCGAACAGAACGCTCGAGCAATATTCTGAGTGGTGAAAGAAAAACAACGAATGTTTCCTGTTCGAGACGAGATCCACCGCAGCAGCAACAACACAAACACACAGACCGGAGTGAAACATTCCCCTGTCCCGGGGGAGACCCGCGTGTGGTTGTTACGCTGGTGTATTGCTCCGTGTGATAGCGCTGCAAACGCGTGGTTTGCTTAATGGTGTACTGTTTTGTCGAATGGGCCATCGCTATCACTTTGCATGTAGACCTGTCAACACAAAGACGCTGCGGATGATTGTAAGGCTTCGAATTGTGGGACCAGCAAAGAGTCAATTAAGCAAAAGTAAGCCGGGTGGCTGTGGTCGTGAGAGGGGGTGAGCTTCAGGAGGTGGTTGAGGTTGTGAGAGGGGGTGAGCTGGAGGAGGTGTTTGAGGCAGTCGCGTCACGAGCATGGGGGGCCTGAGGGTGCCTTGCCCCCTCCCCCTGGTGGCCAAAGCTACGAGTTGGGGGGCCTCCGTTGACAACCACCGTGAGATTTGTTTTCGACGACAGTGTGAAAGAACACAAACTTATCTTAAACGCAGTTTACAGTTTTCTTTTTTTACGAACATAATTTGCGTACCAGTGAGAGTAACTTGCGCAAAAGAACATTGCCCATTGAACTTCCTTCCTGGGATATTTAGTTCGTCAGATACGCGTCAATAAGATTGCAAAAAGGCACTACTACGGAGCAAAGACGGGGCACCCTTACAGCGTTAAATGTTCGAGACCGTGAGCGTAACGACGATATAAGTATGATTTTGAGTTTTGATTATAGTGTGCTGATCTTTAAAGGTGCATTGAAATTTTTTTACACTCCTACTGATACTCCTGCTGTTATGGAGTGACTCATGCTTCCAGCTATGGCTGCAAAGTTTGGTCGTACATGTGATGTATATCGTTTATTGTTAAATTTGAATCACAGTTCCTATGATCACTGTTACATTGTTTTTATAGCTTCACTTTGGTGATTTCGAAAACTTTTGGTTTAGACATATTTGTGTGCTGTAGTACAAAGTTAGACTGATAACTTTAATCTAAATTGTCTTATGGTTGTTATTGTTTGACTTGCATCCCACTGGGACTTTTGCACACAGTGTTGATACACGGTGCTTTTTCTGTAAGACTTTACTGTTTTTTCCTGCATTTTTCTGTTGCGCGTAGTCACTTTAAGATGTTTCGTGCTCGTGTTTTTGTTTGTTGCGGTTGCACCCGATTCAAGAGCCGCATTGCTCACAGGGCTATACCTAATACATGAACTGAACTGAAATGAACTGCACTGGCTAGGGCAAGACAAATCAAATATTGGGGGGGGGGGGGGAGCCCACCTGACCGATTGCCGCACCCCCTGAGCTAATAACGTCGTCACTACGCCACTAAGGTCGAGGTGAGATTCTTTGGGAGAATACGAAGGGTGGACGAGGAAGGATGGCAATTGTTGCTCACGCTCCACAGGGTGAGGACGCACGGGCAGGTCAAGAAGAGAGGGGCAGAAGACAGAGGGACGTGGAGGAGAAACGTGGGCCTCGGACTGCTCTAGGGACAGGGCACTTGGTGTGCCGGATTAAGCTAGTGCGAGGCATGTAGCATATGTTACAAAGGGGCCCTAAATTAAAAATAACAATTATTTAAAAACGCATTTTTAACTTGCGTAGTAAAGTAATTGCTTGTGTTGCAGTCGGAACGTCGTGAGAATTTTATTGTTTTATATTTTTATTATTTTATTGTTTCCCTTCTATGTGACTTTACCTAAAGAACCAAGAATATGAATACCTGCAGTCACGAAAGCTTTAAATAAAAAAATTTATGTTTTTCATTTGCTATACAGCCAGATAATACGACAAATCGCTAACCTTTAACATCCAGTCGTTCATAAAAGTTTAAGGCGGTATAGAACTATAGTAATCGAGCAATTGCGGAATCACTGAACCGGAATTGATAGCTTGAAAGCATTTAGCGCGGGGCCCTTGAAAGTGCGTGAACCGTAGCATATGCAGCTACTTTTGCTACGAAATGATCCGGCACTGGGCACTTCATGAACGGATGAATCGTTCAGCGCAATAACCGTCTGGCTTGGGCCCCATTGAGACAGGAACGGTCATTTCTAGATGTGTGCGCGATGACGGATGACGCTTCAGTTCATCGATTAAAACCAAATCATTTTTTGCGCTTGTGATACTCAAATGGAATCGTGCGTGTGCGTATCGGTTTCTTGCAATTCAGTGTAAATTATAAGAAAATTAAGTGCATATTTGTAGGATAATGGAGCGAACAAACTCAACAAGCGAGACAGGAAACTAAAATATCAAAATACAATAAAGGTAAGAGGGTGGGAATGGTGAGATCGTTATTTGCCCAATGTCTATATTATTATGGTGCTAAAGCGCATTTATATTTGTATCTATCTTATTTCAAATTAAATGTTTTGACTACGTCAGTGCTCCAATAAAGGCATTCAAAAAATAAGAAGAATCTAGATTTAAAGTTTTCGTGACTTCAGTAATCCATACTCTTTGGTCCTTTCGGTAAAGTCACGAAGTTACAAAATAAATTAAAGAAGAGGCAAAGGAGCAGTCCTTGCAAATGTCCAGAGTGAGAACCATCTCGATGGTATTTGGCCTACTCTTCTACATTGGCCAGACGTCTTGGAAGAGGTGGGAGTTATCACACCCAAGTCCAATGTGCTAACCATTGCACCACAGCACCATCCCCTCCTAAGTGTATAAGGGATGCTGCGTATCCATATGCAGAAGAAGATCAATATTTTGTTTTAGTTCGGCAACGTGGTAATTTTATGCCAAAATATACTTCCTTAATCCTACACCACCCGACAAAGTCGTCACGTTCTTCTACACAGTATCTATACATGGCCGATGTATTGTTCAAGTTCTGATGAACGGCATCGTCCACGTACGAATAATAATAATAATAATCGTATCTTGTTTTAAACGTGACGACCTTGCGTGTAGCAAAGGGAGTTAACAACAATAATTGTGGGCATAACACGAACACGCACGCGCCCTAACCCACAAACGAATATGAATCATAGGGTCGGGCCACAAATAAAGCTACGTTTTAATTTCACATATTTTGAATAAGTGAAATCTTACCCTTTGTTACCAAAAAATAAACCACCTACCAATGTTACGCCGGCCGCCTTTGAGTGCTAACAGCTGTTCCAGCAGTGAAGGAAAAAAACGACCCCCCCCGCTATGCTCCACCGCATTGTGAAGAAATAAATAAATGTGAGCGAGAAATAACACGCATGGCCATTAATTATAGACATCATAGCGTGCACTCCCGACGCTGGGAGCCCTTATCAAGCAAAAGCAGTTGCCTCTCGTTTGTGCGAGCGAGCCAAAACACCTACAAGCTTGAGCACGCCGTTTCTCTCCTGCCTGAGCTGGTATTTCCGCAGGACTTATGTGTGCATGCGTTCGTGCGTGTGTTTAAACTATACAACTGCGTTTTTTATGTTTACCAGGTAAGGCCCCACTGAGCTATGCAAGCTTTTTTTACAGAAGCGACCTGGCCACAGATGATAGCTCAACGAAAGAGTGACTCATCACGTGGAGTTGTGTCGCAGTCGAACACTCGAAACGCACGTTGGTTCTAAATGTGGAGGGGGGAAACCCGAGGGCCGGAGGAAAAATCCACGCGACCACGGGCACAAAGAACGCGCAAAGACTTCAAATATACACGCGCAAAGGTTGGGATCGAACCCACGATCCCCTGTATACCAGGCGAGGTAGGTAACATCTCGCCACCGTGGCGCTCCCACGTGATAAGGCACTTTGCTGAGCTGTCATTAGTGATGACCAGGTCGTTTGCGTGCGGAGCGGTGGTGCAGCAGTTGACACGCTGCACGACGAACCTGGCGACGTTAGTGGACGATTCCCACTCACGGCCAACGTCAGTGACGAATATCTGAACCGGTCCAGGGCTTCTCCTAGATCGACTCGGTTTCAAATAGTATCTGGTGGGATGTGTAAACATCGCTACCCGGGAGACAAAGGCGGCCGGGCGTGGTTAACAGCGCTTTCCCCAACACTCTATTAAGCCTATGAGGGGGATTTTTGTCTTTGCTGAGTGTGTTTGCCCTTTCAATAGGAGGGATGCATTGCATTTAATCCATCGACAGAATGGCAGTGCAATTGATCAAGGTGCAGTAGAATCCGCTTAAGACTATTTTCTCTATTTTCTCTCTTCCATCGCTATTGCTTGCCCCAACACTCTATTAAGCCTATGAGGGGGATTTTTGTCTTTGCTGAGTGTGTTTGCCCTTTCAATAGGAGGGATGCATTGCATTTAATCCATCGACAGAATGGCAGTGCAATTGATCAAGGTGCAGTAGAATCCGCTTAAGACTATTTTCTCTATTTTCTCTCTTCCATCGCTATTGCCTGGGTTCCCGTTCGCGTAAATTTCCCTCATCGATTTCCCCACCGGTGCTGATGACTCGCTCTAGCAGCCTGACTGACACCCGGGTCCACAGACATAGCAACATTTAAAACAATCAGATGTGCAGCCACCGAGCTGGACATAAGCTCTGCTGTTCGGGCGTGCATACGTCAACCTGAAGCGTGTTGAATTTTTAAAAATGTTGCCGCATGTCAACGTGTCCAAGATGTGCACAAGACGTGCAGCAATGAATACCACCAACCCATCTGCCCATTGAATTGAATTGAGGAATTGTTGTGATTCAGTGTTGCAATTTGAGTAAATTATGTTATTATTTTCATCCCATTTTTATTGTCTCATTTGCATTGTTTAAACGTTTTATTGTTTACTTGATATCGGTTTTCATTTTGCACTCCATTAACCTAAATGTAACACTTGGTATTCCCACTGTATAACTAAAAAGGATTTTTTATTTACCGGCTGCTTAAATGCCCCAGCGTCTCAAAGTGACTTACACCACAGCTCATCTCAATCATTCCAAATCCCCAGGTGTAATTTTCTCTTAGCCTAGGGACCCCCCCCCCCCACTCCTTTACCCACCTCGATGCCAGCTGTTCTCGTGCACCGCGACACGTGACGCAGCACCGGCCTGAACGTGGGCAGAAGGTGGGTTGGCGATCTTGCCATTGGTCACTCCGCTTGAGCAATTTGCGAGAAAATGCGACGATACATTTTCCATGCCTTGGACCGCGACGCGTGCACACGTAGTCTCCTCTTTTCACACGACTTCACAGGATCGTTCACGTCCACTGTGCAACAGATGGCGGTTGTTTTTGTTGTTGCTTAACTGCACCCAAAGTGTTAACCGGGGCGGCCCGGGGGCTTGAACCGCGAACCTTCTGCAGCAAAGCGACAAACGCGATACTGATCGGCCATGCCAGCTGCCCATTACTAATCGTCGCTCCCCAGAACCATTTCGAAGAGGCATGCGTGGTGAGCGTGGGGATCGATTTTAATTGATGAACGGACGCATCTGTGCATGCGTCGCGTTACCCGTATCGCTGTTAAGCCGTCGTTTACATCTTTGTATCTGCGAATGGCTGCATTCCGTCAAGATTGAAGAATTCGTGAAAACACACCGAATGCAGATGTCTCGAGATGACTCAGACCAGTCCTTTACCTTGAATACAAATGGACACATTTAAGCAAACCAGAGCCGTGGTTGGTGACTGATTGGGTTCTAAAGATTTTTGTTGAGGCGAATAATTTCGAATGCCAGTAACATTTTGCTCCAATCAATGTGGAGTTTTGTGGAATTCCTGGGTAAGGAAAGAAGCATCACGTGATGCCACGGCTGGATGAAGTCCTCCCTGTGTTAGATCGGTCATTCATTTATTTAGTTAGTGTATATATATGCTTGAGGCATGTATTAAAAAATTTCAGATTAACCTGAAATGTCTTAAAAAATAAGCATAGATACGAAATGTAGGGTAATCCGGATGTTTTTTGTTATCTTTAGAATAAATCCGAAAGCATGTCAAGAAAAAACAAAACGAAGGCATGACATCACGAATATAAAAGAATGACATGACGATCCGATGACGTCACTTTACTCAGCACAAAGACACGTTCATTTACACCGTCATGGAATCATCCCTAAATCCCCCCTCCCCTCCAAAAAAAACAATAAAAACATCCGCAAAATTGGCCAATAAATCTGAAAATCAAAAACCCGAATGTTTTTAATCAGAAACTCTTCCTTTATAGATATTCACATGTATACAGTTACATATCATTATACAATGAAGTTGGCTTCTAGACCAAAGCCTTGAGCCTCATTTGCATGTCTTGAGTGTTGCGTCAAGTCTATTAAGAGCATTCCAAAGACGTTCAACTCTTCCAAACTCATTAGGATCTCGGGGGTTGACGGGCCAGAGGGCAGGATGGTTTTGGGGGCAGAGAAAAGGAACCCACTAATACAAATTACCCCATTGATCTCCTTCGGCCAATATGTCGCTGCTGGCAGTAATGAGCAGAGGTGTGGACTCGAGTCATGTGACTTGGACTCGAGTCAGACTCGAGTCATGAATTTGATGACTTGCGACTCGACTTGGACTTGCATAACAATGACTTTGTCCCACCTCTGAGATGTGGACTCGAGTCATGTGACTTGGACTCGAGTCAGACTCGAGTCATGAATTTGATGACTTGCGACTCGACTTGGACTTGCATAACAATGACTTTGTCCCACCTCTGAGATGTGGACTCGAGTCATGTGACTTGGACTCGAGTCACATGACTCGAGTCATGAATTTGATGACTTGCGACTCGACTTGGACTTGCATAACAATGACTTTGTCCCACCTATGAGATGTGGACTCGAGTCATGTGACTTGGACTCGAGTCAGACTCGAGTCATGAATTTGATGACTTGCGACTCGACTTGGACTTGCATAACAATGACTTTGTCCCACCTCTGAGATGTGGACTCGAGTCATGTGACTTGGACTCGAGTCAGACTCGAGTCATGAATTTGATGACTTGCGACTCGACTTGGACTTGCATAACAATGACTTTGTCCCACCTCTGAGATGTGGACTCGAGTCATGTGACTTGGACTCGAGTCAGACTCGAGTCATGAATTTGATGACTTGCGACTCGACTTGGACTTGCATAACAATGACTTTGTCCCACCTCTGAGATGTGGACTCGAGTCATGTGACTTGGACTCGAGTCACATGACTCGAGTCATGAATTTGATGACTTGCGACTCGACTTGGACTTGCATAACAATGACTTTGTCCCACCTATGAGATGTGGACTCGAGTCATGTGACTTGGACTCGAGTCAGACTCGAGTCATAAATTTGATGACTTGCGACTCGACTTGGACTTGCATAACAATGACTTTGTCCCACCTCTGAGATGTGGACTCGAGTCATGTGACTTGGACTCGAGTCAGACTCGAGTCATGAATTTGATGACTTGCGACTCGACTTGGACTTGCATAACAATGACTTTGTCCCACCTCTGAGATGTGGACTCGAGTCATGTGACTTGGACTCGAGTCACATGACTCGAGTCATGAATTTGATGACTTGCGACTCGACTTGGACTTGCATAACAATGACTTTGTCCCACCTATGAGATGTGGACTCGAGTCATGTGACTTGGACTCGAGTCAGACTCGAGTCATGAATTTGATGACTTGCGACTCGACTTGGACTTGCATAACAATGACTTTGTCCCACCTCTGAGATGTGGACTCGAGTCATGTGACTTGGACTCGAGTCAGACTCGAGTCATGAATTTGATGACTTGCGACTCGACTTGGACTTGCATAACAATGACTTTGTCCCACCTCTGAGATGTGGACTCGAGTCATGTGACTTGGACTCGAGTCAGACTCGAGTCATGAATTTGA
The DNA here is from genome assembly GCF_965212315.1 of Lampetra planeri. Taxonomy (NCBI): domain Eukaryota; kingdom Metazoa; phylum Chordata; class Hyperoartia; order Petromyzontiformes; family Petromyzontidae; genus Lampetra; species Lampetra planeri. The sequence goes on along the minus strand of NC_136146.1, from coordinate 5,935,534 downwards.
TGACTTGCGACTCGACTTGGACTTGCATAACAATGACTTTGTCCCACCTCTGAGATGTGGACTCGAGTCATGTGACTTGGACTCGAGTCAGACTCGAGTCATGAATTTGATGACTTGCGACTCGACTTGGACTTGCATAACAATGACTTTGTCCCACCTCTGGTAATGAGAATGCTGTGCTGCGACTGGTAATAGGGGTGTCCGCACAACATTGACTTCCACACTGTCACCTTATATGCCCCAACTGCATTACGTTGTCACGCGCAGCTCGGCCGGTGTACGTAAACACAAAATAAAGATCGCTAGCGCAGACACGGGGCCGATTAAAACGCCACAGGTACTATGATCACCGCCCCCCCCCCCCCCCATTCCGAAGGAAGAAAAAAAGCCGAGACCAATTTCATTCCCAGATGATCAATCAGGGGAGATGAGTCTCCCCTGTTCATAACCCTGAGCCAAGTCGGTGGAAATTGGAGCGTTGCTCGATATAGTCGGGATGAGGCTCTCGACAGGGACAACAACCGTTGCCTTTTTGCGACAAAGCGACTACTTTGTCAAGTTCAAGTTAATTTATTAGGTGTAGCCCTGTGAGCCATTCGGCTCTTGAATCGGGTGCAACCGCAACACACAAAAACATGAACAAAAAACATCTTAAAGCGAATATGTGACTAAGTGCAAACAGAAAATCCAAGAAAAGACAGCGAAACATTGCAGAAAAAAATCACCGTACACCAACGCTGTGTGCAAAAATCCCAGTGAGATGCAAGTCAAACAACCAACAACAACAACCACAAGACAACTTAGATTAAGGCCATCAGTCTACCTCTGTACTACAACAAACAAACATGGCTAAACCAATACACTTTTCGAAATCACCAAAATAAAGCCATTGTCGCAAAGGCCACGCGCGTTCTCAGCTCCGCCGCTGAGAACGCGCGCGGCCCAATGGGCAGCCAACGCGGGATGGCACGTGGGCCAGTGGCCAAGGCGCTTGCGTCGTGTTGTCGCAAGCGTGAAGCGTGCGCCCGACGCCGTGGTGACCAAACCACAATGTATAAGGTAATATATAGTATCGTAATTTTATAGTTAATATACAGCAGTGTGGTATACAGTTGGGTGGGTAGAATAATACATAGTGTAATATTACAATGTATAGTCTGCTGCGGCGCCATATTATTAACATTCCTTCCCTTTATAAATTCTAACCTTACTCCCTCCCTTTGATACTGCTAATCCTGCATAATGCATGGGCATAATGACTTTAAACCCTTCGCAAAACCTCCTACGCATTTCACAAGTAGTACTAATCGTATATCTGCATTTCCCATAAATATGCTAAATTCCTCTTGATATGCAAATTATTTGTCAAGACGCTCTTCGCCCCTCCATCCCAGCATAAATAGTCGCTCCAAGCCTGGGGCGTGCCATTCAGACTCTGCCTTCTCGACAGACCTGTTCTCCACCTGAAGACGGCTGCTTGCGTTGTGACCGAAACGTCGTGAGAATTATTTTATGTTTTATTTTTATTATTTTATTATTTTCCTTCTACGTGACTTTACCGAAAGAACCAAGAAGATAAACCACAGGTGGTTTCAACGCAGTTTTATCAGAAGGCGAATTGTGCCCGAACGTCGGGTCTGCTTACGTGCGGCGAGAAGCATTTTAATTAGCGGCCGTATCGATGCAAAAGTTTGAAGAATGCTTCATTGAGGAAGTTTAAAAAGAGGACTTTCGGTAGACTTTTTTAGCGAGGCATGACGGGTTAATGATTTACGAATAGATATTTTTTCCGCTCTTCGGTCCCATCATTTTCTGACTTTAATTAGCATTGCAATCAGGCAAGTGAGAGAACTGCACTTGCCAAACTGCAATTATGCAAACAGGGGCAGTGGTGATTACAATTACCCCGTCCATCACGGTTTTGTCCTACTAGTGCATCTTTCTGAAATGACACGAAACTGAGATAATTGCGAATATAACGACACTTAATTGGAATTTATTATGCACATACGTGCAGGACGGAGCCATCATGAACGTCGTTTGCATACCACACACTCACTTATTTTTTTCATTTTCTATACTGATGTATATTTATTGATGAATATTAACATCGCTTTTGTACTTTTTTTAACAAATTGCTAACCAAAAAAAAGCAAATTTCCGTGGTTTATAATTGTGATGGGTTTTATAAAAAGTGTGGTTTATGGATTCAGTTTCAACCAGAGTGTGTAAAAATTACGATGAACCAGAATGATGTACATAATCTGTATTCAGTGTTTGATGAATTCCTTAAAAGATGGTACCACGGATCCTGCTGATATGAGCAACTGAGCTTCTGTGGCCGTCTCGAACACTTTTCCTTCCGATATTAGAAAACCAGTTCAACACGAAGGCTTTCCCGACCAATATCATCCACAATATAGATTTTTTTTTTGGGTTAAATCGCGTAAATATATAAATGTGTCGTGAAAAACCGGCTTTGCTCTCCAACACACCGGTGTGCTGTACTAGTAACGAATTGGCACGTTCTGTTTACGTGACAAACCTTACTAATTGGCTGCGTCGGGTGGTGGTGGGTTTTACGACACACTTTAAAATCATCTAGATTGAAAACTCGTTTCTTTGGAACTGCTTGTTGTGTTTAGTTTGTTGTCCTTCCCCCGCACCTCCAATTGGCACGGTTGGCTAAGTACGGTGAAAAATAAGTTGAACATATATGCTTACAAAGATATAATGAGAGATAGTCATCTATCGGGGGAATAGGAATGCCGTGATTAGCACACTGCGCTCTTAACCTGGCAATCTGGATCTGATTCATGGCCATGGCCAACATAACTTACACGTGATATCTCAATTTTCTTTTGGCGGAAAAAAAATATTTGCAAGTAATAAATGATACCTAGACAAAATCCGCGGTCGAAATGAAACGTGTTTTCTCTAGGCACCCTTTTCATTCTATAAGAAAATAAATATAAATATATAAAGGCATCAACTTGTCTGTAAGAACGCGATTATTGTGCGCTGCATACATTTTTGCAGAACAAACTGAGACAATTTTAATTAAGTTGACAGTACATACGCTGAGGAGATGGAGCGATGAAACCAGATCGTGTGCAGGTGCCAGGTGTGTTATCGCATAGCAGGATCAGGATGAGTGGCAACGGCTTGGGGAGGCCTTCATCCAGCAGTGGATTGACCATGGCTAATGATGATGATGATTTAAATTTTGATTTAAAGCTTTCGTGACTGCAAGGATTCATATTCTTGGTTCTTTCTGTAAAGTCACGGAGAAGGGAAATAATAAAATTAAAAATAAATTAAAAATGTAAAAAGATATATTTGTATTATTGTATTATTTCCCTTCTACGTGACTTTACCGAAAGAACCAAGAAGAAGATGATGATGACAAAGAATCCGTTTTGAAAATACGCGCATTCAGTTTTTTATTCCAAGATAACGAATATCAACAAAAACCCTTTGACACACAGACACATAAATACTTTCCGTTTTAAGGTAGCATTATCTAATGTAAATGTAGATTTGTATTTTGAGAAAATAAGCTATCGGGGCCATTGCTAATATCATTTTAAATTCGTTGCTTGCTGGATGAATTCGTACCTACCAGCAGATCATTAGCATCTGACTAGGTGTTATGAAACGAGGCCGTTTAATTTGTTGTGCTTATTCTTGTTTAACTTCTGAACCGTGACTTTATCCGAAAGCTACACTTTTTTCTCTCTCACCATCTATGTGGTAGGGAATTTAAATATTCGGTTTTTTTTCAATGCGGTGTAATTGACAAATTACCGTAATGAATAATGAAAGTGCAGCAGTGCCGTACTCCCAGAATGATACATTTTAAACATTCTGATGCCGTGCGCTGCGGTGGGAGCCTTCGGCCTTGGCTCCGTTGGCACTCCGTTCATCATTTCTTGCCTTGACTCGGCATCGTTGGGATGTTTGCATCGAGCTGTAATGCGGAAACACAGGCCCCATTAGCCAGGGTGACAAGTATATCAAGCAAAGGTCACGGAAAACTGACACACAGTCACACGCTTCCACGCCGCATTACATAACGTGTCAGTTAACTCTAAATCACGACCGTCAGTTATTCATCCGCGAGCACCAATTTCGACAGATGCGCGCAAAATGAAACACGCAAAAGAACGTTTCGTCAATCTGAAACCAGTGATGAACTGTGGGCATCCGTACGAGTGCGGGCAGTAAACCAAACACGTACGGGGGAAAATAATGATGCTGATCATTTGTCACTCATACACTGCCTCTCCCAGTAATCATGATCATTGCCCATGATTTATTCACTGCTGGATGAAGGCATCCCCCAAGCTGTCACCATACCTCGTGGTCCCCATGATCCAACAATTCATTGAGCTCCTTCACAAGAGCTTATTTCATTTCTCCATCTATGCAGCGGACTTCCTCTCGAGCTTGTGTCTTCCCTGCCCTGGCTGCAACTTCATCATGAGCCTTGGCCGCCATCAATCATCCCTTCCGGCAACACGTTTCTGCCCAAGTCAACTTACTCTGCGGTCAGTGTGATGTCTCGCACGTGGCAATGTTCTCTAATCCACGTGCTCCTCGTTGTCGCATAAAGCGCATGCATAATGTACGTTGGCTCATTAATCCCCCCCCCCACACACACTTTGCGCAAGAGTACAGAAGCGTGGTCACCACATCAACGCCTCTATATAAGGAACGAAACAGTAAGATTTCTCCACGAATCTGGCTGTCGCCTGATGAAGCTAGTTGTAATTACTGGCGAAACGTCGTACTCAGTTTGTAAATGTCGTGGCTTGGCTCTCCAACACACCGGTGTGCTGTACTAGTGACGAATTGGCACGTTCTGTTTACGTGACAAACCTTACTAGTTGGCTGTGTCGGGTGGTGGTGGATATTACCGACACATTTATATCTTTACGCGATCTAACCCAAAAAAACCTCTATTATGGATGATATTGATCGCGAAAGCCTACGTGTTAAGCTAACAACTCACTAGTCAACAACATTGGCTGGAAATAATATATATAAGAAGGGCCATTGCCTAAAATGTCGCCAAAATAATCTAGATAGATTATATTATTTCAGTAGGAAAGCCCCAATGAGCTGCTCGGCTCGATTTCATTGGCATCCTGCGACGGTGTTGTTGACATGTGTGTTGACTTGTTGTTGTTGTTGTTGTTTTTTCCTCCCCCACTTCTATGACGTCACTTCTGTGCTTTTCCCCAACAAGAGGGGCTATCACGTGGACGATCCCGCTTTCGTTTTCGTTGAGACGCGGCCACCCGCGACATTGCGCAAGTCATCCAAACATCATGAAGTCTGAAAAAAAATGGATCTGAAATTGTCCTTACAAATCTATAACCTTGAATACTCCGATCCAAAAACTCATCCGTAGTGTATGCACGTTGAGCTTCTTTCGCACCGTACGTAGCCAACCGTGCTAATTGGAGGTGCACACAAATACACACGCGGCAAAGAATAGCAAACACATGCAATAAAATAGATCTGTATAAAGTGTACATACGTATACAAACAGGGCATCCCTTTCGGAAAACTGGAAGCATTTCTCTTGAATCACAAACTCCTACCATAGCCTGCTAGATGGAATGCAAAACGAATTACACAAAACTCACTTGGAATGGGCAGAGTTGCAGGTTTGAACTATCGTCTCTTCCACCCCATCAGTTTGCCTTTCACGTACAATGAGACACTTTATTCTTGCAGCCCCGATAGCCATCAGCGACATCAACGGTGCATTCAGTGGATGCCACCCGTGCAGTCCGTTGCACTTATTCAATTCCAAGTTTTTCGCTTTAAGTTTTCCAACCGTCAAGTCTGTAGTGAGTGGTTCGCTCACTGCACTGTGAGCCCGGCAACCCGAGTTCGATTCCCATTCGCGGCTAACATTATTCGCGAGAGATTTGAACCGTTCCTGGGCCATCCCCTTCACCTAGCTGCACTGACCAGCGTGGTGAAGTATGTACAAACAACCCAAGCACTGGTTACCCAGCAGTGGATTGTGCGTTAAAATGCAATTTTAACAAAAACGAACACAATTTTTATTCACACCGTTACAGTGGTGTTTACTGATATGTTTATATTTTTTTACCATGTTTTATAGCACAGTGGTTAGCACAATCTGGTAATGAACCCAGTGGACCTGAGTTAGATTCCCACCCACAGTTCACATCATTGGGGAGTGGTATCTGATTAGGCCCGGGGTAACCACATTCATCAACCGTTAAAAGTTGATCGAGTTAATATAAAACGTAAAGTCGCACTTTCATTGCCAAGCAGATTTAATATTGCCTTGACCACCACATGCATCTGTGCATGTGTGTGTGTGCCAATTTTCTAAAACATTTAAATAAGCACGGACTCCCATTAATTATGCACATAACCCTTAGCAGTCAGATGGAATGTTTTGTTTTCTTCATAAAAATTTGCAACTAAATGGCAGATGTGTTGTCATCAAAGATGAGCTCTATAGCTATTTTGCAGAAGTGACCTGGCTCAACGAAGTGGCTTATTTCGTGGGAATCTACAGCAGCATTCAACTACCCGAAAGGCATGTTTCTAAATGTGGAGGAAAAAACCAGAGTACCCGGAGAGGCGGAGAGAAATCCACGCGACCACGGGGAAAACATGAAAACTTCAAATATACAACAGACATCAGGGTCGGGATCGAACATACCACCCCCTGCACACCAGGCGAGGAAGATAACATCACTATCACCGCCGCACAACACCAGATGCCGCATGAGATTCCGCAGCCCACATACGCCAATTAACGTTGTTCTTGTTGTTACAAAGACAAAAATCGGCAACCACGTAAAATGGGTTTTACGAAACGGATTTCAACAACGCTATCTACGTTAGAACCTACTCCTCTTCAAGTCGCAGTAGCTTTCAACGGGCCATTTAGAAATGTTCATTCCATGCCTCCTGGATTGCCACGGTCCGCGTCATCGAGCGCCAAGATCAGCACCAGGCTGAGTGTGGCCTTACCCTCCCCTGGCGCGTTGAGGCCACGGACGATCGTGTTTAGCTCCCGATCCATTTCCTAACCGCAGGGCAAAGCGGTGAGTCGGAACACCTGGGTTTTAAGCTGAGGCCCGTGTGTCCGAAACAGGGCCCCAACTGGGTCGCTGTCAGATGAGGCGTTGGGCAGACCAGTGCGGCGGATGCCACGGTGATATTCGTGATGAAGTCAGACCACGTGGTCCCGGGGATGCGCAAGTTGACGGCGCGTGCGGAGCGCCTTCCTCAACGCTTCTGTTCAAACCCCAATTCAACTCTACCCCACTTACCAGACGCAAAAAAAAGTCACAATTCCATTCTGCCACTTCATCTGACACTAATCCTGAGCGTTTGTCTCCCAGCGACTGGCACATTTCACCTGCGTGTACACACTTGATGAAACACGCTCTTGTGAACATTTTTAATTACCACCAAACGGCCCTTCGTATGCATTCATTTTTAATTGCCTTGCCGTCTATTAATAGCAACTGAACATCACACATGCGGGTCGCTGCGTTTGACTTTGACGTCTCTTCTTTCATTAAAAATATATTCGCCCTTACAATTGCGAGCTCTCGCATTGGAACATTTTATCCAAAGCTGAGAATACGGCACGCTTGAATGCAACATTATTATTTTTATTTCATTTAATTTATATTATTTTTATTAATTTAATTATTCACATTGCCGGTGTGGACAAATAGCCGAAAAAATATCATCATATTTTTATTGGTATTTTGTTCAGCTTGCTTACTCCAGGAAAACCTCACTGGATCTCACGATTATTTTCCAGCAATGCACATTTCACCTGGGTTTTTCCCCTCCACGTTGAGAATCAATATGCGATCGTAGAGTGTTTGTCTGCTGCATTTGTCCAGATCGCTTCTGAAAACCGAGCCATATAGCTCAGTGGGACCTTACCTGGTGAAATATGAAATCGTTTTAGTTCATCGTTTAGATGCGCCCCGGTGGCACGAATATCCCCGATTGTCATCGTAATTATAATTATTTGCATCACCTTGTCGTGGGCATTGCACGCGAACGCATCGCGCGAGACTGTGCTTGACCCCGCAGTCGTCCCAATTAATCAGCACCGGATTTGTCCGAACAGAAGAAGGAACTTTGAAGCCGTTCGGCATCGCCGGACAAAAGCTACTACGAACGTAAACAATTCCGGTTTCGACGACAACAACAATAACAATAAACGAAACATTTTTTTTTACAAGTAAGGCGCACTGAGCAATATAGATCTTTTTCAGAAGCGACCTGTCAATCACAAATGATAACTCAACGAAGTGGCTTATTACGTGGACATTTAAAGCGGCACGTTGCTTTTTAATGTGGAGGAAAAAACCGGAGGACCCGGGGGAAAGTTCACCGACCATAGGGGAACAGAGAGAGACACGCAAATTCCAAATACACAGCAGGCGTCAGGGCCGGGATAGAACCCACGACCTCTTTCATACCAGGCGAGTTAGTTCACATCTCGCTACGGAGAGAGAGACGCAAACTCCAATACACAGCAGGCGTCAGGGTGGGGATCAAACCCACGACCTCCTGCATACCAGGCGAGTTAGTTCACATCTCGCCACGGACAGAGACGCAAACTCCAATGATACAGCAGGCGTCAGGGCCGGGATCGAACCCACGACCTCCTGCATACCAGGCGAGTTAGTTCACATCTCGCCACGGAGAGAGACGCAAACTCCAAATACACAGCAGGCGTCAGGGTCGGGATCGACCCCTCGACCTCCTGCATACCAGGCGAGTTAGTTCACATCTCGCCACGGAGAGAGACGCAAACTCCAAATACACAGCAGGCGTCAGGGTGGGGATCGAAACCTCGACCTCCTGCATACCAGGCGAGTTAGTTCACATCTCGCAACGGAGAGAGACGCAAACGCCAATACACAGCAGGCGTCAGGGTCGGGATCGAACCCTCGACCTCCTGCATACCAGGAGTAAAGGGTAAACTACAGTTTCCTTCGCGGCACTCGGACACGCCGTCTGTCCCCATGACATCGTGTGCAGCCTGACAGCTGGTCGTCCCTTCCTTGAGACTTCCCAGTGGAAGGGCCTCTACGTCGAGATTCCCGGCTGTGTGTTTGTTTTCGTTTACCGTGCGCAGTATTCCCCGGCTCCGTTCGATACGTTATCTGTTCCCTTTGTGTGTGTTTGCGTTGTTCTTATTTACGACCAATGTGGGATTATCTCTCTCCTTTTTTTTTTCTTCCCCCCCTCGCCCCCTCCTCCAAAGCGACTTTTATTCATGGTACCCAAATTCCTTGGCCACCGGGAAACCGGCGCGAACTCGCCGGGCTCACGATTCATCGTTGCTCGGCGCTTTGCAGTGAAACTTTTTTTAACATAGGCGTCGTCCGCACGAAAAGGCGCATTAAAACACGCGGTTTCACGCGCTGCTTTGTCCCTCGCTCGCACAAATCAAGTTTCAAGTTAATTTATTAGGTATAGCCCTGTGAGCCATTCGGCTCTTGAATCGGGTGCAAACGCAACAAACAAAAAACCTGAACAAAAAACATCTTAAAGTGAATATGTGACTAAGTGCAAACAGAAAATCCAAGAAAAGACAGCACAATATTGCAGAAAAAATCACCGTACACCAACGCTGTGTGCAAAAATCTCAGTGGGATGCAAGTCACACAACCAACAACAACCACAAGACAACTTAGATTAAGGCCATCAGTCTAACTCTGTACTACAACAAACAAACATGGCTAAACCAATACACTTTTCGAAATCGCCAAAATAAAGCCATGAATGCAATGAAACAGTGATCATAGGAACTGTGACGGAATTTTCACAATAAATGGCATAAACAACATGTACCACCAAAACCCTGCAGCCATAGCTGGCTGCATGAGTCACTCCACAACAGCAGGAGCATCAATCGGAGTATTATATTTTTTCAATGCAAATGAAAAGGGCCACGCAGGCGAGCGATACTCTCTGCAGCGAGCTTCCACTCGCAGCCTTCGCGTCACCTGACGCGCGGTGCAGGGCAATCCTGTGTATTAGGAGAATGACCCGTGGAAGAGGATATCACAGAGGTACGTCTGAGATATCCTCCAGTGACCTTTGGTTCACACAGTAGACGGCAGCATCTTAACAATAAAAAAATGACATCGTTTTCAGTAACATCTTCCACCGAGAAAAATGTTCGTCACGTGGCAGTCAAACCGCTGTTAACTCTCAGAGCTGGAATTTATGAAAATGTAGTGTATAACCAAGACATTATGAAGGTCTCAGCCATTGGTGGCCAGCCTGAGACCATCAATCTGAGACGCAAACTAAAACGTTGTTGATCATTGGTGGCTGCGTGGCTTCAATCCCAGGATGTCAGCGCTGCCAACTCAGCAGTCTGAACTCAGAGCCACGTTGCCACCTCTAGGATTTTGCTATTTGCACCCTCATGGAACTCAAGGGTGTTCGGGGACACTAGAAAAGCTGTCAGGGCAGTCTAGAGAACAGAAAGGAAGGGAGGGAGGAAGGAAGAACCAGTAAGTACCAACGATGACCTGTGTGAAGGTGTTAAACGTCAGCAGGTGAGGCCCCTTTACGAATCAGCGATTCACTTGCAAGAGATGGAAAGGAGGGTTAAATGCGGGAATTTTAAGTCTAAAACTGTGGGTCCCATTTCCTCTGGGGTGACTTCAGGGCCGTACGTTTGAAATCTTAGAAAGCTGCGTGCCAAGGAGGAGGCAATCCAGGGGATTACTCACGGGACACAGCGTGGACGCAATAAAAACATCGTCGAGTCGGCGTTGAAAAGTAACCGAAGCGGTGACATTGGTTGGACACACCTGAGCAGAGAAGCGTAATGAAGGAAATTGGAGGGGAGTCTCAACATCACAAGGTTGTACAATGTTGACTGTAATTGTATGAATGACGACAGGGTGTCTGTGTTGTTGTGCATGTCCTTGTGTTGTGTGGTTTCCCGAGGCTCACAAAGCTTCATGACCACCATCGAGAAAAACCACATCTAGTCTCAATTTTTTTTTCGATGGTCCAGGATTGGGATGTTAGGCGATTTCCCGTATTGAGTTAATTAAAAGCGTGTATTTTCGTATCCAATTCTCTTACCCATTATCCATATTTGTTTTGGAGTTCGGCCGCATAATATTAGGTTTACGCCAATTGTTTTGTTGATATTAACCCCATCCAACCACGTGACAAGATTTTCACGCGTACAGAGAGTGTAATTTTGCATGACGAAGTATGGATACAATCTAACCAAATACATCTCCTCACCGGTTTGGCTAACAGCACTCTTCTTGACTGAATTCAACATCAACATTACACGCGTGCTCATGTTGTGCCGATGTAGTGTAATAGCGCCGCCTGGTGGCCAGCAGCGGCAACTGCGGTGGACAAACAGTACACATGCCGGCGAGCATGCACACGGCTGTGTCGGCAGGGCGGAGGAACTGGGACAAGGGCCATGGAGGGCCCCATCTGACAGCCCCTGGAACCTGCTAGTGGGTTCGAGAAGGGAGGCGCGGCCAGGGCAGAGCCAGGCCACACTGCTAGGATAAAAAGGGGCCGAGAGCGGGGAGCTTGAGGCTGCCGGTTTGGGGATTGGATCGTCTCGTCGTGGCTGTCGTCTCGTCGCCGTCGTCGCTGCCGTCTTCGCTAGACATTGCGCTGCTAGGGAGCCTGTCAGCTGTCTCGGCCAGCGCCGTCGATGCTAGTTGGCTCGTGTTGTGTCATAGGCTAGCGACTGCAGAGTGTGCGCAGGCGAGATCGTGTGTGTTAATTAAAGAAGGTGCCTCTACAAACATCATCTCCGACGTCACTGCGCTACACCTATAATGCTGTGAGCAGGATCGTAAAATATCAGATGCGAAAACAAGGTGGACGAAGGTGCACGATGTGGCGCGAGCGGTACCAAAAATAATTCCAGGAAACAGCCGTCTCGACTCTCCCAGCTGAAATGAAGCCCTGCCTGCCATCCCTCCACTCTTGGCGAATATTCTGGCGCATTGCCTACAAATAGACGAAGGGCGCAGCGCCGGAGGGACGAGAGGCGCTGAAGGGATGAGAGATCTCCTGGCTGTTTGACAGCCCCCACGTAGCCACAGGGGCGCAGAGGAGCTACTCGTGGCGTTCAGAGAGCGAGCTCGCAAATTTATTCCCTGCCCTGGTTATTTTCTCCCGACTCTTACGACCCTTGTCATTGACACCCCCCCCCCCCGACCCGCGCCCCCTCCAGAAACTTCTCCTTGCACCCCCTCCCCCCCCCCCTCATTTTGGTAGCGACCTCTAGGTCAAAAAATTCCACTTTCAACTAATATATCAGGCGATTAACTAATCACCGTCCACGCACAGCAGTCACCTAAGACCCCCGTGGCCCCATTGTTATGGAAACTGCAACCAAAACTTCAGCAGTTAAAACCGTAATAGCGACGCAGGACGACTGATTGCTACGATGCAATCATCTCATCGTTATTGATAACAATGTAGTTTTAATTTGATTTCCCACATGCATAATAGTAGTACACTAGTTCAGCTTGGTGCCTTGCATTCCGTTCATTATTATGTCCATTTAACGGGAACAGCATTACCGAGTCGTTTTTTTTTCAAGAGGATTCTGCCAAGTTTTCGCAGTACGGGGAGATGTCGCTACTGTGGCTTTAGGGGGCACGACACAGAAACAAAGCCGGTAGAATATTAAGGAGTGGCATTTGCAAGATGTGCAAGTCGACATATTTTGCAATGCATTGCCTGCTTTCTTTAACAGCGGGGGTGCACATCCATGTATTCCGAGGTCTAAACATAGGCAGTCGAAGGATATGAAAAAAATGGTAGCAGCGTTGTGGCCTTTATCTGCCATACCTTTAAACCCTCGCACTGATTTACACAGAGCATAGAACTGTCCATATAATTGGATCTACTGCGGATGCCAAATTCGCTTCACGGAGCCCCGTGGTAGTTTTGCCGAACCTCTCCGCTGATCAAAAAAAAAGCTGACAAAAAGGCATCATGGAGCAAAAAAAAAGAAATTCCGCAAGAGTCAAGTGAGAACACAAAGCATGCGAACACCACCCGCATGCACGCCGTGGCTTGCACCCGAGACATTCAGCCCTGGTTAAATTAGTGTCATCTTCAATGGCAAAAAGGTAAGACGAAAACAGGCCCCATTGTGAAGGTGGAGTGCTCTCGGCAATAACATCTGGCAAGCCAGCAGCATTTGTTGGATAAGCCCGACTGTCGCCGAAACTACAGCTGCCGAATGTCCTGACCTGGCCGGTTACGGTAAGGCCCTCCTAGTCTCCTGAAACATATTCACGTTCACAATGTAAATCCTTGTGCCTGACTCATTGTATAGGCCAATTGTTCTTAACCTTTACCGCAGCCTTGCACTCCTAGATTTCTCAATCGTAAAGAAAAATCGATGTTAATAAATACATAGGTTTGATGAAACAAAGTAAGTTGTAGTTACCTGCCCGTACTTAATTTGTGTTTTCGATTATTTTACTAAAAAAAAAATCTGGCCGTGCCTCGCACCCCAGGGGCTCAGTGCCAGGTTATCGTAGTCACAAAAGTAGCTACATATGTAGATACGGGCCCCGCTCTTTCAAGGGCCCCGCGCTAATTCATAGCTCTAATTGACAGCTATCAAATGCGGTTCAGTGATTATGCACTTGCTCTATTACTATATTACTAAACTGCCTTCAACTTTTACGAACGACTGTGTGTTAATGGTAGCGATTTGTCGTATTTTCTGGCTGTATAGAAAATGAAAAAATATATTGACTTTACTATGCAAGTTAAAAATGTGTGTTTTAATATTTATATGTATATATTTTTTTTATTTAGGGCCCCTTTATAACATATGCTACAGGCTCCACACTTGCTTGATCCAGCACTGCAGGGGATACCTACACCCCAGGTACTGGTAGGAACCTCTGATTACACCAGCCCACAGGGGATTATTGTTTCCGTCCGTCCGTCGTGCAGGGAGGGGCTGGGTGGGGAGGGAGGGGCTAGGTGGGGAGGGGAGTGTGGGGAGGGTCTGAGTGGGGAGGGTGGGGAGGAGCTGGGTGGGGAGGGTGGGGAGGGGCTGGGTGGGGAGGGTGGGGCTGGGTAGGGGGTGGGAGGGGTGGGGCTGGATGGGGAGGGGAGGGGCTGGTCACCCCGTGGTGCCCTTATAACACTCAACGTTTAAACTACTCACGCCGGCTTGTGCCTGCCCTCACAGTCGGGTATATTTTCTGAATACACCACGCCGCCGCTGACCCTGGCCATTGACCGAGCAACCCAACGTTCCTACCAGCTCCCTCCACAGGAATGTGTAAGAACCACTGGTAAAAGCAAAGGGGGGGGGGTTACCTGCTTAGTGGGTGGGACCTGTGAGCAGTAAATGGGGCCAACTGAACTGTGGGATGTGCACCAGGCCCTCAGGATGAATGGGTACTCGGACCACATTATTCGCAAAGCTGTTTCTCCAACCATGGAGAAACATCCCCCTGAGAAGCCGATCAAAACATCACGTTACCATACATAGCAGGTGTTACCAAAAATATTTCCCAAATATTAAACAGACACAAGATCCAGGTCCGATTCAATACAGTACACAAAATCCGTGATATAACCCCATCTGTGAAGGATGTCATTCCTACTCTTTGGCTCTTTCGGTAAAGTCACGTAGGTATAAAATAAAATAAATCACAACGTTTCGGGTGCAACACAAGCAATCATCATCTGATGACGGACTCTTGTGTTGCGCCCAAAACGTCGTGATTTTACCGATAGAACCAAAGAGTATGGAATCCTGCAGTCGCGAAAGCTTCAAATCAAGATTCAATCCCCTCTCGTCGTGGTGGCGGAGTTCTCTCCCTGCGGGTAGAAAATGTTGCGCGAACCCTGAACGGCAGCAGCGTGGACTCCGAGTCACAAACTTTGCTACCCCCCCTCCCCCCAGCAGATGCGACGACAGTCCGGAGAAATTAACGAGATCAAAGCGGCGGCGATTCCCACTTCACCGCGCTCGTTCATCTCCCGCCTGTTGGGAAAACATAAGCAACGCCATCCATCAGACGAGAAGGTCCATCAAGTCGTTCCCGACCGCCGGATCCATTATCTCCCGTGCAAGGGTTCGCAGCCGAGATAATTTGTTTTCGACGTTTTAATGGGGGGAGGGGAGGGGCGGGCGTACACACTCGGACTTTAGAGCTAACAAAAACTTAATTTCCGTAAACGATGATGGATCTTTGCTCTTTGCGCTGACGGACAACGGATAACGACGCTCCATGAGAGTAACCGGAATTAAGCGCTTGGTGTGTCCTGCTTGGGTGGAGAGGGGGGGGCAGGCAGGGGAGGAGCCCCCCGGAGCTCCGCGATTCTCGTCCGACAAAAAATGCCCACCGCGGAAGAAAAAAACACCAAATCGATATCCGACACCGCACCTCCCGAAAGGTCGATTGAGCCAAACCGGGAGAGCGACGTCTGACACGGCCGGTCGGAGTCGTCGCTGCCCGCCTGTCGCAGCAGCCTCGCGGTTCAAAGGCGGCGGCCGCCCTCGTTAAACGCAGCCGCGTCTCGAGACGCCACGCGCACCGTGGGGAGGTGAGCGATGATTTATAGCACGGGGCGATCCGCTTGGAAACACCCCGCCGATTTCTAACGACTCGCAAACAGGTGCCCAGGATGTTGGGAAAGCGATGGCTCGGCATCTTGGAGAAGGTGAGGGCGTGGATGGAGATGAATGGACCCGTGGCTCACGCGCGCGGCACATTATCATCAGCCGTGAACGATCCACCGCTGGATGAAACCTCTTGCGACCACTCGTGGTTCTGCCGAATTATCCTAATAGCATACGTAGCTACATATGCTACAGGCCCCGCACTTGCTTAATTCGGCACTGGACGGGCACCCGCACACATGCTAACTCCGTCGCTCCATCTCCCCTGGGACGCGTTGCACTCCTTTGCTGCAACTTCGTTGATTATTCTTGATCAATCGAGACATTTAGGGAGATGTGCATGACTGGTCAGAGGCCAAGGAGGCGAGGAAAACAACTCTCAAGCCCGCGATTTGAAAAGACGGATTCAGTCAGCGGTGTGAATGGCTTTCAACAACCTCTTGGGCCTCATCAGCTGTTATGCTTGTAGGTTTTTAGGATCATGCCCTAACGCAACGTAGCTTTGCGTGAACTATGGAAATTATTAAACGACTTGGACACGCACTTTCTGTTTCGCTGGTCATTGTGCATCCGTTAGCTAAAACGGGCAGTTTAATTTATCATTCGGCGGACCAGCGTGGACTTTTGAACAATCAGCAGAATAAATATGATCTCGGATCTTTGTTATTCTCCCCCCCCCCCCTTCCTCATTCCCGACTTGAAACAAATAATTGCACGTTTAATGTGAATGTAAATGTGATAAGGATGCTACCCCGTAGCACACCGTACTTGCAATCTAGAGGTCAGAATCAGAATATTTAATTTATCCTGGAGAAATCCGATGATCTATGAAGCTCGTTTTCACAGATGCCCGCGTCCTCTGGTCTAACATCGTTTGAGACGAGGCTCAAAAGAAAGCTGTCTCTGGCGTGGACCAATCAGTTTCGAGGACAATGCATATATTATACTGGTAGGAACCTCCTGGTTACACCGGCCCACAAGGGATTATTGTGTCGGTCGTACAAGGAGGGGCTGGGTGGGGAGGGAGGGGCTGGTTGTGGAGGGGTGGGTGGGGAGGGGCTGGGTGGGGAGAGTGGGGAGGGGCTGGGTGGGGAGGGTGGGGCTGGGTGGGGGGTGGGAGGGGTGGGGCTAGGTGGGGAGGGGCTGGTCACCCCTTGGTGCCCTTATAAAACTCAACGTTTAACCTACTCACGCCGGCTTGTGCCCGCCCTCACAGTCGGGAATATTTGCGGAATACACCACGCCGCCGTTGACCCTGGCCATTGACCGAGCAACTCAACGTTCCTACCAGCTCCCTCCGCAGGAATGTGTTCAGAGTACTTTTTTTGTTTGCATTCTGACCACAAGCATTGTGGTTAATGCAGACATGATTCCATGTAAAAGGTTTCAGTTTGGTGTTTTAACATCTTAACACCTGTTTTGTTACCAGAAAAAAGAAAACCTATTATCAAATTACATGGGTTTAGTTAAGTCACTGTTGAGATCGGTTATCATGCATTGAAATAATTCCAGTTGTTATTTTGACTATTACAGTTTGTATCTACCTCGAACTTATTTCACATCGTACGTCGCCAACCTTGCTAATCGAATGACAGCCAACTAAATACAAAAATAATTTCTAAAGAAATTCGTTTTCAATCTAGATCTAATAGTGCACAGCTCCATTGGCTTCCTAATATCGGAAGGAAGAGCGTTCCAGACGGCCACATAAACACATGTGAAAGCGCGCGATGCGTTGATCTTCTCCGTTGGATGGCTTCCCGAAAGCCGCTGCAGCGAGGATGACGGGAGCTCGCGTGAATCACCGTAGAAAAGGAAATAAAAAGACATCCCATGTTTATATTTTACCTAAACGACCATGGGTCGGCAACCCATCTTGTCTTTGCAGTCCTGAGTGAGTCTCTGTGGGACAACCGATTCTGTCCTGTTTAACTTTCGTTTGAAATACGATCCGGTATTGTACTCCTGTAATGACAGTGCCTATGGGGCCGTTAATAAATGACGTCACGCGATTTTGGACGATTTTTGACCCTCCACCCCCTCGTTATACGGAGTCACAAAAAGTCAGACCCCCTCAAATATGACGTCACAAAGCTCTGCCCCCCCAAAAAAAAAAACATGCTTCAAATCGCTTTAAACTATTGTTACTGTAGTGCGTATTTAATATGGCGCTGCACTCTGATGTTGTAGGAGAAAACATTTATCAAAAAGTCTATTTAATGAAGTAGAACGTGTTGTTTATATTTATTTAAAGTTGCGCATTTTGATGTGACGTCACATTTCTCAAACCCACCGCCCCCCTAGGTGCGTGACGTCATTTATGCACGGCCCCTATGACCTGAACCACCCGCTATGTGCCCGATCTCGGCAGCTCTCGTAAGCTAAGCGGGGTTGACCCTGGATAGTCATTGAATGTGCGACCATACCTCAGTGGGCTTTACCTGCTAAGATAAAAACAAAACATGGTTTAGTTTTATTTGTATTGTTTACAATTGATGTGGTTTACCTTCCCTATGCTTTGCACTCCTATCGTGTTTTTGTATGTCTAACATGTAGGCTTTCGCGACCGGTGTGCTGTACTAGTGACGAATTGGCCACGTTCTGTTTACGTGACAACCCTTACTAGTTGGCTGTGTCGGGTGGTGGCGGGGTTTAACGACACATTTATATATTTACGCGATGTAACCCAACAAACTTCTTATGGGTGTTTTTGTATTGCGTTTGACGTTATCACTGTCTGACCCCCCCGACTGGAACATCTGTGACACAAAGAGCTTAATAGATCATCGGATTCCTCCTGCAGTCTAAATATATATTTAAAATTGATTTGTTTACCTTTCCTATACTTTGCAATCCCATCGTGTCTGTTGTTGTGAACGTTCTGACCCCCGTGCCCCGTACTGAAAATCTTTCAAAAAAGAGCCTAATAGCTCATCGGATTTCTCCAGTAAAAAAAAATGATATTCTGATTCTCATTCTGACGTATCGTAGGATGCTCCGGTGTCACGAGGTGAGCAGATGGCAGCAGCAACAATCAGTCGCAGCCTCCGATTCCTTCACCGAGCCAGACAGACCAGAGCGATTAAGTATGGTCAAGAAGTAACCCCCCACGACCTGAACGAAAGTTGGTGGTGGTGCACGGTGGGGGCAACTCATCCAGCAGTGGATCGACAACAAAAAGCGGGACCTCCACGTATGTGTACATGTAGAGAGTAGAAAGAGGTTACAAGTTGATCCTCTACAATGCAAGGAATGTTCCGCATTCGGGGATGGAGTCAGCTTCGTCGCTGCTGAACGTTCGAGCACGTGGCTTTGCGGTGCCGAGAATGAAGAAGATGAAAGGTTGCTCAGCTGCGCTTTGGCAGCGACGAAGCGTGCGATTGTTCCCCGAGCCTGTATCCGCCTTGCATTGATTAAATCAACGCCACCCACTCCTGGCCACAAATCACTCGTTTGTGATTGATTATTCGCCTTCCTGCGAGGTGGGCCTTATTTAGCATGAAAGAATGAATCATATACAGCTCACTGCGATCTCGCGCGTGTGAAACAAATGTAAAGATTCCCCGTATAGCCATGCATAGGCTGCTGGGACAAGTGCTGTTAGCTAGCACCTGTGAAGTCCAGCATGGCGCACGAGGGGCTAGGACGGACAGTAACACTCCCGGCCGCCTTTGTCTCCCCTGTGCTGATGATGCCACACCGATCAAGCCGAGCATTGGTGAAGATATTTGCCACCGATGTGAGTAATGAGCTGGATCTGAACTCAGGCCACGGAGGTTCGTTGCGCAGTGCACTACACACTGCACTGTCGCACACAGACACTCACCGCCAAATACACTGTTGCGTAAAGTCGTTATTAGCGAGCACCTATTAAGGCTGCAATATGCGCACGAAAGGATGGTGTGACCAGTGCTGATACTCACACACCAGGTACTCATTTCAGGCTGAATTGACCTAAGGGAGGTCCGAGACAGGGGAGTCTAAAATGTCACGTGTTACATTTATTGCTGGGAATTGAACTCGGGTCACTGGATTGTGGTGCGCTAGCCACTGCATCAACGCTCCTAGTAGGACACATACAAAGATCCCCCGTATAGCCTTCACAGACTGTTGGGGCAAGTACTGTTAGCGAGCACCTATGCAGTCCGGCATGGCACACGAGGGGGTGGGTGGCCAGCACCACACCCGGCCGCCTTTGTCTCCCGAGCAGCAATGTTTACCCATCGCTCCAGGTACTCATTTGAGACTGGGTCGACCTAGGGTAGGGGGGTCAGGACCGGTTCAAATAATCGTCACTAGTGTTGGCCGTGAGCGGGAATCGAACTCGGGTGGCCGGGTTCGTAGCGCAGCGTAGCGCTAACTGCTACACTACCGCTCCCCCCCCCACACACACACACAAACACACATTCTCAATTCGGTTTCCACCGCTAATACAATTCTTAAAAACATTACAATTCAGACGACGCTGCAATGCTGAAACACAAGCAGAACCATTTCTGCGTAATATACGCAAGGGGGAATGACCTTTAGAGGTTACTAACAAAATATAAGAAGTGCTCCACCCCGCGCACAATTTGAAAAAAAGCAAAGCGAATTAAATTGAAATAAAAATCAGGTTTTTGCATAAATGTGTCGCGTGGAAGTAGAAAAAAAAACATGCAGGTTAAACGGTCTTGCCAGGCCTGACGCACGTTGTTTAACAAATGAACAATCTGCTCCACGATATTTTCAGCAGCCTCAAGGGGGGGGGGGAGGTGGATTTCTTGAGGTCATTTTCAGCACCCTCATTCTTTGGACCCATCATCAATTTACATAATCGCATGCGAGCCGAAATAGGGGGGGAGGGGGGGTCTTGGCTGAAATCCGCGGCTCCCGCTGTGAAATTTACAAATCTGCTCCAAGAAGGCGTCCTACTCGATACTTTGTGCAATCTGAAAGGGTGCCCGTGGCAGAAACCCATCACGGTTTTGCCACATATACAACAATAGCGGTAATAATACTAATTACTCAATCTTGATTTGAAGCTTTCGTGACTGCAGGAATCCCATACTCTTTGGTTCTTTCGTTAAAGTCAAGTAGGGATCAAATAAAATAATTATAAAATGAAAAACATATTTTATACCTACGTGACTTTACCGAAATAACCAAAAAGTATAATACTAAATTTTGCCAAAATCGCTGTCCATGGTGCTAACGTTAAGAAAAAACCGCTACTTTTTTCTAATTTTCTTGCAGTGTTTTTCACACCTGATTATGATTGCTTGTGTTGCAGTCGAAACCTCGTGATAATTGTATTGTTTCAGATTGTTATTATTTTATTGTTTCCCTTCTACATGACTTTACCGAAAGAACCACGAACATATAGTAAAATACTAATAACGTTTTTTGTTGTTTCAAATATACACACTAACGTCATTGATGTAACCGCATCACCCAACGCCATGCAACCCGTGATCGCGGAGGCGCACGTAGATTGAGATGTTGTCAGCCAATTATTGGGTGTTCAGACGCGCAGGAGGAAACTGGAGCGTGACATAAACAGAACAACAGGAGTGAACCCGTAACGTTTGCAATTCGTTTACTCTACAACACACCGGTTAGTGCTGAACCTGTAACGAATTGGCATATTTTGTTTACGTGACAAACCTTACTAATTGGCCGTGTCGGGTGATGGCAGGTTTAACGACACGTTTATTTTACGCGATCTAACCCCCCCTCCCCAAAAACCCTTTATTACGGATAATATTGGTCGGGAAAGCCTACGTGTTAAACTAACTTCTAATTTATCCTCTTTGCTTTTTTCGGTAAAGTCACGTAGGTAGAAAAAATAATAGATTACGACGTTTCGATCGCCAAACAGGCAATCGTTTTTTTATTTATTCAACACGGATGGGATATTCATGCATCCCACCAAATTCAGTTTTAAGATATACATCAGTTGCCACGTTAAAGATCTCTAATCGTGGCCTTTTTGTCTTGCAATGTAACTTCCTGAAACATCACACAGTCAATTGCATCGCTTTTTGTCGCGCACACAGCGTGTGTGGCGGACCTATGCATGCAGAATTATATTTTCGTGTGCAAGTCATTACGAAAGTGTCCGCCTTCATAGTAACTAAATCAAAGCTCCTGCTACCGTTACTTACAGAACAGGTGCAGGGATCAAAGCACATGTGCCCTCAGGGGATACGGAATAAAGACCAATTACACAGCAATCGGGTTAGTTTAAAACTTGACGGACGCAGCTGACGCGGTCCACTGAGAACGTGCATTTGCAGCCATTCAGTACCTCGAGCATGGAGATTCTGTAATACGAACTACGCATGAACATGTGCCGGTATTTCGGCAACAGACGCGATGAACGATTGCACGATACAAACGATATGTTCATTGCTTTGCTCCGGGTGTGGATGCAACGCGGTGTGCGATGAATCCCCATGACGTCGGAGGACACTTTGTGCAAGTCAATTTACTTGTAATAAATTGGGGGCATTGTCGACAGTATCCGGCGTTGAGCAGAGTCCACGCTTTAGTTTCTACTCCTCACCTACAAGGCTCTCAATGATGCCGCGCCCTCATATGCATGCGACGTCCTCGGCCAATATGTTCCCACAAGAGCACTTGTGTCTTCCGAGTGTGGCCTGCTGCGTGTGCCGACGTGACGTCTCTGTGCGACGATGGGCCTTGGAATTCACTTCTACTTGGCGGACGTTCGCTCCGCTCGCTCACCCATCGCTTCATTCAAATCGAGCGCCTTAAGACGCAATTTGGCGTTCCAGGGCTTTTGTTCTATTTCTTGAGTCACTTGTCTTTTTTGGTCGGAGATCTGATGGGTGTGAGCCTGCGTGTGTGCGTGTTGCGTGTTTTGTTTAGCGCCTCGTGATCTCTGGGTTCACAGAATTGTAATTTATAATTATTTTTAAAGGAACAATGAACGCCTTGATTGCCAACAACAATAATAATACCACTGCTGGCACCAAGCACTGTAGCGTGATCATATTGAGTAACCATACGAGCTCTGATTTCCGTCTGTCATGCATGCATGCTCTGGCTCTTAAACCCCTGTGTATATGAGGAGAGGCTGTCATTCCCATCGCTTAATTGTCACCGTTATTAAATATATTACCGACCACTTTGCTTGGCCATAATCATTATTTCTAAAGGGGACTGAACATTCTTCATGATGTCAGAGTGCACACAGGGCATGCTGTGGTGTCAGTGGATAAGAGCATGGCCCATGGTGGTGGTGGTGATGATGATGATGATAATGATGATTATAATAATGATGTTACATTTAGGCAAACAGTGCTCACGTGTACAAATGAGACGTTAATAAAAACGAGAAAGCGAATAGCGATTTAATGGTTAAAATTTAAAGATGAAAAACATTGATTCGAGAAAATGCAATTTTGCTCCGAATCAGAATTCATCGAATTAACGTGTACACAGTATTAAGAGTACACCATTATAATAAACAATAAGGGGTTTGATCTAGATATGAAATGTGTGGCTTGGGGAAATGGTGCAAGCTGCGCGCAATAAATATTAATCTGATTTATATTTATAGAGCACCTTCACTCAAGGGGCCTGACATATCTTACAAAACGATGACACAGAAGGGGATGATGGAGTTGACAGGGGCAGTGCTACATGGGTTGAGGAATGGGCGACCGCGATAGGGAGGCAGTTGGGGATCACAAAAGAGCGATAGGGGAGAGACGG
The DNA here is from genome assembly GCF_965212315.1 of Lampetra planeri. Lineage (NCBI taxonomy): Eukaryota > Metazoa > Chordata > Hyperoartia > Petromyzontiformes > Petromyzontidae > Lampetra > Lampetra planeri. Next base: position 5,912,109 of record NC_136146.1, on the reverse strand, counting down.
GGAGGAGTGGATGGAGCGAAGGGAGGGAAGGGAAAGAGATGGAGATGGTGGCGAGTCTTAAAGAGAAGAACGGAAGGACGTTGATAATAGTTTACAACCTTTTGTCAATGCACTGCTTGTTAGCACGGTTGACTACGCACGGTGCGAACGTAGTTCAACGTACACGCAGACACACCGTAGCAGTCGTCATGGGGGTCGCTTGAGTATATTTCACCAGGCCGATCAGTGCGGGAGTGGAGGGATGCTGGGGGTGGAGGGGGCGAAGGTGGAGAGCCCAGGACCAATGAACATATCACTCGCCACTGATGTTTGCCGTGCCACAGCGGCGGGGTGTTAACGACCTCGCCTGGTAAACGGGAGAATGTGGGTTTCATCTGCAACCCTAACGCCTCTGTATTTGGAGTTTGCGTGTTCTCCCCGTGGTGGCGTGGATTTTTCTCCGGATCCTCCGGTTTTTCCCTCCACATTTAGCCACGTGCGTTGAGAGCATTTGGCTGATATGCATTTCTACACGATAAGCCACTTCGTTGAGCCATCATTAGTGATGATCAGGTCTCCCCCCAAGAAGAGCTACGTAGCTCAGTGGGGCCTTTACCTGGTAAAATAAAAATAAATGTTTTGAAACAGGTAGGAAACAAAACTCAAATCGCCAGGTGTATAGCGCAGTACAAGAGCCAACGCGCAATTGCTCCAGCGTGCCACAATAATCACGACGGGTTTATTTCTTTATTTAAGGTGCATGCTGTGATGTAGAGCACGTGTCTCTCTCTCTCTCTCTTATTCCCTCGCTCAAGTGATCACGAACCATCCTCTCTCTTGCTCTCTGCCTGCCTCCCCCCCCCCCCTGAGTGGGTTTCAAGCATTTTCTACCTCAAGTCGTTTCACGAGTGCGGCCGGATATAAACTCGTCGCACGAATTTGTCCGAGAGCGTTAAGAGACGGCGGCCGCTGATTTTAAACAGCGGGGGACGGCGGGGAGGGAGGTCTCTGGGCTTCAAGCACGGTCGCAATCAAAGCGATGGAGGAGGGGAGGCAGAGACAACTTTGACAACGCTAATTGTAAGCAAATTGACGTAGATTTTGTTGGGTTGTTGTTGTTATACGATGTAAATCTCCTTTTTGCAATATTGACCGGGCAACTTTTAATCTATATACATAAACACACGTCCACAGATAACATCTACAGCCGTCTTCAGACCATGCCGGTCCAGAATGGGTTGGCGGAGGCGGGGAGCATAGATTTGGAAGGATAGTACAGTACAACAATGGACGTAGCCCCCACGGTGTCGGGCCTGCAAAGTTCACGATCCCAAGGTGACAGCGAACAACACGTTTGCCGCAACTGAAATCATCCATCTGGCACGCAACGTCGAGCCAGTTTGCACTTGAGAAATAATTTCCCCCGAAGCTGATCTGTCGTGCTCAAATTGGCAAGGCACTCCACGCGTTAAGCCCCGGAGCAATTATGAATAAACTCATGCAAATTGAGCTGTAATGGGTGACATTGTCGCTGCAACAAGTCGCAAGAACACACAGGTGCGTGTGTCTGACGCCGTTGTGGGGAGCGGTGGTGTAGTGGTTAGCGCGCTGGGCTACGGACCTGGCGACCCGAGTTCGATTCCGGCTCACGATTATTTGAACCGGTCTTGGGCCTCCCCTAGGTCGACTCAACCTCAAATTAGTACCCGGTGCGATGTGTAAACATCGCCACTGGGGAGACAAAGACGGCCGGGCGTGGTGGTGGCCAGTGATTTGCCGTACCGGGAATTTTGACAAAGTGAACATATTTGGCTTAGGAGCGGGTGACGAGTGCTGGGATATATATTTGTATGATATCCTACTCAAATATCTATTCTTTTCAGACGTTAGAGCGTATTGTTTTTTGTCAACAATAACACGGTTCCCATATGTGGAGCTGCAGCAGAAGGCCAATAATCCGTGATCCAATAATTATGTGAATCCATGTATTTTCTCTTTGGTTATTTCGGTAAAGTCACGTAGAAAAATAAATTAATTAAATAATCGCATACGACGTTTCGATTGCAACACAAGCAATCATCATCAGGTACAAAGGAAAGAGAAAACAAGCCTAGTAAACTTAGAAATATAATGCAATAAAACACAGAGAGTCGGCTAACACAACAGTCAATACCCTACCTGGTTGATTACGTTCTTCCAAAGATTGCTAAATCTGAGAGAGAGACAAAAAAAAGACACGGAGACACTTAGACAGACACATAAGCAGAGAGATAAACACAGAAAGAGACACACACATAGGCACACAGAGAAACAACGCATGTGTCGTGGCCTTAAATAGAGAGAGAGGGGGGCAGAGAGAGAGGGGGGGTAGAGAAATTAGCATGTCAATGAGAGATTTGGAGCTTTCGTGACTGCAGGAAATACGACAACACGAGGACACACGGAGAGATGATGGGCGGTTCCGCGATTCTTCCCGTCATCCGCGGCCGATTTGAAAATGTCTTCTTGGTTCTTTCGGTAAAGTCACGTAGAATGGAAATAATAAAATAATAAAAATAAAACATAATAAAATAATTCTCACGACGTTTCGGCCACAACGCAAGCAGCCGTCCTCAGTTGGAGAGCAGACCTGCTGAATTGTGTGCTCTCCACCTGAGGACGGCTGCTTGCGTTGTGGCCGAAACGTCGTGAGAATTATTTTATTATGTTTGATTTTTATAATTTTATTATTTCCATTCTACGTGACTTTACCGAAGGAACCAAGAAGATGAATCCCTGCAGTCACGAAAGCTTTGAATCGAGATAGTGGTCTAACGTGGCGCTGCAGTGGGAAATATGGAGGTAATAGGTTTTTGTTTGATGTTGCAATCTTATATTCTTTTGTTTTGCACCAGCACAGCTAGTTTGCACTGATGTGATTTATTTAATAGCATTGTTTTAGCAATTTTTTGTTGTGTTTACTTGGATATCAAGTATTAAAGTTCGTACTTTTTTCTCTTTAACAAGAAACCGATGTGGAAGATCTGCGCAATTCGGGTCTGCGATGAACTCGTAAATGAAACATCCAAAAATGTCGCAGCGCATCAATGCACTGTAGTCGCTCGGCACGTGCAGTGCTTCCCCTGCAACACGTGAGGTTTGTGTTGTGGATTGATGGCATCCCACGGATAATTCCTCGCATGCTTCACGTCACTCTGCGTCGACGCAACATTTAGTTCTCAGACTATAGAACTTACCTCCGGGGTGTGCCTCGGATTACCAGATCCACAATTGTGTCCCCGCCCCACCACCCCCATTTCAACGTGAATTATTGCAGTTTTGCTGTACACGTTGGACAACTGTTGACAAAGCAATACCACGTCCCATTTGAGTCTGTAACGTGACGACTGTCGGTCTAGGTCAGGGGTCGGCAACCAAAATAACAAGAAGAGCCATTTCTTTCCAATTCGGTACAAAATTCAGTATTTCAAGAGCCGCAATGCATCTGAGTACATACGTACATATCGTCAAGAAGCAGCCCGTAAAGAGCCGCATGCGGCTCCGGAGCCGTAGGTTGCCGACCCCTGGTCTAGGTAAAAGCGTGCAGCCAGGATTGGCCCAGCAAATTTCCACATCTGCATAGCTTGCGAGCTGCTGGTCCAGCCCACTGCCCAGTGGATGTTGAAACGTGGCAAGAGAACCCTTGCTTGCATGGGGAATTGATGCGATGCTCTGGTGACAATCATCTACCCCTGAGGGTTCACATCCGTAGTGCTATACCCGGCGCTGGCTGCCAGTGCTTATAAAAATGTAATTAGCACTTCACTTCTTCATGCTCAACATAGAGTGAGTTGGCTCTGACTCAACTCGTAATTGATTAGGAAAGCGACCTTCAAAAAAGAAATCGTCAAAATCCGCACACGGTCCAGAGTGCGAGGGTCTCCTTGATATAACATTTCAAGATACGATATTGCACTTTTTTCGATGCGAAAATAATCATGATGTCAGTTTCCTACATTTTGCAATTGCATTTCACGTGTTTTATTGCATTGATTCTGTGCCTCACTGTAGATTTAGCACGAATAAATATTACTTTAAAAAAGTTTTTTGCAAAGGCAAGTTCAATCAACAAAAGCCTGCCCATAAACCATCGTACCATTGCAAATTACGATCCATAACACTGATATGCACACGCTGTAAATGACACGAAAAATAATTGCATCATTGCAATAACTATAAACATCGTGACGCTGGAGTTGCCACACTATCAATTACTCCGAAAATAAAACATTTAGAAAGGCCCAAAATGTAACGGATAATTGATATTTGTTTATAACTGTGATGATTTAAGTTTTTTTGTTTGGCATTCCAAATGCAAATATTCAGCAAATTCGCGTTGAAGACGTAAAAATGAGCAACGATATTTAGAAAAATGGGTGAAACCATTATCGTGATGTGGCGAAATATATCGTAGTATCGCCATATCGCGCCAACCCTAACGACTAGCCGCCACTGAGTGTGTGTGGAAAAGCATTGGTAACACGTGTGTGGAGTGGTTTTGGTAACACGTGTGTGTGGAGTGGCATTAGTAACACGTGTGTGGAGGGGCATTGGTAACGCGTGTGTATAGGGGCATTAGTAACACGTGTGTAGAGTGGTTTTGGTAACACGTGTGTGGAGGGGCATTAGTAACGCGTGTGTGTAGGGGCATTGGTAACACGTGTGTAGGGGTATTGGTAACACGTGTGGAGGGGTATTGGTAACACGTGTGTGGAGTGGTTTTGGTAACACGTGTGTGTGGAGTGGCATTAGTAACACGTGTGTGGAGGGGCATTGGTAACGCGTGTGTATAGGGGCATTAGTAACACGTGTGTAGAGTGGTTTTGGTAACACGTGTGTGGAGGGGCATTAGTAACGCGTGTGTGTAGGGGCATTGGTAACACGTGTGTAGGGGTATTGGTAACACGTGTGGAGGGGTATTGGTAACACGTGTGGAGGGGTATTGGTAACACGTGTGTGGAGTGGTTTTGGTAACACGTGTGTGTGGAGTGGTTTTGCTAACACGTGTATGTGGAAGGGGATTGGTAACGCGTGTGTGTAGGGGCATTAGTAACACGTGTGTAGAGTGGCATTAGTAACACGTGTGTGGAGTGGCATTAGTAACACGTGTGTAGAGTGGCATTAGTAACACGTGTGTGGAGTGGTTTTGGTAAGGCGTGTATAGAGGGGGATTGGTGAGTGGTGGTGTTTAAGTATCGTTTGGGTATGGCGAGGATGAATGCGTTTCTGTTGTTTTTCTCTCTCTCGGGACCGCAAGAAACTACATCAGGCGTATCACTCTCAAGCATCTCAATCGTGAATTTAATGCAAAATAACTGAAACCAATGCATCCTGAGTGGCGCGAATAGCCATTTGAAACCGTGCAATGTGCGACATTATCTGCTCTGCGTTTTCTGCGGCCGCGTTCTAAATTAATTTTACATCGTCCCTCCTTCTGGGGCGTTTAATTGTGTCCGCAACACGAGGAGCTCATTGTCAAATATTGACGTTAACATTAGACGTGCAAATATGTATTTAAAATCCATACCACTGCCTATTAAGACCAAAATTTAAAATCTCCCCCAAGGCCACTGTCAAAGCTAAGTCCATGCTCATCAAAAATATCAACATCATTTAGAGTGTAAACAAGCACATGATCAATGAGCCGGCCGCCTGTGATTAGAGGGTCTTGCCAGTGTGGATGAGTGGGTCAAATACCCACCAAAAGAGGCTTTCTATTTATCTCCCTGGAGTGTATGCCTTTTCCGCCAGCAGCCATGTGAGCCAGAAATTGCAGGGCCGCACCTTTGCGTTTTACACACGCGCACATACATCCTCGCTGTTCAACAGTAACACGTTTTCCAGGGGGAAAGAAAACCAAGCGCTGATTTCGCCAAACAAATTGATGTTTAATTTTACAAAGAAATCTGTTGTTTCCTCGAAATCCCTGGACAGGGGTATGATTCATAACGCCGTGGGTATATTTGCAGCCAAGCGGCTTAGCAGGTGATGATATTAACGTGTGGAACAAAACAAATGGGCGTATAGACCTGGTGAGGTTTTCTTCATCACCATTCACCTTCGCAGACAAATGCTGAAACAAAAACAAAAGGCTATTTTTAATCAAAGGCAGTTTAGCAAAATTGCATTTACAAGACACGTTTTTAATTAAAAGTGCACGTTTGATATTTCGTTCAAAATAGCTGCCCGGGATCATTCGAGGTGGTGGTCACGTGGGGAGACGATCATCCAGCAGTGGATGATTTAACATGGGCTGGGTCCACCAGATCGGCCTCACCCTTGCAGGAGGGTTTCTGAAACTTCATTATCTACGCATTTCTGATGATGGTGACATCTGCTCGATAATATTAACATCTCTGCCCTGAAGAAGGACCTTTTCTTGAAACATTTGTCATTGGGAAGTGTGGTGAGTTGTTTTTGTATTTCTTGTTTTCACACCAATGCCAAAGCAGTATATTTGTTTTCTCCGTATTCAATACCTAGCCAATTAAGGAGTCATTCCATTAGCTAAGAGCATCTTCAACTGGTCAATACTTACCTCTGTTCTATTTCAAGAACGTTTAGCGGGGCCAGTTGAAACAATGCTCCGGGTTTCTGAAATCGCACCTCTCTCTGTTCACGTTGGTGATGTGCACGTCTTCTTCGAACGCTGGGGAGCCGGAAAGGTCCTCTGCACCAGCGTGGACGGCGCCCTCGTGTTCACCTTCTGAAGCGCTCGCTCGTCGCCGTGGCGTGCGCGATGACACCACCACAACCACGTGACTTTTCTTTGTATTGTGCGCGGTGCTTTCGACGCCACAGCGCGTAGATTTGTAACGATTTGTGACGTTTGTTTTCTTTTGTTTGCTGGTGACTTTGTGTATTTCATATTGAAATCGCCTCCAGTGCTTTTGCTGCTGGCGGCAATAAAAAGTTGTTTAAAAGTCAAAAGTCTGTTCACCCAGCAGTAAAATGGGTACAACACTAGAATTAGTAGGAGCAATCTCTTCCAAGATGCCTGGCCAGTGAAGAAGAGTGGACCAATAATATTATCTCTCTCAATATATAATAACATCTTCTCATGGAGGCTCTTCCACCAGCAGTGCCATGGGCAAATAAATGCAGGGCTGCACCTTAACCTTCGTGTGTGTTTTAAACGCATGGGTTATAACAGGTTTACTAAAATCCTTGAAGCATGGCTATATGTGGATTGACACTCCTGCAATTGCTACGTATCGCAAGTTAGACACGTATTGCGTGGCCACTTTTGATAAATCCAACAAAATATCATTGCCGAATTTTCCACTGCTGTGCTGCACAGCTCACCGATGTTTTGTCGAGTTGTTGTACCGTGTGTTGTTCGGCAACAATGTCCGACGTTTCTCAGCACGTTCTGGGAGCTATTTCAGGAAACGGTATTTGGTGCTCAACCATTGGTACTGGGGAAACAAAGGCGGCCGAGCGTGGTGCTATAATCACACCACCTCGTGAATTCGGTTCCTGAATAAGCTCCCAGCATGTGGAGCGAAACGTCGGACACCATGCCAAACGGCATGCGACGCGACCCGATAACGCATCGGAGAGCACCAAAATAATATTATCAATTGACCTTTAGAAACATCGGATCTTAATTAGCTTTTTATCATCACGCATAAACCCAGTTTTTAATATTTTACGGCTTTTGAGACGTGTGTATATATATAATTATTATTATTTTAAATGCCAAAACATGAAAGGGTCACTAGTAGCAGCAGTATGCCTGAGGGATGCCCGATATGCCCATTAATGATCGCTCACGTTTCGCAAACTCTGGAGGATTTTACAGCTTCCATTGGCCTGCTGCTCGCTTGAGACGCAAAGTAGATTTTAATTGCAAATTAATCTCCTGCGTCCGTGGTTGGGCCCTGGCCTAGAGTCATCCCAGCGAAACACACGCGGTCCGAGAAAACAACTACGGTGAACTCTCCATTATCCGGCGTAATTGTGGGGGCGAGGGAGGGGTTGGAAAAAGAAAAAAAACATGATTAATGCAAACCATATTTAAATTAGGTTAATTAATGGATGTACTGCTTACCCAATGAATAATAGCACGCACACGTAGAATGTGTCCGCTGGTATTGATTCTTGTTTGTTAACCCGTGCCCCCTTGGACTCTTCTCTGCTAGTGTGGCAATCTCGCGCCCTCTATAATCTCATCTAAGGCCATGCTTCATTGTATACAGCGTCTTCGTTCATGCTGCTTGTATCCCACATTCTCCGCGGAACTGCAGGTAAGCCGGAAGGCTCCCAGTCATTGAGCCGGAGCCAGAAAACTGTTCTGTAGTTCTCTACACGTTAACTTGTTTTTTCGGTGAGTGGTTATGCGAGTGGGAGGAAATTCACGCGCATGCGAGGGGTCAACACTCGATCCCTTACAGAAGGGACAAGATGATAGCAGTCCACGCTCTGCTGTGTTGCATTCTGCTGGCAACCCAGGGTATTGCAACTCGATGCCAGCATCAGGAAGGGAGTCTCGTACCATATGTTGTCATTTTTCCGATTCGCCCACCCCCGCCGCCTCCACAGTGCTGTATTACAGCCAACGTGCATAGCCACCAGCGCCCAGCATACATTTTCCAAAACTGATTTTTTTAAATGAATTTCTGCCTCACCAACGATAATCTTTCACCTGCTGCCCGAGGATAATTATTGGCGGATCCAGCCCCAAAAAGTGGTATTTTATTGATATTTACAACAGACAATGCATTTCATTGTATTTAATACAGGCGGGTCCGAATAAAAAAAAAACTTGACAGTTCGGGAGTACCCAAATAGATATATACTTTTACAAATATTTATTCTCTACCTGTTCTCGTTACATGTGCAACATCGGCCCAAAGTTCTGCGCCAAGTCTCAAGACAAACACTCAAAACGATACGATGCCCAAATCCCATCTTCAGTGCACCAAATAATTCACCTCCCACGAAAGTGTAACACCGAAGCGAGTAAAGGCTGACGCTATTTACCAGGAAATTATACAATCGCGCACGCCAGGATTTTATCCGTACACTGAGATAACGCATCTGCATCAACCGCACAACGTTGCAGATCTCCTCCCAAAGAGTAATAACCCTCGATTTAAAGCTTTCGCGACTGCAGGGATTCATCTTCTTGGTTCTTTCCGTAAAGTCACGTAGAAGGGAAATAATAAAATTATAAATATAAAACATCATAAAATAATTATCACGACAGACACTGTCTCTTTCCGACAGACAAGTTCTTCACCTGAGGACGGCTGCTTGCGTTGTGGCCGAAACGTCGTGAGAATTATTTTATTATGTTTTATTTGTATTATTTTATTATTTCCCTTCTACGTGACTTTACCGAAAGAACCAAGAAGATGAGTAATAACCCTGTCGAAGGAAAGCGCTGTCTCGGTACATCCCAGGCTTTGGAACTTGATTACCGGAGTGGAGGAGGTTTATGACACTCATCATGCTTAATGTGATTAATTGAGCATCAACGTTGGGGATTAAAGGGATCTCCACCTCCATTAGACAAGCGAGGCGGCACAGACTTCTCCCCCCCCCCCCTTCGCTCACCTGTGGTCAGGCGTGACCTTTGAAAAGACTTCAAATTACACGGGAACGCTCTCAATAATTAAATTAACTTGTTATCGGTCACGCTGTATTTACGCACTCCAGACAAAAGGGACAAAAACACAACCAGGAACAATGTTGCTAGAAACTGAGAGACGGGGTACGTTGTTGACGATTTGGTCGCCATCGCTCTCTGCGGTGCATCCTTTAAAGTTCGAGTGGAAGTCTCATGAATGTTTAGTATTTTTCGATTTAAAGCTTTCGTGACTGCAGGGATTCATCTTCTTGGTTCTTTCGGTAAAGTCACGTAGAATGGAAATAATAAAGTAATAAAAATAAAAGAAAATTTAATTAATTATCACGACGTTTCGGCCTCAACGCAAGCAGCCGTCCTCAGGTGAAGAACAGGTCTGTCGATAAGACAGAGTCTGAATGTGTCTTATCGACAGCCCTGTTCTTCACCTGAGGACGGCTGCTTGCGTTGTGGCCGAAACGTAGTGAGAATTATTTTATTATGTTTTATTTTTATTATTTCCATTCTACGTGACTTTACCGAAAGAACCAAGAAGATGAATGTTTAGTAGTTATTTATATTTGGTGACTCGCTTACGGTTTTTTATTTCTTCTCTATTTTACACTCCTATCGTTTTTTATTTTGTATATTTTGTTGTTTATGCACGTTGAACTTATTCTCTCGTTCGCACCGTACGTATCCAACCATGCTGTAAACGTGCTGACCCCCGCCCGCACTAGACATCCGCGAACAAGAGCTTCAAATTCTAGATTTGAAGCTTTCGTGACTGCAAGGATTTCTCCTGCAGTCTACATAACGGATTATGATGATTCTGATTGGACGTCATCGCTGCTGAAACATTTCAAAGTGCACTTGCTTACAGAGATCGCGTTCAGCCTCAAACTCTTAACCACTAAGGAGGCTCCGTAGAAAGCGTGACAACGCCTAACAGAATTACTAAGGGAGCCATCAATTTGAGTAATTCTCCGAGACTCACGTTCAGAGCTGCTTTCGTTTGACCGGTGCCTGAGGGCCGCTGTACATTTTTAATATTACAGTAACTATATATATTTTTTTTACTACTAGGTAAGGCCCTATGGAGCTATTAAGTTCTTTTTTTGCAGACGCGAACTGCCTACAAATGACAGCTGAACGAAGTGGCTTATCATGTGACAATGTATAGCAGCCAAATAAAAACGCGTGCTGTTGATTCTTAACGTTGAGGTGTAAAGACGGAAGACCCCGGAGAAAAATCCACGACGACCACGGTGAGAGAGAGAGACGCACACTCAAAATATACAGCAGGCGTCAGGGTCGGGATCTAACCCTTGGCCTCCTGTATACCAGGCGAGGTAGTTAACATCTCACCACGGAGAGAGACGCAAACTCTAAATATACAGCAGGCGCCAGGGTCGGGATCGAACCCACGACCTCCTGTATAGCAGGCGAGGTAGTACACATTTCATCGCCACCGCCGTGTCCATGTTGGGGGTCCCCTTTCGTGCTTCGTTCGCCGTTTCGCTACCACCCTTGCCCCGTATTTCCAAACGCCTTATCGTTATTTACCTCGGTGATCTGAGCTCTCATCTTTATATATACTCATGGGATACACGAATTGCTAAGCTAAATCAAGGTTAAAATAAACAAAACTGTTTTAACTTCGGCACTTGCCCACCAGTAGTGAAGACACGACGTGATACCGTCGCTTTAATTACCAAATTATGTTGCAGGATTTATCGCCGTGCTGCCGGTAACTCATTTTGACCCTAATAAAGCAGTTACTCTATCCATAATTTCTGTGGGGTTGTTAAAATCCGAGGTCCTGCTCGCCGAACTGTCCTCTACTCCAACGCACCTGCTCTACGCTCGTACAACGAATGTTCTATATTTACAGCTGACCGCTGCAGGCGGCATGTTACACGCTTCACTCGAACGCGGGCACCCAACTGTAGACTGTGGACGTGTTTTACCAATGCAATGATACTAATACTATCTCATCGCAATGTGAATTGCAGTAATGTCGCTCTGCTACTTATTGGCCGAGGCTTAAAAAACATTACATTCGGGGTCCAAGGAACCGCGTGCTTTCAATGTCTCACTCTTAACGGTATAAATTTCCCGCTTTTAAGGGAGTTTCACTGTGAGAAAGAATGCCAAGTAAGCAATCTCGCACTGTCGGAGTAGGAGAGTCAATGTTAAGAGCAGCAAGGTCGTCCCAGATATCTTACGATCCCAAATTGATTGACCCCGAACATTGTTTTCCATTGCATGTTCATTTATTTTTTACACACCTTTCTTTAAAAGAAAGTTTTGGATAATTTAATTGCGGGGTCACACCACATCTGGACCACCCAGCACAAACAGGGTGGTCCACTACTTCCACACAAATCGAAGTCGTGTCAAGCACACTACATTGCGTCCCGCCAACCCGAGTTCGATTCCCGCTCACGGCTAACACCGGAGACGAATATCGGAGCAGGTGCTAGGGCCTTCTCTAGCTCGACTCGGCCATAAACCAGTCCCTGGCGCGGTAATGTAAATATCAGCACTTGCATCGCGGTAGCCGGGCTAGGCTTTGGCCACACCGGCCCCTCGTGTGTCATGCTGGCTCCCGTAGGTTGCTTACAAAACAGCACTTTACCCCGTCACAGCCAGATTTGCTGTATCAAGTGAGGCAGGGATTCCAAGATGCAAGTTCTTAAATACAAGTTAAGGGGGAGGAGAGGGGGGGGAGCTTATCAGAATGTGGTAGCCAATGAATGGAACGTATCGGGAGGGGAGGGGCGGGGCTAAAAGAGAACACGAGATGCACGGGTTGCACCTAATTCGTAGGCTACGCAGGGGATCTGCATCTTTTTTGCATGCGCGCACCAGCGAATGCCTTGAGCGAGTGCTTTTGTGCGATTGCACGGAAGCGTCTTCGACGTAAAGCTGGAGCAATGGCCTGTACGGTTGGAGCCCCTGTGGGCTGTCCGGCTGCTAACGCGATCGTTTGTCAACATCGCGCAAGCACTACTGCTGATCGGCATGACTGCCGCACATTTCACCCCCCCCCTTCTCACTTTTGATGGCAGCGTTTTGGAGGATATTGGGTGATGCCTGCGTCTTTCGAGCTGCTGCAGATTATGCATCCACACTACAGTGATAATAAACGACGAATGACATCATTACAAATATTTATTTACTCCGTAGTTGGTCTGAGGATTGCTTCGTGTCGTTATTCCACATATGCATTGCGGCTCTGGAAATATTGAGTTTTCTTTTACCGAATTTGAAATAAAAAGTCTCTTATTTTTGGTTTCCAACCCCTGGTCTAGCCCATTGGATGTCATTCCGTTATAGTGACGTGTCGTGCAGCAAGCCCGCTTACTTTTATTTGTCATCAATGTGGGGGTCTCCGAGCCTGCGTGTGTTCTCCTAATTCCTGTGATATTTGTACCAAATTTCAGCTTGAACCGCCAAGAGTATTTTTTTGTATGCATTGTGTCCGAGACTCCCTCTAATCCCCGCTCATTGTTTTAATGACAACAGGCTTTGTATTTTGACGTGGCGTACAAAGCCACTTTAGCGAAAGTGTTTGCCGACGATAAGCTAACAGCACCACCTACCCTTCATATTGCAAACTGCCGTTGTAGAAATAAAATAAAATCTAAAAATGTAATTAAAAGAAATCACGACGTTTCGAACACAACACAAGCTCTTGTGTTGCCTTCGAAACGTCGTGATTTATTTTAATTTATTTTAAAAAATTTATTTTATTTCTGCATACGTGACTTAACGGAAAAAACCAATGAGTACAATTTCTGCAGTCACGAAAGCTTCAATCCTAGATTATTTGCCGTTGTCGAGCCCACTGCATTAACACTGCGTGATCTGCTTTCTCTCGCTCTTTTCATCCCACTGGGATATTTGCACAGGGTTGGTGTACGGTGATTTTTTTTCTGCAATATTTTGCCGTCTTTTCTTGGATTTTCTGTTTGCACATAGTCACTTTAAGATGTTTTTCTTGTTCATATTTATGTTTTTTGTTTGTTGCGGTTGCACCCGATTCAAGAGCCGAATGGCTCACAGGGCTATACCTAATAAATGAACTTTGAACTGCTTTTCTCAAGATATGATAGCAACATCGAATTTGACCCCACCAGTTTTAAAGCGGTGGTACCGCTGATCCAGAGGGAGCCCAGAGCAGATTATTTTTGGTGGGACATCTTTAAATTTACAAACGCCCATTGGCCGTCATTCTAAATAGCTCGCTTTATACGCTACAGTAATTTTGCTGGAGCAGTCACTCCTGATGACGGAGGCTTGTGTTGCTTCCGAAACGTCGTGATTTCATTTCATTTTCATTTTTATTTTGTTTTCACCTACGTGACTTTACCGAAAAAACCAAAGAGTATGGATCCTTGTGAGATGACAGCTGTGATATAGACGATGGATAGCGATACAGAAATGAACCGAGCTAATACATACGTAGACAAAATAGAGACGTGGTGAGATGAGAGAAACGAGATGCAGACAAGTTAGATTTGAGAGAGATGAATTGCCATTTTACGTTTATTCACTTTTATTTTTCTTATAATTTTAACTTGAGCTGATGATTTAATACACCGCTCTTTTTTTGCCACGTGCATCTGGGGCCCCTTGAGTGTATTGTGCTCCTTAACTTTGGCTTTGTTTGCTTATACCCCGGCAACACCATTGGGTGTCAAGCCACCTTGCTGCACATACGTTTTTCGGCCGTAATTTCACGAATTAATACGGCGAAATCCGATGTCTGGTGAATCGATAAGTGAACGTCTCGGCTCCCCGATGCTTATTCGGGTTTGCACCATGCATTGTTCGACGCGACGTCCAACGTTTCGCTCACCCGCACTGCTTGAAGCCCCTTCGGAAACTGCCCGATCACTTGTGCTGTCTGAGCACGCAGCGTTTCAAAGTTCTATTTACTCGATGCATCCCTGTGAAGAACAATCTCTCCGCTATCCCACTGTCATCAAAAGATGTGCCACAAGCAATGTTTGACTTCGGCATTTCCTCCTGAGATTCGTGACAAACGGAAGCGGAGTGCACGAAGAGTCCGCGGTGATATTACCGCTCGCCCTCGTCACCTTCTCGTTCACACCTCTCTTACATTCCACCAAATTTTCATAAAATTAGGGGGGTGGGTTTCTTTGTTAGAATATACCGCCAATTTCTAAACCGCTCTCGGCCAAACTTGCCGAATCAATCGCTCGCCTCACATCGCCCAGTTAAAGGCAAAAGCCCTCCGGGGATAAACCCACCCAGGTGTGTGGCAGCCACAACCACGTCCCATTACTACTGTGGCGTGCTGTGCTCCGGACCCCATTCTCAGCGTGTTTATGGAGCAATAAGACACCTGAACCGTTCACATCGTCAGATAAAGGGGGAAATGTCAGGTTTTTTTTGCCCAAATAGCTATTCACATCACGTGTTACTCATTCGAACATCCGTATTTTCAACTCACAGCTGGATGAGGGCTTTTCCCATGCCTTGCGGGTTGTAGGGGTTATGGCCACTACCTCGCCAGGTATGCAGGAGGTCGTGGCTTCAATCCCACCCTGACTCCCGCTGTATATTTGGAGCTTGCATGTTCTCCCCGGGTCCTCCGGGTTTTTCCCTCCACATTTTGAAACATGCGTTTCGAGTTTTTGGCTGCTATAAATGTCCACGTGACAAGCCACTTCCTTGAGCTATGCTTCGTGGCCAGGTGGCTTCTGAAAAAGACCTATACAGCTCAGTGGGCCTTGGTTAAAAAAACAAATTTGTAGTAGATAGTGACCACACTTCACCATGGCTGCCGGCCCAACTGTGGGTTGGGGATGGCAGGTTGGGACACCCAGGCCGCTGGTTCGGCTATCACACGCCGACGTCACTGGAGCGGCCTTCTAGGGAGAACCGGTGAGCATCGTCGAGGGCGTTTTGCGAAGCGGCAGCTCGAGCACTACTCGTGGGACATTAATCTCTGGCTCGGAGTTCTCGATGGAGAACATTGCATCGCACAATTCGTGAAATATACAAGCGTTTAGAAATCGCGTTGACTCTCCCCCTCGCACTCCGGGCTTACGGAGGCAGCCCGTTTCTCCCAGGTCGGCTCCCCCCTCCCCACCTGTCTGTGGTGTAGACTGTCATCACTCCGATTCACGTCCTGTTGCAAGCCTCTCTCTGCGCCTTGCTGGACTGCCCGTAATCGCTTCTCAATTTTGCTCAGCCCTGTTTGGATCAGCTCAACACCAACCCCGCCACCACACACCTACTCGATATCAAATGCCCCACCTGTTATTGAAGCATTATTCTTGAGCGGGGCCCCCCACCATCCCAATATCTTGGTCACTGGACAACGAATAGGCTGCTGGTATGTGGGTGAAAGCGGTATTCGGTGGGGGAAACTCACCACCACGGCGGTGACGCCCAGCCCTGTCATCCCGTGGCTCTCGCCAAACTTGCAACCTCTTGCCTACAACACCTGGCAAGCGGTGGCAGTCACCCATCCATTCACCAACCGTGGCTTAGGTGAGATTTGGTTATATGGAACCAAATGTGTGGATTGGATTGTGCGTAAATTACTGTAATGTATAATTGGGCTTCGTCCAAAGGGCATGCGATTGAATTGCAAATACAATCTCGCGGAATGTCATCAATGCAGTATGGTAAATGTATACTTTCTCCTCTGCGGAATTTTTTCATGCAGTGGGGGAATGTTGTTATTTGCCGAAACACACCGCTAACCCTTTTCAGCCAACTCACTACTCCGATGCAAAGGCCAAGCGCTTCATGTGAAGGCCCGATGGCATCTCGTGAGAAGTTCCATAGATGCTCCGAGGCTTTGAACAATGACAGTGCAGACATCATTATTTCTCCCAAACCACGGAGCGATTTCTTTTGATGCAAAGGCAAAGATCTCCCATATAGCCTTTCATAAACCTTTTGGGGAAAGAGCTTTTGGGCGAGTACATATTATGGGCGACGTGGTACACATTTGGTGTCGTCAGAACCAATCCCGGCCGTCTTTGTCTTCCCACCGCTAATGTTTACCCATCCCATCAGACGCTCATTTAACGCTGAGTCGACCTGGGAAGGCGATGGATAGGTTAAATCAGCATTGAGCCACTCTTGTTAGCCGTGGCCACGAATCAAACTTAAGCCACTCGCTGGGTTTGCAGTGCAGTGCAGCGCGCTAACCAATGTGCCACCACTCCCCGCTGGATACACGCACACACGTGATAAAACGTCTGCATACTTGCACAATAAAGAGGTATTTCTCAATCGTATTGGTACGTGGGAGCTCATAAGTTATTCGCCTGAAACGAATTTGCCTCGAAATGAAATCGCCCTGAATGTGCTCGAGCTTGTTGGATCTTGGAAGCCAAGCAGAATTGAACCTGGTGATCACGTCGATGGAGTGGCCCCGTTTGACCTGCCAGGTGCTGTAGACATGGCGCTGCGAGGCATGGCCAAGAGATGGCGGTGCTGAGTGGCATCCCCTCGTGTGTGTGTGTGTGTGTTCGTGCGTTTTGTCTTTGTGTGTGTCTGTGTCGAGGGGTTTCGCCGGGTTGTCTGGTTTCCTCCCATGCGAAGACAAACACTGACGATTGGAATTGGCAAAACATCCTAATCCAGGACCCATCTGAAAAAGAAAAAACATTCTTCAGGCTCAGGTTTTCGTTTGTAAATAATGGGCATTATTATTGCTCGGATCTACAGATAAAAGGTTCAAGCAGAGCACACACCACATGTTCAACTTTGCTCTGATAATGGCTGAGGGACTTTTTTCCCTCTGCTGACAGGACGCTGACTTCAGAGCTTCAAGTTGCTGAGGTCGGGCCAATAAACAGTGAGGTACATGCCCCATAAAAAGCAATTTAAAGAAGGAAGAAAAACCTGAAACCTTTAAATTTTAAACACTAAATTTGATCTGTGGCGAAAAATAAAACTGTAAATTTATAGTTGTAAGGTCCTTATCTCAAGTACAGCTTACAGTTTAATCATTTGTGCTCGTGCTCAGTGTTCTCACTCAGAAGGAAGTGCATATATAGGGTCAACTTTGTCGTAAACAAGAGTGAATAATCAATGTCACTTACCACCTTTTGGCGGCATATTTAACTTTCGAATGATGAATGGCTTAGTCCCCCCTCTCTCTCTCTCTCTTCACTTTATCCAACCAAGTACGGTACTTGTGTGCACTCTCTTACATTTGCTGAATATCTGTTTGACTCGCAGATGGCAGGTGAGGTGGTGGTTACCGGCTGTTAGTATTCACCATCCTACATTTTGCCCCCCCTGCTGTTCAGATCAGGTCACGTTCTCACGGAAGATAAAGTTTCATTTTGGGAAAAAGGGACAACTTTTTTCACCTCGTGCAACTTTTGTTTCCCTGACGTTAAGTTTAACTTACTCATCCTTGTAATAACGTCCATTCTCGAGTCGCAAGCAACACAGATATACTTGTATATACTTGGTTATTTCGGTAAAGTCACGTAGAAGGGAAATAATAAAATAATAAACATATAAAACAATAACATTTTCACGACGTTTCGACTGCAACACAAGCAATCATCATCAGGTGTGAAATCTACAGCAAGACAATTTGAAAAAAGTGGCGGTTTTTTTCTTAAGGTCAGCACCACGGACAGCGATTTGGCAGTTGGTCAGATGGACGAGTCCATCTATGTTCGGAAAAGAGGAGGGGGGAGAAGAAGAGACTGGAATGTGGTCTGAAAGTCACCGTAAGCGTGAACACAATCAATTAAGACCCGAAGTTGTTTATCAAATCCTTCCTTCAAAACAGAGATACCGCTTTCAATAATAATGTACACTCCTAAATCGCGTTTCAGCCAGAGGTCGCAAGGCACTGCACAGAGCTAAAAGCAAGTAAATAATTTGCGCTATCCTAAAACCTAATGTAAGCACACGGGTTCATGATTTAACCACGAATGCAAATAACACCCCCCCCCCCCCCCCACACACACTCCTAAAAAATGTAACAAATTTAACAAGGAGAAAATGCCTTTAAGAGAATTTTCTTTAAGGCAGGATTTAAATAAACCGTGGGACTCAGCAGATCGAATATTGAATGTGAGTGAATTGTCAATGTGTAAATCCATTGCTGGACCAACGCAGCCCTAATTTCACGTTGGTGATTAAACTGAAATTCTCAAGTGTTTGAGTTCCTGGCCTCAGGCTCGTCATTAATGGTTACACAAAAGAGCCGTGATACTGAATCTGTTTTCACTCAATTTCCTAGATAAAAAATCTGGTTTGCTTTCAATGCTATCAACAATAATGGCAAGACGACAATACACAGGTTGTGCCCCGAGTGTGAAGTGACATCACCCTCCAGAGCTGTGTTCTGATACAGGATGGTGCATGGAAAGCTTGCATACCGCACCTCTCATTAGCACGGTTGGCTACATACGGTGCGAAAGAAGTTCTACGTACGTGAAAATCTGTTCGTCTCAAATTTGGCACATCCGCAATATGCAGAACTCATTCATGAACCCCATTGCCAAACGCAAGAAATCTAAGGCGTCCATATATCTATGATGAAATTCTTAATGTGAAAAAATAAAGGAATTTGCAATACAGCTACAGACCATAAAACGGGAAACACACTAAACTATTTTATTTACTGCGTGAAGCCCATTGAGGTAATAGCTGTTTTTCAAAGGAGACCTGGTCACACATGATAGCCCATTGAAGTGGGTTATCATCATGTGGGAATTTATAGTAGCCAAATAATATAAACGTAGGAAATTTCAATGAAGAACCGCTTTCTTTCCACGGCATTCTTGCAACAACAAAAAAAAACCCGTCTGCATTCAACATTGCATAAATGGGCACATAACCGTAAAAAAGGCACATCGCTTTATTTTGTAGACACTGCCCTTTCCAAGAAAGGCAAAAAGCACGTGCTGAAGTTTTTTTTTTTATTCCCAGTGAAGTGAAGACGTGAAATTGCTATGATGTACGGTCTTATGGGCCCGTAAGCCAATTACGTTTCATTACGCATTCATACCAGCTGGCCGCTTGTATGCACAATCTTACGAAGTGCGCGTTGCTGCAAGCATGGGCCGTGTTAGCGATGCTGCGTTCATTTAAATTGGTTACACATTCACACACTCCACACCCCCACCCCGCTCCCCTTACACTAAAACAAAAAAAATTCGTCAGCAATTTGCGTTCATCATTACTCATTTGTACAGCGGGCATAATCTAAAGCAAAATTAAAATTTAGCCGTGTAGAATAAATCACGTAAGGCTATGCGGGCTGTAAAACTACAATGTGACGCAGCGGGTTTGTTTCTTCAAAGCCAATATTATCGTTGTCGTTGCATAAACAGCAACAATAAAATTGCCTAATGTGCCCCTAAAAACATTCAATTATTCAGTGTGGCTGTGCCCGGGTGAGATACATTTGATTCGATGAGAATTGTTGTCACCAAATGTAAATAATGTGCAAAAGGTGCCGAGTTTAAACTTACAGTCCACGAAATCGCAATTCGACCACTGGTAATAAACACTGACTGTTCAATGTTAATAAGAATACATGTTTCATTATGTTCATACGGGGGTAGAACCCACCACACATTCGAATTATGGAAACTCAACACTGCTGGCTCCTGGCCTCCCCGTAGCACCCTGCCTATATCACCTGATATTCCCAAAAATTGTCCCATCTAATTGCTAACCAGGATAATTCTACACTTAGCTTCAAAAATATGACAAAATAGAGCTCGTGTAAAATGTATGCGAAAGTGGGGGGGGGGGCACACGCCTACACATAATGCTGTTATTGCATTATCACACTTCACATTCGATTATCCTATCCACTTAAGACAGTCGCGGTTATTTAAACAAGGGCCGTCTGACGTCGCTGTGACCAAAAACGAAGAGCCATTAATGCATTTGTCAAGTTTAAGATTGGATCGATGGTGACGCGTGACATTTAATTGTGGGCAAAGCAGTTTCATTTTCAACAGGTTGCACTCTCCGAGATCTGGCGCGTTGAATTCCATCACGGGGTGGTGTATCAATACGGTTAATATTAATACAGCATGGGTTATCTCCATTACACACATTATGGAATGTGCAATATTGCAATTAATGAGATAAACATGTTGACGCCACTCAGACTTTAATGGGGGTTTCAATGACCTGCTTATGCTCCTAAGTGGCATGTTTATTTGAACCTGCAAAAATCTATTACGTTTACTGAAAAGAAAAAAAAACGCATCTCATTCGAATGTTTACACCACGTTGGGATTTGGGTGGGTGGTAGTGCAGTGCTTCCGTAGTCTTTGAACCTGGGTTCGATTCCCTGCCATGGCTAACGCCAGTAAGCCGGTGATATCAGGCTGCATAGAGTCTCAACTAAGTGTGCAATTGCATTTCTTTGGATTCGTTGCCGAATTGACTTGACCAAACGGAATATTTGTGCAGGAAACATTCGACGCGGATTGGTGCCTGCCAAAAAGTATAAACTGATGTTTGGATTGAGGGAGAATTCGGCCACTTCGGACATTGCGTTAAGATCACCTGATGATAAACTCATTCCGATTGGTAGATGGCTTTATATTCCTGGCCAAGACGAACATCGGTGGAGAGTGCACCACTCCAGAAATCTCCTGACTACTCAACCGTGATATGAACGCGCGGTGGAGCATTGTGAAGCAAACCCTCACGGCTGACACGGCTTGATGACTTCATCCAGCAGTGGCTTGATGAAGGAATGCTTAATATAGCCGCTATTTAATATTATTTTGTTGGTAGATGGCTTTACGATACGGTGAACGAGTCAAACTGAGATGTAATTTGTTTTTTTAAAAATTAAAGTGAACTCATTTAATAACAACAACAACAACAATTAAACGCGTTTGTCAATAACACCGCTGCATGGAATCTGTGACATTTTAGGCAATGGCACTTCTTCAAAAGGTCTCGGAATATTGACATCATAGTAATTAAAGTATTGAGTACCATGCAAACGACTGTCGGGTAACTATTCCTATGCCGATTTAAAAGCTGGTCACGTGCCAGTCCCCATGGTGTTAAGTGCAGTCTCCAACCCTTAACACCACTCTATCTCTCCGCTCTGAAAAAGGGACATCGCCCAAAACGTCACCGATTACACCTGTTTTTTTCCCTTCCTTTTAAGGCCCCATTGTTATTGCGTTATTAGTCGTCGCATTGTGCACCACTGCCAAAGCCGCGTCGCCGGACGATTCGTTTAATTTACCCAGCGTCTCATTGGAAATGCATCGAGTGGCGGGTACGACGGAGCAAGTGTATTGTCAGGTGCACGGGAGTGATTGCTCTATTACGCTTCATTAGGTCGCTTCATTGAGCTTCTCTCAACCAATTGCTCGGAGGTCTCCAAAGGCTTGGCAGTGGAAGAGTGCTTACATCTGCGGATAGATTAAGGGGGCAATGGTAAGAGAAGGCTGCAGCTTACGATTATCAGAACAACGCACCCTCTTTGCCATTACCACCACCTTTATAATAAACAAAACGACAACGTATTGTGGGCTGACATTTAGGGAAATGGCGCTTCTTCAGACCAACAATCATCAGTATAGTGGCATTATTGCGTTGTAAAGCGCTCTGCCTGTTTCACGTTGCTTACGCTGATTTTTATTCCCATCGGACCATAAATTGTTGCGCCTCGTGTCGAAAACCACGGCGGCCATTAAATACGGAGCGTTTGACTAACGCGCGTAATCTGAGACTTGGTAATGACAGGTGTAGGAAGCGGAGGATTTGAAGCTATGAAAGCATCCAGGCATTGCTGCCTCTCAGCTCCTCTCGAGCAAACCTCGTACTCTGGCCGTGACAGGAATTTCCATCTCGCTTTTCAGCAACGGCCCTGGAATGCTCACTACAGGAATGCTCACTGCAAAAAAAGAAAAATAAAGCATAAAACATTCTCCCCCGCAACTTTCGCTCCGCAGTGTCAAACACAAAGCCCAGATGTAGGCGGTCGGTCCCCAATTATTTTTATTGCGAGGGCCTGGGTGAGAGGCAGACGTGTCCCAAAACATTTTATTTACAGCACATCAAAATAGACTACATGAAAGCTCGCCGGCGGGTCATTGTTGAGCTTGTAAGGAATTGGGGGCGGGGGGGCGGAGGGGTGGGGTTGGAATATAAGGGAGAGATAGAGTAAATGAAAAAAACAGGACATTCCATTAACTTCTGGGTGATCATGATGAAAGAGAATAAGCAACAATGTGCAACGTGGAACATTCATGAGAATAATGATGCACGGCGCAACAGGGGGAAATGCTGGGCTTGTTTTACATTGGGTCGTGGTTTGCGGCTTTGTGGGCGGTAATCATCGCAAAGACGGGGCCCAAAATCAAAGCAATTGGGGTTCGCGAACTCCGGCCTTCAACATTTGTTCAATTTGTTGTTGTTGTTGTTTTGCTGGCAGGTTTCACGAGATCTGTCTCAAAGCTGGCCACAGGGATTCTTGATGGTATTCGGTGTAAGCGTGCCGGTCTGGGCACACCATCTGCGTGCGTACGTACGTGGAGAAAGGTAGTTTAGCGGTCAGCACGCCGCACTCCGAACCTGGTGACTCGAGTTCGATTCCTGCTCAGGGTCACCAACACCAGTATCGATTATCTGATCCCGTCCTGGGCCTCCCCTGGGTCGACTAATGGGTAACTGGTCAAATGTGTAAAATATCGCCACTAGGGAGACAAAGTCAGTCGGGCGTGGTGCTGGCTAGCCACCTCTTTGTGTGCCGTGCCGACCTTCAAAGGTGCTCGATCACAGCACTTGCCCAACGGTCGGTTAAAAGCTATACGGGGGACCTTTGTCAATGTGTGTACACAGTGCGGGTGCAGGAATTCACCTCCCCATTGATTTAAAGACTCGGGCGCGACACAACGGCGGGTGCTCGAGGGCAGTGACTTGATGGTTTCAGACCATTTACCAATGACTGCACATAGCTTGGATAAATATCAGCTCTGAATAAGAAACATCTTGGTTTTGCTCAACTGATGAACATTATTTTGCTTTTAGCAGGGCAGGTGGGAAAGTACTGCCCTCTGCTGTATGGACAGGCCTGTTGAAGGAAAATCGGATCAAGTTCTGTGGTATTGGCTTCCACGTGTTTGTTTTCTAATACAGGTGTGGTGTGTATCTTAGGCGTACAGTCGCACTTTGAGGCAACACGTTCATTAACACAACGGGTAACTCTAACAGGATAACGGCATAGGGTGGTAACCACCACGGTTAACTAACTATAGTCGGACCTGGACAGCTAACTGGCTGCCTGGCGTAGCCGGCCCCGCCCCTGGTCACGCCCCCCTTCCAGAACCCTCGTGGAGACTCTGGATCCCCGTCACGTGATCCTCTCACCCCCGACTGGGGGCCCCCATGCCCCCCCTGGTCCGGTCACGTGCCCTCTTGGGTTCACCTCGCGGTCACGTGACTGACGCCCTCACAGTACCCTCACACTGCACTGTCTCTGCACCGCGGTGGCCCCCTTGAGGCTACCACACAGGGCTTGTAGTGACAAGCCATCAACAGTGCAGTCCAACTTCCGATTCGATTCAAGAATCGGTTATCTTCTATTGAGGTGAAATGTTTCGACATCTGGTGGCCACACGAATCATGTGAACCAATTACATCTACACATAGAAAAACACATTCAAATAATGCAAATAAAATCTTGACAATAATTGGCTTCACGCCGTTCGCATAGCGCAAGGCTTTGACTAAGGTTCTATGTTTCACAGACGACCATAGCCTGCCACAGTTAAAGCATGCCAGAGCATTGCTGACCAAATATTTTCAGGCAATTTTTGCTTTATGAAGGAAAACACTCTGGACCAGTTTTCACCTTCTGTGGTCTCCTCAGCAGTTTCGGGCATGCGTAAAAAAATGCTGCTGGATGGCCAAATGTGATTGGTAAGAGCTCGCTACCTTTACAATGTTGCCCAGTTTTGCGTTCCGAGTCTCACAAATGCATTTTGAAATGTTAATGTTCGTGGAATTCTCTGGCGTGCAGCATCCGGCAGCCAGGGAATATTTGTTTAGCAGGTCTGACTCTACTGATGAGTCTCGGAAGGTCGAAATCAGTCTGGAGTTGTAATTGAAGCTGGTGAAAAACACTGATCCAGAGGACTCTTGGGCTATGAAAAAAAAATAGGGTTTACTCTTTCTGACAATAAAGCAGGTGTTAAGATGTTCATACACCAAATGGAATAATTTTGCAAGGAATCCAGTTCGCATTAACCTCACGTGTTTGTGGTGAACATTCAAACAACTATGCTCTGATAACATCTGAAGTACCGTTGATGACTCTTGGACACCGTTGGTGAGGCACACGTATTTATTCCGTACAAGTAGTCACAACCGTGGACATACAATACTAGAGGGGGTATCGGCCCCCTCACCCGGCTAGCTGGGAATACACTGCTAGCTATCTCTGACCTACCTCCTAGTCCTCCACTAACGGGCTAGGGGAGGCTGTCTGGCCCGACACTGGTAAGTCGGGCTACGGTACCCGGAGTCCCAGAGCACTAGCTCTGGTTCTCGGGACCACGCCGCTGGCTCGGTCCTGCGCGGCCCTGACAAGGGCGGCGTCCCAGGGGAGTCCAGGGCTCTAGCTAGACGATCTTCGGTCTTCACTCGTTTAGCTTTAACATTCTGCCCCGAGCCCTCTGACACATCCCCCTTTATACTCCACCCCCGCTGAGGGGTGGGGCCCCGGGCTGCCAGGTGCGGACGTCGTTGAGAGCACCCCCCCCCCCCGTGCACTCACGTAGCCCCGCCCACTGTGTTTGTTTCCCATAAGCTGCCATGCATAACGGCTCTCTCTCTAACACCCCTACACATATGGCATTGTTTTTTAAACTGATTGGCCTACACCAGAGACTGCCTTCTTTAGGGCCTAGCCTCACCAGTGTTAGGCCAGAGAACGCCAAAAGGCGAACAGCACTAAGACAATGCCACTATCAATCTGATGGGCTAAAACATATATTTTTTTGCACGTGGCAAGCGATTATTGTAAGCTTATTCATTTACATGCACAAGTAATAAGGGGTGCGTTTAATTGCAGAAAGGAGACCGTTTGCTTTAAGGCATCTAAATATTCATAAAACGAGTGCACATTCCATATGGCTTAAAATGAGGGCGTTTGGTGGGCTAATAAACAATTAGTAGCGCGTCCTAATCGTCCGATCCTTCAAGTGTAAACACCTGCTGTACTTGTGCGTTTTACAAGCCACACGCAGCGCGGCATTTAAATAACATCCATAACACGTCGTGTACGGACTGTGAACTGAATATCAGGTGGAGTGTTGTTGCTGTGGTTCGTCGAGATAAACCAGTCCAGGGCGCCGCCTTAAATTTATTCGCACTGACTAAGTGTGGTGAAATATGGTCAAAACAACCCAAGTGACCGGCCTTCAAATAGCAAAGCATTGACAAAGGGCTGTACATGGTTACGTGCACAAACACTGAAAATCAATGTTAATACCGATAATCGTTTTGCTACACATTTCTGCACCAGCATACTTCATTGTCAAATGTATCCTTAGTGGTGGGACACACACTAAGCAAAATGTAAGCGCTCAGATCTCCTTAAAAGTTTATTTCGACTTCTTCTTGGTTCTTTCGGTAAAGTCATGTAGAATGGAAATAATAAAATAATAAAGACTCTGTCTTCTCGACAGACCTGCTCTCCACCTGAGGACGGTTGCTTTCGTTGTGGCCGAAACGTCGTGAGAATTATTTTATGATGTTTTATTTTATTTTATTATTTCCATTCTACGTGACTTTACCGAAAGAACCAAGAAGATGAATCCCTGCAGTCACGAAAGCTTTAAATCGAAATTTAGTATATTTCGAGTCTGTAACGCAGACTTGTTTTGAAACAACAACAACAAAATCGGCATCCATTGCATGTTTTGGAAATCGTTATAAAATTATCAAACCCACGGATCCAAGCTGCAGGCTGTCATGAGTGAGCTCACATTAGGCCCCATCAGGAGAGTCATTACGGCGGAGGCGGTGGTGACGGCAGATGGTCTTCACGCGATGACAGCGGTGAGTTATTAACCCCCTTATCCCAGACCGCTCGCGACACGGCGCTGCTGCGTCTGCTCGAGCTGAGATGATGAGCTCACTTGCGACGGGCGAACTTCGGATAAGAAAAAAAATTGCGCTTTCTCGGGCTGCTCGAAGCCTCGACTGAGCGTGCAATCCGCGTTTGTTTGGACGAGGCGTCACCATTGACTCGGCCAAACGGAAGTTTCGGTGCAGGAAACTTCAAAGCGGGACGGTGTTTTGCCAATGAATACAAACGGATTTTAGGATTCAAGGATGCATCTTCTTGGTTCTTTCGGTAAAGTCACGTAGAAGGGAAATAATAAAATAATAAAAATAAAACATAATAAAATAATTCTCACGACGTTTCGGCCACAACGCAAGCAGCCGTCCTCAGGTGAAGAATGAAACACCACCAAGCTTGGAGCGTATATTTAAGCTGGGTTGGAGGGGGGAGGAGAGCGCCTTGACAAAATAATTTGCATATCAAGAGGAATTTTGCTTAAGGATGCTTAAGCAAATTAGGGCATTGGGCTAGGTCACCTAACAGAGGATGAATTCCTGGCCACGGCTGACATCAACGGTTGAGTGATATCTGACCCGGCCCTGCCAACAACCTCTAATTCGCCGATCTGCGCTGACCGGTGTGCGGTGAAGTATGGGGAGACCTTCATCCAGCAGTGGAATTGACGAAATAGCTGTAAAATTATTCGCCTCCAAAATCCAAAAGAAGGTTGCATGTGACGGGGTACATTTCGTGTCCTCTGGTCAGTTGTGGTGGTGTGAGCAAAGCAATGGTAGGGCTGTAGCGGATACCTCTATAGCTCTTCCACGTGTGTGTTAAATTGTGTCCACATGCCTCCAGTTGCTGCTGGTGCGGCACACGCTGGCTCCGGTAATAAAACGGGATAATTGGGCAACGTGGGGCCTTGCTGATGCAGAGCCACTTGGCAGCTGCTCGGGCCACATCGCCACAGCTGCGATGGCATCTGTCTACATTCTAGGCACACGGACCATACACATACCCCTTCAATCACCCAGCGAATATATGAATCGCCACGACTTGAAGTTGTGATTCATTTTTTACACGTATTCTTGTTTCTTGTCTCGTGGAATATTTATATTTTAAATGTCGCTTCTTGAAAGTTATGTCATAACCGCTTGCACCGGCCAAGCCCCAGTGCACAAGATGATGCACTGCTCTCTGCAGACACTTTCTCATGGAATTCCGCCGACAGCACGGTCGGAATTACATTGGGAATTACAAACGCAAAATGAAGATACAATTGTGCCCAGCAATAACGCTAAGCCATTGTCAATGCACCACACACCATGAGCAGCCTTAAGAAATCCCACGCACCTTTAATTGGGCCATTGTATGCAACACTTCAATTCAATTGGCACGCTGATGGAGGGAGATTCGGCTTGCACCTCGCCTGCAAGTATGGCCAGTAAATGGCGCCTCCTGGCAAGCAAAGCCCCCTTGTTCTGGCGCCATGCACCGAGCGGAGAGTAGTTAATTAATGCAGCCAATCAGCATCTGCTCTCCAAAATCGGCTGACCACAAGTGGCAGTAAAATATTATCACAATCTCTCAACATTGACCTCCTGCGTGCTATGTCGAAACCATCTCGTCGTCGTTGATTTACCGCGCGGGTTCCTCGTATCAGCCGGCGAACGACGGGGCGGAGGCATCATCGGCCAAAGCGCGTGGCACGGCACGCTAAATCAGCAGACCGTCCGCGACATGTAAAAAAAATACATTTTCGAAGGACAGATCGCCAGCTTCACAGAGCAAACGTATGTCCGAGTTTATCTTATCTATCGAATGCCCCTCTGCTGTCTGGATTGTGGCTTTCAGATTTACTCGATGCAGTAAAAACTCATTTTATTGGTCCGAACTGCAAAGCTGCTCCTCAAAAAATATGTTGCACAGCAGTAGGCACTTCCTGTAAAACATATGGCGCTACGTTCTCCACGTGAAACTCTTCCTTGCCGTGTTGACGTACGTTGTGGGGCCACGTTTTATCATTTATTTTCTTTATTTTGGTTCCAGTTTACTATTTTTTTAACATGCGGGGTAGGGTGGTGGTGCGGTGGTTAGCACGCTACACTGTAAATTCGGCGATGTGAATTCGATTTCCTGATATAGGAACAGGTTCTGTGCACCACCTTCACCAAAACTACACTTCTTCTTGGTTCTTTCGGTAAAGTCACGTAGAAGGGAAGTAATAAAATAATAAAAATAAAACATAATAAAACAATTCTCACGACGTTTCGGCCACAACGCAAGCAGCCGTCCTCAGGCGAAGAATGAGAACATTATCAAGCTAGGAGCTTATATAGGTGTAGCGAGGAGGAGCGCCTTAACAAAAGAATGTGCATATGAAGAGGAATTTAGCATACCAATGGGCATCTGAGATTAATAGCTCTTTTTTTCAGAAGCGACCTGGACACAAATGATAGCTCAACGAAGTGGTTCATCGTTGGGAAATTTTAAAGCTGCCAAATACTCTAAATGCACGTTGATTTCTAAGTGTGGAGGAGAAAAAGCGAGAGGGCCTGGAGAAAAATCCACTCGACCACCACCTTGCACAGACCAACATGGTGAATGAAGTATGGTCTTTCGTGACTGCAGGGATTCATCTTCTTGGTTCTTTCGGTAAAGTCACGTAGAAGGGAAATAAAAAAATAATTAAAATAAAACAATAAAATAATTCTCACGACGTTTCAGCCAAGCAGCCGTCCTCGGGTGAAGAACAGGTCTGTCGGGAAGACAGCATTTGAATGAGTTGTCTTCCCGACAGACCTGTTCTTCACCTGAGGACGGCTGCTTGCGTTGTGGCCGAAGCGTCGTGAGAATTATTTTATTATGTTTTATTTTTATTATTTTATTACTTCCCTTCTACGTGACTTTACCGAAAGAACCAAGAAGATGAAGTGTGGTCGTTGAATCTCTGTTACCGACATGCAAAAGGGGAGACCTTCAATCTGTCCCACATTGACACGGATCTATAAAGCATGATTATAATTTCAGACATTAAACGTACTTAATGGTGATGGCTGTCAACTGAAAATACGTATAAATTGTGCATTTGTGGTAAGATCATTTTACTAAGTACTGACACGGTTAAACCGTAGAATATTTACCATGCAGAAGAAGGCTGATGGGAATATACCATTTTATATAATCAAGTTGTTTACTCTTGATTTGAAGCTTTCGTGACTGCAGGAAACCAAACTCTTTGGTTGTTTCGGTAAAGTCACGTAGGTTTAAAAATAATAATAGATCACGACGTTTCGATCACCACATAAGCAACCACCTGAAGATGGGTGCTTTTGTGGCGATCTAAACGCCATGATCCATTATTTTTCTACCCAGGTGACTTTGAGTTTAACACGTAGGCTTTCGCGACCAATATTATTCAGAATAAAGGTTTTTGGGTTAGATCGCGTTTATTTATGAATGTGTCATAACCCTCCACCACCCGACACGGCCAATCAGTAAAAAAAAAACATCATCGGGCATTTTGTCCGATCGATGCTGGATGTAATTACCAGCGAAACGTTGTACTAAAAAAATGTAAATATTGTGGATTCACTCTTCAACACACCGGTGGGCTAAAGTAGTGAACTATTTGTCTTTTGTCAACGTGACACGTTTTTTTTTACTGATTGGCCGTGTCGGGTGGTGGAGGGTTACGACACATTCATAAACAACGTAACTTTACCGAAAGAACCAAAGAGAAAGTTGTTCACTGTGAATTGCTTTAGGACCCCAACACATTTCTCATGGATATGTATTCTTGTATGTTGAACTTCTTTCACGTAGCCAACTGTGCTGATCGGATAATGTGTGTAGCTGCACAGTCGTACATGTAACCATGTAGCCTGCTAAGGACCTACAAGTGTATGTGCGGTGTCTCTACTTGGAGACACTTGTTTTATTTGACGAACACCATCGGGATAATACACCACCCTACGTGGATGCACACTCTACAGACGCTCGCCTACACACAACACCACGTGGGTGCACACTGTCACTGTTGATCACCTACACACAACACCACGTGGGTACACACTGTTACTGTTGCTAGCCTACACACAACACCACGTGGGTACACACTGTCACTGTTGCTAGCCTACACACAACACCACGTGGGTACACACTGTTACTGTTGCTAGCCTACACACAACACCACGTGGGTGCACACTTGCTGTTGCTAGCCTACACACAACACCACGTGGGTACACACTGTTACTGTTGCTAGCCTACACACAACACCACGTGGGTACACACTGTCACTGTTGCTAGCCTACACACAACACCACGTGGGTACACACTGTTACTGTTGCTAGCCTACACACAACACCACGTGGTACACACTATCACTGTTGCTAGCCTACACACAACACCACGTGGGTACACACTGTTACTGTTGCTAGCCTACACACAACACCACGTGGGTGCACACTTGCTGTTGCTAGCCTACACACAACACCACGTGGGTACACACTGTCACTGTTGCTAGCCTACACACAACACCACGTGGTACACACTATCACTGTTGCTAGCCTACACACAACACCACGTGGGTACACACTGTCACTGTTGCTAGCCTACACACAACACCACGTGGGTACACACTGTTACTGTTGCTAGCCTACACACAACACCACGTGGGTACACACTGTTACTGTTGCTAGCCTACACACAACACCACGTGGGTACACACTGTTACTGTTGCTAGCCTACACACAACACCACGTGGGTACACACTATTACTGTTGCTAGCCTACACACAACACCACGTGGGTACACACTGTCACTGTTGCTAGCCTACACACAACACCACGTGGGTACACACTGTTACTGTTGCTAGCCTACACACAACACCACGTGGTACACACTGTCACTGTTGCTAGCCTACACACAACACCACGTGGGTACACACTGTTACTGTTGCTAGCCTACACACAACACCACGTGGGTGCACACTATTACTGTTGCTAGCCTACACACAACACCACGTGGGTACACACTGTCACTGATGCTAGCCTACACACAACACCACGTGGGTACACACTGTTACTGTTGCTAGCCTACACACAACACCACGTGGGTACACACTGTTACTGTTGCTAGCCTACACACAACACCACGTGGGTACACACTATTACTGTTGCTAGCCTACACACAGCACCACGTGGGTACACACTATTACTGTTGCTAGCCTACACACAACACTAACCATGCTTGAGACGGCCAACAACTATCTAGCAGCGCAATATCGAGTGAAGACGACGATGGCGACGAGATGGTAACGGACCATCTTGAGCAGCACGACGGGAATTCCACTTCCAGCAACAGCCCCGAGGTCCCTCACAGGGGTCACTCTGTGACCTTTCCCCCCTAGATGCCCTCCTCTCGTGTCTATCGTGGCCTGCTGACATTGGTACTGCCATGCACCGCAGTTATCCTTTTCCGCCAGCAGCCAGCGCTATGCCACTACATATGTCTACATAGCATACATATCTCTGTAAGTTTTACTTGACACCTTGGAAATTCTTGCAAATGCGATGTTTTATCTCGATGGAATATCCAGGTGCAATATTTGAATAAAACGTCTGCTCGTGTTTTCTCCGTAAAGCACCCATCCTGGGGAGGTTGTCATCCAGAAGTGTATTGAAAATGGGCTGCAAATGTACCTTGTAGTAGTATTTCCCAGGAGCCAGTAGCCAGTTGAAGAGAAATTGGAGGAAAAATAAGGAAACCAGCAGTTTATTTTTTGTGTCACGTTGGGGTTAGCCGTCATGCTATATTCACTACTATATTTACCCAAGAATGTCCGTGTGTAACGCGCGTGACGTCACTCCACGTCGAGCAGCCCCCCTCATTAAAAATCATGAGCAGGTTACGTCCTGACTTAAAGCTTTCGTGACTGCAGGAATTCATATTCTTTGGGTCTTTCGGTAAAGTCACGTAGATAGGTTCATACGTGTTTCAGTTATTTTCCTTGAACCTATCTTCGTGACTTGCCAAAAGACCCAAAGAACAGGTTACGTCCTCCACATGGACCTGCCCCTCATTAATAATCATGAGCGGGTGACGTCACTCCACATCAAATAGCCCCCCTCATTAATAATTATGAACAGGTGACGTCCTCCAAATGGACACCCCGACCATTAATATTAATTAGCGGGTGACGTCACTCCACATGGGGGGGGGGCGAGGCACCTCCTCCCCCCTCCTCAGCGTCAACTTACAACCCTCACTACAAAGGCAGAACCCTCACGTCACGTGATCTCCGTGACGCGATTGAGACATAGAAGTAAAAAGGACGTCGTGATGAACAAGGGAATATCACCTTTAAATGAAATAAGTCTGTCACCGCGGCCTTACAATTGCACATGAATGGATGCAATGAATATCACGTAGCGGTCTGATTTTCGCTTGCAATTTTCAGGTTTTCTGCAATACACACGTCCTTCACCTTAAGTATGTATGTGTGGTGAACTTCTTTCACACCGTACGTAGCCAACCGTGCTAATCGGAGGTGCGGGGGAAGGACAACAAACGATGTATGTATAACTTCTTTCGTACCGTACATGGCTGACCGTGCTAATCGGAGGTGCGGGGACAACTTAAACTTTGTGCGAATGGATGAAACGTCTTTTTGGGGGGGGCCTAAGGCAGGGAATGCAATCAAACCCAGCCCCAGATGTCATCATTTAAATAATGAGACTTTAAATCTGAACATCTTGCTGACACATTATAACTATTCACTGGTTTATGTCCTTACATTTGGCTTGTGTTAATTTAATTTCACGCACACATTCTCTTGGTTTGGCTTGCTATATTGGCGCACAAAAGCACTTTCTCAGTATTTCTTTGGTAATAAAACAGCATTTTCTTTGATAATGGCCCACTCAGTTATTTTTCACACCACTGCCATATTATGGCTTTTACGAGCAATTATCTGACAATGTTTATTACGCCCAAGGCTCCATAGCAATGGATCATGATGAGCATCATCATTATCAGCCATGAACTATTCACTGCTAGATGTAAGGACTCGCCAAGCCGTCGCCTCCCCACACCGTATCGTGACGCCACAATCCGCTTTGCATCGGATACTGCCTTTTAGCACGGTTGGCTACGTACGGTGCGAAAGAAGTTCAACATACACACGTACATTCATTCATGAAAAAAGAAAGGTTGTTGCCACGGTGCAATAGTGCAGCACACTGGATATGCAATCCAGAGGCCGCCGGCTCCATTTGATCTCCCGGCTTGGCAAGTTGAAACAATGGGGGCAAGTTTCCTTCATCCCCCTCCTCTGCTTCTGTCCACCTGGCAGTACAAATTAGTGCGCCGGAGTTAGTCGATCGCGTGCGGGAAGGGGGTAAAGTGTTGGCGCTCGAACCTCGTTCAAGCTTTCTAAAACGGCGCGGAAGAGTAGGCCAAATACCCGGCTAGAGTAGCCCTCCTTCTAGTGGAGGCCCTTCTGTCAGCTGTGGCGCGAGGAATAACTTGCAGGGCTGCGCCTTCACCGTTGTAACTCTGCATTTACAATAGGGGTTTGAACTGATAGTGAATAAAGGCATTCATTCAAAATGTTGCGGTGACGCAACGGCTGTAATAAGTTAATCCCGAAGGTATATTCTATTGAGATGAATGTCATCCTGCACACAAAAAAAAGTTACGGGTGGATATTGTGCAGCTGAAATGGCCATTGCAACGCATTGCAAATTAACATCACAATAATAGCCGGCGGAAAGCCGATAAAGTGACAGCCTAACATCTGCCAGCCGTAAATCCTTTCTGAAGGCTGACTGATAGGTCTGTGTGCCCATTGTGTGCAAGGCTCACAAATCGCGCCGTTTAGCGGAGCAGAGAAGGTGCACGTGGAGGCGATATGAGTCCAATGGCAAAATTATACGGTGTGGCGAAAACTCCATTCCAAACGATATTGGCCATTCTTGCAGTGCCCCCTATAGACAAACATCAGACCTGCATTGGCATTGGCGAACAACGAATATGTTGTTGGAGATTTGCCGGGTGGCTTAGTCGGAGGGACAGAGTGCTTAGTTTCAAACGGAACAGTCCGCAGTGGTCTTCCGGATAATTATTTTTTATTTTGTACTCAAATTGTTTTCACAATCGAGGCTTTTAGGTTAGATCGCGTAAATATAAATGCGTTGTAAAACCCGCCACAACCCGACATAGCCAATTAGTAAGGTTTGTCACGTAAACAGAACATGCCAATTCGTTACTAGTACAGCACACCGGTGTGTTGGAGAGTAGACCCACAGCATTTACAAATAAATAGAATGTGTATTAACCTCTTCATAGGATTACATGATCGTAGAGTGCAAGAATATGGGATTACTATTGCTATGGATAGCTGTGGCTTTGTACTCTAAATGTAGTTAGTGGATTATGCCTGCCAGTGTCCCAGAATACATTGAGTCAGACATGAAACCGTGCAAAGCACACTGAGCTGGCACTGCTGAGTTCCTGCGTTCGTATCGAATCCAGGCAGCCGCCTGTGACAGAGCTAGCCGGGTTTTCAAGTGTAGTGGAGATGTCGGACTCAGCCTGGTCAATGTTGACTGCACCATAACAAATGTTCTGAAGTTAATTTGGCGAAATTTCAGCTGTCGAAGCCGGTGGATAAGTGCTGCTCCCCTCGACTGTATCGACTCGAGGTCACCGAAGGAATTTCGGAGGTAGCTCTGTAACATCCAATTCCGCGTGCCATTCTCACGACGCCAAAGGGTCGCGCTGCTTTTGCGAGAGATCTGAGTGGGTAGTTCGTACCGTGGGATGATGGGCACGATCGAGATAAAATGGGTAAAAAAATTTTAAAACGTTAAAAGATATGTATGGTAATCGTGCATTCATTCAGTGATTTTAAATTGATTTTGTACATCCTCGCGACACGTACATTGATTTGTGTGAGTGAGAATTGATTGCATGAATTCCGCTAATTGTGGACAAATTATATGCTATTACCTTTTAGGTTCGTGGAGCATAACAAGCTTTCCGAAAGAGACGAGACCTTACAAATGTGATAAACAAAAAAACAGAACGTGCGTTTATCCGGCTCTCGGGTGCGTTTAAAGCTACAGGCCTCGTAGACTTTCGTCTTTTGAAAGATTTTAGTTTTTGCGAGTAGTGCCCTGTATATCACCGAGGTATGGACCATTTAAGAAAGGTTGTTTTGTGCCCGAGGCTTTTGTACGTGATCTCATACCTGACCGCAGGAACGCGAAATCAATTGAAAGCGTAAAAAAATGTACCTGCAGTAGTTTTCAACGTCACATCTGTTGACCTTGCAAATGCACGTAACTAGATTGTCTCTATACATATGTAGTGGTTCAACGCGCGCATATTCAAGAACGACTGCATGTCTGCGCTCGGCAGCCAGAAGAGGCGGTTGGTGAGCGTCATCATGGGAACGTCGAAAGCAGCCAGGGTCAGGATGACCGTTGGGGTAAACAAGGGGGGAGGTGGACCCGAATTCAAACGACCGGTATCTGCCAATCATAGAGGATCTTCTGGAGAATGTTCTGGAAGGGGTCGAGAGGGATATATAAAACGGGCAAAACGAGCCCGCGGGGCAGTATGATGAAGACAGAAGACGAGAGAAGCTGAAGCCGGACCCGCCAAGCTAGTTAAAGTATTCTTGAGCGAGAGTAGTCCTGTGTGGACCTGGTCGGCACGATGAATGCCGCGGCTGCCATTATTGTTATGAAGCTGGGGGAGACGGGATATTGCTTTCCGCTGATGTTCACCTTCGGTGGGGATCAAGGTTGCCGGGTTCATCGTGCAATCCACTAACCACTGTGCCACCGCTCCCCTCCCAGCATTCCATAATACGGCTTTCAACTAATAACGTCCTCACGCATGTGTAGCCTGTCACTCTGAAGGCCTCAACTCCAGCTGGAAACGCACGATTGTCACTGCCACGAATTGTGAATTTCCCCGTGTATCCTGGCTTCGTGAGAATCAACAATTCACGCTTAACATTGCCGCCCCATGTACCTGCGGGTATATATTTTTCAAATCCTTTATAATAAGTTCGCTTGCTTGCTTACGACCGTGCAAATCTTTCGGTCGTTTTTTAACCCACTTCCCGTGATCCAATCGAGCTGACATTTTCCACACAGACTCGTTGTGCGTGACAATTTATGTTCGTGAAAATGTTTTTTCTAAATTTTACACTTTTTAGGACAAAAATATTATATTTAATTACCAATTGCTTAATGGTGCAATGCAATAATCTGACCCATAGGTGGCAGCAATCTCAAGCCAGAGGACTCTAGCCGCCACGCATATAAAGGATTTATAGTGGAAAAACTTTGTTTTTACGGGTTATACTTGTTTTATAATTAAGGAGACGATGACGCTTCATTTTTCGCGGCGTCTCGGCCAAATGCTTCTCCCGTGGCTTTTTGCGCCGCAATCGCAGAATCGGTCAAGTTCCAGTGCCGTTCCTTGAATTGAATTATCAGAAAGAGCAGCCTCCCCGCTACCCCGTTCTCCGTTGTTACGCAAGACACTCATCACGCCAGTATCACGACGCGCCGCGGCGGCCATTACACAGCAATAATTGACAGCTGATCTGGATTATCGTCACCTCGGCAAATCACCGGGTGCGAGAATCGATGCAAAGTCAATAACTGGAAGGAAGAAAGATACCCTAACAACCTCGGAGGAGATCAATTTTTAGAACGAGCCATCGCGGTGGCAACGTCTGCACTGGGACAATCGATCACTTATCGAGCAGAGAAGCAGGTACTGTCACATAGCCGACGTGACGTATTGATGTCACGGAAACTGAAAACATTTCACAATGTTCCGTAGTTATAAGGTATTTATATAGATTTGCTTTCTTAAAGGTCATGGTTCTTTGGTTATCGTTCAATAGTAATAATTAGTAATTTACAGTCCTTTGTAAACCTACTGAAGGATGAAAGCATAAACAGGCCGTGTTGGTTATGGAAGTTGTTTGGCCATACTTCACCACAATAGTCAGTGTCCGGTTTTGTGAAGGAAGGGCTCAGGACTGGTTCAGATGCCACAAGGAACTGTGATGTCAAGAGCGTTAGTGCGTTTGCCACTTGTTTGAAAGGTTCTAAGTTTGGGTCCCACAGCCGCCCTGGTTAACTTTGTGAATGCATTAACTATTAATGCACACCGTCTGTGACATTATTCGAAAAGAGTTGGCCACGTGTGCTGGGGTCACAGTCAGAATTTGATATGTCTTGCAAATTAATCAATTGAGAAAATGCGTAGCAGTATCACCTCTGCTGGTAGACTACACCCATCTGTGCAACCATATATCCGAATGGCACGAATACCAAATGTACTCGTGCTTTGATTTTATATTGTTAGCTATGGCTGGGCATCAGACTCAGGTTGCCAGCTTAACAGTGCAGCGTGGTAAATACAGTGCAAAAATTCAACTTCACGTCACCCAAATGCTCAGACATCATCGATTAAGATCGTGGAACTCATCCGCGGATGACTATTGAAAGTGTAATGCTCTCGCCTTGAAAATCTCTCAAAGTACTTTCAAAATGACTGCATGTGCGCAAACATATTTGTTACTTAATTTGTGACAGTAGGTTCGTTTATCTAAATGTATTTGTACATGTGTAGTGATGCAATGCTGACTGCTGTACAGCAGCAGCAACTGCAGGTGGACACTTAGCGCACATGCCGCTGAGCATATACACGGTGTGTGTGTGTGTGTGTGCCGGCATGGCAGAAGAACTAGGGCAAGGGTCACAGTAGACCTCGTGGGAAGGCCCCTGGAACCGTCTGGAGGGTTCGAGAAGGGAGGCGTGGCCAGGGTGGAGCCAGGCCGCGCCGAGGGGAATAAAAGCAGCGGAGAGCGAGAGCTCTGGGCTGCCGGTTCTGGGAGTGGACTCGTCTCGTCGCCGCTGCCTTTGCCCGATCATTGCGTGGCCGGACAGTGGTTGGCTGTCTCGGTCGACGCCGTCGGTGCAACATGGATCGGGTCATGTCTGGGCTGGGTTGTGCGGCAGCGTGGTCATGAGAGGGGGGCCGGAGTTGGTGGTGTGAACACAACAATAATAAAAGGCAAGGACTTTGCCTCCTGCGACTACCTCCGCTCAGACTTAGTGTGTGTGTGACGCACGTTGCCCGCACACACACACAAGCCTCGAGCAGAAGGAAGAAGAGACCTATGACACTTCATATGTACTGGCGAAGTGCTGGAGTTGTGGTCAACAAACTGCACTATGAACCTGGTCATCAAAGTTCAATTCTGGGACAGGGCTAACATGAGGGGAATGATATCTGAACTTGTCCTTGTACTGACCTCAATTCTATAATCAACCCATCCTGACCAATGTGATGAAGTATGGCCAAACAACCCCCATGGGCAACGCAGTATATGGATGCCTTCATCCAGCAGCGGATTGGCAAAGGGCCGTGAATTATTATTAATTGTAATGTATATAGCCGAGTTGGTAACGTGACCGA
Source organism: Lampetra planeri (assembly GCF_965212315.1). Lineage (NCBI taxonomy): Eukaryota > Metazoa > Chordata > Hyperoartia > Petromyzontiformes > Petromyzontidae > Lampetra > Lampetra planeri. The sequence continues at coordinate 5,872,924 of NC_136146.1, read as the reverse complement.
ATCACCCAGGTTAACCGTCTAATTATTTAGTTTTCTCCTCCACCATCTCGTCAGACCTCGGAACGTGAGCAGGGGTTGAGGCGTGGCAAGCACTGCAGACAGAGTGACCGCCAGGGAGGACCTGCCAGCAGCTGTTGCATTGCTGGCGATGGAAGGTGTTCTGCCTCACGGCAGGTGTTTTGCTCCACGGCAGGAGTGGGGGTGTGTGTACACAAGAATTTCCTGTTTTGAATTTGAGTTTGGTCACGTGAACAGGAAGTTACAATTTGACAGTCTTTCAACCACTAGGCTGGCATCCGCCATTACACAGAATAAAAAATGGTGGCACACATTGTGTCCCAGTGAAGACAGCCGTAACTGTACATTGTGGGACTTTAAGAAGCATTGTCTGTAAGTTTGTTTGTTCTTATAATATTGGGAATGCTGTTGTAATAAATGACTTCGTCACGCACTGCTTGGTCTCCGTTGCTCTTTATTCCGCTTCTTCCTCCCACCCCGCTGGTCTCGACAGCGGACCAGCGTCTCCTCACGCGTGCCCCGCACGCGCTCCCTCGTCAGTCCTTCCGCTCCTCCACTCCGCACACCGCTGGCCGACGGTGTGACGAAGCCCCTTCAGCCACGTGGCTGATGGCGTGGATTCCCTTCAGCCACCCAACGTGGTCCAGCTTCGTGACTCTCCCAACTGACCTGGAGCCCTTCCGGGCTCCCACCTATATCCCCTTCACCACGTGATCCTGGCTCCTCCTCTCACCACGCCCTTCCGAACCTTCAGATCCGGCCTTCCCACAGTGCCCTGCTGGCTCCGCCCCTAGGCTCCGCCCCCACTCACCCCGCTTCCGATTGGACCCGAGGTGAACGGCGGGCCCTCCCATACGCCCCCATACTGGGCTCCGCCTCCCAATACCCCGGGCCGTATAATTGGCCCAGAGCCCAGCAGCGAACCCCGTTTACGCTCGCATTACACTGTTATGTTAGAATTACAGTTATAATGCTGTAAATGCCTTTTATAATGCAGTTAAATTGTTATAATAAATACGAGGCCTAGTTAACAACGAAGCATGCAACTTGCCTTATTGTGAATGTTACTTGTAATTGAATTAGTCGAGTCAAACTTGTACCCAAGTTACTATATTGCGATCTTGAGAGCAAGGATGACGAAATGTCTAATCCACAGCTCAGTGTTTTATGCAGTGCTGTACATTTGGGGTGAAGTGTGATGATTACACGATGTGCCTTTATTTAACACAGCTTATTCTCTTGTATAGCTGTTCAGTACTAATGTAGGTGCCTGGTCCATCCAGGATCTATTGCGTTTCATAGTTATCTAAGACAATGTTATGATGCTGTAGTGTTCATTCATTGTATTCATATTTCCAAGTAGTAACAGATGCTGTATCTGTGCTGTGTTTTTCCATCAGTTTTACCTCGTTCAATTCAATAAATTACGTTTGGAGTCGGATGTTCACCCTGGCTTTGAAGATTTATTGGATGTGAGGTTAACTACTCGGATAGCGGTGCAACGCAGCGCACATCGAGGCCGAGACAAAAGGTGTGGCGAGGAGAGTACGAGAGGGGCCCCCTCTTCTCAACTGACGGTCATTAAGTTGAATGAAAACGGTTGCCAAGTGATTTGGTCGTTAAGCGAGTGTAGGAAATGCATGCTCGAAGGCTTAATTCGTTCCAATAGCGTCGAAAGTTACCTCCTTTTTCACCCCAAAAACGTACTGTATAATATTTGAAACAATGGATATGAATACATACAGATACTAACAACACTGAACACATGTTAAAATAAACATTGCTAAGCAATGCATTCATAAATATTTACTGTACCTACAACAGCCTGTCGTTAACAGGGGAATGGCCGGTAAGCGAACACATTGGGCTCTATGGAGACCCATAGGTGACTAGTCGTTAATGGGGGTGGTGGTTAAAACGGGTCTTACTCTACACTACACTACTACACTACACATTAGGTTCTGTAGAGGCCCGTCGTGAAGCGATTAGTCGTTAAGAGGAGTGGTCGTTAGAATCGGCCAAACATCCCCATTGCAAGATCCTCCGGAATATGAGTGAGACTCAGTGAGGCTTACCCCTGGGACATACAATTGACATCATCGATGTTATGATTTAGTTGAGAGTAAACTTGATTTCAATTCAAGATCTTTCATGAGGTTTCATGTATGCTGTTGGCTTCGTTGCAATCATGAAAGACTGTTCAGCACTGTGACTGACAGATCCATTGGATGACTGTGAATGTGTATACAAATAGGGGGGAGCGGTGGCATATTGGTTAGCGTGCTGCACTTCGAACCAGGTGACCCGAGTTCGATTCCCGCTCACGGCCATCATAGGTGCTGCACACTAACAGCACTTGCCCCAGCAGTCTGTTACAGGCTATACGGGGGATCTTTATCTTGAACAATGTTTACCGTTCAGCTTGAGGACGTGATATGCGTGATACACAACAGGCTCCCGTTATTTAAATAACATAACGCTGTAATGCGTGCTGATAAAAAACACAATCGTACATTTAATTAATTTAATCAGATAGAGAACCTTTTGATTACAGTTAACTCTCCGTTATCGGGCGGGGGGGGGTTACGGATTAACCGTACTTGCAAAACAAAACTAAACAGAAAATGTGGCATTGCATGCTCTTTTGTGCTCATCGCTGTGCGTCCTCGTTCTGTCAGCAAGGTGATCCTCTCTCGCAATGAGGAGCAGTAGAAATGAGATGACATTCTAAGTGGATCCGTCTCCCCCCCACCCCATTCGATCGCTCACGAGATTTGCAAGTTCTTCTGCCGAGTGAATTTCTCATGCCTTGGTCAAGTTTAAATACTTCCCCAGTTTTTGTTCGATGCGACCCCCGTAAACCATGCATCTTCCACGCAACACGCTCGGCCTTTTTTGGCCGCATCTCCAATGAAAAACAGAGCGTCTGAGCTCAATGGGCCTTACCCAAAATAAACCGACCGAGTGGTTGAACAATACATCTGTTTGCTGCTACGTAGCCTGATTAGCATGAGTTTTGCATCATCCGTGTTTCTGTTTTGTCCATTTCATCGCTCCCACGCATAACCCCTGATTAGTCTAGAGGTTCGCCGTGTATATATTCCAAATTAGAATCAATACGGACTGCACACGTGACATCACGCCAAGTACGAACGTATTTATTTGAAGAGCGCTGAAACGCCAGGTTTCGTTTTTTTAAATAACGAATACTAAAATAAATAATGGTTATAAAGTTCCATATGACATGCGCACCGAATAAAACAGATGACACTCTCAAGAGCAAAAATTCAAGTCATTCGTGTTGCTGTTTGCAAGTGAAACACAACTGATTCCGAGTTTCAATTGCCGTGGATTAACGTAACGAAAATCAACTGAAGCGTTTAATCGGACACAACGGATATATTAAAAGCGTGAAATTAGTGCGTGATTTCCAGAACAAGCTTCGCAATCCCTCAAATTTAAAATGTGCATTGCCCAGGATATTATTTCCTCTAACAAACGGTTGCTGCTCTTGGAAGGGCAATGACTTCCATGCTGCGTTTGAAACGGCGTTTTCTCAAATTCACGGTCCGTGTCCCGACTTGGCTCTGCGACGCAAACAAAGACAAGCACACACAAAAAAAACACCCAGTCCAATGCAATCCTTCACGTTCATGAGCACAGCATCGTATACAGCAAACCAGCCCAATCTGGGGGAAAGAGCCATTCCAGTTATGGAGGGTGGGGGTGTCTGTAAAATAATATAATAATTGTTTAATAATTATATCTTAATTACAGTTACACATAACGAACATTGAAGGCATATTATCACCGTGTTCGCTAGTCCGTTGTGGCGGTGTTGCTGTTAGCGCGTTGCTTTGGGCTCGTGCGATAGTTTGCATCTTTGCTCACAAAGCCATTGTCATCGTGTCTGTTATAAGACTTGGCTAAGTATTGACGGTTTGTTTAAAAAAAATGTAATTAATCTAACGAACAAAAAAACACTTTCGTGTAATTTCAACCGATCCACCACCGCCACCTCGCACGAAGTCCAGGGGTGGAAGGTTGTGGCTAACCGCACGGCTGGTGAGATGTTGTGAGGGGCTTGAACATTTTGCTTGGTTGCAAAAATAAATGTGACACAAATCATTTGGTGTTGGCTGGGGGGTACCGAAAGGGCACAATCAGAGCACGTGGCATCCAGCGGGGCATGGGTTCACCGAATGTCACACAGTGGAAGGGTATACAGCCTTAGAATTGCATCTGCACAAAAGCACGCCGGCCTTTATCCTACCCCTCAGAGCTTCATTAACGAGTGTTGGAGTTTTTCTGTGATTGGTGTTTTTTTTTCAATGTTTGTTTATTTAAAGTAGCCTCTGGGTTTATCCCAAAATCTGTCTCACTTAATTTCGGATTTTAGAGGATTTTTTTCTTTAATAAAAACGATGTCACAATAAAAAAAAACTCAAATCATGTGAGCCATGTATATAATAAAAACAATCTATAGCGCATCAGCCTATGGGCTTTCGAGACCAATTTTCTCCAGCAAAATGTGTTTACACGAGTAAGCCCTGGACCCGTTTGAAGCGTGAAATATTTTGTAAATCTTTCTGCAACTTTGGTAAAAACGAATTCAATGTCTGCAGAATGGACAAAGGAAGTTTATTGAAGTGATTCTTTGTTTTGCATTGAACATTTGGGACTCAGTGAAACAATGACGATCATTAGAGGACAATCTTATTATTTTATTTACATAACTTTTTTGTTTTTACAAACCATATTCCACTGCAGTATTCAATTACATATATGCTTGTTGTCTAATATATACAAGCTTTGGGCCATTTTTATTTATCGCTGGGTTCACACTGAGCCAAATCAGCATTCACTGGGAGACCACAAGTAAGGGGATACTGCCACAAGTATAATGGTTGGTGCATGGGACTTGCAATCGCCGGTTCGATCTCCTGGCACGGCAGTTGAAATGATGGAGCAAGTTTCTTAAATCGCCCCAAAACACCTGCCTACCCAGCAGTGTGAACACGTCCCCCGAAGTTTAGTGAATCCGTCAGATTGCGGTGTGGTTGGGGGTAATGCGAGGGTAACTCCTCCTCCGATACGTCTGGGCTGCATGGAAGAGTAGGCCAAATACTGCCAAGAGGGGGCCTCTCTAGGAGCTACGTATAGTTGACTCGTTTTCTAGCAGTAGCATGAGCAAGTCGTTTCAGGGCAGTACCTTCGCGATAATATCGGTGAACAGAATCTTGCTTACCTTGGCAAAGCAAACTCTTCAGGGTCTGGGCTGTAGGCCTTGTTTATTCCAGACGTGTACATCGGACTGAAAAACAATGACGGCAAACGAATGAATCCGCTGTTTAGTAGCACGTGTTAAAAAAAACAATCCCATGTCCAACGAAACCTTAAGGAGAAGGCCAGGGGATGGAATGCGCCTGAGAGGATGACAATCGTTGGGGTTTTCTCTGGCCGCTCTGGTTTCCTCCAATGTTAAACCAAACACTCACGCGTGGGAGCTGGTCAAACATCACAAAAGCAGGACCCTCCTGTAAAAAAGAGGGTCTTGAGATTGTGAGGCTTTCCCAAAAGTCTAACTGGCGTTGTTATATTTAATGCCATTGTTGTATCTATTGTTATTTGCTATTGTTTTATACATATGTAGAGGAGTAAAATGGGGACGTGACGTCAGGTGTGCCGTTCAGTGCGATGACGTCACGTCTCCTAGGTACTTAAGGGAGACCCCGTGACGTAAGTGGGGTCACTGTGGGAACGGGTAGAGTAAGCAGGGTGAAGAGGGAACCAGGGGTAGAGAGAGGGATCGAGTAGTGAGTCTGGGGAGAAGCCGGTGGTAGCCATAGAGGTGCTTCTCTCTCCGGTCGGTGGAGTCGGCAGAGTCCACGATCCGACACGAGAGAGCGAGACCGGAGCTAGCCGGCAGGGACCCGGACTCAGAGTAGGACCCCTAGCCCCTGGGAATTGTGTACCCTTGTGTGTTATTGTTAAGCTTTAATAAACCCTGGTGAAAGCCTTTAACTTACCTCCGTCTCCGAGTACGTCCGTGGGAGCTTCTCTACTTATATATAGTTATATATTGTCATATTTTATGCCATTGCCATATCTGGATGCTGCTGTGGTGTAATGGTTTGCATGTTGGACTCGAGGTCACTGGTTCGATCTCCTGGGGTGGCAGTTCACCCAATGGGAAAGTTTCCTAAATCCCCTCCCACTACTGCCTCTGTCCAACCAGCAGGATTAATGTTTTACACCACAGTCAGTCGATAGTGATTCTGTATGTTGAACCTCTTTCGCACCGTACATAGCCAACCATGCTAGTCGGAGGTCCTATAGGCAGGTCACGTGTGGTGGGATGTAGTCAGGGAGCTCCCGCCTATGGCCGTTGTGGAAGAGTAGACCAAATGCCCTCTAGAGCAGTGTTGCTATCCCTTTACTGCAGCCTTGGTTCTCGATCGTAAAAAAAATGTATGTTAATGAATACATAGGTTTGATGAAACAAAGTAGTTGTACTTACGGGGCCGTGCATCAATTGTTTTGATGATTTACCTTCTAAAAACACCTGGCATGTCTCGCACCCCCAGAAAGGGCATCTAGCGCTCCCAGGGGGTGCGTGCACCCCAGGATAAGAAGAACCACTGCCCTAGAGAGTCCCTCCAGAGCTCCCTCTAGTGTAGGCCCTTCCACCAGCAGTGTCATGAGAAAGCAATTGCAGGGCTGCGCCTTGACGCTTTTAAAACTTTATACATATTTCAAAAAATACGTTTATACACGTTTTGTTGTTGTTGCTTATTTACCTCTCAAAGGCGTCTTCTTTTTTCATTCGACGGAAGTACTTGGCCAATTTGACGGCGAAAATGAGACTGATGAACAAGAACACCAGGGCCCATCCCAAGCCAAACCAAATGCCATTCTGCAAGAGACAATCACTTCGAGTTGAATTCGCACGATCGTGTGATAAGAAGATTTATACGGTAATACTACTGATATAATAAGTGAGCAAGTTTCACTGAATGTCACATTTAAATAAAAAAGGTCAATTGTGCACAGTGATGACAGTCTAATAAGGGGTGAGGCTAGGGTTTCCCACCTGTCCAGGATTGACCGGCACCAAAATGTAACGATATTAATGAGCAGACAATCCGCCTCCTTCCCATTTCTGTACCGCTACATAAAAGTGTTCTAATACTTCCCATCAGTCACAGAGCCCTCTGAGAGTGCATTATTTCAGCAGCATTGGTTGACCGGTTGTGACATTCGATGTCTCATCGGCTGAGTGAGGCTCACTTGAGAATCAAGGTAATACGCCTGTGCGGCTGTCTCCAGAAACATCGGACGAATCTTGCTGCTGGCTTCCAGAGTGTATGCAAAGGAGATGTTATCACACACACATAGTGGCAATGCAGACCTTACCAGTGAATCAACGACGCAGCTGCAGCCAATGATGTGGATTGAGTCAACAAGATTTGCCACGGGCAGGCAACCCCCCATTTCCCATCGTATCTGCACAGACACAATTTAACACATGGGTGGAAAGCGTGCAAAATAATAATGATAATAATAACCATTACCTTGAACCACTTCAAGAGATTAATGCCGCTCTGTGTAATATTCCAGTGTCAAAGTTAAACAATTTGTCTCCGAAATCCACACACCCCCTTCTTAAATAATATACAAAGGCAGTATCGTGATGTTTATTGAAATATATTTAGTGCTTGAAATGGGCCGCTATGCCACACATGCACTTCTTAGAACACAAACATACAAACTGGGGAAACACGGTTAACTTGGGCTGCAGGATAAATATATTTCGTAATTCTCTACAGGAAATCCATTTCAACCACTGTATATCTGTACCTATGTATACTGTAAACGGTTAGCTACGTACGGCGCGAAATAAGTTCAACATACGTACATAGTGTGGTGCAGTGGTTCGCTCATAAACAATGAACCTTGTGACCTGAATCATTTCCAGCTACAGCAGTATGTATGTTAAACTTGTTTCTGACCGTACGAAGGTGCGGGAGAAGGACAACAAACTAAAAACAAACAAGCTAAAGACCAAACTAAACACACATCAGTGGCCGATGTACAATGTGTATCATTGTTGTTTCCATCTTCCCCTGAATTGTCGCCGATCCTGCTATCGGTGTCGCACCACGAGAGATTAAGATTCCAATCGGATCGCTTGCAGTGCAGGCACCTCGTGTTAGAGGGACAGACCACGGAAGTGGATATTGCAGAACTGCATCTGACTTCCCTTCAAGTGGTCTTCTGGTGCAAACACGATCGAGGGGGAGCACTTTCCACTCGCTGTGCATATGAGAGTTGAGGTTCGTCGCACGACCGTCAAACCGAGATTTTTATTCTCACAGCTGGAATTAACCCAGATTAAGTGCAAAAACAAATCAAACGAGAGTTGTGTGTGTGTGTGTGCAGCCATTGGTGTCCAGGCTGAGACCATCAACTCAATACACGTGAAGGAATCATGGGCAGCTGAAACCTGGATTCAAGCTCAGGATCTCAGCGGTGGAAACTCAGCACTCTGAACTCCGAGCCACCGAGCCATTCCTGAGATGTGTACGTGTGGCCTCACCATTCTTTTGATCCAGCCAATGTAGACGTCAAAGTCCGATATGAGAAAGTCAATGTAGTTTGAAATTTCCTGTCGAAGGAAAATGTAACAGAAGATATTTTTAGTTTACATGCAAAATAACCAAAATAAGTATGAAATAATTTCCGCATGAAAATCTCTCTGAGTCTCAAGACTCCTTTTTTCCTGGAGGGTCCTGCCTTGGAATTTTTGTCAAAATTCCCTGGCCTTTTTGGTGTCCACGTGGGAGGAAAGCAGAGACCCCAGAGAAAACCCACAGAGGACTTGGGTGACACTGAGCACTGTCCTCTTCTGGCCACATCTCGCAGCCCCCACACCTACGACACCTGGCAAGCCCCGGTGGGCACCCATCCAAGTAGCAACCAGGGTCAAATCCTCCTTAGCCTCTGTGCTCTCATTTTGGGTGACTTGACAATTGGGTGGATGTCAAAAGCGTGCCGTATAACGCCGGCACTGAGAGTCAGCTTCGTGTTATTTCCCCCATCTCTCCATGGAACGTAGCATTCCCAGTTTTCATTATTCATGATATACGTACAAGACGGATGACACCTGCTGAAATGTTGGTCAGAACATTCTGCGCATTGTCCAGCTGATCGACCAGATCATCCGTCTTGTTCTGCAACGACACCACCATAGACACAATTCACGTAACTTCCTCTCACGATTAGAGCTTTGCAGATGCAGCAATGAATCCATTGAAATGCGTTATTAAGCTCACGATGCACACACTCAATCGTGTGCTTAAGAATGTATGTGTTTTTTTTTCAAGTCGTGTTTATTGTATGTCATGGGTTGACATGATAGCCACAAGATTCCTAAAGTATGATAAACACTAGAACATTCTCAAATGAGCACATTAATGACTCGCGCATCTCGATGGGCATGGGCGCAGCCCTGCAACTGTTTGCTCGCACCACTGCCGACAGAACGGGTTCCACTCGAGGGATCTCTGGAGAGCCTCACTGCTGCAAAAATTGATGGAAATACAACCTTAGCAACATTTACCTGCCCATTCATTCTAGATTTGAAGTTTTTGTGACTGCAAGGGTCCATACTCTTTGTTTTTTTCGGGAAAGTCACGTAGGTAAAAAAGAAAGAAAAAGGAAAGAAAGAAGAAAAGAAAAGATAAAGAAAGAAAAAAGAAAGAAAGAAAATAAAAATAAATATTTTCTTTTTACCTACGTGAATGTACCGAAAAAAACAAATAGTATTTACCTGCTCATTATAAATATTTTAGACTCCATAAACCCCCCTCCTCACGCCATCACCCCCCACCGAGATACATCTGGCAGGTCACCCACATTGGGTCAAGCTCGCCTGACTGTGCTGACGATATAATGAATCTAGATTTGAAGTTATACAATGAATGTCAAAACTGCTCCAGAGTTTGCTCCCGGAAGGCCATTTGGTTGATGGGATGTGTAAAAAAAATACACGAATATTTTACATATGGATCGAAATAGTATTGTCTGATAACACTATGTAGCACAAATTTTGTTCCTGAGTACTAAGTATTATTTTTTAATTGCTTATGCCGAAAAAGTGTAGAAAATGGCTATTATTTCCCACAAACTTTGCTTTTGTGACCAGGACTTTACGTAAACGAAAAGACACAAATTCACCCGTTTTCTCATTCAAAATAGGTACATTTTAAAATATCAATGTTCTGGTCACAAAAGCAAAGTTTGTGGAGATAAATAGCCACTTCCTATACTTTTTAGGCATAAGATATTAGGAAATAATACCTACTACCCAGGAACAGAATGTATTTTCTGTTACACAGTGTAATTATCTTGTGCCTGGTTATACATTCACTCTTCTATTCATCTACTTATCTAATTACAAACAATGGCACGATGTTATTTCACTATATTTTGTAACATATTCATGCAATATATGGTTTGAAGAAATAAGAATAGGTTTGACCCTTTCTGGAAGTAAAACGGGAGGTGTTGGGATGCAAGGAATCAAGTTCGCATTAAGCACATGTACTTGTGGTGAACATACAAACATATTCTTGTGTTTTCATACTTTGATATTGGCAACAACAAAAAGGTCCCATTCTGTAGCTGCTCACCCCGAGCTATAAATCCTCTGATCGTGACATTGTCTTTGTACTGTTCGTCTTTTGGCGTTCACTGGCCTGACACTGGTGAGACCAGGCCCTAAAGATGGCCGTCTCTGGTGTAGGCCAATCCGTTTCAAAGACAATGCAATACAGTAAAACCTTGGATTGCGAGTAACTTAGTCTGCGAGTGTTTTGCAAGACGAGCAAAATTTTTAAGTAAATATTAATTTAATAAACGAGCGAGGTCTTGCAATACGAGTAGTACGTACACGCTTTGTCTGCCGAGCGTCACGTGATCATAACTGATATACGAGTGCTTTGGATTACAAGCACGTTTCCGGAATGAATTATGCTCGCAATCCAAGGTTTTACTGTATATTATTATCAGAGCGAACTTGATTCCTTGCACAAGGTTTCTATTTGGTGTTTGAACATTTTTGCACCTGTTTTATTGCCATAAAGGATAAAACGAATTGTTATTTTTTCATACTTTGATACTAGCAAAAAAGGTGCCATTTTAACATATTGTTTGCCAGGGAGAGAACGTTCTTACGGATATATTGGATGTATCCTCCTTAAGAAGGACGATGCTTGCTCTCATCAAATCCTACGAAACAAAAGATGCACAAGATGCATATTAGTCACACAGTGTCAACAGGTGTACTTATCGATTAGCACATATTCTTAAATAATCACAATAAAATTGCATGGTCACGCATCGTCGATATCGGCGAGTTGGGAATTGAACGCGGCAGTGAATTGTTGTAGGTGCAATCAGGAAGCGGTAGTTGTGATGGGTGGGCCGCGTGTGTGGTGGGCACGATAGAGCAGGGCAGGTTAGTGAAGGGGTGACCGGAGGTTGGCGACCAGAGGGCAGAGTGGGCCAGCACCAGGTCAGTACTGGTTCAGATACCACAAGCCAATGATTTTAGCGATGGCCGGGAATCGAACTCGGCACGCCGGATTCCTGGAGGAGTGCACTCTATAGGTTGCAACGCCGCTCCTCCCAGCCAAGTTCCAGTTGGGGAGTTCAGATTGTCAAGTTTATTTTATTTAACTCCAGAGATCAGGATACAGTGCATACCTGTCAACCCCTAGTCATTGCCTTCCTTATTACAGACAATTTCAGACCTTATTGGTCACCCCGTGCATCTTATAAATCTCAACGTTCATCCTACAAAGTCCCATCACAGGGCAGAAACACAAACAAATAGACACATCTTTTTTTTTTTTTGCCCGTATTGAAACGGCTGTACGCCGTATGGACCTGCAAACTCAATTTCCCTGCACAAAAATACGGGTAAACCGTATGCGTTGACAGCTATATCGGTACTGTACCAATTTGCAGGTAGTTTTTGTTTTACTCCGAGACACAACGGCTTGCGAATGGTGATCGTAAAATCGTCCGCTGTCGAGCAGTTATTACAGACCGCGGCATTGACCAGGGCGGCCGCTGGAATTCGAACCTCTGCAACAAGCGGCGAGCTCTTTGCCGCTGGGCCGCGTCACAGGCCCCCAGTCGTCGCTCAACAGGGGGCCGACATTTTTTGCAACGACCGTGCAAGAGTAAAGTAAGAGCAATAGTGAAGCTGGTAGCTAGCAGCAAGCGTTAGGAAGACTGACCAATTCCTGAGTAGGCATGTCGATGTCCTCGAGTTGGCCGGCAATTTCGATCAACACAGCGTCATTCGGATTTGGCTGGAAATGCGTGAAAAACAGAATATTACGTTTCTCAAGGAACATGCAGTTAAACACGAACAGAGTTGCACTTGTCAAACATGCAATGGAACCTATTCGAAAAAGTCGTTGTCAACGTTCACCTGCACCCTTGCACCCCTTTGGTTCTCAATCATTCAAAAAGTATAATGTTAACAAATACACAGCGTTTGATGAAACAATGTAGTTGTACTTACATGCCCGTACTTCATTTGATGATCTACCTTCTAAAGAAATCTGGCCAGAAAGGGCATCTCGCACCCCTAGGGCATGCAAAGTGCACCCCAGGTTAAGAACCATTGTGTTAGACGAAGACGTCACAGTTATTTCAAATCGATGAATCGATCAACGCTCATTTGTGTCTCTAAGAGAGTCGCATCTGTGCCAGTGACCCAGCGAGTTCGCAAGGGAGATCCGTGGTGCATCAGCGTAGCACAAGGACAACGGCAACAACATCAGAGTGATGCAACGAGATCACACGCAACGAGTCTTGCCAATCAGTGATGTTGAATAAATACCCCAACCACACGCGACCTACATGCTGGTCAACGAACTGCACCGTAGCCGTTGACACTGCTGGCTGGACAGAGGGTGGGGAGAATTGAGAAACTTGGATCGTTGATTGAACTGCCGCGAAATTGATTGAACTGCCGCGCCGCTGATTCAACTGCTGCGCCATTGATTCAACTTCCGCGCAGTTTACTCAACTGCCATACCATTGATTCAACTGCTACGCCATTGATTCGACTGCTGCGCCGTTGATTCAACTGCTACGCCATTGATTCAACTGCTATGCAGTTGATTCAACTGCCGTGCCGTTGATTCAACTGCCGTGCCGTTGATTCAACGGCCGCGCCGTTGATTCAACTGCCGCACCATTGATTCAACTGCTACGCCATTTGCTTCAACTGCCACGCCATTGATTCGACTGCCGCACTATTGATTCAACTGCCGCGCCATTGATTCAACTGCAAGGCAAACTTACCCCACTCAGTGCGATTTTTCTCAGCTCGGATGCATATCTGGACAGGTTTGTATTCACGAGTCCTTTGTCAATCTAGAGGTCAAACAACGCCGGCACACAGGACACAATGTGTCATGAAATCAAAACATTAGTGCATTTGACAGTCATATTCTTAGGGTTTTTTCGGTAAAGTCACGTAGGTAAAATTTTTAAATTTTAATTAATAAAAGTAAAATAAAAATAAAATAAAAATAAAAATCACGACGTTTCGGAGGCAACACAAGCTTCCGTCTTCAGGTGGAACCGTCACAGCACGACAGCTGTATCAAGTAAATGAGAGATTACAAGAGATACCACTCCGTATATATAATGGTTGAGGGGGGGGGGAGATGGCCAGGAACGGCCCACTTTTTATTATTATGTGACAATTCCACCTGAAGACGGAAGCTTGTGTTGCCTCCGAAACGTCGTGATTTTTATTTTTATTTTATTTTTATTTTACTTTTATTAATTTTAATTTTAATTTTTTTACTACGTGACTTTACCGACAAAAACCTAAGAATATGAATCCTTGCAGTCACGAAAGCTTCAAATCTAGAATTGACAGGCATGCCATCACTATCGCGCAAGGCAATCACCAATCCACTACGTTGCACGGATTTAGGAGTGTTTCAGTCGGGGAGGTGGGGGTTATGTTCCAATGCGGTTTCCCAGGTGAGTTATTTGCAGGTAACTTTTTCAAATTCGGACCATGGCGGTGGCTCACATGGCCTAGAATTGTTAGAATAACGTTATGAGTTCTTTAAGATCCACCTTGAAGCAAACAGCACATTTTTCTTTTAGGGTGGTGGGGGATAGGGAGGGGGTTAATACTGTGCTCCTTGTGTGTAAATATATTTGTTTTTCATTACATGTGGAGACACATTATTGTTAGAGATGTTAACTAACTCTCCTAGTATACAGGAGGTCGTGGGTTCCATCCCGACCCTGACACCTGTATATTTGGAGTTTGCACGTTCTCTCTCCCCGTGTCCACTTGAATTTTTTTCCGCGTCCTTCAGTTTTTCCCTCCACATTGAGAAACATCCATTTAGATTATTTGGCTGCGATAAATTTCCACGTGATAAGCTACTTCGTTGACCTATCATTTGTGGCTAGGTTGCTTCTGAAAAATAACTATATATAGCTCAGTGGGCCTTACCTGGTAAAATGTAAATATATATATACATGTTTTGATACTCTTGTGTCGGTATTGCCAGAGTGTTGAGACTGGCTGTGGCGTGCACTGCTTGTGCGATAATTCGACGTGAGCCCTGAGCTTCCTACCCAGTGCCGTAGTCCTCACAGTCTCTGTAACGACACCAGGCCTTTCTACCCGTGTCGTAGATTTATCTCCTCACAGATGTTATTTTTTTTCAAAATAACGCTAAAGAGTGGTTGTTGGTCTCACTTTCCGGTGAGAGAATTCGGAAATAACAGAGTTTGTTATTTTTACGAGCAACAATTAACAAACAGTATGCTCACCTGTTCCAGAAATAAGTTATAGCGAATTGAGTCCACCCCGGAGTTGCCAAAAGCACGTATTATGTTTTTCCCTGCTGGATCCAGAAGGTTAACGCTTGACAAATCCACCTGGATCCCACTGATATCATCCTTGATCTTTTGTACGTACTGCAAGCGCACACAAACACAAACACACACACGCGCACTGGTGTATTAGCGTACTGCAAACACATGAAGACAAAGATCCCCCGTATAGCCTTAACAGACTGTTGGGGCAAGTGCTGTTAGCGAGCACCTATGAAGGCCGGCACGGTACACGAGGGGGTGGGTGGCCAGCACCACGCCCGACCACCCTTGTAGCAATGTTTACACACTGCATCAGGTACTCATTTTGAAGCTGAGTCGACCTAGGGGAGAATCAGTATTGGTTCAGATAATAGTCGTCACTGGTGTTGGCCACGACCAGGAATCAAACTCGGCTCGCCGGGTTTGTAGCGCAGTGCGCTAATCATTACACTACCGCTCCCCACAACAACAACAAAAAAACTACACACCATAAGGAAAAAGGAACAGGGAGGAAACCGTACTGCAAAGACAGAAACACGCACACACTCACCCTTGAGTGTTAGAATACACACCTAATTTGCCCAGAAGTTGCATGGAATTTTAAACGACGATACAGCATGTTCTAACACGTCACGCTGACTTTAGGACAGGAATACCGACAGAAAACGGAAAAAAATTGTCATGTAACATTCAGAAAAAGAAATAAAATTGAAGTGAACATTCTACCACACAAAAGTAAATACTCATAAGTTGACCGGGTGGCTCAGCAGCAGAGTGAGCGGGTCGCATTCAGGAGGACACGAGTTCAAATCCCGGTTGAGGGGCTGACTCAGCCCATCATCTCGTCGGGGAAAATAAAATTAGTACCACTTTGTGAATAGGTCGACGATGGTTATCCTATTGAGAGCCTTGACCCTGTGACAGGAATGTGGAATTGGCTGCCACAACACCAATGGAGAATAGCCCTTTGAGAATTTCAGATGAGATAGAGAACGTGTCTCAATGGAGTGATCAGGAAGGAAATTGGACAAATTAAGAACAGATGGAATCCACCTACACGTTAGAAGTGGCAATTTAACGAAAGGGGACATTTTTTTATATGAAGCAGTGAATAGAGAATGGCTGCCCATACTTTCCCGATCGTCTAATTCTATCACAACGTTTCTCAACTTCTGGATCTCTCATCTGATGATTGGCAGCTCAGGTGACCTCGAGATGTGGCAGCGCAACTTGGCCAGGAGATGGCAGTCCGGTGATGGATTCATGATTCTTGAATCCATCGTATGATTCTTGAATTCATCCGTGCGGAACTTTAACTGCCACCCCCACATATGAATCGTATGATTATTGAATTCATCCGTGCGGAATTTTAACTGTCACCCCGGCATATGAACGAGCCTTCCCTTTGCGCACTCGTGTTTATTTAAAACTGAGCAGAACATCCCAATGGACGTTCGACCAGGCCTTCCTGAGTAAATAATCGGCATTATAATCAACGCTGTCGTGTCCACGCTCGGCCCGTGGCCGTCTCGTCATCTCCAATGGCCAGCGAAGGTAAGAGAGGTGAAGGTGCAGCCCTGGAAGTGCCCACGCCGTATCCCACCACACGTGACCTGACTATTGACTAAGCTGCGGTGTACGCGGTTAGGGGCCGTCCATAAATGACGTCACGTGATTTTGGACGATTTTTGACCCCCCCCCCCGCCCCTCGTCACACGGCGTTACAGTATAATTCCCATGCATGCATCTCTCCGTGCTCCTTTTCGTTAAACTCTCATCTTGTACGACATTTGCTTTGCCAAAGTCCAAAGAGTCCACGTTTCCTAATGCATGTGTCATAGCAGGTGATAGGCGCTTCTAATTTCATCGTTGCTTTTCATTAGGGGCCGTCCATAAATGACGTCACTCGATTTTGGACGATTTTGTATCCCCCCCCCCCCCCCTTTGTCACACGACGTCACAAAAAGTCAGACCCCCCGCCCCCTCAAATATGACGTTACAAAGCTCTGCCTCCCCCCCCCCAAAAAAAAACATGCTTCAAATCGCTTTAAACTATTGTCATTGTAGTGCGTATCTAATGTGGCGTTGCACTCTGATGTTGTAGGAGAAAACATGTATTAAAAAGTCTATTTAACTAAGTAGAACGTGTTGTCTATATTTATTTAAAGTTGCGCATTTTGATGTGACGTCACATTTCTCAACCCCCCCCCCCCTCGTCACACATCGTCACAAATGTCTGAACCCCCCCCCCCCAGGTGCGTGACGTCATTTATGGACGGCCCCTTATGCTGCTGGGTTGACGAGAGGCGGGAGGGCTATTCGACAAACGTGACCCAAGTGTCATGCTCCCGAGGCAGGGAGGTGAAACCGGCAAACCTCGGTAGTGCAAGTGCAGTGTGCGAATCGTAGCGGAGTGGTGCATACAACACAACTCATTCCAGCGCGGAGAGACACATCGACTTTAAATACCTCTCGAATATCAATGAGTTCATCCAGGTTCTGAAATTGATCCATTTTCAATGTGGAGTAGATTGCAGCGTCACGCTTGCAGTCCCTGTTTCAAAGTGAAATAAAAACACGCAGACAATGCTGCAACAGGGGAATGTTTGACTAAAAAGTGAAAATGGCAACCATAAACCATTGACGATGATTTACAGATTAACACTTAACACGTAAATAATTGTACATTCCAGTTTAGCTATCTTTGTGTGTAGTTTCTTTTCAAGGTGAAGGCCAAGAATGTATGATAGGCAATGCCGGTGTGGACACCACACCGCAATACTCTTCTGAAACATATAAATACACATTCTTGGTTCTTTCGGTAAAGTCACGTCGAAGGGAAATAATAAAAGAATCAACATATTAAACAATACAATTCTCACAACGTTTCGAAACGTCGTGAAAATTGTATTGTTTTATATTTTTATAATTTTATTTAAAAAATATTATTTCATTCTTTCCCTTCTACGTGACTTTACCGAAAGAACCAAGAATATGAATCCCTGCGGTCACGAAAGCTTTAAATCAAAATATAAATACGTTTGTTTGATTAAGTGTGTTTTACCTCTCTCTATGTGTCCTCGTGTTGTTATTCTATTATTTCCTGCAGTCACGAAAGCTCCAAATCTCTCTTTGACATGCTAATTTCTCTACCCCCCCCCCCTCTCTCTGCCCCCCCTCTCTCTATTTAAGGCCTCGATACAGAGGCGTTGTTTCTCCTGTGTGCCTATGTGTGTCTCTCTCTGTGTGTCTCTGTGTTTATCTCTCTCTCTGCTTGTGTGTCTGTCTGTGTGTCTCCGTGTCTGTGTTTTGTCTCTCAGATTTAGCACTCTTTGGAAGAACGTAATCAACCAGGTAGGGTGTTGACTGTTATGTTAGCCGACTCTCTGTGTTGTATTGCATTGTGTTTGTAAGTTTACTAGTTTGTTTTCTCTTTCATTTGTACCTGATGATGATTGCTTGTGTTGCAATCGAAACGTCGTGTGCTATTATTTAATTAATATTTTCTTTCTAAGTGACTTTACCGAAAGAACCAAAGAGTAATTCCTGCTGTCACGAAAGCTCAAAATCAAGTTTTAACATATAAATGTATAAAGTTTATGCAAAGAGTAAGAACAATTCCATCTCCTTGTTGGCGTGAATGGCATGCCATCGTGGTGAACAGGATTGCAAACGAGGGGAGGTTTTAGTCAAGTGACTCCTAAAATCCGTGAGAAATATATAAATTGTTTTGGAGTTTTTTTTTCCCCTGAGTGGAATTTGTTTTGTGGACCGCAGGGAGGGGAGGGGGGGTGTCAGCGAATTTTAGAATTTTCCAATGAAAAGAAAGTGGATTAGTTAGCGTTTCTTTTTGTAAAACTTTACAGCCCCTTACCATTACACTGCTCGATGATGACCCAGAGCCCAATTAAACAAAAAAAATCCTACACAGACTCAGAACCATCAGAATATATCGTACAACTGATTGTTGAAAAGTAAAGAATATATTTCCGTGTGAAACACCGATTTGCACCGGAAACATGAGAATGAAAATACTATCTTTGGGGAGTTTGTAAGCATGCATTTGAAGTACTAAAGTGCACCCACGCCTGGAGGCTACAAATTTTATGAGGCCCTATGAAGGCCTCCCCATGCTGTGTCAGTCATACCACCCGGTGGTGGTGGCGGCTACGAACGTGCCCTGTTATCCAGCACTGTGGAGGCAGCGGCGAGGGTTCATGGGTCACGCAAATGGTTGGTCGATGAGGTTCCATCCCCTGGCTCGCCAGAAGGCAGCAGAGCAAAGTGCAGTCTATTCTGATCGTGTGGGCTTTCTCCGGGTGCTGCGGTTCTCTCTCGCATGTATAACCACTCGTGTCCTCGGCTTAAAACATCTGAATATATAGAGGAGAGCAGAGCTTGGGCGAATGTTGGTGGCAGCTCACTGCCTGGCTGCCTTCCAGCTTGGCTGTGATTTCCTTGGTGATTGTGAGATGCAATTTGCACGAACTATGCAATATATGAAACTAAACATACTTAGTCACGAAGGTCAATGGGATGTACTGTATACATGCAGTACACAAAACACATGTTTCAACAAGATGAGATGACGATGAGTAATACTTACTCGTAGACCTGTGTGATGGTGATGTTACTGCCAATGTTGGTGATATAGCCCAGAAATGTTGCATTTTCAGCTTGATCAGGAAGTTTCAATCCATCTAAGAGCTAAAGAAATGTTAACATGCATCACGGTTAGTTAACAAATACAATGTGACTGTTTAATATCGATTCAAGAACTTAAGATGTGAGACTGACCACGGTTTCTCTTTGAATGCTATGAAAAACTCAACATCCGTAATACAGGTTTTTTGGGTTAGATCGTGTAAATATATAAATGTGTCGGTAAACCCGCCATCACCCGACACAGCCAATTAGTAAAGGGTTTGTCACGTAAACAGAACGTGCCAATTCGTCTCTAGTACAGCACACCGGTGTGTTGGAGAGCCAAGCCACAACATTTACAATCTGAGTACGACGTTTCACCGGTAATTACAACTAGCTTCATCAGGCGACAGCCAGACTTGTGGAGAAGTCCACCTGTTTCGTTCCTTAATTAGAGGCGTAAAACTCAACATGCGTGTCAATTAAACTGTGGCACTAGAAAGACAATGATATAATAGGTGACGTTTTGGGCAATATTCCTTCTTCAGAGCACATAGGAAGGAGGGCCAGAGAAGTAGATCGCGTATAAGTTGGAGACTGCACTTTACACGATGGGGTCTAATCAAGAGCCATATTCGCTTCAGTAGATTGTATGTAACATTATATGTAACATTAGCAGGTAAGGCCCACTGAGCTTTTTAGCTATTTTTTCAAAAACAACCTGGCCGCATGTCATAGCTTAACGAAGTGGCTTGTGACGTGGAAATGTATTGCAGCCAAATATATTAAACGTACGTTGATTCTAAATGTGGAGGTAAAAACCAGAGAATCCAGAGAAAAATCCACGCAAATTCGAAATATATATATATATCCATGGAGGATATTGGTCACGAAAGTCTAAGTGTTAAACTCGAAATATACAGGCGCTAGGGTCGGGATCGAACCTATAACATCCTGCGCACCAGGCGAGGGAGTTAATATCTCGCCACCATGGTGCCACCCCACCCCCATACTTGTGTAGGGGTGTTAGAGAGAGAGCCGTTATGCATGGCAGCTTATGAGAAACAAACACAGTGGGCGGGGCTACGTGAGTGCACGGGGGGGGTGCTCTCAACGACGTCCGCACCAGGCAGCCCGGGGCCCCACCCCTCAGCGGGGGTTGAGTATAAAGGGGGATGTGTCAGAGGGCTCGGGGCAGAATGTTAAAGCTAAACCAGTGAAGACTGAAGATCGTCTAGCTAGAGCCCTGGACTCCCCTGGGACGCCGCCCTTGTCAGGGCCGCGCAGGACCGAGCCAGCGGCGTGGTCCCGAGAACCAGAGCTAGTGCTCTGGGACTCCGGGTACCGTAGCCCGACTTACCAGTGTCGGGCCAGACAGCCTCCCCTAGCCCGTTAGTGGAGGACTAGGAGGTAGGTCAGAGATAGCTAGCAGTGTATTCCCAGCTAGCCGGGTGAGGGGGCCGATACCCCCTCTAGTATTGTATGTCCACAGTTGTGACTACTTGTACAGAATAAATACGTGTGCCTCACCAACGGTGTCCAAGAGTCATCAACGGTACTTCACTTGCATTGGGAGCATTAAGAATGAAGGAACATAACATCATTGACAGTGTCCTCGTGGAATGTGTGACGGAAATAAATAAGCAGGTGATGTCTTCCCAGAAGGTGATGAAATGTGACGAGTATCATCTGCTTAGTTATGAGTTTAATTAAGAATTAGTATTCATTGTTTAATCGATGCATTGGTCCACTCCTAGCACACATATATATATACCATGACAATAGCACATTTTTAAGATCAACTTTTAAAATATATTCTGAAGTAAGCTGTCTGCCACATAGGTTCGGTGTAACTGGTCATTGAAATCAATCTATACGAGAATGATTTAACAAATATAATGCATCTAAATTCTACCCCTGTTCTGGAATCCCACCCACACGATGTCCATTATACAGCACTGATTCACCCCGCACACGATCAGATAAATTGTCTCAATTTGAAATCAGAATTTATTACAATCATCGATTTATTTTGTCTCCTTTCTACTATCTCGTTTGTTTTTCTTATATTTCTCTCTCATTTGCACATTTTCAGTCACCCCATAGCCTACATTCAGCATCGATATGCCATGTGCTTACATCGTAAATAAGCAATTATTGAAGCACACAATTGCATAGGTTGCAGGCATATCAATGCAACATTGCTCGCCCAATGTACTTATCAACTTTCTTATATGAACCACTTTCAAAGTGTAATTAAGAATTGGTTAAGGTCATTGTAACCCTCGAGGCACGGGCCTTAATTTGGATCTCCTCGCATGCCTTTGGCTCTTCTGTTTCCCACCCTCTAATTAACCTCATGGGTCACTGGACGATGCCCTTCAACTGGGGCACACAGCCATCACATTATCAGTCGATCCCTCAAAGCAGGCTTCTGATTTTTTTTCAGACAAAGATCACCCGTATAGCCCTAACAGACGTTAGGAGCAAGAGCTGTTAGCAAACACCAATGAAGGCCGGCAAGGCACACAAGGGGGTGGGTGGCCAGCACAACGCCCGGTCGCCTTTGTCTCCCTAGTGGTGATGTTTACTACACACAACACCAGGTACTCATTTGAGGCTGAGTCGACCCAGGGGAGGCCCAGGACCGGTTCAGATATTCGTCACCGATGTTGGCCGTGAGGGGTTTGTAGCGCAGCGTGCTAAACCGCAACACTACTGCTCACCTTAGCTGAAAAGACATCGTCGATTAGAAGCACATACACAGACACACGCAAGCACCGCCGCTGACTTACGTGAAACAGGGACTGGTCCGCTAGCGGTTTGCACCCCAGCGTGTGGATATTCCCACCGATAAAGAAGAGTATGGCCACGATGAACATGAATATCCAGGAGAATATAAATACGAAGCCAACACCACTGCAGGGGGAAGACGCAGCATACACAATATATCATTCAAGTATACAGGCATTTGCAGTCGATGCAACGTGTGAACAGAAAAGGAATATCATCTTGGTTCTTTCGGTAAAGTCACGTAGCAGGGAAATAATAAAATAATAAAAATAAAACATAATAAAATAACGTTTTATTTTTATCATTTTATTAATACATTTTTTTATTAATAATATTTATCTTATTAATAATAAAAATAAAACATTATTTTATTATGTTTTATTTTTTATTATTTTATTATTTCCATTCTACGTGACTTTACCGAAAGAACCAAGCAGATGAATCACTGCAGTCACGAAAGCTTTAAATCGAAAAAGAAAAGGAATAATTGATTTTTGGATCGGACCTCGTAAGTAACATGCACGTCGTAAGCCCTCCTCCACCCAACACGGCCGATCTATGAAACTGTCGCGTGAACAAACTTGGCCAATTTATTGAAACGGCAATCAGTTGGTCACGTTTGACCATCACAGGACGACCTTACTAATTGGCTGTGTCGGGTGGAGGAAGGGTTTACGACGCAACATTTTACTCGCGATGATCCGACCCCAAAAATCTATCAACAATCGGAAATATTGGCTCCCTCCTCAATCCGCTGCTCCCGACCTTTGACCTTTGCACCGCCAAGGGAAGGGCAGCGAGCCCAAGTGCCTCGGGACGGCACCCCCGTTTGAGGGTGTATCGTTCCGGGTTCGACATTCGTATGTCTCATCTGTGATTGTCCCGTGTTCTGGGTTCTTGAATTGAAAATGTACAATTAAAACTCAAATTTAGATTGAAAGCTTTCGTGACTGCAGGGATTCATCTTCTTGGTTCTTTCGGTAAAGTCACGTAGAAGGGAAATAATGAAATAATACAAATAAAACAATCAAATTATCACGACGTTTCGATTGCAACACAAGCCATTGTCATCAGGTGTGAAAACCACAGCAAGACAATTTGAAAAAAGTGGCGGTTTTTTCTGAACGTCAGCACCACGGACATCAACTAGCGGTTGTTCATACGGACGAGTCCATCTATGCTCGGAACAGAGGAGGGGGGAGAGAAGGAGAATGGTGCTTTAAGTTTCTGCAGAAATTAAGCAAGTGCCCTGTCAATGGAAAACATGAAAACCTGCCCACTGATATTTGCTGTGGAAGCCACTTAATTTCTCCACTTGTCATCTCAGGAAGCCATCAATCGGATTGCCAAACAAGACCGCGAGGTTTAACCCCAGAACGCGCACAGGGACTCACGCCATGAGGAAGATTCCACCACAGTTGGAGCAGCAGCCTCGGTTGGCGGGGGACTTCCTCTTGCTGTAGCCGCAGGTGCCGAGGCAGAGACCAATCGTGAAGAACAGCACGATGAGGGCCAGCAGCAGCACCACACCGAGTATGGCGAGGAATCTGGCGAGGGAAGAAGCCGCGGCAGACGAGGTTACGGCAGCAAGCAAGGCGCAGGCTCGCGCCCCTCTTCTTCTTGTCGTGCGGCTGCTGATGTAGACGCAGAGCAACAACGGCAACTTCGCGTTCGGGTGGTCAAACCCGAGATAGCCGCGTCAGGAGCAGCGCAGTGGAAGATGGCAGCAGTGGTCACGTGGCCCCACTCCGTTAAAAGAAAAATCACGACGACTTGGCGACCGAACATCGATCGCCGATCTGCCGGTCTCCAGAGCGACAACAACAAAAGCTCGCGCGCTGTACGGCGGGTAGCACTGCAATGGTTCACTCTAGATTTGAAGTTTTCGTGACTGCAAGGAGCCATACTCTTTGGTTCTTTCGGTAAAGTCACGTAGGTAAAGAAACAATAAAATAATAATACAGCCCCGCCCACTCCCCCCCCCCACCCTGCCCAGTATAAACCCCTTGCCTGGCTTCTCTCCCACTTCAATAAAATGTATTGCTGTGGTTGTCACACCTGATGATGATTGCCTGTGTTGCAATCGAAATGTCGTGATTTAATTTATTTATTTTAACTTTTTCTTTTTATTTAATTTTTTCTTTAGCTACGTGACTATACCGAAAGAACCAAAGAGTAATCGTTCACTCACCGCCACTTAGAGTAGCGTTCATAGTGCTCCTGTCAAAGTAATATTTTGAATTATCAAAACTGGAATTTAGAAAAAAATTAAGTCGAGGACTGTATTCAACGTGATGGGGTTTTTTTTGTGTGCAGTCATTGGTGTCTCGGCTGAGATCGTCACCCAGGTGATTTAAACCCAGTTTAAAATCAATGGTTGGTTGAAAAACCTGAATTCAATCCCGGGATCTCCCGGAGTGGCAGCTGAGTGCTCTGACCACCAAGTGAACCTGGACAGCACAACCCTGCCCCGAACTTCAAAGAAAAGCTGGAAAACACTTGAGGGCTTCACTGCTAATTTCCTTATGTGGCCAATGAAATTGAATTACGTGAAAAGCCACTCATCCGAAAAGGTTATCCTACATTTCACTTTTATCGGCCATTTAAAGAAATGAACTCGGCGACTGAGACGACGTGAAATAAAAAAAAAAGTTTGCATCGTTCAAATATAATTCCTCGTATTCATTTTCAGGAGAAGTTTCCCGGGACAAGATTTGTGTGATTTTTTTTTTCATTACACGACAAACGTTATGTGCGGGGGACACGTTCATGGAGAAGGTCGTGAATATGAAATCCGCAGATATTATCACTCGAAGCTTATGAGGAAAATAGGGTTAGAGTGCATGAACACATTACGTTTAAACATAAATATATTAACTTTATGTATATATTAATTAATACATATATTGTATAGTATTTTTTTTATTCGGAATCCACTGGAGCTATACACTTTTAAATCATCTAGATTGAAAATTAATTTCTTTAGAACTGATTTTTGTGTTTTGTTTGTTGTCCTTCCCCCCCATATCCGATTAGCACATTTGGCTGTGTATGGTGCGAAAGAAGTTCAACATACATCCATAGATAATCGTATTATTAAACCTACCTTTAACAATGATGGACAATAAACATATTTAAAAGTGCAATTATCAATGAATGCATGAATAAATCAACATTATACAGTACGCAATTCCAAAGCATTGTAAAGGAAAGAGTGTAGCAGACTGAGGCCTATTGAGAGGTACAGTGGGTGGGTAAAGTGAAAAACGTTCGCTCCCTCACAATCCATGCCGCTACCAATGCCTCACCGCTTCTTTGTCAGGAGTAGTCGCACACGCACGCACGCTAGTTCCAAATACGTAGCATTTACGATGAACGCGTCACTAAATACGCAAAACCGCGATTTAAAAAAACGCGCATTTTAAGGGTTTGCTACGTTGCGTGAAAATATGCAGGCAATAAGAAGTCACATGTTGGCCAAACCACATGAGACACGCGCACGCCAGTTCAACCTCGACAGTGATACACACCATTGGAACCTCCTTTGCCAGTAGCACAATATGATAATTGGTTATTTACCCTTTTATCTGGCGACACAACTGACACCTTTTTTACAATACCTGTGGTCGGAATGCAAACAAAAAACACAACTCTGATAATGTATGCACTGTCCATGAAATTGATTGGTCCACACCCGAGACAGCTTTTCTTAGAGCCTAGTCTCACATGGTGTTGGACCAGATGACGCCAAAAGGCGCAGTGATACACACTTTACCGAGGAAGTGACGGAAACCACTCACCGAAGTTTGTCAAAGAAGATGGCCTCATCCTGGATATTAGTCAGTGTTTTGGAAAATTCCTCAGTTTGCGTGTTGATTTGGTCCAGGTATTGGGATAAATCTAATTGGCTCGAAAAGTTTTGGATTTCATTCCCAACACTTGTCAGCGTATTCAAGACCCCTGCGAGAGGAAGTATACAGTTGTTATTGTCCTTAAAAAATATTATTATTAAATGAGGTTCACATTCCATTTTAAACGTTGCACCAGAATAAGAAGATCAACACCTCCCTCGTGCTTCAACTGTGTGTTATTACAGTGTACTGTTATTGAAGTGTATTGTTCAACGTAAAATCAATTGTTGTATATTAATGTACATTTTACGCCGTTATACGGGGTCTCGTTTGGTGGTGATTTTGTGTTGTTTGTCTTTATATTCTTGGTTCTTTCGGTAAAGTCACGTAGAAGGGAAATAATAAAATAATAAAAATATAAAACAATTAAATTCTCACGACGTTTCGTCTGCAACACAAGCAATCATCATCAGGTGTGAAAACCACTTTTTTCTAATTTTCTTGCTGTGGATTTCACACCTAATGATAATTGCTTGTGTTGCAGTCGAAACGTTGTGAGAATTTTCTTTTAATGTTTTTATTTCCCTTCGACGTGACTTTACCGAAAAACCCAAGAATATGAATCCCTACAGTCACGAAAGTTTTCAATCGAAATTTTGTTTGTCTTTGTAACGTTCTGACCTGCCCCCCCCCTCCCCCCCTACTGGATATCTTTGAAAAAAGAGCTTCATATCTCATTGGATTCCTCCTGCAGTATAGATACATATTCTGAAAATAAACAAATATTCTGAATCTGGCGGCACTAGCCACGAGCAAACTAAACTTACGCATAGGGCCCCAAGCAGCTCAAGGGTCCCTGGATTCATCGAAAATATCGCATGGACCATGGTCACATGACAGGGAAAATGAAGAACAATTTACATATTCACGTGTTTGTATTTCCCATTTGGAACTCTCTCACGGCAGTGCACCATTCCGGCACTCACGACGCAGTTACCCGGCTCAGCCACCTGAGTGTAAAACTACAGTTGTTGCTCGAACTAAACATTATCCATACGCAGAAGAAGGAATGGTCTCTGGTGGGCGATGTCACCGACATAAATTCTGAAGCCTGTTCAACCCCCTCTGATTCACACTCACCAGGGGCACTGTGCTTTGCTACTTGCCAACCGCAAAGCTATTAATTGCATGGCATTCAAATCATATTTTGGAATTTAAAAAAATGAAAACATTGGTGACCAACCGCCAAGACCATGAACTCGCCACGCGCTGTGTGGTCGGCTCGATGCTCTGACATCTCTGAGTCACCCATTAATTAATAGTCTCACTTGCAAAATCTACGGCCACCGTAACATGCAATATACAGCGCCAATCAAGCCACTAGACGTGACTTTAGCACGAGCAGTGGCAGTGGTGAGCGCACTGGCCACTTAAATATTATTGATTTCTCAACCACAGCTAACACCAATAGAGTTTTGGTTTTTACAGGTAAGGCTCACTGAGCGGTATAGCTTTTTTTTCAGAAGCAACCCGGCCACATATGATAGCTCAACGAAGGGGCTCATCGCGTGGAAATGTATATCAGCCAAATACTCTAAACGCATGTTTCTAAATTTGGAGGGAAAAACCGGAGGGCCCGGAGAAAAATCAACGAGACCACGGGGAGAAAGAGACATGTAAACTCCAAATAAACAGCAGGCGTCAGGGTCGGTATCGAACCGATTGAACTAGTTCAGACCCCCCCCAACCCCCCCATCCCCTCCCCAACCCAGCCCACTTCACCAACCGATACTAATCAGAATTGTGCGCTAGGGTTCACCATGCTCACCCTTGGAGGTCTAAAACTACTTGCAAACCACAGCATTTACGTGTCGCTCCTGTTACCTGTTTTGATGCCGCTAGCTGCCGCATCGACGAGCTGCGTGATGTTCTTGATGGTTTCATTACCCTAGGGCAAGCGACAACGGTACAGAAACCTGTGATCTACTGCCTCAAGAATAAAAACCACGCTTTTCACTTCATCTCACCGCCTTCCGTGCAACGAACCTGGTCATCCGCACGCCTGCCACATTCACTGCAACAATCGCAAAGAACCAGGAGTGAACCTCCAACGAGGATTTTTTAACTCGCAACCTTCGAATTGCGAGCATCTCTCTTCTGCTGAGCCACCTGGCCGACACAATGAGCACCGAATGTGGAATTTCCACCGCTGGCTCAGGGCTGTTGAACTGGAGGTGACCACTGCCTCAATGCTCATTTGAGTAAGAAATCACCTTTGACTTACCGGTTCTTTTTTGCTTATCACAAAGCATGTCAACGACAAAAATGTGTGAATGGATAGGGCAAGTGAGCTACCCTGCCTGTTGTAAACCGCGGCGATTTCTTTCTACAGATTCGCACAGCGCTCGTTTAAGAGGCACTGATGAGACGTTGAAGGACACGTTTTACTTTTTACAACTTGATAGGAATGATTTCGTGGTCATTACGCCAGCATTCGTAGCAGGGAGTATACGTAGCGGGTGCGTCCTGTGCTCAAACGATCAGCCACCAGCCAATAACGGACGCACACACACGCGCACACATATGTGACTTAGCACCTTGACAGGCAAAGCGTTTGTACCTCAGCCACTTCTTATGCCCCCCAACCCCCGCCCATTGTCATTGATTTAAAATTCTTGAAGATTTTATTAAAAATTGCTATTGAAGCGGTAATTATTATTAATCAACATGAGAGCTTTCAACATGGGACCTTATTGTTAAATCACGTGGACTTTTGAATCTCCCAATCCCACTGGGCTGCGAGATGGCAAAAGCGATGACAGTACAGCAAGTGAATTGAACCCATCTGTGATTCCATGAAGACTTAAGTGGAATCCTGTCCCAAGCACACTGAGTTCACTCCGGGTTCTCCGGTTTCCTCCCACGTCAACCCAAATTTGTATTCGTGGAATTGAACAAACGTCCCATTCTACCAGGACCATGCAGACTAAAAAGTCGTAGGACTCGGCGAGGATTTTCCGGAAATCCAGTGATCGTTATTACTAGAATGAGGTGGTTTTTAAAAATGTGGACATCCAGAATTCAAAATGTGGACGCCCAGAACACCTCATTCAAGACCCAAATATCGCACCTCCTGGTTTTGACATCAAGACGCCGATCTCCTTCACGAATGTAAAATTAAAGAGACAAGCCACAGTAGTGCGAGTGTGGTCATGCAATCAAACCCATGGACCATATAGTAAACCACTGTAATCTGTGCTCCTTCAAACAAAGGAATAGCAAAACTCTACCAACTCTCTCCCGAAGAGCTCTCAAGACTAGCAGACCTCGACATGTAAATCAGGCTCCTGAACTTATTCGAATTTAACCGCTGGTCTTACCTTTACAAGCTGATCTTTTAGATCACCTTCAGATATCGATCGTAGATCTATAATGACTTGTTCAACAATGCCAGACAACTGCAAAAAACACAAACATATATAATATTGGCTGCAAACCTATTTAAAAATTTGGACAAATTAAACGTGATGCATTCAAAACACATTGATAGGGCATGATCAAATGCCATAAAACACATGTTAACATCATTAGAAAATCCCATGATAAATAGGACGGTTAAATTAGTATGCGTGGAAAGATGCAGAGATTCACGATATATCATGTTTTGGGCAATCCGTTGATCAATTTTGGACAGTTTTCTACAGAGTAAGTCCACTATAGTACCACAACTTTATGCTAAATTTGTATTTCTATTGGGTCATCTTCATGAGCGCTGTCGTGACCCCAACCCACCCCCGTTACACACAGACGGACGGACAGAGCGAATGCGTGAATGCTTTCACCCTTGGTTAGAAATTGTTCAAAATGGGAAACAACACAAATTAGATGAGAGACTAGAGAAAAACGTGGGACCCTTTTTGTCAGTTTAAAAATTATTAAAAACAGAATTAGTTTTACCTTGCAATAAGTGTCTATTTTTCTCGCAATGTGTGTCTGTTTGAACATCTTAACAGCGTGTAGTTTTGCATGAAATGGTAAATAAAGTCTATTGTTTTTTTCACCAAGAGGTAAACGATTTGTGTCTTGAATTGGATTTTGACCCCAAATAAAATTTGCCAAATGTAACAAAAAAATGATGATACAGGACCCTCCTGGAAAATAGTGATATTTTTCCATCTGAATAAGCATAATAATAACAACCATGATGAATGACAATTTACTGAATCACTGAGGGAGTAAGTTGTGCTTGTAATGTAGTCATGTCCCTCACGTTAACACAGTAGTTTACTGACTTTGTAATCTATTTAGAGTGCTGCAAAATTGAAGGATTAAACAAAATCACTCGATCAAACAAACAGTTTTTTTTTAATTCACAGAGTAATTGCATCTCATAACAAAAAATAATATTGTTAAAATCTCTTACCGGGCTGAAGTCGGCAGCAAGAGAAATATTATTTGACTCATCCAAGAGCCATTGGCATGCAGTCGAATTACCGGTACCGTTACATGGAGTTAAATGTGTTGTCAAGTTGTTTCTAATCTCATCTAACGTTGTGTTTATATTGATGGCCCACATATTTAGCGTGGACATTGACGCATTCACGGTGTTCAGATTTTCCTTGGTCCTGTTAATAACTAAAGTGAGAAGCAAACAAATCATGACCAATGTTTGAGTAAACACAACCAACGGCAATGTTAGAGTACAACGCATTTCAGTGCGGCTTGAATGAAAGCACAATTATTAATAATCAACTGACAAAAGTGGCCGTTTTCTCACCACCAACTTTGACCTCGGCACTAAATGTACGTGAAATTTGCATAGATTACGAGGTGAGTCAGCGCCGCTCGTGGTTCATTTCCCCCTTCTCGACTGCCACCCGCAGTGACTAAACGTCACCTTACAGACGTTTTTGTCAATCCACTGTTGGATGAAGTCCACCCCACGCCGTTGTCGATTCGTGAGATCGTTTGACCACGGAGGGGAGGGGATGCCTCAGTTAACGGATGCTGGCATCGACGTTTTTAAAGCGTTTAGCATGAGGTGTAAAGTAATTTATCACATTAGGCTGAACCTTCTCCTGCAGGTCTACATTATTCCACACTGAAAACACGCATTTATGTCTCTGCCGAATCATTGTGGTTTGCATGTTCAGCATGCAACAAAGGGTGGTAAAGGTGCAGCCCTGCAAGTGCTTACTCACGCCACTGCTGGTGGTAGAAGGGTCGTTATGGCCTACTGTCCCACGATGCCCAGAAACCTCGTAAGAGGTTGGGATAGCCACACTCTACCTCGCCAAATGCAATGCATGCCTGCCGATCGACTAAAGGGCCGTCCATAAATGACGTCACGCGATTTTGGACGATTTTTGACCCCCCATTACCCTTGTCGTCACACGGCGTCACAAAAAGTCAGACCCCCCCCTCAAATATGACGCCACAAAGCTCTGCCCCCCACCCTGCACTCTCATGTTGTAGGAGAAAACATTTATTAAAAAGTCTATTTAATTAAGTAGAACGTGTTGTATATATTTATTTAAAGTTGCGCATTTTGATGTGACGTCACATTTCTCAACCCCCCCCCCCCTCGTCACACATCGTCACAAATGTCTGACCCCCCCCCCCCCCGCCGCTAGGTGCGTGACGTCATTTATGGACGGCCCCTAACTGCCGTGAACCCATTTACTCTGCTGGGTGGACAGAGGCGGGGGCGGATTAAGGAACTTTCTGCGATGTTTCAACTGCCGTACCGGTGGGGGGGGGGTGAAATCGAACCGGCGACCTTTAGATTCCAGGTCCACTGTGCAAATTATTCCACCACGGTGGTCCACCATGAATATATACGTTCATTTATCTATCAACATACATGCATCTCGTGTAGCTGAGCGTTGTGTATTACCATCCACTAATTCCATACCACAATGAATGCATAATAATAAATGAATAGCGTCGCTGAGCATTGCGACTTACCATCAACGAGGTCGAGCACGGCACTTTGTGGCCCGGCGACTACTCCCAAAAAGTTGTTCTGAATGTTTCCTCCGACAATACTGCCAATATCTGACGTGGGAAAGATGCGTACGTTGGGATTAGCTGCAGATGTACGATGAAATCGATTTTTGTGTGTGTTTTTTTTAACAGAGCACCCTTTGCACTGGAACATCTCAGAACACTTCACACACAACAAGCAACTCGTATCACATCCCATCTCAACACATTTCAAAAAGGGCAGCCCCCCCCCCCCTGTGGTTGCTGTATCTGTGGCAGAGGTCGCAAACGGGTTTTGATTCCTTACCCGTACCCGTACCCGGCCGCACCAGGGTCGCAAATGGATACCCGTACCCGTACCCGGCCGGGTACGGGTACCCGTTCCCTACCTGTACCCGTACCCTACCCGAAATGAGTGACAAACGGTTACTCACCAGTGACTCACGGCCTACCCGTACCCGTACCCGGCCGCACCAGGGTCACAAACGGGTAACCGTACCCGTACCCGGCCGGGTACGGGTAGCCGGGTATCGGGTAGGGTACGGGTATCGGGTACCCGGTTGCGACCTCTGATCTGTGGGCACAAGGCGATCTCAGCAGCTGAACTCCCGTCGGGAATTAGCCTGGCCAGTGGGAAGTGGGGTGTCATGATTGTCACGTGTTATTCAAATTAGTGTAATTTTAGGGGTGAATGAGATTTCTTTTTTTTTTTACAAGGTTGGACCATGACGCCGGCACACAAGGGCCTACTCGCTTTGAATTGTGGGGATTTGAACGCCCACTGGGAAGCAGACGGCGCGTAGTATTTTATGGTTGATTTCGCCCGCAGTGTTAACCGGGCTGGCCTGCCGGATTTGAACCGCGAGCCTCGGCAACAGGCGTCAAAAGGGCACCGTCGCTGGGTCACGTTACCGCCACAACGTTTGTTGGGAGGTTCAAACGTAGGTAGAAAAATAAACGAGCAAATGTTGTCATCTAATGAGACATCGTTAATACAAAATAGCGTGACCTAATTGTGCAGTTGTTTTTTTCTCGTGGGAAATGTTGTTAAGCTACATCTGGTGGTAAGTCAAGGTCAAGACAGAGTTATTTTCTGCTCAAATGAGCATCGAGACGGTGCCCATCTCCTGTTCACAACTCTGAGCCGGGAGGTGGAAATTCCATGTTGCTATGGCGTGGGCGAGTCTTTAACCATCGGGAGGCAACCGCTGTTGTCTTCTCCACAAAGCGCTGCTCGTATTAACCAGCCGATCACCCCAATCAGGAATGAGACTCGCAACCTTCCAATTGCGAGCAGCCTGCTCTGCCACTGAGCCACCTGGCGTGCGGTGACGCTGTAACCTGAACGAGACTGTTGAGGATGCTAAAGGGAAGCCAGACGGAGGGATCGTTGAGCCGTGGATCACGGCCCCCAAGCTAAGGGACTCGAGATTAGCACCTCCGATCAGCACGGTTGGCTACGTGCGATGCAAAAGGAGTTGAACATACATACAAGAAGAGGACTAATTGACTGATTTGCATACAACTTCAAGCAAAACTAATTTCAGGAGTAGGTTTACAGAAAAAACATTTTTGAACATGTATGAACATCCACAACCATTTATGTCAGCACTAAGCACGCGAGAGGGACACATTGCACGCGACGTGTGTATGTATACGTATGTTGAACTTCTTTTGCACCATACATAACCAACTGTGCTAATCGGAGGTGCCAGAGAAGGACAACAAACATCACTTACTCTGTACTTTGTTGCTCGCGATATCTTTGACTGGCCCATACTGGGCAACAACTTCGTCCAATTGCTGCACAGAATGAAATGAAAAAGTAAGTTAAAAGCGAATCCAGACGAACGAAGGCAAGTGGGGCTTGGGCAGGAAGTCCAACGGCCGAGACTGATGATGGAGTGGCAGCCAAAGGGGGGAAACTCGCCCAAGGGAACATCCGCCAGAGGCATGGAGGGATTAAATCAGCTCGCGCGCAGTAAGTTTCAAACAAGATGCAAAAATGTGCAAAAGATGCACAGCCATTTGTGCACGTGCATCAAAAAAACCCTCAGCATTTCCTGAAGAAGTGCATTGTGGGTCGTGTGCAATATCTGAATGAATCGATGCATCGCAAGACCTGTGAGAGATGGCAACAGTTCGGAAATAACTTCATACATCAGTGAATAGATAATGGCTGATGATTATGTAAGTGAAAGAGAGTATGCAATAATTATTATATGGCTAAGCAGTAGCATATGGCAGACGTTATAAATCCTGTATGTGAGCACCCAAGGGATATTCAGATGTTGGAATGAAGCCCTGTGTTTGAATTACCCGTAGGTCCCGGTATCATCTCAGTGTATGATTGTCTTTCAGTTGAGAGTCAATTTCCACTACAAATCTATACTTTTAACAGAAACCGGTTGCTATAAAGGCACACAAAAAACAGGAGCAGGAACAACAGCTAAAAAATATATAAACCCATAAGACAAAACATTAAAAGAAATGCAAAATACCACCAGCCTGTAAAAAATTCACGACGGGAAAACATTAACGCGCGTCAGTAAAACAAGGCGGAGGCGAGATGAAGGCAGCGAACCAAAGTATTTGCATTCAGACTGTGCAAGCAGTGAACCCAATTTATGGTAGGAAACTACTCGGGAAGCATGTCGTCAATTGTACAAAGAGAGGGCATGCATTGGTCCCACATTTGTAGAGTGTCGCGGATGGAGGGAGCCAGTGACGGACTGGGACTAGCAATGGGCCCAGGCATTGTTAAACGCACAGCAGGGCACAAATTGCCGTGCCGATCTCATTGACCCACTCGGTGCTGGGTCCAAATAAAAAAACAAATGGTACCAGTGAGGAATAAACTTTGGGGCTGCCCGAATACGGCGACGTAATGCCAACCGAGAGCGTAAATAAGCAATGAAGCGGAAACATTAGAGGTAATAGAATATTTTAATTAAAAACAACTCTTTTTTGTTACTCTGACGGCCCCTCACCGGCTCACTGACTGGACCCACCCCACGGGGCATTTGCCCCATGGACTGCTGCCCCTATGGCCACTCTGGGCCTGGAGGGAAAATTCTAATCCCTTGGACTTTTAAATGTTGCCCCCATCTTTTAAATCCCGCTGCCAACTTTTACAATGTCTCAAAAGCCACTCCGCTGTTGGTCTTCCCTGTCAAATATTTGTTTGCCGCGATTTAACGATACTACGATATATATCGCAAGATATGAAGATACGCGATAATCGCATCTTCCATAATGTACAAAATTGCACTGCACTGTTTTGAGAGACCTGGATCTGGCTGAGAAATATACCCGGATTGATCCGTGCACTAAAGCTGACTGCAGCCTAGCACTTGTTGATTTCATCATTCGATACAATCATCCGTACAAAGCGTACCTTCACTGTGTTATCCGCGAAGGTGTTTATGTCAGCCAGGTTATTCTTCACAATTGTTCTGACTTCACTGCCAGCAAAGCTTTTCCCACTTTCGTAGTGCGTGTAAATGTTGGCTTGGAACATGCACACGAGACCCCCGCTAGGAACAACATCACAACGTTGCAAAGAGACAACATTAACAGCGCGTTCGCAACATTCAGACGATGCTGCTATGTTGTGTTGGTGAGTAGACGGGACTTGTAACCTGTGAGGTTGCTGGTTCCATCAATAACCGGTTTTATCATTCCATTTTGTCATCGATTGTTTTGTCAGCTATGTCAAACGCCTCGAGTGAAGGCGTTCTAGTTAAGTATAAATTATACTGGTAGGAACGAAGTGGACCAGACCACCAATAGATTAATGTGTCCGTCCGTCCGTCCGTGTATCAACATCGCCCCCTACTGCAAACACTTGGCATGACCCTGTCCGACAAGATGGCCGCCCGCTCCCCCTGCGATCTGTGAACTAAACAAGATGGCCATCGCTTCCGGCGCTTCGCGCAAAACTTTAAACTTCGCTTCAAATTTACTTTACTGAAACGCAGCACTTTTTTAACACAGATACATTTATTTACACGGAGACGAGATACATTTAATTGCCTTATTTGTGCACGAAAAG
The DNA here is from genome assembly GCF_965212315.1 of Lampetra planeri. Classification (NCBI taxonomy): domain Eukaryota; kingdom Metazoa; phylum Chordata; class Hyperoartia; order Petromyzontiformes; family Petromyzontidae; genus Lampetra; species Lampetra planeri. The sequence continues at coordinate 5,836,645 of NC_136146.1, read as the reverse complement.
CACGGCGCGAGGCCTAGTGCGGCAGGCTTCGCGAGGCCTAGTGCGGCAGGCTTTGCGAGGCCTACTGCGGAAAAGGCATCGCGAGGCCTACTGCAGGGAAGGGTTCGCGAGGCCTACTGCAGAGAAGGCTTCGCGAGGCCTACTGCAGAGAAGGCTTCGCGAGGCCTAGTGCAGAAGGCTTCGCTAGGTCTACTGCAGAGAAGGCTTCGCGAGGCCTAGTGCGGCAGGCTTCGCGAGGCCTACTGCAGAGAAGGCATCGCGAGGCCTACTGCAGAGAAGGCTACGCGAGGCCTACTGCAGAGAAGGCTTCGCGAGGCCTAGTGCAGAAGGCTTCGCTAAGTCTACTGCAGAGAAGGCTTCGCGAGGCCTAGTGCGGCAGGCTTCGCGAGGCCTAGTGCGGGAGGCTTCGCGAGGCCTAGTGCAGAAGGTGGTGGTGGGGGGTGGTGGGGTGCTGGTGGTGGGGGGTGGTGGGGGGGGTGGTGAGGGCTGGTGGGAGGGGTGGTGTTGAGGGGGGTGTTGGGGGAGGGGCTGTCAACTGGTGTAGGAGGCGGTGCACTTCTCTGCTTCAATTTTGTTGCGATTTATTATCTGCACACAAACAAAACCACCGAGAAGTAAGACGCGCCACCCAGCCCTGCCCCCCCGCCCTCTTCCCCCACCAATATTTGAGTGATATTATAATTAAAAACAATGATGCAGCACCCCCGCTTTTACATTAGTAAGCAAATCACAGCAAGATGAGTTTTTGCACACTACGGGCAACACATTTTCTCCAGTCACTGCCTTAAACCCGTTCAGTCGACCGAGTGGAACAACAGAATAGGCGGCTAAATACGGACTGAGTGGCACATAGAACACATTCCTGCGGAGGGAGCTGGTAGGAACGTTGGGTTGCTCGGTCAATGGCCAGGGTCAACGGCGGCGTGGTGTATTCCGCAAATATGCCCGACTGTGAGGGCGGGCACAAGCCGGCGTGAGTAGGTTAAACGTTGAGTTTTATAAGGACACCACGGGGTGACCAGCCCCTCCCCACCCAGCCCCTCCCCACCCAGCCCCTCCCCACCCAGCCCGGTCGATATCCCTGTACCGGTACTAAGTATTATTCCTACCAGCCCACCCCGCAGGGTCCTGTTAGTACGTAAGTTAAACGTTAAATTGCACTATCGTCGTTATTTTTGGATGCTGACCACATCAACGCTGGTGGGTAGGCAGACAAACAGGCAGGTAGAAGGATCCGTGAAACAGCGATTGGAATCAGAAAATTTAGACTGCAAGAGTCCGATGAGCTGTGAAGTCTTTTTCACAGATGTCCAGTGTGGGGCAAAAGGTCAGAGAATTACAGCAGCAAACAATACAACAAACACAACAGGAGTGCAAAGTATAGGAAAGTTAAGCAAGTCACTGAATAAAAAGAAAATATGCAAGTACAACTTGCATAAGTACATCAATTCCTGATGATTTTTCAACACCAAATGATTTTTCGATTTAAAGCTTTCGTGACTGGAGGGATTCATCTTCTTGGTTCTTTCGGTAAAGTCACGTAGAATAGACTTTACCGAATGGACTTTACCGAAAGAACCAAGAAGACCAAATGAATTGTTTTTGGTATTTTACCAGGTAAGGCCCACTGAGCTATACAGCTCTTTTTCAGAAAAGACCTGACCACAAATGATAGCTCAACGACGTGGCATATCACGTGCTATTCTTATAGCAACCAAACACTCTAATAAACGCATGTCGATTCTAAATATGGACGTAAAAACCCAGAGATAAATCCACGCGACCCCGGGGAGAAATATAGATCACATGCCAACTTCAAATATACAGGCGTCCGAGTCGGGATCGAACCCGCGATCTCGGCAAGATATTCATATTCTTGGTTCTTTCGGTAAAGTCACGTAGAAGAGAAATAATAAAATAATATTAATATTTCGATTTCGATTTCAAGCTTTCGTGACTGCAGGGATTCTTGGTTCTTTCGGTAAAGTCACGTAGAAGAGAAATAATAAACAAATATTAATATTTCGATTTCAAGCTTTCGTGACTGCAGGGATTCATCTTCTTGGTTCTTTCGGTAAAGTCACGTAGAAGGGAAGTAATACAATGATAAAAATAAAACATAATAAAATAATTCTCACGACGTATCGGCCACAACGCTAGCAGCCGTCTTCAGGTGAAGACCAGGTATGTCGGGGAGACAGAGTCTGAATGTATTACTTCCCTTCTACGTGACTTTACCGAAAGAACCAAGAAGAATATTTATATTGTTTTATATAATTTTTTTTTTATTTCCCTTCTACGTGACTTTATATTGTTTTATATTAATATTACTTTATTATTTCCCTTCTACGTGACTTTACCGAAAGAACCAAGAATATGAATCCCTGCGGTCACTAAAGCTTTAAATCAAGACTCGACAAGGTAGTTAACATTTCGTCACAGTGGCAGCCCTGGAAAAGGCAGCAAGGCAACAAAAAAAACAATCCCAGACCACACCAAGACAACACACGCGGTGGGGTAACCGTCGACGTTTCAAATCCAATTTGCTCACGTGGCGAGGAGGCAGCAGAGGAGGAGGGTGACCGAGTAGGAGATGCGACGACAGTTGCTGCGTGCCTCGGCGTCGCTCTGGTACCTGCGTCCGCCACACTTCCCGCAGCAGCGGCAGCAGCAGAAGAAGAAAGCCACGAAGGGCAAGAGGAGGAAGTACAGCAGCCCGATGGCCAAACAGATGAGGAAGCCCATCTCGTACACAGCCAGCTGTTGGTGGAAGGGGGCAACACCGCACGCAAAGATAAAGATCCCCCCGTATAGCGCTGACAGACTGTTGGGGCAAGCGCTGTGAGCGAGCAGCACCTATGAAGGTCGGCACGGTGCACGAGGGGGTGTGTGATCAACATCCGTGCCCAGCCGCCTTTGTCTCCCAAGTAGCGATGTGCACACACTACAAACAGCGACCCAGGTTCGGGTTTTTTGTGTGTCGTATGAAATACGCTGAAACAGATATACCAGCATTTTGTTGGTTGGTGCAAACCACAGCCATACGGTAAATACAATCACATTCATAAACAGAGCTCGATTCTCTCTCCCTTTGCAAAAATCTGTTTTAGTCCATGAGCCTATTGACTTTTTCAGGCCAACTATTATCAATACTCTATTATCAAGCAGTATTTGTTTGAGCAGGAAAACTATCGACCGGGTTTGAACATCTGCATCTCATCAGCAAATCCAGACTTGTGAAACAAATGGTGCTGCATGACCAGATGGTTTTGCTACCTCTTTTTTTTGTAAAGCTGGAGATTTTGGTTTTGAAATTGAACAACGTCCCATATTGTACAACGCCATCGGTCCAGTAAACATGCAACGTTCAACAAACGTAGGGCATCTGCTTGGTCTATCTTTCCATGTTTACTGGGGGTGGTGATCCAGCAGCATTTGTTTAACAAGCTTGACTCTGCCGATGATACTCAAGGGCTATGTATCAAAGTATGTTGAACTTCGTTCCCACCGTACGTAGCCGTATGTGCAATATTATTGAACAGACATCTCAACAAGTTAAATTTCGATTTAAAGCTTTCGTGACTGCAGGGATTCATCTTCTTGGTTCTTTCGGTAAAGTCACGTAGAAGGGAAATGATAAAATAATAAAAATACAACATAATAAAATAATTCTCACGACGTTTCGACCACAACGCAAGCAGCCGTCCTCAGGTGAAGAACAGGTCTGCGTTGTGGCCGAAACGTCGTGAGAATCATTTTATTATGTTTTATTTTTATTACTTTATTATTTCCCTTCTACGTGACTTTACCGAAAGAACCAACAAGATGAATCTCAACAAGTGTTCAGCTCTCATCGGAATTGCAGGAGTCCCCACCGGAGTGTGTACTTGTACATTGCTCACGTCCATGCAGTAGAGGGCAATATTGCCATGTTGTGAATGTACTTGGGATATCATCACGGGGCATGTAAGTTGCACGGCTCTCCCGATGTGTTTTCGGGTTCCACCATGTGCTGCTCGGCACGATGTCCGACGTTTGGCTTCGTCATCCTGGGAACTTCTATGGAAACTGAATCCAATTCAATATGTATATGCCGGGAGCTGCTTCAGGAACAGTTCCTGAAGAGACTCCCAGAACACGGAGTGAAACGTCAGATATAGTGCTGAAAACAGCAGCAACCCCGAAAACGCATCAGAGATCCGTACGGTCACAACCGCGAATAAATACGCGGTAGCTCGTGATGAATTGTTCTGTTCGAATACTCTAATGGCTTTTTTTTGTTGTAATTTGGATAAATTACCAGACAAAAGACCAATTATGGGCTCATGTCTGTTGAACTGAAGTGCACCATATGCTGAGTTTGCATCATACGTGGCGCTCAGATAATTATGTTTCAGCCACAATGATCGAGCATCAGACTTCAATTGCTGGGCTTAAAAGCCAAACTGTGGCCACAATCCCAATTAATAAGAACTATTGCTTTGAATAATATATGCTCGGTAACTCCTGTATATATCTTAACAACCAGTTTTTTTTTCTACGTTAAAGCTGAGGTTGTAATAATTCACTGCCCCCGTTGATTCAATGAAATAGCAAGATTCAGGCTGGCTCATGATTGGATTCCGGAATCACTTGTGAGGTTATTATTTTCTCACTTTGGTGTGAATGGAGCGTCTCTCGTGGCTTGCAGCTGGATTCGTGTGATCCAGTGACATACAATGGAACGTGAATCATAAAGACATGATTTCCTACACACTCCATTCGATGAATGTACCTTGAACTCAACAATTAATATTAATCAATGAATCGATACATCATATTACCCAGCCTAATTTCCGAACAGATATTTTGTATTATTATTAAAAATGCGTTTTTGGGAGAGAAAAAAACCTTGCTTTGTACGTGACTGTAATTTACCTTCGTGGAATTATTTGTTAAAACAGATAGAAGGTCTTCTCCATTGACGAATTCTTGAATTATATCTGGAAATATAGACACACATACGGAGACGTTAACAGCAAAGGCTCACAGAATGATAAATGCGTACAAAAGACACATACAGACAATAATATCTCCCCTTAAACGTTCTGTAACTCAAGAGTGCCAGTCGGCATTCACATATAAAGCATTGATTTTATAATTGTCCAAGTTCCACCCCCCACTGATGATCTTAAGCAATGCATGTATACTGGTAGGAACCACCTGGTTCCACCAGCCCACAGGGGATTATTGTGTCCGTCCGTCGTGCATCCAAAAATGGGAGGGGTGGGGCTGGATGGAGAGGGGAGGGTGGGGAGGGGCTGGGTGGGGAGGGGAGGGTGGGGAGGGGCTGGGTGGGGAGGGTGGGACTGGGTGGGGGGTGGGAGGGGTGGGGCTGGATGGGGAGGGGCTGGTCACTCCATGGTGCCCTTATTAAACTCAACGTTTAACCTACTCACGCCGGCTTGTGCCCGCCCTCAGTCGGACATATTTGCGGAATACACCAAGCCGCCGTTGACCCTGGCCATTGACCGAGCAACCCAACGTTCCTACCAGCTCCTTCCACAGGCATGTGTTAGCGTCATGTTACTTGGCAAGTTGTTCCGTCACTACTTTAACTCCAGTTATTTGCTTTTTGTGTTTAGTTAGTCGTCCTATCCCCGCACCTCCGATTAGCACGATGCCAAAGAAGTCCAACATGCATACGTGCGTATTTCGCGCACTTGCGAAACAGGTAAAGCTACAAAAAATGTTCACCTGGTAAGGCCCACTGAACTATAAAGCACATTTTCAGAAGCGACCTAGCCACAAATGATAACTCAATGAAATGGCTCATCATGTGAAAGTTTATAGCAGCCAACTACTCTAAACGCATGTTAATTCTTATTATTGGCGGGGGGGGGACCAGAGGAATTGGAGAACAATCCACATGACCACTGGAATAAAATGCAAACTCCAAATATACAGCAGCTTCAGGGTTGGGATCGAACCTACGACCTCCTGCGTACCAGGCGAGAGAGTTAACATCTCACCACCACGGGTGACCTGTAGCTGTTGATGTCTCTGTAACAAAGCCATGTGACCACCTTATTTGAATAACATGAGGACCTAAGATATCACACAGCAATAGATTTCTGGATACCGCGATCCAAATGCGCATGATTTTTAATACTGAACGAGATGGTCACATTTCGCATTGGGTATCCTGCAAATGCATTCATGATCCACATATTGTTGTACATATGCCCAGTTCATCATCGCTTATCCGAGCGTCACATATTCGACTTGACAAACTAACCGCCCATACGCAGCACAGTATTTGTGCACGATGTAACTCAGCTTTTCTATATTTGTTTACAAATCTGGCCTTTTCACATATCCGCCTGTACATCAGTTCCCAGCGAGTCGGATATGAGACGCAACATTCTACGTGTTCCAATTTTTGACTCGATAACCCAATCTGGCTTCATTGGATCATGTTATTTTCCCCATCGCTATGTCTTTGTTTTAAAAAAATGATTGCTTCCTCTTAGGTTTCTTCGGTAAAGTCACGTAAGTAATTTTTTTTTAAATTAGAATTATAACAATTATTATAATTATTATTATTTTACCTACGTGACTTTACCGAAAAAAACCTAAGAGTATGAATCCTTGCAGTCACGAAAGCTTCAAATCTACAATAAATGATTACCTCCCTCACAGATTGGTAGACAGTTCCGCGTGCTAATTCACTCACTTCTGTCCGTGAGCCCACATGCTCTAAACAAACGTGTCTTTTATAGACAATCAATTGTTGTGGCCGTATAAGGTTTTTTGTTTAGGTGTTTGTCCTCTCCTCAAAATGACACAATTATTCGTCGAGTCATATTTAGGCAGAACTGTCTTCTGCATCTCCACGGGAATGCTGCTTTTGCCCGTTGTCCTATGGGGGCGTCCATAAATGACGTCACGCGAATTTGGACGATTTTTTACCCCCCCCCCCCCTCGTTACACGACGTCACAAAAAGTCAGACCCCCCCCACAAATATGACGTCACAAAGCTCTGCCCCCCCCAAAAAATATATATATATAAAATATGCTTCAAATCGCTTTAAACTATTGTCATTGTAGTGCGTATTTAATGTGCCGCTGCACTGATGTTGTAGGATAAACCAGTTATTGAAAAGTATATTTAATTAAGTAGAAGGTGTTGTCTATATTTATTTAAAGTTGCGCATTTTTATGTGACGTCACATTTCTCAACGCCCCCCCCCCCCCTCGTCACACATCGTTACAAATGTCTGACCCCCCCCCCCCCCCCCCAGGTGCGTGACGTCACTTATGGACGGCCCCTATTAAATGTCCTGACCAAAATTATCCAGCAGCATTTCACATCTTCATACCGGGCCATTCATGCTTTTGGCGACCTTTGGTCTAGTAATGGTGAGACAAATCGATAACAGAGGTTGTCTCTCGTGTAGGTTCGTCAGTTTCAAGGACAAAGCGTACATTGTCGGAGCATATTTGTGAGCATTATATTACCGCAATTGTTTGTCGTTTGTGCAGACTTGACGCCTGGCAATAGGTGTCTATTTGACGTTTGAAACATCTTAACGCCTGAAGGATTATTTTTTTATCACGAGAATTTCTGTGGCCTACGTCCATCTGTCTTTTTGGTTCTTTCGGTAAAGTCACGTAGAAGGTAAATAATAAAATAATACAAATAAAGCATAATAAAATAATTATTTTATTATGTTTTATTGATTCTTTTTTTTATTTTATTTATTTTCCTTCTACGTGACTTAACGAAAGAACCAAGAAGATGAATCCCTGCAGTCACGAAAGCTTTAAATTATTTTGGGGACGGGGGGGGGGGGTCGACGATTGTTACAAACCTATTGGGTCAATTATTTGGTTCTTTCGGTAAAGTCACGAAGACAATACATTCAATAATATAATACGACGTTTTGATTGCAATCGTCATCAGGTAGAACGAAATTTGAGAGAGAGGCAAAACACAGACACGGAGACCCACAGACAGACACACAAGCAGAGAGAGACACACACAGAGACACAGAGAGAGACACAACATAGATACACAGAGAGAGACAACACAGAGACACACAGAGAGAGACACACAACATAGACACACGCTTCAAATCAAGTCTGTTGAGTCAACTTTTTACGCGCCACATCACGGAAGGAGGGGGCGGTCCACTTGCCATGACTTTTTGATTCAGACCTTCTGAAAGGCTCTCATAGTTTAGTTGACGGACAAACAGACAAACGAAACGCCGGGCTTTTCTAGCAGATATTGACACTGACGAAATGTTCTCATTGACAAAACGTGAAATTTGTTTTCAAAGTTTGTGTGGGGTGTGAACGCTTTTTTTTGCATGCATTTTCTCGAGTAATGTGAACATGCCGTGGGATTTTTTTTTGGGTTATTATTTGTCAAGGCTGTTTAAAGTCATGTAAATTAGGCGTTCAGCATTCACATATAACGCCCATTAAAACTCGGATATGCGCTTTACTCAGGAATGAAACAATTGAGGGTGCATACATGAATTTATTTTAAGTATAAGTAGCACATCAACAAGCTAGAGACGTATTTTGACGTATGTATGTTGAACTTCTTTCGCACCATACGTAGCCAACCGTTCTAATCCAAGGTTAGACAAGGGGGCCGTCCATAAATGACGTCACGCACCTAGGGGGGGGGGGGAGTCCGATTTTTGTGACGATGTGTGATGAGGGGGGTTTGAGAAATGTGACGTCACATCAAAATGCGCAACTTTCAATAAATATAGAATTGTTATAACAACACAAATTGTTATAACAACATTCCTACAACATCAGAGTGCAGCGCCACATTAAATACGCACTACAATGAGAATAGTTTAAAGCGATTTCAAGCATGTTTTATTTTCAAAATGGAAATATGGCTTGGGGGGGGGGGCAGAGCTTCGTGACGTCATATTTGAGGGGGGTCTGACTTTTTGTGACGCCGTGTGACGAGGAGGAGGGGGTCAGAAATTGTCCAAAATCGCGTGACGTCTTTATGGACGGCCCTAATGACCATTTTTTTTACATCTGCTTTTTTACTCTGAAATTAGTCTCGCATTAAACATTTTATCTGCTATAATTCACCTACATTGCTAGGTAACGGCAATATTCATGCTGGGTGCCCAGAACGATAAAACACGGGACAAAGTGAACCCTAAATACTCACTACGTGAGAACTATACAAACAATACATTCGTTAAACATTAACCTGTGTTGATCTCAGTCTGTATTTAATAACTGCCCTAGGAGTACACACTATGGGGAGTTTCCCAGTTCCGTCCCTCCCTACAGATACCGTCGTTTGTTCAGACCGCTTGTTGCAAAGGGCTTTTGTTTTGCCGGCGTTTCTGGGCAAGTTTAGGTTAGGTGGCTGCTACTAGAAATGTCCACGTGTGGTGATGATGATGGTGATGATATCAGCCACTTCGATTTGCTATCACGTGTGGCCAGGTCGCCTCTGAAAAAAAATCCATTAATTCAGTGAGCTTTAGCTGGTGAATACAATAAAATAGCACTATCTGGAGTCCAATTTTGCAGATTTTTTTCATTCAATTCTTAAGACCTTTACATTTGATTTCCCTTGGCCGTTATTACAATTCCCGTGTCGTCAGTAATCCTGAGCTTATTAAAAATGGCGGAATGTTTGAGGCTGACGTGGGCAACTTTGAGTGCTTTTTGAAAAGTTAACTCAACTTCAACAAAAAACATATTCCTGCGGAGGGAGCTGGTAGGAACGTTGGGTTGCTCGGTCAATGGCCATGGTCAACGGCGGCGTGGTGTATTTCGCAAATATGCCCGACTGTGAGGGCGGGCACAAGCCGGCGTGAGTAGGTTAAACGTTGAGTTTTATCAGGGCACCACGGGGTGACCAGCCCTCCCCACCCAGCCCCACCCCTCCCTCCCCTCTCCACCCAACCCCACCCCTCCCATTTTGGATGCACGACGGACGGACGGGGGTGGGCGTTGCACGGATAACCCGTGCAAATCAGTGGTTCACGCTTTCAAGGTGAATTTTGAGAACCAGCAAAATGTATTCTTACACGCTTTTATTTAACTCACTCTGTCTGTTGTCGTATTCTCAAATCTTGCAACTCAATTTTTACCCACTTCCCAATGTGGCATCGACTGCAAACTTGGTATACTTATGTCATACTGATGACAATACTATATTCTATCATTAAAAATAAAATAAAAAATATTTCAACAATCTTTTTTATATGTCATATTTCGGCTTGGATCTAATTGTCCACGCTCAACTGACGTTGGCTGTAAATCACCACGCCCCTTACGTTATGGCAAGCCTCGGGCCACTTCCTGGAGTCGTGGAGTTCTGCGATTACTCGTACGGTAGATTTCATTAAAGCGTGTTTACATTTTTTTAATATTACTTATTTTTTTCTTCAACGCTTTTACTTAACTTGAAAGCTGTGTCGTGGTCAAATCTTGTAATCAAAAGTCAGTCTACTTCCTGTTTTCCAATCAATCCCAATTTTTGCACACGTACTCAGATCCGGTGACAATGCATGCCTGTATTAAAAGCGGCATCAATTCATCAATTAATTGCCTCCTTTCAAGCGATTACAATTTATTCATGGACGGCATATTAATTATATATTTTTTGTGTAGGTGATAAACGCCGTGGTCCCTAAACTGCGGAATCGCCTCGCGCAAGAAGCAGGCGCCGCGCGTCTCTTCATCATCACGATGTCATTCACTTCCCCTTGTCTAAGCGAGTTATTGACTTTTTAGTGCACTTTAAATAAAACTTTTTTAAAGGAGTTTATTTTGCCCGTTGTCCTGGCCACGTTGGGCCAGCGGGGCAGGAAGGCAGGGCCCGATGATTTAGTCCCACCGCATTATTTTGTGGACGGGGTGGGGGGGTGGTGTGGTGGTCTGTACACGCGGCGAGATGAAGCCTCCCTACCCGTTCGTCGCTCCGTGACAAATATTTGTCACGCGTGGTCATCGGCATCGCCGGTTTGCGATGCCGAGTGAAACACACCACGTGGTTCGCGCCGTGCAGCCGAAGGGAGGTGAGAAAGTCGTTGCGTTGCCTTTGATGTTGACAGCGCTACCCGACGAAGCTGGTTGCCATGGCCGAGCAAAGCTATCGATGGATAAACACGGTGCCGCCCCGGTTTGCGTCCAAGGGGGATGCGTTCCTGAAAGGCGCCAGGACGAATATCGAAACGGCGTAAATCGAAACGCTTGACAGGGTTAGTGGTGGTGGAGGCGAAGGCTGAGAGGCGACGGATGACGAGGAAAGAGCAGATGATGCTGCCAAGCGACACAAGTGGCGGAGTTGTACACCCCTAGCTGCCAGTGCAATTCAGTGGCCTAAAATAAAATGTTGTCGCTCCGGATGATCGCTACAAAGTATGACCTGTGTTTTGATTTAGTGTGCTGATCTTAAAGGTGCATTGAAAAAATATAATACTCCCATTGATGCTCCTGCTGCTGTTGTGGAGTGACTCATTCAGCCCAGCTATGGCTGCAGGGTTTTGGTAGTACATGTTGTTTATGCCATTTATTGTGAAAATTCCGTCACAGTTCCTATGATCACTGTTTGATGGGTTTCATGGCTTTATTTTGGTGATTTCGAAAAGTGCATTGTTTTAGCCATGTTTGTTTGTTGTAATACAGAGTTAGACTGATGGCCTTGGTTGTTTGACTTGCATCCCACTGGGATTTTTGCACACAGCGTTGGTGTACGGTGTTTTTTTCTGCAATATTTTGCTGTCTTTTCTTGGATTTTCTGTTTGCACTCAGTCACATATTCCCTTTAAGATGTTTTTTTGTTCATGTTTTAGTTTTTTTTTGTTGCGGTTGCACCCGATTCAAGAGCCGAATGGCTCGCAGGGCTACACCTAATAAATGAACTTGAACTTGAGGCGACGCATGCCATCGGCTCCTGGTTTCGCTGTACGTCAAAGACCAAGGCGTTGCCGCAAGAGTCGACGGAGCGACTGACAACCGCACCTCCTTCGAGTGTGCAGATGCATCTCCTTGAGTGGTACCGATCGTACAACACCAAATGTAATTCTCAGCTAAATACAATTGTTGGGCTAGGTTAGTGTGGGTTTGGGTATCTCTAGTTGGCAGCTTTTTACTTAATATATGTCCATGTGCCTTTCTGTGTGTGTGTGTGTGGGGAGCGGTGGTGTAGCGGTTAGCGCGCTGCGCTACGAACCTGGCGACCCGGGTTCGATTTACGCTCACGGCAAACACCTAGTGACGATTATCTGAACCGGTCCTGGGCCTCCCCTGGGTCGACTCAGCCTCAAGTGAGTACCTCGTGCGATGTGTAAACATTGCCACGAGGGAGACAAAGCCGGCCGGGCGTGGTGCTGGCCACCCACCCCGTCGCGTGTCGTGCCGGCCTTTATAGGTGCTCGCTAACAGCACTTGCCCCAACAGTCTGTTAAGGCTACACGGTGGATCTTTGTGTGGTGGTTGGCACACTGCGCCACCCGACTTCGATGAGGTTCAATGCTCAACTGAAACACGAGTACATCCTAATACGAGGCCCACCAGTCAAAGTCAATTCACTACCATCTGAATGTGAAATTGCAATTATTGCTCTGGATCTGCATCAGCCACACGAAATAAGTCGACAGTGCCTGGTTATTCCCAGGCAGCCTTCCATCCAACTACTCACCAGGCTCAACCTCGAGTCATAACCTTACCGTTCTGGCCTCTGTATGTGAAGAAGGGGCATCGCCTGAATCGTCAACCATTATATCTGTTTTTACTTTTGAAAGGGCATTGTTATTGACGAATGTGTTGAATTTTTCAGATTCACCATAATGATCCGATTGAATCTGTGGCATCAGCAACCCTTGACCACCCAGCACAGCCGCACGCTTTAACAGTCGCGTGGCGTGCAAGCGTTTAGGGGGGGCCCATAATTATCGTTTGAGATCACGGGCACATATTCACAACAATCCCGACAACCGCCTTTACCGATCAGACGCGGCGTTTCGATTGCGACCACGCCAAAGCGCCGCCAGGACAAAATCACGGAAGGTCACAGTGACGACTGCCCCCGCAGCGAGGGACGCGTCCCTGACCCCGCACGGTCAACGTCGGAGGGCTCACCTTTCGGTAGCTCGTTGCTCTGAACGACGCCGAGGAAGGCGTGCAACATGGAGAACAGCGCCTTGTATCCTCCCTGGTCGAAGTTGGTGTCCGTCAGGTATCGTGCGTGACTCAGCGTCGGCGATGGCCCCGGGCCGACGCCGTCCTGCGGCTGGGTCGTGGCCCCCAAATCTCCCGGCGTGGTCGGCGTGGAACTGAACTCGGCCGAAGAGCCGGGGGCCATGAGGGCCTGCGAGAAGATCGCTGCCAGGAGCACCACGAGCGTCCGGCCGCGGACGCACGGAAGGCTCGCCGCAGCGCTCGGACAAAACGAAGCCATCGGCTTGCGGGTTTTGATTTTATTTGCCTTCCTTCCGTTCCTTGCTTACCTCCAAAACGGAACGAAATATCGGGACGAGTGCGCGGGAGTTCCTCGAGTTGCGGGATGCGCTCTTGCCGTCAACTCGGGGCAGCCGACGGAGAGGGGAGCGAGAGAGCGGTGGGTTAGAGGCAGGGTGGGTTGTGTGTTAGAGGCAGCTGCCGGACGCGTGCAGGTGAACGGTGACGTGGGGCGGTGGAAGATAGAATGGGGGAGTGGGTATCGGGCAAACGTGCGTGACGCATGACATTTACTGCAGGTGGTAAACTTTGGCATCCGATGAGTGGCTTGCTCACCTCGGGAAAAGCGCGCTGTTAATAGGTTAACGATTAGGACAATAAAATGACTGTCGCAAAGTCAAACTCTTAAGTAACTTTGCAGGATTAATTGGACGAGGTGCACTATACATTGTATGTGTACTTACCGCGTTCTCAGGATGATAATATGCGCCAGAATGTCAGATTCAAACTAAACTTGTTCCCCTGTGTCAACAAATCTGGTCTCACACACACACATAGCGCGGTCACCACATCTACGCCTCTATATCAGGAACGAAACAGTAAGACTTCTCCACAAATGTGGCTGTCTCCTGATGAAGCTAGTTGTAATTACTGGCGGAACGTCGTACTCGGTTTGTAATTGTCGTGGCTTGGCTCTCCGACAAACCGGTTAGTGCTGTACTAGTGACGAATTGGCCACGTTCTCGATTTAAAGCTTTCGTGATTTCAGGGATTCATCTTCTTGGTTCTTTCGGTAAAGTCACGTAGAATGGAAATAATAAAATAATAAAAATAAAACAATAATATTTTATTATGTTCTTTCGGTAAAGTCACGTAGAGTGGAAATAATAAAATAATAAAAAAATTTACATAATAATATTTTATTATGTTCTTTCGGTAAAGTCACGTAGAATGGAAATAATAAAATAAAACATTATAATATTTAATTATGTTTTATTTTTAAAACATAATAATATTTTATTATGTTTTATTTTTATTATTTTATTATTTCCATTATACGTGACTTTACCGAAAGAACCAAATAGATGCGACGTTCTGTTTACGTGACAACCCTTACTAGTTGGCTGTGTCGGGTGGTGGCGGGTTTAACGACACATTTAGATATTTACGCAATCTAACCCTAAAAAATATTTTATGGATGTTTTGGTCGCGACAACCTACGTGTTAAACACACATAGCTAATGGATTACAAATTGCACCCCCAACGTTTGTTTATCGATACAGGTGCAGCCTATGCATCTTATAATCCGAAGATAGTGCTCAATTTATAGAACATCTCTATATTTTAGTGAATCTAAGTAAAGTTCACTGTTCTTGCTACATAACAGAAAATCCAGTCTTCTTGGTTCTTTCGGTAAAGTCACGTAGAAGGAAAATAATAAAATAATAAAAATAAAACATAATAAAATAATTCTCACGACGTTTCGGCCACAACGCAAGCAGCCGTCTGTCTGGAAAGACAGACCTGTTCTTCACCTGAGGACGGCTGCTTGCGTTGTGGCCGAAACGTCGTGAGAATTATTTTATTATGTTTTATTTGTATTATTTTCCTTCTACGTGACTTTACCGAAAGAACCAAGAAGATGAATCCCTGCAGTCACGAAAGCTTTAAATAGAAAATCCAGTGTTTGCAGAGCTTACATGAAAGCAATGTTGGTAAGAATGAATAAGCACTCTCTCAAATGAGCCTATGAAAAACATATACAATTGCTTAGTCATAAACAAATTATCTTATCAATCAACGTATATGTGCCTGTCTATTGCAGTTATAGATAACTCAAATTAATCAGATGTTAAGGCTTTGTTAACACGGGATATTTAGAAGTAGCTGAGTGGCTGTGATGTCTAATTTTGTGTCAGAGCACAAAGATAGAACAGCTGAGATAATCTTAAGATTGATCTTCATACAACTGCCTCTGATTAAATTGGGTTTCTCAAGTCTAGCAAGTTTTATGGTTGTATGCATCTGGTCACCGATGACTGCACGAAATAAAACCATCTTGTATATTTCTCACTTCACATCCGATGTGTATTATTTAAGTGCCAACCACTTTCAAACGTCATTGTGATATCCATGCAATACGCGATTCTGTAGCAGAGCGTGTGAGAATGTACAGCGGTGCTCGCAGAGATAACAACGAACAATTTATGGGGTCTCAGAAGGTGTCAGTTTGGTACCAGTTAAAAGGGTAAAAACCTACTATCATATTTTGCCACTGGTAAAAGAGATCTCATAGTGTCTCAGAAGTCGTTCTCTAGTGTCTCCTTCCAGAGGCCGATCTCTAACATAGAGTTACGTGACAACGCTTTGTGTGAGACTTCCAAATGCAACATTTCTTCATCTCATAACGCGACACTGACATCACGTTTGGAATGTAAGTGGGGGTAATAATACGTATTGTTTCATGGGGTTGGGGGAAAGTTATAATTTGCCTCAGCTTGGGTAGAAGGTGACTGCTGTCCTGATGAGTAATGCATCTGAACTTCACTTGGATGGACATTTACATCTTTTTGGTTCTTTCGGTAAAGTCACGTAGAGGGGAAATAGTAAAATAAAAATAAAACATAATAAAATAAAATTCTCACGACGTTTCGGCTGCTTGTGTTGTGGCCGAAACGTCGTTAGAATTTTATTTTATTATGTTTTATTTTTATGTTATTATTTCCCTTCTACGTGACTTTACCGAAAGAACCAAGAAGATGAAACCCTGCAGTCACGAAAGCTTTAAATCGAAAATGGGCATTTACACTTCTTTAAAATGTACCATCTCATTCTGTAAACAAAAAAGTGCGTGGTTAGCGCTTAAAAACACAAACCTTGACGTGTCACGCTTTTGACCTTCGCACAATCAATTTATTGAAAGGTTAAGGCGCAGCCCTGCAATGTCTCGCCAACGCCACTGCTGGTGGCAGGGCCTCCCCTCGAGAAGGAGCTCGTTCGAGGGAGTCCCTGTGGAATATATTTCACCGAACTCTTCCACCCTCGCCACATGTCTTGGAAGAGGTGGGAGTTCCCACACTTTGCCCCACCACACGCAACCTGCCCACCGACTCCCCACCGGTGTAACCCAGTTGCACCGTTGGGGCCCACCGCAGAGGTGCAGGGGGAATTGATCATTTTTGCACCGCAGAGTTTCAACTTGCGCGCCGGAAGAGGACATCGAACCGATGACCTCTGGATGTGCAAGTCCACGTGGCTCACCGTTGCACCGCGGCAGGGTCCCCACCATGGGAAAATATATATCTATACGGTCACCTTAGTGGACTTTCCCGACAATCTCAGGTTTCTATTCTTGTATGTGGCAATATGTTCGGGAGATAAACGGCCACCTTCAAAGTCTGCCACGAGAGGGCTTCAGCAGAGATAATTCCGTGTTGTTTTGCTGTGCCTCCTCCGTTGAAGGAGTGCAGACGACAATGCTTCACTATACTGTCCCACGTTTGGATTAGCCTGTGGCTGGTGTTTTTTATATTGTGTATCAGCCTTGTTGACGTTCTTATGCGTTTGATGGCCCCACCACCAGTCCCTTCGAGGGATGTCAAAGCCAGGAGGAGGTGCAATGATAATGGGGTCACGAATGAGGAGTTTGTTCCGGACGTCTGCGTTGTTCCACTCTGTTCGCTCAGCAGCAACAGAAGCGGTTCTTCCGGATCTGGTTGAGAATCTAGGATGGTGACAGCAGCAGCAGTGGCATCAGCAGCGTAATCCCAGAAAGGATGGCTTCTGGACTTGAATCGGCGGTGAGAAGACGTCGGTGAGGTCTTGGTTGATGGGAAGGTGGTAGTCGTCGTCGTCAGGAAAAAAAAGGTGTCAACTCCCTCGCAGTTGTGCGCGATGTCCCTGCGGACATTCGGAGCCAGAATATTCGCCAGAAGAGGCAGCAGGCCCGGAGATCAGTGTTGGCTTCAGTGCTAGCGTTACGATTTGCAAAATGCAGTCACAGGTAAAGCACGTCATATCGGCAGTGTAATCAGCAAGGCGTGCAGTGCACGTTTCACTATTATAAATACACTTAACAAAAATAATCTACGTAAATTGATATTTTTTCTAGCACACATCAGACTATTACCGCATAGTAATAGTCTGATGTGTGAGTATAATTTAAGTGCCGTACGTGAATTTATATTCAGAGGAGTTTGCTGTTGAAACTTGGTTTTTATTTTTTTATCTGGCATGATAAAGATCACTTACTTTCTGCAGAAGTGCCAGTTTTAGTTTTTGAACAAATGGGACTCTAAAAGATGTTTGTGGTAGTGAGATTTCAATCACTAACTAACTTCTATAAAGTGTCTACTGTGACGTTCATTTCATGTTTTATGTATAAACGTGCATTCATTTGTCAACCTACTGCTGGTAAAACGATATCCCCGTTCTGTTTGGGTCATGAGTGCTCTTTGACCATACTTCACCCTTCTGGTCAATGGTTCCGATATCGCTCGCGAGCTCATGTTAGCCCTGGCGTGCAATTCATTAGTCATGGTGCAAAGTCCAAACAATGAGAATACAACTGGTTTATATGTGTATATAAAGCAGTTGTGAAGGGGTTCATGGACTTATATCTTAGCCTATATACACTTTGCAAAGTAATAAAGAAATACAAGCATAGCGATGGTTAAATTACATGCAGGATTTCAGAAAAGTCATCATCCGTCCTTAAAAAATAGTTTTTCGACAATAGTGTAAACTGTGTGGTAGAAATGTTGACAATATAGCGCATCTAGAATTGTTATGGTGAAAAAAACCGAAGAGATAGGTTGATCTTCAACATTGCATCGGAAGATCGTTCGAAAGCTCCCTCCAAGCTGCTGGAAATCACGCGGGACTCTCTGACACCTCGATGTGTGTCACCGATGCCACGGTGAACACGTGGAGGTTGTAGAGGGATGAAACTCGTGCGACAAAATGTTCAAATTTCCGAATGCGCGCGCGAATGTGTGTGCGCGTCTCTATGGAGAGCAGTAGTGTTGTGGTTAGCGCATTGCGCTGTGAACTTGGCGACCCGAATACAATTCCCGCTCACGACTAATAGCAGTGTATTTGAGTCAGTCCTGGGCCTCTCCAGCCTGATATGTTAACTACCTCGCCTGGTATACAGGAGGTCGTGGGTTTGACCCCGACTCTGATGCTTGCTGTATATTTGGAGTTTGCGTGTCTCTCTATCTCCCTGTGGTCGAGTGGATTCTTCTCCGGGTCCTCCGGGTTTTTCCCTCCACATTTAGAAACGTGCATTTAGAGTAGTTTGGTTGCTGCCATAAATTTCCACGTGGTGTGCCACTTTGTTGAACTATGATTTGTGGCCAGGTCGCTTCTGAAAAATAGCTACAGTATATAGCTTACTTGGCCTTACCTGTTTAAAAAAAAACGTGTTGTTTTAGTTTTTAAATGAGTATCTGCTGCGGTGTGTAAACATCAGCGACCACAGGCCGTTATCACTTTAGGCGACGTGTCCTGGCAAAGGCAACTTGCTCTTAACAGAGGTGTGGACTCGAGTCATGTGACTTGGACTCGAGTCAGACTCGAGTCATGAATTTGATGACTTGCGACTCGACTTGGACTTGCATAACAATGACTTTGTCCCACCTATGAGATGTGGACTCGAGTCATGTGACTTGGACTCGAGTCAGACTCGAGTCATGAATTTGATGACTTGCGACTCGACTTGGACTTGCATAACAATGACTTTGTCCCACCTCTGAGATGTGGACTCGAGTCATGTGACTTGGACTCGAGTCAGACTCGAGTCATGAATTTGATGACTTGCGACTCGACTTGGACTTGCATAACAATGACTTTGTCCCACCTCTGGCTCTTAAAGACACTCGAGACAATCCGTTTCACTCGCTTTTGTTGTCTAATCCACGTGTTCCTCTCTCAACCTCTCAGTATAATTCCCATGCATGCATCTCTACGTGCTCCTTTTCTTTAAACTCTCATCTTGTACGACATTTGCTTTGCCAAAGTTTAAAGAGTCCACGTTTCCTAATGCATATGTCATAGCAGGTGATAGGCGCTTCTAATTTCATCGTTGCTTTTCATTAGGGGCCGTCCATAAATGACGTCACTCGATTTTGGACGATTTTTGACCCCCCCCCCTTCGTCACACGACGTCACAAAAAGTCAGACCCCCCCCTCAAATATGACGTTACAAAGCTCTGCCTCCCCCCCCCCAAAAAAGACCATGCTTCAAATCGCTTTAAACTATTGTCATTGTAGTGCGTATCTAATGTGCCGCTGCACTCTGATGTTGTAAGAGAAAACCTTTATTTTAAAGCCCATTTTATTAAGCAGAACGTGTTGTCTATATTTATTTAAAGATGCGCATTTTAATGTGACGTCACATTTCTCAACCCCCCCCCCCCCTCGTCACACATCGTCACAAATATCTGACCCCCCCCCCCGCCCCCCTAGGTGCGTGACGTCATTTATGGACGGCCCCTTATCAAGTTGAACTCTCAAATGAAACTCCTCTTGCGCCCGTCATTCCAAATCCAGTCCACTTTCATTAACTGCCCCTGGGTACCCTCCTCTTTTCCTCCTCTTTTCCTTCCCCCGGACCTCTGATTTTCCTTCCTCCGCACATGCGGTACGAAAGAAGTTCAACACACACACACGTACGTACTCTGGTGCATCGCTCAGTTGTGTCCTTCCATCACAGATATCTTCACTGGTTGAGCAACCATAGGGATGAGATAAGCTTGCAAGTTTCGCAATGCTTAACTTCACACATTGACAAGGAAGTAACGGCTAACACACACACTCTGCAGTCCCTTTCTCACCATAAAAAAAAACATTATCGTGTAAACCAATTGTTTGCTGATGAAGCTGACTTGACTGCGGTGAACAAATCACGCAACACGCCACACGTTCGCCAAGAACACTGTCGCCATGGACGGAAATCAAATATAACATGCGACGTTTCTGGCAATGGCCCTTTTTCGCATCACCCGCCTTATAAACTCGTCCCGGGACATGCGAAAGGAGAAGCTTTTTGTAAGACTCGAGCGAGCAAGACACTCCAGCCGCTCGTCACCCGAGTGTGGATTTCCCCGGGATGGGCTGCATCGTGTTGAGTCGCTCTTCTTAATTCTCTTCGGCACCTGAAGATGCCCGCCCGCAGCAGCGGTGCGTGGTGAACGCGTTGCGAGAAGACGAGCTGGCAGTTAACCCGAGCGGTGAATTGGCAGAGTTCCAAACCTTCCACGGAAAAACTTGGGCAACCCTGAACTGCTTGAGAAGATATCTAGGGCGCCACTCGAGATGTTAACTACCTCGCCTGGTGTGCAGGAGGTTGTGGGTTCGATTCCAACCCTGGCGCCTGCTGCTGTATATTTGGAGTTTGCGTGTCTCTCTCCCCGTGGTCGCGTGGTTTTTTTCTCCGGGTCCTCCGGTTTTTACCCTCCAAATTTAGAATCAACGTGCGTTTAGAGTATTTGGCTGCTATATATTTCCATATGATGATAAGCCATACTCTTAGGTTTTTTCGGTAAAGTCACGTAGGTAAAAATAAAAAGAAATAATTATAATAATAATACAAATAAAAATAGAAATAAAATAATAAATCACGACGTTTCGGAGGCAACACAAGTCTCCGTCATCAGGTGGGACCGTCACAGCTAAATTTACCTACGTGACTTTACCGAAAAAGATCTAAGAGTGTGAATCCTTGCAGTCACAAAAGCTTCAAATCTAGAAATTATAAGCCACTTCGTTGAGCTATCGTTTGTGATAGCCAGTTCGCTTCTGAAAAGAGCGATACAGCTCAGTGGTGCCTTACCTGGCAAAATAACAAAAACATACTCTAAATACTGTACTGGAAGATGTAGCCACTTGCTGCACAAGCGGAGAAGATCAAAGCCTGGAGCCCAACGCGGTGTTTAAAAAAAAAGCACTTTGCTCTGTAATTCCCGTGCGGCGATCTCATTCGGCGCGACATCGCCCATTCGGGCTGGAATTGGCCTTCAGCTACGTTTAAACAATATCCACGACATCTCCATTCGCACGTCGCCCGACGCAGAGAGGAAATCCATAACTAATTATATCAGCCGGTTAATGCACCCGTTGCAATTTATAATCGTAAAAGCACATTTTAATGTTCCAGTGTTGGCCGCGGTTACAAAGAAAACTACTAAACGAAAACAATTTCTGTCAAATAGACGTTACATTGCCTTCGTGAGCAGACTTTTACACTGTTTAAAATCTAAACATTTATCTTCAGAAAAATCATACGACCGCATGCTGGTGTCCTTTCGTATTTAGTTGACACTGCTTCAGTTAGAATGACAACATCCCACACTTTGATTAACGTGCAAAGACAACGATGATTCGTGTAGCCTTCATTGACTCTTGTGTAAGTGCTGTTCGTGAGCAGCTATTAAGGAAAGCACGGCCTACAAAGCACTCGTGTGGCTTAGCACCATTCCCGACCACTTTTATCTGCCCATTGCTGATGATTGTCCACTGCATTGAGTACTCATTTAAGGCCCAGATAACCAGAGAGAAGCCTAGTTTAGGTTTCATTACCACTTTTCATTGACATGAGCCTAAGCCAGGATTCATACTTTCCAGATTCGCAAAGCACAACAACAACAACAACAGCAACCACCATTTGCCACGAAGTGACGGCAACGTAACCGCACAACTTGTGGCAGGCTAGGTGCACTTTGAGGCTAATTGAAATATCGAAGACTCGCTGGCTGGAGGTGACGGGACAGATACAGATACCAATTGTTGAATTGAGAGAGATGATAACGGAGGGTGGATAATCATCGGCCACAACAACGAGCCCATAACAGATTTGTTAGGGTAAGTGATCTTGGCGAACACCGAGGGGGTGAGTGGCCAACACCACGCCCGACCGCCTTTGTCTCCCGAGTGGGGATTCTTACACACCGCACCAGGTACTAATTTGAGGCTGAGTCGACCTAGGGGAGGCCCAGTACCGGCTCAGATAATCGTCACTGGTGTTGGCCGTGAGCGGGAATCGAACCGCTCTCCATCTCTCTCGCAGACACAGACGCGCGCACAGCCACAATGAATAAATGTTACAAATGAATAGTGCATGGCCACTTGATAATACAAGTTTAACGTTTCCTTTCAAACGGTGAAGAGTCTTACGGGTAATAAAGTGACTTGAGATTGCTGCTGCTGCTGCTGAATAGCAACCGCTGAGTAATGACACATTTGCATTGTGCAACAGTTCCCACAGGGTTTTTTTTTTATTACGAGTGACTGTGGACTTGCAACCATTGTGCACCACAGGTCCAATGGTACTTAAGACGCATTTACTACCGATGTCAGCATCATCACGACATCCATCACCGTACGTCACAATGTTGGCACATCACTGACCCCGGTAATTTGCATAAAGTTTGTGACATTGCTCGGTGTGGCTGCAAGGACACAGATCAGTTCAGGCCGGGGGAGAGCAAGGGGGGTAGAGGAGGCATGGATCGCGCTGTCTCTATGCAAAACAGGTGCCCCATATTGCACCATTTTATTACACGCTTTTTTTCACTCACTCAGTCTGTTGTTGTATCCTCAAATCTTGTAACTCAATTGTTACCCACTTCCCAATGTGGCATCGACTGCAAACTTGGTATACTTATGTCATACTGATGACAATACTACATTCTATCATAAAAAAAAAAAATTAAACATTCTTTTTTATATGTTATGTTTCAGCTTGGGTCTAATTGTCCACGCTCAACTGACGTTGGCTGTAATTGACCACGGCCCCTTACGTTATGGCAAACTTCGGGGCCACTTCCTGTAGTCGTGGAGTTTTTCCATTACTAGTACGGTACATTTAATTAAAGCTTGTTTAAAAAAAAAGTTTTTTTTATATTACCTATTTAACCTATCCTGCCCAATATATGAAAAACAATTCCACCGTAACCTACTTTCTCAATGAGTTTTCCCCGAATCGATTCCAAATGCCAAGAAAACCTCAGATTTTTGTGTTTGTTAATATTGCATTTGTTTACCCAGGAGAGAGCCTCACGACTCATTTTTAGCAGGGTCTTGGCCAAGTATTTGTTGCAGTTGGAGGGGGGTGGCAATGCATATTCCAGTGGAGTGCCGTAAGGTCTCAGAGTACGCGACCGACTCCCCCCCATCAATCCCGACACTTTGTGACTCGTGATATCGCTGCCCGCGCACGGAGCGGGAAGCGAGGAGTCAAATCACGCGGACGTGGATTTAAGGGCTTGCAGCGATATCGCCCGCGCAAGAAACGAGTCCAAACAAATCTCTAGTGATCTAATAAAGTGTGAATAATAATAATACTAATTACTGCTGGCCGCTCTCCGGATGACGTGATTGCTAAGCTCCAGAGTGATTTCAACAAACTACAACATCAGCTAGTTGCTCTTAAACTAGTCCTAAATCCTGCCAAAACCAAGGTGCTATGCTTCTCACCAGGACTAAAGCGGGAAGTTATTTTCCCCAAATTACATTCCTTAAATAATGATCAAATAGAGCAAGTTAAGATCTATAAGTATCTTGGGATCATCCTGGATTCAAAACTGAATTTTGAAGATCACATTGATTATATTGGGAAAAAGACAAAAATTAAAATTGGTTTTCTATATCGACACAAGCACTGCTTCCCCTCTATGTTCCGTTTGGAATTGATTAAAGCTACCATACTGCCTCTACTTGATTACTGTGACATTGTTTATAAATCAGCCCCAAGTACTGTACTGAAGAAGCTTGACTCAATGTATCACTCGGCCTTAAGATTTGCATTGAACTGCCCATATAGGACTCACCACTGTGACCTCTACATTGGGTCAAACTTAACATCTCTGAATGTTCGACGGCTTGTGCACCAGATCTTATTTATTCATGATGTACTTGCAAAAGAATCTGCAGATTACCTGCTGGATCTCATCTCTGTTTCAAAGAACAAATTTGGCCTAAGGTCTACACTCATTTACCAGCTTAATATTCCCTATTGCCGTACATATACTGGAGGAAGGGCCTTTGCTATTGATGCCCCCAGGGTCTGGAATGCTGTTGCCAATAAATTGAAACTTGAGTCACTACCTATGAGATCTTCACTCAAAACTGCTCTAGAGGAGTTGTACACCCCTAGCTGCCAGTGCTATTCAGTGACCTAAAATAAAATGTTTCGCTCCGGATGATCGCTACAAAGTATGACCTGTGTTTTGATTCAGTGTGCTGATCTTAAAGGTGGAGTGACTCATGCAGCCAGCTATGGCTGCAGGGTTTTGGTAGTACATGTTGTTTATGCCATTTATTGTGAAAATTCTGTCACAGTTCCTATGATTGCTTTTTCATTGCTTTCATGGCTTTATTTTGGTGATTTCGAAAAGTGTATTGGTTTAGCCATGTTTGTTTGTTGTAGTACAGAGTTAGACTGATGGCCTTAATCTAAGCTGTCTTGTGGTTGTTGTTGTTTGACTTGCATCCCACTGGGATTTTTGCACACAGCGTTGGTGTGCGGTGTTTTTTCTGCAATATTTTGCTGCCTTTTCTTGGATGTTCTGTTTGCACTTAGTCACATATTCACTTTAAGATGTTTTTTGTTCATGTTTTTGTTTTTTGTTTGTTGCGGTTGCACCCGATTCAAGAGCTGAATGGCTCACAGGGCTATACCTAATAAATGAACTTGAACTTGAACTTGAATAAAGTGTTCTATCTGACCTGAAAGCTACTGATGATTCGTGAAACGTTTACTGTAGAGTAATGTACTTTATTAAACATTCATGTACATTTATATAGATGTTATATACACTCTTACGTTTTCTATACTCCACTCGTACAGTAATATAGTAGTGTATAGTGATATAGTAGTGTATAGTAATATGGTATTGTATAGTAACATAGTAGTGTAGAGTAATATAGTATTTACATGCGAATCTCTCACATTAACATCACTAGCCCCAGCCACTTCTTTATGACCCTAAGGCTACACCCATTTCAAACCTTTTTAAACATTCTCCCTCAGCAGCAGACAACTGCTTTCCCACCTGATGACGGACGCTTGTGTTGCGCCCGAAACATCGTGATTTATTTTAATTTTTCTACCTACGTGACTTTACCGAAAGAACCAAAGGGTATGGATTCCTGCAGTCACGAAAGCTTCAAATCAAGATTAGTATAGTAGTGTTTCGTAATGTAGTAGTTTTAGTAATATAGTAGAATAGAGTAATATAGTAGTGTAATGTAATATCGTAGTATATAACAGTTTATTTCCATTTTATATACTAGACTCGTAAAGGCGAACCCCAACTTATGCGAATTCGCGCTTACGAGGTGGGATACATTTGCGGTGTCATTTTTTAAGATCCGGAAAATCTGAGCCACTCACGGCGGCACGCGACGGCCTTCCTCTTGCGAACGGCGTCGTGGCATCTGTGACGTCCACCGTGAGGCACACCGCACGGCGTAGTGGCGGCTACTACACACAGACCGCGGTATTCACCAGGGCGGCCGCTGGATATTCCAAACCGTGAAGCTCTCCTAAGGGTAGCGCAGTTCACTGCTTTAAACTAGCCAATTGGTTTTCTTATTTTTTCACATCAAACTTCTAAACAGTTATGAGAAGTTTGTATTCATTATAAATGCGTAAATATTTTCAGCTATTTAGTACGAAAATGCACTGGCCTTTCATGAACTTTCTGTGAATAGTTTTGCTTTTGACCCACATCACGGCCATGAATTTTTACGAAAACATTACCGCACCAAATTCACGGCCTCGGTCATCATTCATCACCCTTCGTTGTCACGAGCTGTCATACTATTCTTGCATATGACGGCACACATATGTTCAGGAGCTAAATGCCAATTTCGAGGTCTGCTGGTCACGACGAGAGGGCTTCAGGAGAGAGAGAGAGTGAGTTCGTGTGCTCTTGCTGTTCCTCCTCCTCTGTTGCAGGAGCGCAGACCACAGTGGGTTTACTGTGGTGGTCCGTAGCTTGGGTTGCATGGTTACAACTGCTCTACTGTGGCCTGCTTACAATTTTCCATCGTATTAACTCGTATACGTTGGTGCGTTCCAGTCTAAGCACCTGTGATTCATCATCAAACTATGTTCTCAAGTGTCGCGGGATGATGGTCTCTACCGGGTCTTTAATTACTGCGCAGATTAGCCAATATGCCGGAAGCATACCCATGCCTGTAGACACGCTTTAAACTACAAGTGTTATCTCACCAGGTAAGTCCTACTGAGCTCTTTTTCAGAAGTGACCTGGCCACACAAACGACAGCTCAACAAAGTGGCTTAACACATGCTCATTTATAGCAGCCAAATATTCTAAACGCATGTTTGTTTTTTAATGTGGAGGCAAAAACCGGAGGACCCGGAGAAAAATCCACGCGACCACGAGCGAGACACGCGAACTCCAAATATACAGCAGCAGGCGTCAGGGTCGGGATTGAAACCACAACCTCCTGCATATCAGGCGAGGGAGTTAACATCTCGCCACCATGCCACTGTATAAGGCTGTGGTGCTTGTCCAATGCTAAATGCCCTTTGAGTCCCACCTAGAGTGACAAAGGTTCTTTGGCAGGAGGTCACGATACAAACCCAGGTGCTGTGAGGCAACAGACTGAGATGACCGGCAGATACAATTAGAATGTTAGAACCTTCGCGATTGTTTTAGCTCCACAGATGTGTGTGTGTCGAATGAACGATCTTACTATCATTCACTTTTGAAATTAAACAAAACATCCCACGGAGAATCGACAAAGCACAGAGCATTTATTGCAAAATTTAAGTTAGAGTTACAAAATACTGCACTTCCATCGCATGCACCCAAATACAAAATATACAAATGTAGTTTCTTTAAGGCAACTGCTTTGCAAATCACACAGTAAACGTACTATCCTTTATACAATGCTTAGGCTATGTTACATTATATATGTATGTACATTACAGTTATAAAAGGCAAAGGTGCAGCCCTGCAATTGCTTTGCTCACGCCACTTGCTGCCAGATTATCCTCCACTATAGGGAGCTCTAGAGAGTGCCGAAAAGAGAATGGCGTTCTTTCGTCCAATCTTCCACGCTAAACACGGCGCCTTGAAATGTTGCAAGAGGTGTGAGTAGCCACGCGTTGTACCCTCTACGGATTGACTGGCTGTGCTGGTCCCATTCACACCGACTGTATGTGTGTGTTTGTTGAACTTCTTGCGTGCATACTCTTACGTTTTTTCAGTAAAGTCACGTAGGTAAAAAAAAAAAATCAATATGTATTATTTAAATATTTGATTCCTATTATTATTTCTATTATTTATTCTTTATTTTATTTTTTACCTACGTGACTTTACCGAAAAACCTAAGAGTATGAATCCTTGCAGTTACGAAAGCTTCAAATCTAGAATTCTTGCGTGCAGTTTCGTAGCCGACCGTGCTGGTTGGGACAGCGTCGGAAGAATTTAAGAAGCATTGTACCGTCGTCTCAACTGCCGCGCAAAGAGATCGAACTTGGTGACCTCTGAATTTGCAAGTGCAGCGAGGTCACGTTTACTCCACGGAAGCATCCCGATTACTGAAATAGCCGAGGTTTAATACCACGCAAGGCAGAAGTTTATTTATTTTTTAATGAAAATCGCATCCACGTGAGTACGTTTGCTTTATATAAACCAGCACATTAGGGGTGTGATTATTCATCGATTGATATCGATTATTAAGCTTGAGGATGCATTCAACAAATCGCATGTGTAATAACTAACGCCTGTCAATTTGTCGAGCATAGTTTACAGCTGATTGTCAATAGAGACTGCTGGGCGAAGGCCTACTTCTGATTAGGACGGTGGGCTACGAACGGAGCGAAAGAATTTCAACATAGCATGCGTACATCATTCCTTCACTCAGCTCATTCGCACGTGGCACGGTGAATCCGTTACACGGCGAGAGACGGCGACGCTTTGGGAGGAAAGCTTCGTCCAGCAGTGGACAGATCACGGCAGCTGACGACGAAGCGAGGCTAATTCGGCGAATCGCCGAGCGGCTGAATCGCTCCACACCTCTGCGACGCGTCGGTACGGAATCCAGCCTCACAAACTTCGGAAAGGGACATCAGAAAGTTGGCCGACAATACGGTACAATTCTAGATTTGAAGCTTTCGTGACTGCAATGATTCATATTCTCAGGTTTTTTCGGTAAAGTCACGTAGGTAAAAACATTAAAATTAATGAAAGTAAAATAAAACAAAACAAAATAAAATTCACGACGTTTCGGAGGCAACACAAGTCTCCGTCATCAGGTGGGACCGTCACAGCCGAATTAGCTGCATCAAGTGAAGCAATGATTCAAGATGTAATCCCTTATAAGCAAGTTGAAGGGAGGTGGAGAGGGGGGAGAGCTTATCAGGCTGTGGTAGCCAATGAATGGAAACGTATCGGGAGGGAGGAGGAGCGGTGATCAAAGACTGCACGCAGTGCTCAACACAATGAATGGAGACGTGTCGGGACGGAGGGCGAGCGGCGATCAAAGACTTGATCTGATCCCATCTGTGAAGGATGTCGTTCCTGACTTACAGTATCCTGGAGTCTACAAATTGAGTTGCATTTGTGGTGATTGCTACATTGGAGAAACAAAACGTCATGTTGCTGATCGTGTCCGCGAGCACAAGTCAGATCTGAAACACGGCAGAACTGATTCTTCGGCCGTTGCTGATCATTGCTACAACTCGGCGGGCTCTCATGAAATTGTCTTTTCCGAGACCAAGGTTCTCTGCAAACCTCCGGGCTACCATCAAAGGTTTGTACACGAAGCCATACAAATATACAAACACAGACATAATTTCAACCGTGATGATGGGTACAAACTCAGTAATCACTGGAAAGATGTTATTAACCACGCAAAAAATACTTAATTACACTTTTTGGACCATCTTATCTGACAGGCACTATTTTAATTTACTTCACCGAGTGTTAACATCCACAGTGTTTAACAGTAATCTCTTCATTGTTCTTTGATCACCGCTCGCCACGTTTCCATTCATTGTGTTGAGCACTACGTGATGTCTTTGATCACCGCTCGCCCTCCGTCCCGGCGCGTCTCCATTCATTGTGTTGAGCACTGCGTGCAGTCTTTGATCGCCGCTCGCCCTCCGTCCCGACACGTCTCCATTCATTGTGTTGAGCACTGCGTGCAGTCTTTGATCACCGCTCCTCCTCCCTCCCGATACGTTTCCATTCATTGGCTACCACAGCCTGATAAGCTCTCCCCCCTCTCCACCTCCCTTCAACTTGCTTATAAGGGATTACATCTTGAATCATTGCTTCACTTGATGCAGCTAATTCGGCTGTGACGGTCCCACCTGATGACGGAGACTTGTGTTGCCTCCGAAACGTCGTGAATTTTATTTTGTTTTGTTTTATTTTACTTTCATTAATTTTAATGTTTTTACCTACGTGACTTTACCGAAAAAACCTGAGAATATGAATACGGTACAACTTTTTTTTTATAAGCAGCCTTACATATTGTTGTGAAAACTCGTCACATTGTTACACTGCACATTTAATAACAAAGAAAAAAGTTTTAATGAGAACTACAGCAGGTAAGCAGTCAATGCAGATTGACTCGGCTAAATCATAATAACGTAACAAAAAAAATACATCTTAAACATGGTAAAGTCACAGCCCTGAAACGGCTTGCTCGACCCACTACTGGTGAACAAACCTCAGCAAGAGGGAGCTCTCGATAGTCCCCTGGAGAGGATCTCCATGCTGCTCAGATGTCTCGGAGGAGGTGGGATCACCCAACACTTTACCCCCCACCAGAGGTCGCAACCGGGTACCCGATAATCGTACCCTACCCGATACCCGGCTACCCGTACCCGGCCGGGTACGGGTACCCGTTTGCGACCCTGGTGCGGCCGGGTACGGGTAAGGAATTAAAACCCGTTTGCGACCTCTACCCCCCACCACACAGAAGTTGCCAATAGACGAACTGGCGACCGCTAGGTGGCATGAGCAAAGAATATTCAGCTCGACAGCTGAACTTGCAAACTGACTAGGCGAGTGCAACATCAGCAACCATGGGCTGCCCCCTGTTGGATGAAGGCACTCACGGGGCGAGACTGAAGCCCTATCAATGGCACGAACCGAGGACCAACTTTAGGGCAGGACGGCAATACCCCGATTTACGTCGCCCCCTTTAGCGTCGTCTCGCAAACACGTCGTCACTTTATCATCGACACGGCTACTACCCGACTTGCGTCGCACTCACGTCGCTGGCGGCACCGTCCGTTCCTTTCTCGTTACCCGTCGCCTCTCAGCCTTTGCCTCCACCACCACCACCACCACCACCTACTCTGTCAATTGCTTCGATTTACGTCGCGTCGATATTCGTCATTGCGCCTTTCAGGAACGCATCCCCGACGTAAACCGGGGAGTTACTGTACTACCGACGAATTTTTGTTGCACGTTTTTGAAAGTCGGGACACAATAATGAAATACCTACGCCGTCAGATGGATCGTCACTATTTGGGGGTCACTCCATTGACATGTAAATGTATTCTATTTATTGCGGTGATATGAATCCAAAACATATCAATAACAATTAGCAGCGCTTTAGCCAATCTTTAGACGGGAAGACGGCCTCCCATTGCTGCGTCAGTCATGGGGTTTATTTGGCCATACTTCACCACGCTGGTTGGTGTGGGTCTTTGGAGGGGATGGGACCGGTTCATATAGAATTCGCCACTGATGTTAACCGTGGTCGGGAATCAAACTCAGTCATATTGCTGGGTTAAACGAAGCATAACGAACGCGCAACCGCGCCACCTGATTCAAACATACTCTGTGGGAGGCACGTTGTACAGGGCGGCTCAAATGTCTGGTGAACCCCATGTAATTCTCTTAATAAGTAAGGTTTGTTTAAAACAGACATGACTATTCAAAAGGGGGGGGAGAAATGATAGGGGTCAGTTAATTGGTGGGGGGGGGGCGGTCACAAGACATGTGGACCATCCTGTTGACGTAACTTTACTGTAGAATAGTTGTACATGCCGTGGGCAATTTCATCAACTCACCTGCCAAATGATCTAAAGTACAAAACAACACGCAACCTTCTTTAAGCCGAGAAAGCAGCAGGTAAATCCATCGCACGGAATTCCACACAAAAAAACAACAATAGTTGTTGTTGAGCCACTTGAGGTTTCTCAGATTTCTTTGGCCCTGGAAGTGTCACGGCTTTTCGCGATCCCGAAGTCACGCGGTCGATCCCTGTTTTGTGCAAATCCATCGCCTCTTGAGCGGTGAGTTTGGGCTTTTCAGTGTTGTCGATTTAAAACAATCACAACCCTTCTTCTTGGTTCTTTCGGTAAAGTCACGTAGAAGGGAAATAAAAATAAAATAAAAAAATAAAACATAATAAAATACAATTCTCACGACGTTTCGGCCACAACTCAAGCAGCCGTCCTCAGGTGACGAACAGGTCTGTCGGAAAGACAGCGTCTGAATCCGACAGACCTGTTCTTCACCTGAGGACGGCTGCTTGCGTTGTGGCCGAAACGTCGTGAGAATTATTTTACTATGTTTTATTTTTATTATTTTATTATTTCCCTTCTACGTGACTTTACCGAAAGAACCAAGAAGATGAATCCCTGCAGTCACGGAAGCTTTAAATCGAAAAATCACAACCCCTGCCAATTCGCTGGGTTGCGTTGCGAGGTCCCTGAGCGCCGCCTCGTGGTGAACACCGGAGTTGGTTCGCACGTTCCGATTCCAATGAGGGCACCCCCCTCCCCCCCCCCCCCACGTATGTTGAACTTCTTTCACGCCGTACGTAGCCATCAGAGGTGCGGTTGAACGACGACATGCTAAACGCATAAAAATCAGTTCTAAATAAATGAGTTTTCAGTCCAGATTTAAAATCGTATGGCTCCAGTGGCTTCCTTATATCGGAAGGAAGAGCGTTCCTGCGGCCACCGTCTTTGATCGATGGCCAGCCAAGAGCCGCCACCGCCACCGCTGCTGCTGTTGCGAGGAGGCCCCGAGTTGGCGTGGTGGTGTACGCTCCTCGGTGAGGTCGGAGAGGCGTTGCGCTCCATCTGTAGCGAGCACTTTGTGTGCAAAAATGTGGGGCCAAGGCAGCTAAGACCCCCCCCCCCCAAACCATCAGTTCAGTCCATTTATTAGGTGTAGCCCTGTGAGCCATTCGGCTCTTGAATCGGGTGCAACCGCAACAAACAAAAACATGAACAAGAAAACATCTTAAAGTGACTACGCGCAACAGAAAAATCCAGGGAAAAACAGCAAAGTCTTCCAGAAAAAGCACCGCGTATCAATGCTGAGCTCAAACACCTGTTGCCCCGTATTCTTTGGTTCTTTCGGTAAAGTCACTTAGAAAAAATGATAAAAGTAATAAAACAGTGAGCGTATTGGCAGTCTATAATATGGACTGTAGCCTGGTAGGCTGTAGCTTGGTTTTTAAGCTGGTGAGCGTACTGGCAGTCTATAATGTAGACTGTAGCAATGGTTATTAAACTGAACCCGAGTGAGCGTACTTGCAGTCTATAATGTAGACTGTAACAATGGTTATTAAACTGAACCTGAGTGAGCGTACTGGCAGTCTATAATGTAGACTATAATGTAGACTCCTTATGTGGGGGGGGGCGGGGGGTGAGGAGGGGGAGCGGGGTGGAGGGGGGGGGGCGGGGGTGGGGGGGAGGGCGGCGGAGGGGGCGGGTGGGGAGGGGGGCGGGGCGTTGAATATTTTGTGTATCTCACCACGTGACAGTCAGCTCAGGTCGAAATTTAGCCCTGGGAAAGACTCAGCACTTTGGATTACATTTCGGGTCGTTAAATAGTTAAAATCATAATTGCCGTACAATATTGGAACAAGTGTGCAAAATTTACTTTCAAATGTGCTTTGAAGTCACGAAATTAATTTCAATAAATACCACACAATCGTTAATGCTAACTTGTGGATGTATACATTAAAGCCTTTTAATTTTAACATACACATATACTCTAGGAGTACCTTCAATGGCTTTATAAAAATGTGGGGTTTGATTAGCGGGTGTCAACAATTGTTTTATATATATCTTAAACGTATTCAAAACAATATCGAGATCTATGCAGGAAAAGCAGTAGCCCTTCGTCTTTGGTATATTCTGATAATTGTTCGTGATTAATTTTGCACGAATAATGACACACTTAGTCAACTCTGGGATGCTTCATCGAGTCTCAACACTCTTCAGCGTCCCCGGTGGGTGGGGGGGCAGCGTCACTGCTGCCGTGTCTCCCGACGGAGTCATTTGCGGGTAATTCTTCTCATTTGGCTAATTTGGGCCGTGACGCCGGCACTAGAGGCCCGCCCTTTGTAAAATAATCTCACGGGGGGGGGGGCGGCGGTCTTTCAACGTCCTCTGCAACCGAGGCAACGAACCGGCGGAGCAAGAAGGTCGTGACCTGAGCACAAAGGTCGTGACCTTTGTGTTGTTAAGTCTGAGAGCCCTCGCACCTCGTCCAAAGCGCGGAGGTCAAACGCGATCGATGGCAAGCTGGCCGTCAGTAGGAGGCCACTCAGCACTGTCGAAGACACAAGCAACAGTTAGTTGTCTGCGTTCATTTCTCTCACCTCGTGAAAAAAAAACGATTGACATGACTCTGCTGTATATACACTGTGCATATTCTTGCTATATAACTATATGTATTCTAGAACAAATGTTGGTTAAAACATTTTATCGTGCAAACAACAACTAAAAACGTGGTCACTTTTTTTTCGTAGGCCCTTGAGTTTCCGTAGGCGCGAGGCACAAGAAATGTATAGCAGACAAATACTCGAAACGCATGTCGACTTGAAACGTGCAGGGATAAACCGGAGGACCCGGAGAAAAAATCCACGTGACCACGGGGAGAGAGAGAGAGTGCAATCTCCAAATATACAGCAAAGCGTCAGGGTTGGGATGAAATCAATCACCGAGGAGGAGGAGGATGAGGATGATCACCAATGCTCGGGTGGGAGAGGGGAGGAAGGCGGCCCGGGGCGCACCTTGGTGTGGCCGGGGTGGTGAGCGTGCCGGACGTGCTCCGGCCGTCCCATCTCCAGGTCCTCGAGACGCTGCGTCAGCGCCAGCTTCTGCTGGATCGCCATGCGCAGCAGCGAGTTGAGCGTCTTCTTCTCGTCCTCCGCCGCCAGCAGCTGGCGCTGCATGTCGTCCAGCTGCGACGCGTACTCGTCGCACCTGGAGGGGGGATGGGGGGCGGGTGTGCCAGGTGGGGGGCACACAGGAGCGCGGCCGGCCCTGTAGCGAACGCCACCTCGTTTAACGCGGGTGTGCGGGCCGGGTGGTGACTCACGGCGACGCACGTGTCACGGTTGACGACGAGAGATGGTGAACGCTGAACGGGACGAGTGACGGTGAGATGCGCGTTTGCCTGTCGTGCGCTCTGCTCTGGCTCTGCGTGTACGTACGTTGAACTTTTTTTCACACCGTGCGGAGGCAACCGCGCTAATCGGAGGTGCCGGGGGAAGGACAATACACTACACACAAAAAGCAGTTCTAAAGGAACGAGTTTTCAATCTACATGATTTAAAAGTGCATAGCTCCAGTGGCTTCCTAATATCGGAAGGAGGAACGCTCCCGAAGGCCACAGAAGGGCAATGCGGTGGCCGTCACAAGGGGCTGTCACTCCTTTGTGCGTTTGAAGAAAGGCTTTGAGTCAAAGCCCCTTATTTCATTACCACCTTCGTTATCATCACGATCATCACTATCATTATTAACGCCGTTGTTACCGTCTTCATCATCATCACTACCATCATGATTACCATCATTACCACTGTCATCATCATCACCATTATGACTATCATTATTACCGCTATTATTACCGCTATTATTACCGTCCTCATCATCATCACTACCATCATGATTACCATCATTACCACCGTCATCATCATCACCATTATCACTATCATTATTCCCACCACGATCGTCATCACCAATACTATTTTGTGACTTGACTTGAAGACTTTAGTCGATGACATTGATGATTATTAATCGTGTTTAGTCAGGAAAGCCTCACCGAATCTCATTGGTCACGTGGGCACCTTGCAAGTTATATTCCTGGGTTTTTCGTTAAAGTCACGTAGATAGGTTCAAAGAAAATAACAAAAAATAACAAAACAAAATAAGTCATTTTTTTGTTATTTTCTTTGAACCTATCTACGTGACTTTACCGAAATACCCAATAATATGAATTCCTGCAGTCACGAAAGATTCTAGTCAAGGTTTAACCTTCCAAGTTTAACACATGGGCTTTCGCGACCAATATCATCCATAATAGAGGTTTTTTGGGTTAGATCGCTTAAATATATAAATGTGTCGTTAAACCCGCCACCACCCGACACAGCCAACTAGTAAGGGTTGTCACGTAAACAGAACGTGGCCAATTCGTCACTAGTACAGCACACCGGTGTGTTGGAGAGCCAAGCCACGACATTTACAAACTGAGTACGACGTTTCGCCAGTAATTACAACTAGCTTCATCAGGCGACAGCCAGATTCGTGGCAAAGTCCAACTGTGCCTTATACACATCTACGCCTCTATATAAGGAACGAAACCGTTAGACTTCTCCACAAATCTGTCTGTCGCCTGATGAAGCTAGTTGTTGGGCGGTGGCGGGTTTAAGCGATCTAACCCCAAAAACCTCTATTATGGACCTTCCAAGTTGTTGCAGGAGGGGGCGAAACCTGCTCTGGTTACTATTACAATTGAGCGATTGAATGAATGGATGATCAAGGGGTTAAACGAATTAAGGTTGCGCCGTGGTGGCGAGATGTTAACTGCTTTGCCTGGTATACAGGAGGTCGTGGGTTTCATCCCAAACCTGACGCTTGCTGTATATTTGGAGTTCATGTGGATTTTTCTCCGGGTCCTCCGGTTTATCCCTGCACGTTTCAAGTCGACACGCGTTTCGAGTATTTGTCTGCTCTAAATTTCCACGTGCACAGCCACTTTGCTGGGCTATCATTTGTGGCTGGGTCGCTTCTGACAAAGACCTACGCAGCTTTCATTGTAGCTTTAAAAACTCATTCCTTTAGAACAGCCTTCCGTGTTTTTTAGTTTATTTTCCTTCCCCCGCACCTCTGATGAGCACGGTTGGCTACGTGCGGTGCGAAAGACGTTCAACGTACGTACACACGTGCCTGGCTTTACGTACGTTCCATCGTTTAGTTTCTAATGAACGAACGGACGAGTGGACGGACGAGCGAGAGGTGCCATCGTGCTTTCCTCACCGGGTGGTGAACATGTTGCGCAGCGAGGAGAAGGTGATCGCGTCCTCCTTGAGCGCCTTCAGCTCGTTACGCATCTTGAGCACCGTCTCCATCACGAGGCACTTCTCGTTCTCGTATCGGCTCTTCAGGTTGGAGAGCGCAACCTCCGCGGTCTGCGGCGGCGGACAACGACACATCCGTTCGCTTCGCCGGCTCGTCGGACGCGTGCCGCTCCCCCGAAGCCGTCGCCGTAGCTCACGATCTCGCGACGTGTGACAATCCACACGAGAGGTTTTCATCGCAACGTCTCCCCCCCCCCCTCCTCCGATGGGCTTCCTCGCGGACGCGTTTCCATTTCTCGGCTGCCAGCCGGTAAACATTCTCGCCCGTTCACCTCTGACCCTTCCGGCGACGCGTCCTGCGCAAGCCCACCTACTGACCGCGAAGCTAGGGGAAGTCTGTTCATCTTTTGATTTAAAGCTTTCGTGACTGCAGGGATTCATATTCTTGATTCTTTCGGTAAAGTCACGTAGAAGGGAAATAATAAAATAATAAAAATATTAAACAATTAAAATTCTCACGACGTTTCGACTGCAACACAAGCAATCATCATCAGGTATCAAATCTTGCTGTGGATTTCACACCTGATGATGATTGCTTGTGTTGCAGTCGAAACGTCGTGAGAATTTTTATTGTTTTATATTTTTATTATTTTATTATTTCCCTTCTACGTGACTTTACCGAAAAAAACAAGAATATATATCTGTTCATCTTGTTTTATCAAGTTAGGGTTAACAGTAAAGCACTTATTCAAGGCAGCACCGACGACCCCTGCATTGTCCACACCGCACCCGCCAAGGTTTGCGTACGATTGCCCCACCCCCTCCTCCCCCCCCCCCCGCCCAGCTGCATTAGTTTAATTTAATTGAACAAGTTTTCGAGGAAACTGGCCAGCATTGAGCAAAACGCCGATCGCTTTTTGCCCAGGCAACTGGAGAGCCCAGACGAAGTGAGTGTTTCTGACCTCACGTTAAAACGAACAATAACGTGTTTAAGAAATGCAGTTAAGAGACAAACAACATATACGCTACTTAAAGGGAGAATTACAATAAGATTTTTATGTTTTACTTAAACTCTCACCAATGGTCCCCAAACTATCCACAGCACCGTTGTAGTGCCCAACCAGGCTGCTCCCATTATTGAATTTAAAACACCACGTGACACCAACGGGCGAGGGGTGGGGGCGGTAGGCGCTAGGGGGGTAGGCGGGACATGAACCGACCTGCTTGTTGGCCTTGAGCACGATGCGCAGCGTCTGAATCTGCTCGCGCTTGGTGTTGAGCAGCGACTTGAGCTTGAGCACCTCCTGCGCCAGCGTCCCCTTGTCCTTGCCGGCGGAGAGCGCCTCCTCGTCACGCGCCGCCGACCGCTGGCACGACACCTCGAGGGCGCGCTCCACGGCGCCCTGCAGGCGGCTCACCTGCGAGCGGACCACGGCCGTCAGGCTGCCGACGCCCATGGGCTCGGCCCGGACCGACGACAGCGGGGACGGCGGCACCGTGTCGGGCCCGCCGCGAGGATCGGCGATCGCGGCCGGGCGGCGAGGACCGGGCGGCCCGTCGTCCGACGAGTGGAGGGCGACGCCGCCGGCGTCGGGGGCTTCTCCGCTGCCGTTCTTGTAGTAGTCCAGCATGATGCGCTCGGGCATTTCATTGTTGTGCATGCACACGCGGTTGTAGATGTTGGCAAGCTCCTCGCTGAACAGCACCAATTCCTCTTGGGCCGCGTTGAGCTCCTGCCGCGTCACCTCCACCAGATCCCGCAGTTTCCTCTCCCGCTCTTCCATCGATGACAGCTTCTCCACGACGTTGCCCTCTCGCGACTCAAAGTCCAGGAGCTTTTCTTGCAGAGAAGCGATCTCCTCGTCGGAGCAGTCTCTCCGCGCCGCGTTGCCTTTAACGCCGTCCGTCCCGTGGTTTCCCACGGAATGTTCCGTCGTGGCCGGGTAAATTCCATGGTTTCCGTTCTCCACGTTTCCATTGCTGTCACCCTTGAAATCAGTCGCTTGGTTGAGAAGTTCTCGCTGATTGCTGAGAGTCTCTTCCGTCTGTGCAAGGGCCTTCTGACATTCCTGCAGTTTTGCTTGAAGACCGTTGTTTTCCTTTTCAACCTGTGAAGGAGCAAAGGCAGAACATCACCCACTGCGATGCGTCGAAGGCAACCAAAAAAAAAGAGAAGCCATTTTTTTCGATTATGGTAAGAAACTCAGTATTTCAATGCATGTGAATACATTACGTCATGAAGCAGTCTGTATAGAGCCGCATTCCGCTACGGAGCCGCAGGTTGTCAACCCCTAGTCTAAGCCAGCGGTCCCCAACCTTTTTGGCACCAGGGACCGGTTTCGTGGAAGACAATTTGTTCACGGACTGGGAGGGGGGGGTCATCATTGGGTCTTTCCCCCTCTTTAAAGAAGCTCGCTAGCGACGTTTGTTTTTTACTCATTTTGGCTACTAGGGGTTAGAGCTTGTGGGCTTAGCAAAACTGTGACTGAGACAAGTGCGCAGTGCGGGAAAGAGGCTCGGACGGAAGTGGTA
Source organism: Lampetra planeri (assembly GCF_965212315.1). Taxonomy (NCBI): domain Eukaryota; kingdom Metazoa; phylum Chordata; class Hyperoartia; order Petromyzontiformes; family Petromyzontidae; genus Lampetra; species Lampetra planeri. The sequence continues at coordinate 5,797,353 of NC_136146.1, read as the reverse complement.
AATAAAATAATGGGCGGGCCACGCGCGGACTAAAATAAGTGTCGGATTCTGACTTCTCATAAGGAGCGCGCAACCTGGATCCATCGCGTGCGCAGTTTACAGTCAGGTTCGCGCGCCTATGAGAATCTAATGCCGCCGCTGATCTGACAGGAGGCGGAGCTCAGACGGCAAGGCGAGCGATGGGGAGCGGCTGTCAATACAGATGATGAAGCTTCACTCGCTCGCCCACCGCTCACCTCCTCCTGCTGTGCGGCCCGGTTCCTAACAGGCCATGGACCGGTCCGTGGCCCGGGGGTTGGGGACCCCTGGTCTATGTGATCACAGAGTTAAATTCTACTTTTCATATAAAACTATTAACTATTTTTATTTAACCAGGTAAGAACCACTGTGCTATATAGCTCTTTTTCAGAAGCTACCTGGCCACAAATCATAGCTCAATGAATTGGCTTATCATGTGAAAATTTATAGCAGCCAAATAATCTAAACGCGTGTTTCTAAATGTGGAGGAAAAACCCGGAGGACCCGAAGACAAATCCACGCGACCACGGGGAAAATACGCACACTCCAAATATACAGCAGGCGTCAGGGTCGGGATCGGACCCACGACCACCTGTATACCAGGCGAGGGAGTTAACATCTCGCCACCGTGACGCCCCTGTACGCCGGTTTCTACCCACGCACCGTACGTGCACTCATCGATAGAATTTTCCACGCAACCCCCAAATGCAGAAACCTCCTGAAAAGGAGGCTTGAGACTCCATGCAGCTTTCTTAGAAAAAAGTAAACGACAATATTACGAATTGTATTTTTTTTTACGCGCTAATTTATGATTAAACTGAATTTGGCCAAATGTAATTAGGTTAATGGAGCTTTTGATTTGTTTTATGTTGTCTTATGTAGGGCACACGACTCACTCACAAGTCAGTAAGTGTCGCTGCTCCCACGGGACCATCTGTTTAGGCAATACTTACTCAGTGCTGGTTGCTAAGAGATATTTTCATCACAGATTCCGAATTATGTTTATTCTCAGAAACACAACGCAAAAAAAGTATCTTTGTTCCCCACTCAACTGACCATGGGGGCGGTGATTATCTCACCGATTACAGCTCTGTGCCAGTGCTACACATTCTGCATTCTTATGGCAGGGACGAGCTCACACGTGGGACAACCGCTACCCTCGACGTCCGCACAACACGGCACCCGTGCTATCGACCGTCAAAGCAACGGCGTGCCCAGGCGACGCCCGACCAGGATAACATTCCTTGAATCTGGCGACGGAATTGGGACGCGGGAGCTCTCACCTGCGCGAGCTGCTGCTGCAGCTTCTGGATCTCGGTGAATCGCAGCTCGCTCAGCAGATCCGAGACGACCCCGGGAGCCGGCGACCTGCCGTCCCAACTCCTGCGATCGCCGGGCGAGCAACGTCCCTTCGTCCGGCTCGCCGCCGGGCCGTGGCCGTTCGCGGTCGTCGCGTCGTCGTCGAGCTCCGCCCGCTCCGGCGAGGAGGAGTCGGCCAGGGTGACGCCGTGGGTGATCGCCCCGTCCCCGAAACCGGAGTAGTGGGCAAACTCCTTGCGCAGGAGGCTCTTCTGCTCGCGCTCAGCGGCGAGCACCTCGAGGCTCTCCTCTAGCTGCTTCTCGGCCATGGACTTGAGGCGGAGGGCCTCCTCCTGCTGGCTGTTGATGAACTCCACCTCCTGCTCCAGCTGACGGATTTTCAGCTTGAGGCCTTCGTACTCCACCTGTCGCCGCAGCCACGCGCGCGGGCGGTGCGCGTGCACGCACGGCGGTCAGAGGGCTCGTTCACACGGCAGCGCGCTCTCAAAAGTGGGGTCCTGGGTTCGACCGGGTGTTGAGCATTTATTGCGGAAGAAAATTATTCCGGGTGAGGCCCACTGAGCTACGTATGTCTTTTTTTAGAAGCGACCTGGCCACAAGTGATAGCTCGACGAAGTGGCTTATCGCGTGGACATTTAAATCGGCCAAATACTTTAAATTAACGTTTCTGAGGGTGAGTTAAGTCTGAACCAGTCCTGCAACCACCATTCCCCCCTCCTCTCTCCTTCATCCCTCCTTTGTTAGCGCACGTTTACCAGCATGGTGAAGTATGATCAAACATACCCCAAGACCAAAAAGCATAGGGAGGCCTTCATACAGCCATGGATTCACAAAAGCATGAAAAGTATAAATATTGTTTATATTTTACATGAAAATTGTATCTCTCTTTTGTCCACTAAATCACAAAAAAGGTTCTTCCTATGAAATTACTGTAAATCTTTTTTGTTTGTTTTATTTTACACAGTTTTGTTATTTTTACGACCAAATGCTACCTGCATCTGGTGAAATACACCGAGTGTGCGCATATCGTTACGCCCTAAAACAACTCTTGTTGACATTAAATGCTGCAGTGGAATGAACTTCACATAAACAAGCACCGCCCTATCAAACGCTCGCAAAGAGTTTCACAAACTGTACATTTTACTTGAAAATTCAATTCGCTCGGGACGCTGGGTTGTCAACATATTTATCGAGACCAGAATGAGACTTAGGAAGAAAACAAATAAATTTCACAAATGTAAAAGTCCAATATTTTTCGTAATGCACACATGGTACAGTCTAGAACAGCGTTCTTCGTCGCAAGGCCCACCAGGGGCTACTGGCAGGCCCCTGGTGGCCTTCAATGCGGCCCTGATGTGCGGCCCCCCACAATACACAAAGAGTGGAAACACCCCCCACCATCATCATCATCATCGTGCCAAACCCCCAATGGTTTCAAATGTGCGGCGGCCTTCCTCACAATGATGATTAATTATCTTCGAAAGTGGCCCCCATCTGAAAATTTGTGAAGAACACTGTGATTAGCAGGTCTGGGGGGTGGGGGGTGGGGGATGAGGGGTCAGGGGTCAGGGGGGTTGGAGGTGTGGGGCCCCCATTGCTTAGGGGTCTGGTGTGCGGATGCTTGTGGCTGGGTGCGTTTCTCCCACCTGGTTCTGCTTGAGAATGGAGACCTGCTTCTGCAGGGAGATGTTCTCCTCTTCCAGCTCGCTGAAGTCCTGCAGCAGTCTGGCCTCCTGGAGCTTGTACTGCTTCAGCTCCTCCCGCAGGAGACCCCTCTCCGACTGCAGTTCCTGGACGCTCTGAACCGAGCAGCCGAGCGACGAGAGCCATGTCGCGTGGCGTGTCAAAGTGACGGAGCGCACCAGCGGACGCGCGGGCGGGCGAGCGAGCGAGAGGGTGAATGAGTTGCTCAGTAAGCGAGTAGAGTTAGTGAGTGGGTGGGTGAGCGAATTAACGCGTGGGTGGGTGGGTGGATGAGAGAGAGAAATCTTATTGGAGCTTCAGACGCTGTCTCCCCGACAGACCTGGTATTCACCTGAGGACGGCTGCTTGCATTGTGGCCGAAACGTCGTGAGAATTATTTTATTATGTGTTATTTTTATTATTTTATTACTTCCCTTCTACGTGACTTTACCGAAATAACCAAAAAGATGAATCCCTGCAGTCACGAAAGCTTTAAATCGAAATTTAAGAGAGAGAAAATCAAGCAGCGAGTGTGTTATTAGATTCGTGGGTGGGTGGGTGAATGGGTGGGTGGGTGGGTGCGTGGGTGGGTGCGTGGGTGGGTGCGTGGGTGGGTGCGTGGGTGGGTGCGTGGGTGGGTGCGTGGGTGGGTGCGTGGGTGGGTGCGTGGGTGGGTGCGTGGGTGGGTGCGTGGGTGGGTGCGTGGGTGGGTGCGTGGGTGAGCTAGCAAGGGAGTATTGGGGAAGTCAAAAATGGACATTTACTTATTACTTGATGAAAGCCTCACTGAGCTGCAGAAATCTGCTTCAGGAGGATACATCATTGTGGATTTTATTTTAAGAAAGTTTTCAGCCAATTCATGAGTTATTGTACAAGTAGGGATGAAACAGCAGCACCCAAGAGGAGGCAACGCTCTATCCTCCTTACAGATGGAAACGGATGGCGATCAGACCACTCGCTGCAATGCCTTCTCCTTGCGAGCCAGGGTATGGCACCTCCTAGACACACCATGGGAAAGGAGCTTCACGACATTTGTGTGGTGATCCACCAATTCTGGCTGCCTTCACAGTGCTGGATCACACGCGTGCGCACACGCCAAAGCCTGGGCGAGTGTATTGTTGGCATCTTGCCAGTACCCCTTGAGAATGTAATGGGAATCTGCAGTGTTTACCCTCGGTTATATAATACACATTATTGCGAGTAAAGCGAGCGAGTGGCCGCCGTCAACAGCATTTCCGAGTGTTCCTTCGAAAGCAGTTCCACTGTGAGCTGAGCATGCCTTTTTTTTCGTACTAAAAGTTTTTTTTACTGAATAAACAAACGCTTTAGGTCCACACAGAGGAAATCTCTGCACGCCCGAGCATTGCATCTGTTTCCAATAACCCAACCCGTTCCACGGCTTAAATCGTACCACTCCAAATTCGACAATTTTTCTATATTTGAACAACACTGTTTAGCATATCTGTATATGTTTTTTTTGTTTCTAATTGTCAGTAACCGTTGTATTTAAAATTATGAAGATTTATATTTCTTTACACGTGCATTTATGTTAGAGAATCCCACCGTGAAAATAATTGTGTTCTGCCCTGGAGCTTGTTAATTAGCGGTAATTTGTACCAAGCATTTTTTTTATATATATAATTGAAAATGTTGCAAAGCCCACCGCAAGGGAGTCATTCAAATTTGCATCTGCTCATGCTGGCGTGGGACGCAGGCCAAAGGCGATTTAATAATGTATCCCACACCCCAAGAACGTGGAAAGAGAATCTCTCACCGGCCCCGTGTGTGTGTGTGTGTTCAGTCAACTTCCCTCGCTAATTGCAGTCAATTAATTTGTACACACGCACACACGAGCCATTCATTTTCTGGAGAGAGCTAAACTTAATTAATTGATATAGCAGCCCCTAAAAACACCAGCCTCAAAAAATCTGACTCTTGCGCTACGCAACTGCATTATTAGCCTGAATGTACGCAACTTTGGTGGCATAGACATACAGGCGTGTGTGGTGTGTATATGGAATGTGATAGTGACCTCTTTATAATATTTTTTACGTAATGATATACATATTTTGGGGTTCCAGTTCTTTGTTGATTCAGAGAGGTTCTGAAATAGTATATTTCGAATGAGAAGACGGCAAAGACATGTGGTAAGAATGATGGGCAGAATAATATAGGCCAGAGAGGGGTTGGCGGTCAAGATGATGTTTAGTAAAAGTGTGATCGAAGACGCATCAGAGAGAGAGAGAGAGAGGCAGAGAGCCATCGGAAGAGAGATGAGGAAAGTCTTCAGCCTGGACTCGAACACGAATGCAGAGAATTCCAAACAATGGGGGGAAGCAGCAGCAGAGAAGGAGCGACGACTCGCACGCACGGCCTCCCCCCCCCCCCCCCCAATGCGATATCCACTTCCAACAAAAAAACGTCGCTCACCTCGCTGAGGCCCAGGGTGAGGCAGTCGAGCCGCTGGGCTTCGGCCTGCGCGTTGCTGAGTGTCGTGCGCGAGTGGCGAACTTCACCCTCCAGGCGCAGGAACTCGGAGAGGTAGAACGCGTCCTTCCCCGCCGACTCGTCCAGGAGGATTTCCTCGCGCGTCGCCCCTTCCACCACCGTCTGCCGCTGGCTGCAGTACATCTGGCCCAGGGCCTGCGCGGAGAGCGACGACAGGGGAGAGAGAGGGTCGGTAAAACTAGGGCCACGTTCGTGGAAGGTCAGCGGATGCAGGAGGTCGTGGGTTCGATCCTGACCCTGACCCCTGTCTCTCTCGCCCGTGGTCGCGTGGATTTTTCTCCGCGTCCTCCAGTTTTTCCCCTTCACATTTAGAATCAACGTGCGTTTGGAGTATTTGGCCGCTGTGCATTTCCACGTGATCATAAGCCGCCACTTGGTTGAGCTTTTGTTTGTGGCCAGGTCACTGCTGAAAAAAGGGCGATACAGCTCAGTGGACCTTAACTGGTAAAATCAAAAAGTGTTCAATTTTTTTTTTTATATACTCACCCCCTGCAATCGTAACGAGGAATTTCTACAAATGGCTCGTAGATGGGCACTGCCCCCTCACCTCCTTGGCATCCTTCTGGACCTGCAGCTGAGCTTCCTCCACCCATGTCAGCTCAGTGACCAAAGCCTGTCGCCTTTCTCCACCATGGCTACTATGATGGTGACGGTGCGATTTATCACAAAGGTTGACGGTGGTGATTTTTTTGTGTATTACAGAATTAAGGTCAAGTTCATGGTGTCAGCCCCGTCACCGATATTAGTGGCTGGTGACCGATGATTATGACCTTAATCTATCTGCACTCCCACAGCAACAAGCTTGGTGTCTCTGCATATACCCAAGACGGAGCAGTACAGACCCAGATGGAGATCGGCATACCGTATCTGGCAGTGGCTATGGGGGGCAAGCTTGCCAAGGCTCGTGTCTTAACTTGTTTGGAAAATCAAAATACCTGAAACAAAGATCCCATCATGGAGTCTCGACTTTGTCGTATAGGTTATGCACGTTGCATGCTGCAGTTTATGACCAAGTCTCCCGGATTGCACGCAATGTCGTCATATCTCGGAAACTATCCTGGATTACACTTGGATGGGAGACCACCTTGCATGACAGGTGTTATAGGCTGTGGGGCTACGTAAGCGTGACGCAGCAAATGCCACTCTTGTGCGTTCTATACTCGTACACTCCCAAGTCTAAAAGTGACCAGCACGGTGAAGTATGGTAAAATAATTCTAGATTTGAAGCTTTCGTGACTGCAAGGATTCATACTCTTAGTTTTTTCGGTAAAGTCACGTAGGTAAAAAATAAAATTAAAATGTATTTAATTATTTTACCATACTCTTAGTTCTTTCGGTAAAGTCACGTAGGTAAAAAATGAAATTAAAATTAATTTAAATTTTAATTAATTTTAATTTAATTTTTTACCTACGTGACTTTACCGAAAGAACTAAGAGTATGGTAAAATAAGCCCAATCACCAATTGAGTGCGGGGAAGAACTCATCCAGCAGTGGATTGAGCAAAGACGTTGTACGCGTTCATGTTAATCCGGTGCGAGGATTGGTTGAAAACTGGTGTGATCGAAACCAAGGTTAGTTCCAGTAATGTGTAAAAAGTTTAAAATTGGATCAATCGTGCCGTATCAAACTGAAAAGCACCTGTCTTGACCAACCCGCAATGACCAGCGTGGTGAAGTATGGTCGAGAAGCCCCCCGTGACCCGCACGTCGTGGGGAGCTCCTCACTCGGCAGCGGATTGACAAACGTCGCGCGCATGAGGACGCATTAGCTCCGGCGCGTTCGTGAAACTTCTGAGTGTATTTTTGTCGTTTTTCGGTTGTTGTTCGCACCGATCTTTGCCGATGGCTTTCTCGCAGTCGCACAGAGCGGGCCGCGGCCCTGATAATGCACCGTCTGTCAGGAATGCGGTGGGACCTGTTTCCGACTGATTACAGCAGCAGGCAGTCATAACCGTGCCCTCTGGAAGGAGTTTCCTTCTTGCTTCAACGCATTGCAGTGCCGTTCTCTAGCCTGCATTTAGCGGCGCAAAGCCGAGCACTGTGGCCCATGTCAAACTCCGTTTATCCGCAAACCAATTATCCGGGAATTTCTTGATCCGAGGTCGGCAAAAAGAAACGGTTCCTGGCTTCCAAAATATGTGGGAGGCACGGCCATCCAAATATCTTGGGGCCCAGACCACGGTGTTGAACAGAGTTATTCAGAAACTTCTTCCAATTATCTGGAGTTATCGGTGATCATGCCCCGTGGAGAATTTGACTGTAACCGTTTTTCGATTGAAAGCTTTCGTGACTGCAGGGATTCATCTTCTTGGTTCTTTCGGTAAAGTCACGTAGAAGGGAAGTAATAAAATAATAAAAATAAAACATAATAAAATGAAATAATTCTCACGACGTTTCGGCTACAACGCAAGCAGCCGTCTTCAGCTCATTCTTCACCTGAAGACGGCTGCTTGCGTTGTAGCCGAAACGTCGTGAGAATTATTTCATTTTATTATGTTTTATTTTTATTATTTTATTACTTCCCTTCTACGTGACTTTACCGAAAGAACCAAGAAGATGTAACCGTTTTGTTTATTTATTTATTTATTTCCAGACCTCCAACACAAACCATGAAAGACGACAACAGCTTGGGCAAGCCATGGCTACTAATGATGATGATGGACGCTAATTATCACAAAGCCAACATTGACGAGGACGACAATGTTGCTTTATATTTAAGAGAATTGTGAAATTGATGGTGTCAGTCCCGTCACCGATGACTGCCAACCAACCCGATCCTCAGTGGCCGATGCCCGATGATTTTGACCTGAGTCGATTTGCACTCCCACACGCACAAGCTTGGTGTCACTGCATACCCATGACGGATCAGTACAGACCCAGATGGAGATCGGTATTCTGTATCTGGCAGTGGCTATGAGAGGCAAGTTTTGCCAAATAGTGTAGTCTTAACTTGTTTGTAAAATCAAAATACCTGAAATATAGATTCCATCACGGAGTCTCAATTTTGTTGTGTCGGTCATACGGCCTCAAAATGTGTACCTGGTGCGATGTGTAAACATCCCCACTAGGGAGACAAGGGTGTGGTGGTGCTGGCCACCCACACCTTCATAGGTGCTCGCTAACAACACTTGCCCCAAGTCTGCTAAGGCTATACGCAGGATCTTTGTCTTTGTATTCTGAAATGCCATGTTATTTTCGAAAAAATATAAAATAAATATCTGGTGTCGTCAAGAAACTTTTAACCGAGATGGACTATCTTCTTTCTTTGCATTATTAAAAGGACATATGACGTTTGCCTGGGGTTGCCAACTGTCCCAGTTTTCGCTCGAATGACCTCTTTTTATGATGGCTGTTCTGGAGAGATTGTACAAAATTACGGGATGGTCCCAGTGTCTTGTGACCCCCAATTATTATTTTTACAGAAATGAATATGCTAAAATGTATATAGGGGTCAGTTAATTGGGGGTCACAAGAGATCTGGACCAACCTCTACACCACTTACGACCATGTAGAAACTTAAATGTAATAATTGTTTTTTTACCCTTCTATCTGGCAACAAAACTGACACCTTTTTACAAGGAGTCATGTTTGCATAGACCGCAATACCTGCAGTCATAATACAAACAAAAGAACATAACTCTGATAATGTGCACTGTCCTTGAAGTTGATTGGTCCACACCCGAGACAGCTTTCCTTAGAGCCTAGTCTCCAATCAACTTCAAGGATAGTGCACATTATCAGAGTTATGTTCTTTTGTTTGTATTATGACTGCAGGTATTGTGGTCTATGCAAACATGACTCCAGATAGAAGGGTAAAAAAACAATTATCATATTTTTACTGGCAAATGAGGTTCCCATAACTTAAATGTAGTTCTGGTGTCGTGGGATATTTATGCTCCCATGATACGTCCGAGTTTTCTTTGTACCTCAGAAGGTAGCAAAGCAGCCTATTGTTTGTGTTTTTACCTGCATAGTATTGTAATTGTGATATGGGCCGTCCATAAATGACGTCACGCTATTTTGGACGATTTTTTACCCACCCCCCCTTCGTCACATGAAGTTACAAAGCTCTGCCCCCCCCCCCCCCAAAATAAAACATGCTTCAAATCGCTTTAAACTATTGTCATTGTAGTGCGTATTTAATGTGGCGCTGCACTCTGATGTTGTAGGAGAGAACATGTATTAAAAAAGTCTATTTAATTAAGTAGAACGTGTTGTCTATATTTATTTAAAGTTGCGCATTTTGATGTGACGTCACATTTCTCAACCCCCCCCCCCCCTCGTCACACATCGTCACAAATGTCTGACCCCCCCCCCCCCCAGGTGCGTGACGTCATTTATGGACGGCCCCATATCCACGGCGTACAATATATTTTAACCTCCCACCCCCCACCGCACCGCGAAGCTACGCAGGTCACGTCCCAAACTCCGTGTTGTGCCCCACACTGTACGCCGTGGTATTTAAACAACAAAACATTTTGCCCAGGTGAGCGCGGGGGGGAGGGGAGGGGTGGGGTGTTTCCAGGCACCAATGGCAACGCAATAACATCTGAGCTCGAGAAGAAAAAAACTATTTCAAACAAAATCGCGCGTGTGGTCCCTGCGAGAAAAAATTCTGTAACCCGTTGCGGGCTCCTGGTGGGTCGTGACACCGCAGGGTCCGTAAGAGGGGGCAGCAGCGGTCATCCAGCAGTGGATTGATCATGGCGGCCGTCTGGAACGTTCTTCCGTCCGATATTAGGCAGCCACTGGACGCTGTGCACTTTTAAGTGTAGATTGAAAAAGCTCACTTCTTTAGAACTGGGTTGTTGTTGTGTTTGGTTTGTTGTTGTGTTTGGTTTGTTGTTGTTGTGTTTGGGTTGTTGTTGTTGTGTTTGGGTTGTTGTTGTTGTGTTTGGGTTGTTGTTGTCGTGTTTGGTTTGTTGTTGTGTTTGTTTTGATGACGATGAGAACAATGAATTCGACTTCACTTGTTCAAAAGCTCCACTGACCGCTACTCACAGCTTGCCTAAGCTGCTGCTGCTAAATGGCAATATGCTTTGCGCACCATTGTATGATGGACACACTCGTACAGTCGCCTGCAACACAGAGCAACAGAAAATACATTAGACACCGCTTGGGCGTGACTCTACTCACTACGGAGGTCTGAGTGACTGGCAAATGCCAGACCGCCACTGAAACCGGTCAGGATGATGTGATCAGGACACATAAGAGGACTACAGAGCGCTTTTAGGGGGGAAATGTAAGGGGAGCCACAGTGGCGAGATGTTAACTACTTCGCCTGGTATACAGGAGGTCGTAGGTTCGATCCCGAGCCTGACGCCTGCTGTATATTTGGAGCTTGCCTCTCTCTCTCCCCGTGGTCGCGTAGATTTTTCTCCAGGTCCTCTGGTTTTCCCCTCCACATTTAGAATCAATCGTGCGTTCAGAGTATTTGGCTGCGAATAAATGTCCACGTGATAAGCCACTTCGTTGAGCTATCATTTGTAGCCAGGTCGCATCTGAACAAGAGCTGTATTGCTCAGCCGGCCTCACCCATTGGGCTATTTAGCATGCTATTGCGGCTAAACAGGAAAGTTTTGAATCCATTCACATGAGCGAGGGTTGCCACCTTTTCTCACCAAGCACAAACACAGGCGTAGATCTCAATCAGCACCGGGGTCTTTCGAAATTGTGCAGCGCGCTGCAATGACGCACAACGCAACGCCGGTGCCAGATCTTGGTACAAATCAATTCCTCTCGATTCGAAGCTTTCGTGACTGCAGGAATCCATGCCGTGGCCGATCATTGCTACAACTCGGTGGGCTCTCATGAAATTGTCTTTTCCGAGACCAAGGTTCTCTGCAAACCTCCCGGCTACCATCAAAGGTTTGTACACGAAGCCATACAAATATACAAACACAGACATAATTTCAACCGTGATGATGGGTACAAACTTAGTAATCATTGGAAAGATGTTATCAACCACGCAAAAAAGACTTAATCACAAATTTTTTGGACCATCTTATCTGACAGGCACTATTTTACTGCACTTTACCGAGTGTTAACATCCCCAGTTATTTTAACAGTACTCTCTTCATTGTTCAGCCAGCATTGGTATAAACATGGGCATTTTCGTTCTTTTGTCTATCATGTGTATCAGACCCCCCCTCCCCCTCTCTCTCCATTGTGTTGGCGTGTGCAGTAATTGGCCGCTTGCGCACAAGCGCTTCCACGTCCACCCTTTTGGCCTCGCCCCCCCCCCGCCCCCCCCTCCCTCCCGATACGTTCCATTCATTGGCTACCATAGTCTGATGAGCTCCCCCTAAGTTTGTACCCATCATCATTTTCGTTCTTTTGTCTATCATGTGTATTAGACCTCCCCTCCTCCTCTCTGCCCATTGTGTTGGCGGGTGCAGTGGCTGGCCGCTTGCGCACAATCGCTCCATTGTGTTGGCGTGTGCAGTAATTGGCCGCTTGCGCACAAGCGCTTCCACGTCCATCGCCCACCCTTTTGGCCTCGCCCCCCCCTCCCTCCCGATACGTTCCTTTCATTGGCTACCATAGTCTGATGAGCTCCCCCCTCCCTCTCCCTCAACTCGCTTTTAAGGGATTACATCTTGAATCATTGCCTCACTTGATACAGCTAATCTGGCTGTGACGGTCCCACCTGATGACGGAGACTTGTGTTGCCTCCGAAACGTCGTGATTTTTGTTTTTATTTTATTTTACTTTCTACGTGACTTTACCGAAAAAACCTAAGAAGATGATTCCTTGCAGTCACGAAAGCTTCAAATCTAGAATCTGTCGGTAAAGTCACGTAGATAGAAAAAATAATAAATCAATTCCTGCCACCCGAACGCAGACAGGTGGGAACCTGAATAATGCCCGTCACGACATATGCGGTGGCGTGGTTGGCATGGACCCTGGCGCGAGGGATAAAAGCCCCCCCCCCCGTGCCGGATTATCCTAGTAGCAAAAGTAGCTACTACATAAGTAGTAGCTACGGGCCCCGCACTTTCAAGGGCCCTGCGCTAATTGCTTTCAAGCTATCAATTCCGGTTAAGTGATTCTGCACTTGCTCTATTATTGTAGGACTATACCGCCTTCAACTTTTATGAACGACTGGGTGTATAAGGTTAGCGATTTGTTGTATTATCTGGCTCTATAGCAAATGAAAAAATACAATAAACTTTACTACGCAAGTTAAAAATGTGTGTTTTAATATTTACGCGTTTTTTTTTATTTAGGGCCCCTTTGTACCGTACGCTACAGGCCACGGCACTAGCTTCATCCGGCACTGGGACCCCCATTTCCAATGTAGTCCCGTGCCTGGTTACCCTCCACTCCACGGGTACCGGTGCAGCCGCAACGCCCGCACACTCGACAGCTCCACCACTGGCTACATGGCACTGCCCACAAACCGTTCGTGACCAGAAGTAAAATTTCCAGGACTACTCGTAAATGTGTAATCGTAACGATCGGTGGCGCACTTCCACAGTCACCAACACTTTTTTGTTTGTTCCTGTGTACAGTACAGCCATCTGATTTTTGCTGAAACCAAATTAATGTAATTTCCTACTCAGGTCTGCGTTATTTGTCCTCTGAGGGGGCTTAGCGTCTGCCAGATCATCCCCGCCCTGAACAGGTGTGGCTCTCATTTTAATCGTTAAATCGCAGCACCTGGGGTGGATTTTTGCTCCACCTTGCCCAAGAGCGTAGGGCAATACCTGGCATCGCATGAATCGTATGCGTGGAAGAGAATCACGTCAACATGACTGCAGACACGCTGCGTAACCTCGAACATGATTTGGATCGGATAAACAAATTAGTTATTTATTTATTCGAAATTGTATTTCAACTTTGCTGTCGGTATCGTGGCATGAGACAAAGTGCCTATCCATGCAGCACATTGCCCCATCCCTATTTAGGGAATTGCCCACGCAAGCAGATTCCACAGAACTACTTCTGAGATCTCTTCGAGTGACTTTTTTTCTCCACACACTAGAGATGCAGATTTGGTTTCACGCATCATTAATGCACTCATCGGTGACCGGGCTAAGATGATCAACTCGCCTGCACCTGAGAAGCCGATTCAATCACGAGGCAGTGAATGAAACCCGGAGTGAAACCCACAGTGATCTCAGCGGTCGGTGCTGGCTCAGCTGTCCTGACGCTTGAGCCACGGGGTCACCACTTCGGGCACACGCGTTTTAGTAAATGAAGCTGCTGCATCTCCATGCGATGCGAAAAAGTTCCGCACAAGCCAAAGATCCCCCGTATAGCCTTAACAGACTGTTGGGGCAAGTGCTGTTCGCGAGCAACTGTGAAGGTCGGCACGGCACACGAGGGAGTGGGTGGCCAGCACCACGCTCGGCCGACTTTGTCTCCCCAGTGGTGATGTTTACACACCGCACCAGGTATTGTACTAATTTGAGGCTGAGTCAACCTAGGGCAGGCCCAGGACCGGTTCAGATAATCGTCACTGGTGTTGGCCATGAGCGGGAGTCGAACTCGGGTCGCCAGGTTCGTAGCGTCGCGCGCTAACCGCTACACAACCGCTTAAACGCACACACAAAGCATAAACTCGAATGGTGGCACGTATTTGAGCAAAATAAAATGTACAGCCATTGTATTACTCAGGGGAGACATGTTGTAAAGTCTAAAAAAAACACTGCTTATACAGAAGAAAACAACAACGCTGCCTCGAGCAATGGTTGAGTTGAGTACGTGTATTTGAGTTAATTGATGTTATGTTTATTCAGTGAGTGGAACTTGTTTTACTCTGCAGGTGCTTGTTATTGTGCTCTATATATGCAGATAATCTTACATGGGAAACCGCTGTATTTACCGAAAAGCCAGCGAGCACAGCTGTTGAAATTAAATTATCTGGACATTTTATTAGGCCCTGTTTTGTAGAATTTTGGAAAATTTATTGAAAAACATATCACCATCGCAACAACTGCTTAGAAACAAATGCAAGTGCTGAAGTGATAGAAAATAGCCACGTTAGAGGCCTAATATTTAGCAGTTGCACCTAAACCGTGCACAGCATTTGCGCTGCATTAACGCACTCTATCGTGGAGCAAATATTAGAATGCGCAGTCGCAAATCCAGCAAAGACGTTGTAGTAGATGGTTACAGTTAATGGCTTGCAATTAAGTGGGGGTTTTAAGCCATCCATAATTAAAGTTGTGACATCATGCAGATTAGGGCCGCGTTCAGGGAAAGGCTTTGCGCATGAAATATAAATGCGCCCTCTTGGCGAGCAATATTCACCCCTCGGATGGACGCCAGAACGTGGCGAATGTTCCTGCAGGGACGCGTGTGAGACTGAAGCCAAACCCATTAAAAAGAGGGCTTCACTTTCCTTGGCCACCACGATGAATGTTTTTCGGGATGGGTTGTCAGATATTTTCTAGGATTTTTTTTTAGATCTCCATTTCATTTACATGAGATTCAAACAACGCCCAAGCACGTGGAATTATAACAGAGCCTCTCTGCTCATGCGAAAACCACCAGCAGTTGCTGGAAGAAGTGCCTGCCGGTGTTGTTCTGCTGCGATGGGTTCATCTAGTCACTTACAGATTTGATCGTTACGTTGCGTAATAATTGAACGCGTACAATATGCCCCTACGCCACCTTTGGTGGAAAATCACCGAAATGACGCCACTACACGTAATGCAATTTAACGTGATGTCATCCTTTTGGATGAGGCCAACAATTCCAATAAAATTAAGATTATCCGAAATGTTGTTTATAGGCCCAAATTTTTTTTTGTGTGTTTAAGATGAATCCTTCAATTGGGAAATTTATTCAAGGGGGCACCGCCTTCACGTGGCGAGGAAGCTTCAGAGACTGACGAACCTGAGACCTGAGGAGTGCCCGTGCTTGATAGGGGCACCAACACTAGTCAGGCACTCGGTAGGAGGCTGAACAACACAATGTTTGCTTCACCAACCAGCACTAATCTGCAATGATCAGCGTGGTGAAGTATGGTCAAGAAAGCCTCCCCCCCCCCACGTGACCTAGTGAGAAGTAACATAGCAATGTGCCTAAAGAAAAACATTTTTAAAAAATGTAATTAGTTCATGTTTTGCCAGAAATCAGGTGTCCTATTGAGCTACTTGGTTTGCTGATGCCGAGCGCCACCACTGCTTTGTGTGCACGCAGCCACCGCATCGGATCTAAACGGTACGCGTGCGGTATTTTCCATTTGCCCGTGCGCCGCTTTTGATCACCGCCCGTTCCGATCACATGAGCAAACTCCGATGAACAGCACCGAGGCTTTTGGGCATGAACATTCTCTTTAATTTTATTTATTTACGGCACAGCAGGCCGCGTGTCCATAGCTATTGACATCAGGACCTACAGACTTTCAGCCTACAGCAATGTGAGAAAATAAACTGTAACAAAAAAAATCCCAAAGAAATTCCAAAAAAGGCATTTGCCTGAAATAATTGTGAGGGGATCGCTTGCTTGATGCTGCAGAGGACATTATTACGTAATGTTGGTTACAACTTTAATTCGTGCTGTTTGTTGCTAACCGCTTAGCGTTTCGGGCCTTTGGGCCACTGCTTTGCAACCGTGAATTTTTTTTCTGGAGTAATTTCACGACGAATGTATTTATCGCTACATTCGGCGTACGTGATACAGTACCGCGTGCGTGCCAGATACGGTACGTGCGGACACAGGCAGGGACAGAGAAACACGTGGATCGATGCGAACAGAGACATCGCGCTGAACGTTAAGGAAATTAAGTGGGCTTGAGCAGCGCACGTCATTGGAAGGGATGACTGCCAATGGTCGAGACTGGGGATGGAATTGCAGCCTAAGGTCGACTGCCACTGAGATGGAACGATGGGACCAGCTCATGTGCAAGAGCGAGATTTGTTTTTTTTATCACGTGAACCGTACGAGATGTTGATCACATGGGCACGCCTTCATCCAGCAGTGCACAGAACATGGCTTAACATGATGATGCGAGATATAACTGCAATACAGGGTAAACTTTTTTAGGCCTCATTGAAAATATCCACACTATTTTTATAGGCACGATATATAACATAGAGCTATTTAACTGTAGAGTACAGTAAGATGCCATAAATGAAAAGATACAATGTTTACATCCTCCCATGGTGCCTCACGCCTGTGATTGAGCACGTTGGCTTGGTGGATCGCGTGAAGATTTCTGAGATTCCCAAACTGACCGGGCAGTGACGTGGCCAGAAGATGGCAGTGCAACCGGTGGATTGAATCCATCCGTGTGGAGCTCTTTGTGCGAACCCTTATTTGTTTTTGTCTCCCGGTCACGCGGTTTCACCCCAGAGGAAGCCAGAAACTCGACAGGAGAAATTGGCCAAAAACATCCCAATTGCAAGACTCTCATAATACTCTCCAACACACCGATGGGGCTGAAGTAGTAACTAATTGTCGTTTTGTTTACGTGACAAATCCCGTACTAATTGGCTGTGGAGGGTGGTGGAGGGTTACGACGCATTTATACTTATGCGATCGAACCCAAAAAACCTTTATTATGAATAATATTGGTCGCGAAAGCCTGCGTGTTAACGTGTTAAACTGCAAGAGAGAAATATATTGAAATGTAAACTCCTTTGTCAAGGCACTCTGCTCCTCCCACCCAGCTTCAAAATATGCTGCCAAGCTTAGCAGTGTTCATTAGGACGCTGTCTTTCCGACAGCTCTGTTCTTCACCTGAGGACGGCTGCTTGTGTTGTGGCCGAAACGTCGTGAGAATTATATTATGTTTTATTTTTATTATTTCATTATTTCCCTTCTACGTGACTTTACCGAAAGATCCAAGAATATGAAACTCTTTTTCACAGATTTCCAGTCGAGGCACGGGATCAGAAAGTTACAACAACAAACAGTGCAAAAACACGATAAGAGTGCAAAGTATAGAAAAAGAAAGCAAATCACTCAAAATAAAAACGTAAAATAATTTAACATTGCGTAAGTAGACCAATTCCCAAGCTTCGGCAAGGCAGCAAAACAACAGCAAGAACAGTAGCAGACCACACCAAGACAACAGAGTCCCTCAATGCTATTAGTGTGCCCGATGTCTTTACACAGAAGCCTCTAAATCAAAGAGTTGAATGGCCGGAGGTGCTGGTGACGGCTGCTTTGAATGCCTAAACAGGTTCAGTGTTTAATGCACTCAGGGTTTAATATGTGAACGTTACTTAGGTGCAGGCTCGCTCAACATTATTACAGGAAATGCGCGCGCGTGCAGACCAGTATTGCATTACAAATTCTAACTCGAAATAAAGGCGGTCTAAAAGTCCCTTTTAAATATAATCATAAAGAACAGGCTCATAATAATCTCATATATTAAAGGAAATAATACTCATGACAGGAATGTAATTGAATTCTGTACGCGCGTAGGAGCATTTTAAAATTGCTTTTCAGATTTATATTTTTTTAAATCCAACATGATGTTGGTCAAATGTTTCCTCGTGGAAGCTATCAATGTCAGCACGTAAAAAATAAATATCCACAAACATTAGAATGGAGAGTGGCTTGATAACATGTAACGTGGAAGCTGTAATCGTTTAATAAATGTCAGAGCTTTCGTCTCTTACAAGTAAGTTGAAAAGCCATGACAAAATGACTGTCATAAAATTACCTTCTGAATGTACTTCAATACGTCAACGTTTTTTTCTGAAATCCTTAATTTCTGCAGCCAAGAAAATCAAATTGAAGGTAATGATTCACGAAGCATAATGATCCACGATGCCTCATTTGTCCCAACCCCAGCCACATTTGCGGTTTGGGGCTTACTCGCCAGATCCGTGACTTCACTCAAAAAGCATCTCACCACTAACCACAATGTGAAGTACGCACATGCAAAGGGATGAAGCAGTCCGCCCCATTCCTCGTGTCACGAAAAACACAAGTCCCTAATCGTTCAGGAGAAAGCGCAGTTGCTGTAATAGTTTAAGAACAAAAAACGCCCAGCCAGGATATCTTAACTGAGTCTCAACACTCGTTTTCAGGAGGGTATTGCCACATTGGGATGTTTGGCCAATTCCACTCATGAGGAAATCAAAGTTACTGTAACCAGAGAAAACCCACATTTCCACGAGGGGGTAATACACGATGCTCTGCACGGATGGATTCTATCTGGAGCTGTATTGCCGTATGCTGGGCACCTCGCAGTCCAAACCCAAAACTCTTGGTATCCCAGATGGTCTCCCATCAAAGTAATAACCAGGCTCACACCTGGTGAGCTTCTGAGACATGAAGATACACATTTTGGTTGATTTGGTCATAATTATGGGTATTCCATCTTATTGAATGCTTTATATTTAATTAAGTTTCTTTTTTTTCTTAACTGAAATATTTAAAAGAAAATGAAAACATTCAGGATTATGTTGACACTTTTTGAAAAGTAACATTGAATTTTAACACGACACTTATGAGATAGAGTAATGCTTGTTTGCTTGAGCAATGAGAGAGGGCCGTGTTTTGAAAGGCCTAGATAAGCCTTGTGATATGAACCAGCAGTTGAGTATTCCAAGCATTTCACTTCAAGAATGTTCTTACAGAATTCTAAATGTCTGGCCGTGACACCCTTTAAAAAAACACACGCTCACGAATGGCTACAGCACACAAAATGTTCTGCCGATGTAATGCTCAACCCAAGGTACTGGCATGCCACGTTCGATGGGCTGATAACGCCTTCCTGAGCGGTGACGCGGCCCAGCCGTGGTCGCGTTTTGCCGCTCGTTGCAGAGGTTCACGGTTCGAATCCAGGGGCTGCCCCGGTTACCACTACAGGTGTAATAATAAACCATGACAATACTGTGCGCTGTGTCTGCTTCACAGTGGCAGTTGAAGATTCCCTGATGCCTTTTGCGACAGTGGGACGTTGGGTGCCGGCGTTATGTTCCAAAGTCTCCCAAAACAAAATATCTGAAAAAAATACTGAATTGGGCTTCTTGGTTCTTTCGGTAAAGTCACGTAGAAGGGAAGTAATAAAATAATAAAAATAAAACATAATAAAACAATTTTCACGACGTTTCGGCCACAACGCAAGCAGCCGTCCTCAGGCGAAGAATGAAACACCCCAAGCTTGGAGCGTATATTTAAGCTGGGTTAGAGGGGGGGGGAGAGGTGGGAAGAAGAGCGCCTAAACAAAATAATTTGCATATCAAGAGGAATTCAGCATATGGAAAATGCGTAGGAGGTGGGCGGGGGGGGTTCCAAATCAATACTATGCCCGTGCATTATGCAGGATTAGCAGCATCAAAGGGGGGGGGGGGAGGGGGGGAGCATTAACAAAGGAAAGGAATGTTAATAGTATGTAGCTGTAGTTACTAAACAACCACGTAAAAAACTACAGTATAAACTGCATGACAAACTAAAGTATAAACTACATAGCATCATCAGTAAAATTTACTATACTCTACAATAAGCTGAGTTACTAACAGTAAGTAATACATGAAACATTCTACGTTGTAAAAAATTATATAATATGCTTCCATCTAAACTTTATTCTCTTACATCACACGCGTCTATACCGTACTATATACTTCCATAGGCAAAACCAACATTAAATTACATACTGTATTGCTATAAACCACCCTATACCTTATACATTTTTAATATAACACTATGTATAAGGTATAGGGTGGTTTATAGCAATACAGTATGTAATTTAATGTTGGTTTTGCCTATGGAAGTATATAGTACGGTATAGACGCGTGTGATGTAAGAGAATAAAGTTTAGATGGAAGCATATTATATAATTTTTTACAACGTAGAATTTTTCATGTATTACTTACTGTTAGTAACTCAGCTTATTGTAGAGTATAGTAAATTTTACTGATGATGCTATGTAGTTTATACTTTAGTTTGTCATGCAGTTTATACTGTAGTTTTTTACGTGGTTGTTTAGTAACTACAGCTACATACTATTAACATTCCTTTCCTTTGTTAATGCTCCCCCCCTCCCCCCCCCCCCCTTTGATGCTGCTAATCCTGCATAATGCACGGGCATAGTATTGATTTGGAACCCCCCCCGCCCACCTCCTACGCATTTTCCATATGCTGAATTCCTCTTGATATGCAAATTATTTTGTTTAGGCGCTCTTCTTCCCACCTCTCCCCCCCCCTCTAACCCAGCTTAAATATACGCTCCAAGCTTGGGGTGTTTCATTCTTCGCCTGAGGACGGCTGCTTGCGTTGTGGCCGAAACGTCGTGAAAATTGTTTTATTATGTTTTATTTTTATTATTTTATTACTTCCCTTCTACGTGACTTTACCGAAAGAACCAAGAAGATGAATCCCTGCAGTCACGAAAGCTTTAAATCGAAATTTATACTGAATTGGGATTATACCCAGCAACCAATGCCCCCTACTGGCAGACTGATGCTCCGGTTCACTCTCGCAAATGAGGCCACCCTGGTTTCTTGATGTATCACCTGGGTTAAACAAGATTAACTTAAAGCTTGATGTGTGCTGCTTTGAGGGTGAGACACATTACTGAACATCCCACGCAGCTGAATCAGGTTGCATCGCATGTTCACACCATGTCAAAAGATCGACATTGTGCGGAAAACGCTGCCTTAATTAAAGGCGCACCGATTAAAACAATAATTACGATAGAAACGGCCAGGTGGCTCACGATGGCTCATGTAATTTTCTAGAAGAATGACCAAGCTATGCTGAGATTCCGGGCTTGCATCCAGACAAGGGACATGTAAATAAACCGGCTTATCAAGTTGATGGTCTCAGCCCAGACACTAATGACTGCACACGAAAACTAATATTAAAATCATCTCACATTTGCTTCTTAGAACTCAGAGAATTAAAAATGTTCAGTTTGATTGACATTTGATGAAGGCTCTTTGAAGGCGACTTCAGAAGAACGCCCTGCAGGGTGGATGAAGAGCCCCAAACTAGTTGTGTGACATCATCTTCCGGTGCTGTTCACTGGACACAAGGTGATGCACTGCTAGCTGCAACAGTTCAGTTTGGAAATGCATTTCCACGAGTGATTGATGCCAATAGCACGATTGGAAAGTTAATGCGTAAAAGAGGGAAATAATTAAAAACAACACAATTCAGTAGTAATGTTCAGAGAAACCTGTATTAAGAAAAGTAAATATTGAACATTGTTTAACATGCTTTAAACAATGTTTTACTCCTGACACGAATTACTTAAATGTGTTTCATCACACCACGGTAGAAAGAAGTTAACTACCTTGCCTGGTATTCAGGAGGTCGTGAGTTCGATTACGAGCCTGATGCCTACTGCTGTATATTTGGAGTTTGCGTGTCTCTCTCTCTCTCTCCCCGTGATCACATGGACTTTTCTCCGGGTCCTCCAGTTTTTCCCTCCACATTTAGAAACATGCGTTCAGAGTATTTGGCTGCTACACATTTCCACACGATGATAAGCCGCTTCGTTGAACTATCATTTGTGGCCAGGTCGCTTCTGAAAAAGAGATGTCTGGTAAAATAAAACTAGTAAAACAGTAACATATACACTGCTGTGAATGGAGCCGTTAGTTCGAATCCAAGCACGGCTAACATCATTGTTGTGCGACGCCTCAATCGGTTTTTGGTTGGCCCCCTACTTCACTGACCTGCTACGACCAGCGTGGTGAAGTATGGTCGAACAACCACCATGACCGGAAGGCCTTTATCAAGCAGTGGCTCCACAAAGTGCTGTAATAACTATTACTCTATGTACGTACTATTCCTACCACTCTACAATGTGTATTACATAATAGTTGTAATTTAAATGCGTAGTGACACATGACCTAGTGCCATCCGTGACATGAATGGAAATGAGTTGATGCCTGTGGCACTGTGTATCGTGACAAAAAAAAATTATCTAAACAAACTTGCATTGCTTGCTGAATGAGTCATGTAATTCACTTTGTGTACGATACACATGGCTCCCAGATGGAAAGGAAATGCCACCTAAAAACAAAAAGAAATCGCTCTCTTTCTTTCTGACCGTACCCAGGCTGTGTGCCAAGCAGTCCAGCACAAGTTTGACATTTCACGAAAGTAAAATAAAGGGTTACGCTGCCATGGTGTGACGGTCAGCACACCGGACTTGCAATCCAGAGGGTTCGATTGAATCTCCTAGAAACAACGGCGTGAATCCTGTGTCTTAAATCCCCCTGAACAGCGCGGTTAATCGATGGCAGGTTGCATGCGGTAGGTTAAAGTGTGGGTACTCTCCCAGCTTTCGGTAACATCTGGACAGCGTAGAAGATTAGGCCAAATACCCTGTACAGAGGCTCTCCGTGTTGGAGGCCCTTCAATCGGCAGTGGCTTTAGCCAGTGATCACAGGTCTGCACTTAGTTAAGTCACTGGCGAGATTTGGAACGGTGCATTGAAAAAGTTTATGACATTCCAACATCGAGGTTTTTAGGTTTGATCGCGGGAATAAAAATGTGTCGTTAAACCTGCCACCACCCGACACAACCAATTAGTGAGGTTTTGTCACGTGAACAAAACATGGCAACTCGTTACTAGTGCAGCACACCGTGTGTTGGAGAGTAAACCCACAGCATTTACAATTCGAGTACCACAACATTTAAACCCCACAACATTTACAATTGTGGGTTAACTCTCCAACACACCGGTGTGCTGTACTAGTAACGAACTGGCATTTTTTGTGCACGTGACAAACCTTACGAATTGGCTTTGTCGGGTGGTGTAACCCAAAACACCTCTATTACGGATAATATCGGTCGCGAAAGCCATACGAAGCATTGCTGTTTCGTACGTGATATAAGTCCCGGGATAAAATCACAAACATAGCAATGTCATGCTCCAATTCATCGCTAGTACAGCACACCGGTGTGTCGGAGAGCCAAGCCACAACATTTACAATCCGAGTACTAAGCGACACATTTATATATTTACGCGATCGAACCCAAAAACAACCTGTATTATGGATGATATTGGTCGCGAAAGCCTACTGCGTGTTAAACTATCGTGCTGTATTTGAAGCTTTCGTGACTGCAGGAATCCATACTCTTTGGTTCTTTCGGTAAAGTCACGTGGGTAGAAACAATAATAACCAAACAGTATCGTACTGCACTTCTATGTGCCGTGTTCTTGTCAGTTCCACTTCCACCAACCAACGCTGATTGGCCCTATCGGCACGCACGGCGTGTGGAGAGCCCTCATCCAGCAGTGGACTGACAAAGGGTTATGCTTTACACGTGTAAGAAAGTAAATATGGAATATCAGTGCCCACGAGAAGGACAGTTGAATTTAACACGAAGGCTTTCGCGACCAATATTATTCATAATCAACGTTTTTGGGTTAGATCGCGTTATTTATAAATGTGTCGTAACCCTCCACCACCCGACACGGCCAATCGCCATTCTGGCGAATTGCCCGATGATGCTGGATGCAATTACCAGCGAAACGTCGTACTCAAAAATAGTAAATGTTGTGGTTTCACGCTTTAACACACCGGTGGGCTAAAGTAGTGAATTATTTGTCTTTTGTCAACGTGACACTTTTTTGCTGATTGGCCGTGTCGGGTGGTGGAGGGTTACGACACATTTATAATAACGCGATCTAACCAAAAAACGTTGATTATGAGTTGAATTTAACTTCACGTATTGTCCAGTGATGATCACCGCACCCATATCATATGATGCCATTTTATTAAACTGACCACTGATGATCACATCACCAGATACCCAGCATCATCGCCATCATAATCATCAGCCATGATCGATCCTCTCCTGGTTGGAGTTCTCACGAATTCGCTGTCGTCTCTTACAGTCTATAATGCCTGCAGTTAGTCGTTCAATCGTTTAAGATCGCTGCAAGGTTATATAATTTTTGGTTACATATGGTCGGTAAAAGGTAAAGGTGCGGCCCTGAAATTTCTAGCTCACGCCACTGCTGGCAGAAGGGACCTCCACTCGAGAAGGAAACATGACCCCCTCCTGCAGGCCGGCTCAACGTCTTGGAAGTTACCCACACTTTGCCTCGCCGCGCGGGACCTACCGATCAACACACTGTGGCGTAGTCATTTATTCTGCTGGGCGGAGAGAGGTGCGCAGGGATTTAATGAACTTGCACCGTCGTCTCAGCTGGAGCCTGGCCTCGCCGAGAGACGGCGCTCGTCCGTTCATCGGTATTTTGAGCCAGCTGGCCACGATTGAGAAAAAAGCCTCACCCCAATATTTGACCCAGGCAAACTGCAGAGCACATACTAAGTGGTACTAACCTTCCATTAAAAATGAACAACAACATTTAATTACCACGATTAAGAGACAAACAACATATATGCTATGAAAACATCATTCAAATAGGATATATTTATTCATTAGAATGTCATCAATGGCCCTCAAACCACTTGGGACTGCTGTTCCAGTGCCCAACCAGGCTGTTGTTATTATTAATTGATTTAAAACACAGTGAGCCGCAAACTGAATGCCGCGAGGAGTATGTGGCAATTTCAAAGCAGCACAGGACTTGAATGCCATCGATCTGGGCGACAGTACGGAATGGTAAATTTGCCATTCATGTGCTGACCAATACACCACTGCGGCAACCATTTTTAAGTGCAAGGCGTTAGCAAATGGACAACTCAACCAAACGTTGGTCTGGTTCAACGAGCTGGTGGAGAGATAATCTCTGCTGGCGTTAGGTCATCTGATCATTCGGTCACTTACTAAGCTGACCATCACAGCGTGGCAGCACCCGCACGCACACACAAACACGCTGATACGACAGCAAGAGACGTTCTCGCTTATGCATGTAATTAGGGGCTTCGGCGACCTGACACAATGCGGCACTAAGCAACGTCGTCGCCTTTCGACCGGGGCAATCAAGCAGAGCCCACAAAACCCCCAGAACTACATCAGCACTCAACCTGCAAGCACATCCCCGGCCTTTTTCTATTGCGTTCAACCGTGTGAATGAGTCGCATTCTTTCACCGCTGTCTAATCAGCTTCCCATTGAGAAGGGGGGGGGGTTGGATACCACCGCTCAGGAGAGACAGGCCCCTGTTTGTACCCCTTGTTAACGGATGCCCCAGCGTGAACAGCGCCACAGGGGGCGAGCAAACATCGCTGTGAATACGAAAACCGGCCACAATTGGAGGTCAGGGCAAGGGTCTCGTGGTTTAAATGTGTGTACAACACACGTGCTAAACGTGCGGCCCTCTTTGTCAATGCACTGCTGGATGGGGGTGCTACCAGTGCCGTGTGGATGGAGGGGGGTTCATGGAAAAGGTCGAGGTGCAGCCTTGAAATGTTTTGCTCACAACACTGCTGGTGGAAGAGCCTCCGCTGGAGCGAGCTCGACAAAGGCCCTCTCGAGGGGCTGTTGGCGAACCATCGGAAACAAAGGCGGTCACCGCATCGCGCGCTTTCAGATGCGCTTCCGAGGCCGTCTGGAACGCTCTTCCTTCCGATATTGGGAAGCCACTGGATCTCGTTTGAAACCCCTTATTCTTTCGAACGGCTTTTTTTCTGTTTAGTTTGTTGTCCTGCACGTCAGATTTGCACTGTTGGGTGTGTGCGGTGTGAAAGAAGTCCCACATACATCGAGATATACGAGACATTAAGCCTCAGATCCGGCAATAGGTTCCCCGCATCGCCGCGGATAATGGTAACTGCACTTGCACTGAACAGAGAAACCTATCAAAGCAATAAAATAAGTACATGCTATGCGATATTTGGGTTAAATCGTCGCTAAAAACCTGACCCTGCGCATAAACCCTCCTATTAAACCACAATCTTTCATAACATTTGGAAGCCTGTCATGCTTGGCCATTCTCCGAGAGAGATAAAAGCAAAATAAATACTGCAGGCAAGGGCTGACGTGGGCACGCCCACGCGATGAATGTTGCCTCTCTCTGCCGCACTGACGGAGCCTGGATCATCCATCAACTGGCAGAATATCGGGATTTAGTAAAAAATAAAGATTAATAATAATAATGTACTATCGCTCTCCCCGTTGCACTTTTGCCGAATTGTGGAGGATTGCAGTTTGAGCCCAACGGCCACCCTGGTTAATACTGCAGGCCTTGTAAATCGACAAATACCCCCGCTGTAAAGTTATTCGAACATATAAACAGGAGGCCGTGTGTGCCTGCATCCAATTTTTTTATTTTATTTTACTTTCTACGTGACTTTACCGAAAAAAAACCTAAGAAGATGATTCCTTGCAGTCACGAAAGCTTCAAATCTAGAATTGAAAATGTACTGGCATAACCCCCTTGCTTGCGGCGACACTACGAGAGAGTATGTCTGTGACACACGGCTCCTGCGGGATAACCTTACATGACAAGAATGGCCTTAATACGAAGTGCACTTGTGACTTCATTTGAATCGGCAGCTCCCATGTTTTGTCCTTGTTTAGGGGGGACATGCACAGTCAACGTTCGACAATCATTAGACAAACGTCAAACGCCGAGCAAAATGAGTAAACGATACGATCTGCTTCAGCCTATCGTGCATTCTGCTCTGGTTCTCCACCACCTGTGCATACATGGGGGGAAATTGCTACAAAGCCTATGGTTTAATTGTACTGATTTTAGCAATCTGACCGGCTCCCTCCAACTATTACGGACAGTCTGGATGTAATTATTACCACCACAATCACCATCATCAACGACCAACAATCTTTCGACTTAATTATACGAATTGAGCACAGGGGCTTTCTGAACCTTCACTTGGCAGGGGGGGAGGAGGGGGGGGGCTAACCTCTACCCTCACCCCCGCCCCTTGACTCTAGGGGGCTACATCTAAGCCACTGACAAGTGTGACCACGCGGTGTTTTCGTGCCCCCCCCCCCCCCACGTGTAGAAGGCTGCCCGCTGTGGCCCGCGTGCACACCCCACGATGAGCCCAGCAATCGGGAATGACAGTTTGCTGTTCCCTGTGTCAGGCCGCATGCTGTGTGTGTGTGAATGTTCTCGCCCCGGGGATGAACTGTAAAAGGCGGAATGCTGAACACCCTCCCCTCCCCCTCCCCTCTCCTCCCCTCCCCCTCCCCTCTCCTCCCCTCCCCTCTCCTCCCCTCCCCTCCCTCCCCTCCCCTCCCTGCCACTGCGTCTTCAAGGATTTGTCCAACACAGGAACGCGACTCCTGCTGCTGCTGCCCAACGTACAACAACAACAACGAGCCACACGCGAACGCCACGGCGCGCGCCTCTGCGCTGCGAGCGAGAAGCGCTGGACGTGTCCTCTATCGCAATTTTTTTACGATCAGGGGAAACAAGCAGATGCTCCGTGCAGTCGGCACTTTGCTTCGTTCATCATTCCATTTTTTTAGTTTGTTTCTTCAATGCTTTGCTTTATGTGCCACCCCCACCCACCCCCCCCCGGTTTAAATGAAAGATGTCACGAAATATTTCACTCTCAGGGCGCTTTTGTTCTCGTTGCATTGGGCTGTAGGTGCCGATTTGAGACGCGGAGATTGTGTCTGCTGCCACAGTCGAAGATTTGAATTCGGAGGCAGTGCTGGCCCCCAACCTCATGGTTAAGTAACATTTGCCAGGGGTGTTGACGTGGCGTGGAGTGACCTTTATCCAGCAGTGGATTGATACAATTGATGTTAATGATCATAATTTGTATGCGTATATAGAGGGGGGGGGGGGAAACTCACACATTAGTGAATAACGCTGTTCAGGAAAATTGCACCTCTTCGTAATTGTATGAATGAGGGCCATTTTCCTGAAATGTCGCCTGTTATATTTGTTCCTTTCAAGGCAGTGTCATGGACAAAAATGTGTTCCTTTGTTATTTGTGCACCACTGCCAATGCAGTAACACCATACCAATGACATGGTACATACAGTGCTATATATATACACACACGCGTATATGGGCAGTGATCCAAATGTAAATGCAGAAGTCACGAGATAAAAAAAACATGTTCATCCTGCAGCCCATGTTCACTGCTTCTTCCCCCGAAAAAATACGAGAGTTGCATTTTCTAAGAGCGTCACCGGTGTAGCCATCGTCCGCATTGGAACATCGACAGGCCGATGAACACATCTCCTTCATCAATGTAAATGTAATGACAAGCCGCACTGGAGCGGTCGTGGCCATGAGACCCAAACTATGGACCGTAGAGATGCACAGCGATCCATCGAGACACGCCAAGACAACACGAAAAGGCAAGCCACAGCAGTGTGACACAAATTACACTGGTCAACACACTTTTTCTGGCATAAGGTATTCCAACGGTTTAAATGTAATTTTGGGGTGCTGATTCCAAATCTGGCATCAGTTTTTGTCTATCACATCAGGTTTTTGAGATATCAACTATTGCATTTTCAATAAAAACTGCAGAAGAAAAATATTAAATAAATGTGGATATCTACATAAAATTATATTATAAACACACTATCCTAAAAATACAGCACCACATTTTAACACTAAAGCAGTCACTGACTCGCAACAACTTGCAATCATAAGTGACAGAGGTAATTTCGGGTAAAATCAATGAAAATGGGGTATGCCGATAGCATAAAAATGAGATGTGATAGAGCAAATCTGAGATCAGAATTGGAATCAGAACCCTGAAATTAGTCTAAAACAGCTGCAAAAGTCCAGGCCAGAAAAAAAAAACATTTGTTGACCAGTGTTATGGACCGGACCACCACAGTACATCCACGGTGGTGTGTGCTCCTTCAACGGAGGATGAGGAACAGCAACACCACACAAACTCTTTCTCTCGTCGCGTGGCTGGCAGACCGGCATTGGCATTCGGCTCCTGAACGCATTGCTGCCATCATTAGCAGGAATAGAAGAGTACAGCATGCCATTGTATACCGACCCATTTAGACCACTTAACTGCATTGGGTGCGTTATAAATTACCTCTCTGCGAATCAATGCAATGAATGATCGCGATTCAGGGTCGCTTTCAATTAAATTCCGCTATTGGTTCTTTTTGAAAGCCTCTTAGTGGCTGCAGAGGTGATGAGTATCAATTACGTACAATATGCGTGGATAATAACGAAAATTCCTCGGCGATTCGATGCGAGTATTGTACGCTTAGGAACGCATAATTCCACACACCCCTAATGCATAGGGTGAACCTACACTACACGTGTGAATAAAACAACGCACTTAATCCTCGAATGTATCATTTACATATCGACAATCCTGCGTGAGTGACACACTGATGTCAATTTTTACTGTAACAATGATAATAATAATAACGCTCGGGATGGGCCATAGCGTTGAGATTTGAAATATAACTGAGTCTGCGCTTTTTATCGACGGCGACAAAGTGACCCGCACGTGAGGCCCTGCAATTGCCTGCTCACGCCACTGCTGTCGGAAGGGCCCGCACTCGAGAGAGCTCGAGAGAGAGAAAATTTGGCCTACTCCATCACGCTGGCCAGACGCCTTGCAACAACTACCCATACTTACTATCAACACGTTTTTTTTATCTTAATTTTGGAGCTTTCGTGACTGCAGGAAGTATTCTTTGGTTTTTTCGGTAAAGTCACGTATAAAGATAAAATAATAAATTAAATAATAGCATACGACGTTTCGATTGCAACACAAGCAATTATCATCAGGTATAGTGAAATAGTGACATAAAATCTAACCAGAAAACTATAGACAGCCATATAAGCAGACAGATATCACCAAGATACATAGAGTGATATCTGTCTGCTTATATGTCTGTCTATAGATTTCTGGTTAGATTTTATGTCGCTACGTGGAAATTTATCGCGGCCAAATATTCGAAACGCACGTTTCTACACGTGGAGGGAGAAACCGGAGGACCCGGAGAAAAATCCCACGTGACCACGGGGAGAGAGAGAGAGAGAGACACAAAAACTCCAAATATACAGGCGTCAGGGTCCGGATTGAACCCACGGCCTCCTGTATACCAGGCAACGTAGTAAACATCTCGCCGCCACGGAGTGCCCACACCTTACCCCAACGCACGCGACCTGACCATCTACTAACTGTGGTGAACCTATTTATTCTGCCGGGTGAACAGAGGGAGCGGCGGGGGGGAGGGGGTATTTAGGAGACTTGCACCATTGTCCCAACTGCCACGCCTGGAGATTGAACAGGCGACCTCTGGATTGCAAGTTGAGTGTGCTGACCATTAGCCTACCCACGGTAACATTCACCGATGCTAATGACTAGAAAAATGTGAAAGCCAATATCTTGAAATTTGGGCCCTAAAATACGTACAGCTCCCGACCACGATCAGCCTACAGTTACGAATTGCTTCAACTCTCACGCTGAACCCTTACACGGGTACAATCTGCTCGCACGAGTGAACAAAGCGATTCGCCTCCATGCAGTGCGATGCCATGGCCAACAAACATCAGATGAATGTCGCTACCTGCAACTAACATAATATAAAATATTTCGACAAGAACGCAAGCGTGTGGCTAAAGTAACACGCACTGTCGTCATGGTAACAGAAGAGACGCAGTCGAGTGGATGTGAAGCTCATTTTTAACCTCGCCACGAGTTTCCTAATCCATAATTCCTTACGCGCGATTCCCTATCCTGTTCTTAGCGCACTTGACACCACTTGAGGGTCACGTGCCGCCGCGTCAAATGAGCTTTCAAGTCGATTGCCGGCCGATGCCAATTTTTTTTTAGTTTTTAGTCATTGGCCGGACACAGGGCACCGGCCAATGACAATGGGCGGCGGGGGCGTGGCGGTCCAGCGTAACGCGGCTTTGCTGCAGAGGTTCACGCGGTTCGAGCGCGGCGGGCCGCCCTGGTTAACCGGCAAAAAATGCCACGTTCACCGGCGCACATGAAAGATCCCCTGGCGTTGTTGCCAGCAGTGTGCGCCGGAGTCGTGGTCCGGATTCGCCAACAACAAAAAATGTACATTAATTACACAGCCGAATACTCAATTGGAATATAAAGTATATGGAAATCGTCACCCCTTTACTGCGAAAAGAAAACAAGAGTTGTGAGAGTCAAGTGAGGCTCTTTCCTGGACAAGCAAGCATCATGAAATGCTGTGAATTAAATTGTTTATATCTTGTTCAAATGAGCATTAAGGCAGTGAGTGCCCTTCTCCTGTTCACAGCCCAGAGCCAGTGGTAGAAATCCTTACCGATAGAATAAGCACGACAGTTGACTTCCCCACAAAGTGGTACCAATTTTATTTACCCCACAAAGATAATGGGCTAAGTCGACCCCTATCGAAGATTTGAACTCACAACCTTCCAATTGTGAGCCGTTCACTCTACCATTGAACCATATGGCTCCGGGTTTCTGCAATTATAATGTGCCGTTGTTATTCCTTGTGTCCAACAGGCACACTTCAGAGCTCTTAAATGTTTCTCTGAGTGGCAAGTTTTATGACAGCAATGAAAGTGTCCGTGGGGTTTGATCTCTCGCGGTTCTCAAATTAAAAAAAAAGTTGTCCTAAAGCAATATGGTCGTGCTATGTAACGCCAAATCAGTCGCATCGTAAAGGTATTTGTTATTTAATAGCACGACAGGAACAATTTGCATACATAATATGCATGCATAATGTACGTTGATTACCATAGCAATAACCCAACCGGAAATGGATACCCATTATAATGTAAATGCATTCATTAATCTCCCCCCCCCCTTTCGCACGTGAAGGGCTCACAAGTGACGTCATCACATCTACACCTCAGGAGGATTTCTCCACAAATCTGGCTGTCGCCTGATGAAGCTAGTTGTAATTCCTGGTGAAACGTCGTACTCAGATTTTTAATGTTGTAGATGTTCTCTCCAACACAACAGTTTGCTGTACTAGTAACGAATTGGCATGTTCTGTTTAACGTGACAAACCTTACTAATTGGCTGTGTCGGGTGGTGGCGGGTTTAACCACACACATATCTACGCGATCTAACCCAAACAACCACGAGTATAAAGGAGGTTCTCAGCTCTCCCGCCTGCCTCTCAGCAGCTACTTTAATTTCACTTCTCTCTCGTGTGACATTGCCAACGACTTCTAACGTACACTGGATTGCACATATGCCAAGTACAAATGCATGCAAACAAGCAGACACGTTGATTTTGAAAGTTAAACCAACAGAAATTGTACACAGCCCCCATTACTGTGCTAATATAGGTTTTTTTTCTTCTTCAGAAAATCTCCACATTTCCAAATTCACGTTTTTATTCCAATAACTGAAAACTCACACACTTGTGCAACAACACTGCCTTACCATTGCCAACGTTCCGGGCAGTGTCCAAATAATATATTAAAATAGTATTGTGTAAATATTAATTTTTTTTAAGGCAGTGTTGTTGACAAATGTTTTTTTTATGTGTTGTTAATTGTGCTTGTCCACCACTGCCAGCGCAGCATCAACAAATAATTAATTCCAATAACGAGCGCTGCATTCAAAAAAACATTATAATTTGGGAAAACGACATTATGTTTTTAAAATGTATGTTCTTCTGAAAATGTGTGGTTCGTCTCATCCACGCTGCTTTTACCTACCACCCCGCAGGTAAACACGCTTCTCTCTCTATGCGTCATTCCTCGCATTGTTTGACTTTGGAATTCCCTCCTATCACCTCTTTTCCCAAGCTCTTAAAACCTTACAACCTTGCTTATTCACGTGCCCATGCACCAGACCAGTTCCCCTGGGTAGCTGCGTGGGCTACGTGTGCCTGTCTGCTGATGATGAAGCAACTAACAGCGCATTATAGCTACTCAATGGGTCTCTGTCAGTCTATGGGTTTCGATGTAAGTCTCTGGGTCTCGATGTGAATCTGTGGGTTTCTGTGTGAAACTCTGGGTGTCTATTTAAGCCTTTGGTTATCTACGTGAGTCTATGGGTCTCTGTGTCAGTTTGTGCATCACTGCAACAAAAGAGTCTGGCCATCGAACACAGATGGTCACGCATCGTGCGCTTACAGATGCGCTTCTTCTGGAACGCTCTTCCTCTCCGATGTTAGGGAGCCACTGGAGCTAAACACTTTCAAATCGAAGCTGAAAACGCATTTCTTTAGAACGGCTTTTTTTGCGTTCAGTTTGTTGTTCTTCCCCCGCGCCTCCTATTAGCACGGTTGGCTACGTACGGTGCGAAAGAAGTTCAACGTACAGACATACATAAATACAGACGTACATACAGACGTACATACAGACATACAGACATACATACAGACATACAGACAGACATACAGACATACATGCATCCATACAGGCATACATTCAGACATACATGCATACATACAGACATAAAGACAGACATACAGACATACATACAGACGTACATACAGACATACATACAAACATACAGACATACATACAAACATACATACATACAGACATACATACATACCTACAGACATACATACATACAGACATGCATACATACAAATAAGTACGGTGCGAAAGAAGTTCAACGTACACGCGTACGTACGCCGTGGTCACATGACTCAGGGAATGCCACTTGGACGAGCTCGTCGCCTGAGATTGTAAAACCCCGCGGTGGACTACGGCAATGCCCCCTCAACGCTGAGCGTCGCGACTGCAAGCGCACGCTTCCTCCACGTCGCGAGTCGATCCGTCTCACGGCTCGGCACCCTGGCACAACGAGCAGCGAACTCTAACGAATAGAAATCCATTCCCCCGACGAGAGGCGGATGCGACGAAGCGAGCACCGTGAAAATGCCACCTTAGTTTATGGTTTTCCCATGATCGACCTCTTGTCGAGGTAGCCGCTGTCCTGTCATATCTCTGAGTATGAAATTAGTACCTGGGGCGATGTGTAAACATCACCACCGGGGAGACAAAGGCGGCCGGATGTGGAGTACTGCCCCCCCCCGTCCCCCGCGTCGCCCTTCCAAAGGTGCCTACTCGCGAACAGCACTGACCCCCACAAATCTATGAGGGCTGTACCGGGGAAGCGTTGTCTTTGTGTGCTTGGCTACTGGGTGGGCTTCAGCAATAAATGTGGCATCTGTGCAAGTTTGCACACGTGGGTCGAGCAAGAATGCGCGCCCGTTCCGAGTGCGGACGCCTGCGTGGTTTTTTTCTTCGTGAAAATCGCGACGCGGAATTGTTGCGCCCACGCGCGCGCGCTCTGACGACGCTCCGTTCGCACCACCACGTGCGTCAAAGCGAAGAGTTCCAAAGCCGTCGTAGCATTGACCGCCCCCATTGCGTCGAGGGCTCAAGAAAAAAAAGTCAACGGGAGAGCAAAAAAAGTGGCTTTCTGCTCGATTGAACGTGAGCAGGCGCTGCTGTCTTGTACACTCTTGCACTCAGCGCCGAGCCAGCGGTGTTAATTCCACATTCCTACGGCAGCGGTAATTCGTAGGAAGCAACTGTGGTACTCGTTTTTTTTTTATCAACACCCACTGACAAGTGTGGTGAAATATGGGCACAAAATCCCATGACTGACACAGCCTGGCAAGGCTTTAATGCAGCATTAGGCAGAAGAAGCGTGGGGTAGTGTAGCGCAAACCGCTGTTGCACCGTACTGCTATGCTCCCACGTCTATGCTCCCCGCCTTTACCAACTGAAACTGAGCAGTGTGGAGAAGTACGGTCACATCCCAGCAGTGGATTGACTAAAGGGTTGTAAAGGTGCATTTAATGCAAGGCTGAGTCGAGCCCCAATTCGATTTGAATTCACAACCTTCCCAGTTTCGATTTAAAGCTTTCGTGACTGCAGGGATTCATCTTCTTGGTTCTTTCGGTAAAGTCACGTAGAATGGAAATAATAAAATAATAAAAGTAAAACATGATAAAATAATTCTCACGACGTTTCGGCCACAACGCAAGCAGCCGTCCTCAGGTGAAGAACAGGTCTGTCAGACGCTGTCTTTCTGACAGACCTGTTCTTCACCTGAGGACGGCTGCTTGCGTTGTGGCCGAAACGTCGTGAGAATTATTTTATTATGTTTTATTTTTATTATTTTATTATTTCCATTCTACGTGACTTTACCGAAAGAACCAAGAAGATGAACCTTCCAAGTTTCACGAGTAACACACTCCATCCACGCGCCCACCCGGCAAGTACGTACAGTGGTGTCAGTCAACGTTGCGAATGAAATTCGTGCGACAAAGTTGACCTGTGGTACGGTACGTGTCACATTTTCATTTCGGCAATGATGCCCGAGTGAAGTTCTGTCATCAGGCGTGACGATGACTCTGAACTGCCCGCCAGAGACCAACGAAAGCGCAACTCTTATTTGACGAAGTGAGCGAGTTACAATGCAGACAAAGACCGGGTTACTTATTGGCTGCGCTGATCGCATCGGTGGCAGGTCTGCGTAAAGCGTGGAACGTTGGGCGAACGTTGGGCTCAATGCTCTCAAACGCGGGCAACGTCGGCTCGACGTTGCATGTGGTACCTGGGCGGTGGAAGATTTCATGCTGCTCCTCACACAAACATTTAATACATGAAGAGTGAGCGAAGTGACAGCTTTCGTCGGCTAGGCCGAGATAATAACTACTTGAAATTCACAGCCTGAGACTTGGACTCGAACTCCACAGATTCGTGTTGATCAGCCGAAGGCTACGACTGATATAAACCATGCTGACGAAACATTTCTGGCCAGATTGCATACAGGTATAAAATCCAAAACCCAAATGTGTTCGATTATGATATTAATCGATGACAAAATAATCCGCCTTTTGCCGTGCACTCAACGCCAATGCGTGTTGAGGAAACACCGGCATGCGTTTCCTGCTGTGCCCTGTCTGATAAGGGC
Source organism: Lampetra planeri (assembly GCF_965212315.1). Lineage (NCBI taxonomy): Eukaryota > Metazoa > Chordata > Hyperoartia > Petromyzontiformes > Petromyzontidae > Lampetra > Lampetra planeri. The sequence continues at coordinate 5,761,172 of NC_136146.1, read as the reverse complement.
TGTGGCACAGTTGGAAAGCAAAGCTTGTGCATCCGCCAGTGATCTCAATCAAACCCATGGCACCTGAAGGCTGTCCCGTGACCTCCTGCCAGCAGCGAGCCTTCGACACCCGGACGTAGCCTCGAGGTGCACCTAGCCTGGCACAAGCGCCGTGGTGACGTCACCCCCAACGCAGTGGCTGCTGTTGTTGTGACGAGCGCTTGTGAACGGCTCGCGCTGCTGCGTGGGAAATCTAGCGCGTGGGCTGCTGAATGCCGCCTGCACACACGTGCGCGCGCATTGCCCATGGTGGTGCAGCCGAAACGTAACTTCCTTCTGAGAATCAGCTTGCGATCACGGGCTGGCTCAGGAGTGGCCCCGCTGTGCCGAGCCTGCGGGGAAGGCAAGGAGCCCCCCCGCCCACGCCCAGCCCACCGCCTTCGAAAAGCATTGGTGGTCGAGGGTGCTACTTGGCATGAAGACAAACCAAGAGAAAACGCTTAAGGCCCCAAGCAGCTCAGGAGGCCACGAGTTAATGAGGGCGGGGGGAATAGGGTTCAAACAAATAGTGTCGGCTTTCATTCGGATCGTTGCGAACATAACAAGCTGTTTATTAATGAAAAAGCGAATTCGCGTCTCTCATGCACAGGGGCCTAATACCTCACTAGATTTTCCAAAACGCTGCGAGGCAACGCTTCCAACAGCACAAGGCACTACCACTAGAGTACAATGTAGGACTATTCATAATAGCCCGATATGTATCAGCCTAGCACTGTATCAAATATTCATATGCGCATATGAATATGCTGAATGATTCATCTTATAAATACGTGGACACTAGTTAATGTATGTATGTTGACATTATTTCGCACGGTATGTAGCCAACCGAGGCTCTGGACTGTTCCAGCTGAAATGAAGCACCGCTCTCAACTCTCATCTCACGACGCATCTCTACCTCTCGTCTCCATCTCTTCATAGTGGGGGGGGGGGAAAAATAACTTTTGCTCCGGCGAGCCAACAACCACCACATCCGGAGATTCACCTCTCCACACTGCCCCACCACACGTCAAACGTGATCAAAGCAAAACCTCTTAAGCCACGCAAACCAGGGGCACACATCACCCTCGTCGTCGCGTTACCCTTAACTCTACTCAACTTGCGAGTTTACGTGGCGCTCATTCCCGCGACCAAAGCACGCCAGATGCAGGCCACGAGCTGGGCAAGGTGCAGCCTGCTCGGGCCTCGTTCAAGGACGGCAGCATTGACAGCTCTTCTGAGTTGCTGTCCCCGGGCTGGGCTGAGAACATTGCACATCGCAGCGTGGTGGTTGCACGCGACACGCAACGCAAGGCACGCGGACGGGAGTCGTTCCTCTCGTGCTCGTTGTGACCACTTTGGCTTTTTCGGTAAAGTCACGTAGGTAAAAAAAATCAAATAAAAGAAATGAATATTCTTAGGGTTTTTTTCGGTAAAGTCACGTAGGTACTGTGACGGTTCCACCTGAAGACGGAAGCTTGTGTTGCCTCCGAAACGTCTTGATTTTTATTTTATTTTTATTTTACTTTTATTAATTTAAATTTTACATTTTTACCTACGTGACTTTACCGAAAAAACCTAAGAATATGAATCCGTGCAGTCACGAAAGCTTCAAATTTAAAATAAATGAAAACAACTCAATTAAATCGCGAAAGAGCTTTCGCTACGTTGTCCCTCACCTGAAGAAGGACGCTTGTGTTGCGCCCGAAACGTCTTGATTTTACTTAGTTGTTTTCATTTATTATATTTTATTTTTTACCTACGTGACTTTAGCGAAAAAAAACAAAGAGTATGAATCCTTGCAGTCACGAAAGCTTCAAATCTAGAAACAAACACATCCTGCCTGCGTCGTTAAGTTTTTTACCCCCGACTTGTCGACAATGATACTGATAATGCCTGGCCATGATAACGCAACACAGCAGCGTGGCCTTGTTTAAAAGTGTGGGGGGGGGGCATAATACAAGGGGAGGTGGGGGCGCCGCACGAAACTCAGTGTTGGACAATCTTTAAGCAACATCATGGAACCTCCTTTGCCAGTACCAAAATATGAGAAGAGGTTTTCACCTTTTTTCTGGCAACAAAACAGATGTTAAGATGTTAAAACACCAAACTGAAACCTTTACAAAGAATCATGTCTGCATTAACCACAATACTTGTGATCAGAATGCAAACAAACAAACGTACTCTGATAGTATGCATTGTCTTTGAAACTGATTGGTCCAGACCAGAGACAGCTTTCTTTGGAGCCTCGTCTCAAAAGGTGTTAGACTTTTGGCGTCCTCTGGTCTAACACCGTTTTGAGACGAGGCTCAAAAGAAAGCTGTCTCTGGTGCGGACCAATCAGTCTCAAGGACAATGCATATATTATCAGAGTACGTTTTTTTGTATGCATTCTGATCACAAGCATTGTGGTTAATGCAGACGTGATTCCTTGTAAAAAGGTTTCAGTTTGGTGTTCTAACATCTTAACACCTGTTTTGTTATTCTTGGTTCTTTCGGTAAAGTCACGTAGAAGGGAAATAATAAAAATATAAAACAATAAAAATTCTCACGACGTTTCGACTGCAACACAAGCAATCATCATCAGGTGTGAAATCCACAGCAAGAAAAGTTTTGTTGCCAGAAAAAATGGGAAACCCTATTCTCAAATCTTTAAGCAAACACTAAACGCTACCAGAGAGAGTGAGGATGACGATCTGCTTTGGTGTTAAAACATCATACCGACATTTGTTTGACTCGACGAACAAAGATTAATAATAGAAAGGAGGTCTGACCCATCAGCAGCAGTTGGCTAGAAAGTTCGCAATGATACTGATGACGACAATGGCACTCGTGGTGGTGATGATGATGATGATTCTCAATGATCCTGACCAACGATGATGGCAATGCTTCTGATAACAACGATGTAAGTTGCACTGATTAATGCTGATGACATGAATACCGATCATCATCATCATCACGAATCATCGCCACAATGACCCCCCTCCCCCGCCAATATTGAACGACTACCACGGCCTCCATCATCACCTCCTTGAGCAGGTCCATCTCTGCGCGCATCGCCTCGTACGCCTGTTCGAACGCGTCGCATCTCTCCTGGAGCGCCTGCTTCTCCTCCAGCACGGCGAGGCCGTACTCGGCGGCCTGCACCTTCTCCCGGCTGCTCGCCGCCAGCTCGCGACTCAGCCGCTCCAGCTCAGCCCGGAGCGACCCCTCCGAGGAGGACGAGGAGGAAGACGTCGAGGAGGAGGAGGCGCTGCGTAGTAGCCGGCTCTGCTCCGGCGACTCCGCTGAGGAGTTGCCGCTGCTGCTGTTGTCTCGTTCCTCCGACGCCGAGTTCGGTTCCTCTCCGTCCATGGCTACGCATTTAAGTTCCACGAGCTCTCTGTGCCGTGGTTTTTCTGCCTGTCACCAGGAACCGCTTATGACTAATGACTCCAGCGCAATTGCCACTGGAGGAATAAAGTTGTTTAAAAGTCAAAGTCTCTCTACCTCTCTATAATATCTATTTACTCTGCATGTATAAAATCGACAGGCCAGTCTGTGACCGTGTCTGTTTCTAAGTTAGGTTAAGCCGTCCCGAAACTTGGAGTTATCTTCACGATCATCCCCCCCCCCCTACATGATGATCCAGCGGCGTTCTTCCTCGTGTCCTCGTGTGCCCAGGAGTTGCTTTGTAAGGGGAAGCTCACGGCCAAAGTGTGCGCTCGGCGCTCGTGATGGACTGAGCGCGCGTGCGAGTCTGTGATGAAGTGTCAAGCGGCGTGACGCGAACGAGGCGGTGTGCGTCGTGAGCGTGTCACGTGTGACGACTGTGTGACGACTCGGTGTGTGGCTGCGCGTGTCAACGAGTCTACGCTCAAGTTGTGCGTGTCACTGAGTGTTAGCGTGTGTGTGTGTGTCACTGTTAGCTTGTGTGTGTGTGTCACTGAGTCTGAGCTTGTGTGTGTGTGTCACTCTGAGCTTGTGTGTGTGTGTCACTGAGTGTTAGCTTGTGTGTGTCACTCTTAACTTGTGTGTGTGTCACTCTTAGTATGTGTGTGTGTCACTGAGTGTTAGTTTGTGTGTTTGTGTCACTCTTAGTTTGTGTGTCACTCTTAACTTGTGTGTGTGTCACTCTTAGTGTGTGTGTGTGTCACTGAGTGTTAGTTTGTGTGTTTGTGTCACTCTTAGTTTGTGTGTCACTCTTAACTTGTGTGTGTCACCGAGTCTCAGCTTGCGTGCGACTGCGTGCGTCTTTGAACGTTTGTGCGACCTGCATGAATCAACGTCAGCGCTGATGTTGCGCGTCTTCGTCCGCCTGTGACCTGCGCTGAGTGGACGTGAGAGAGTGCTCGTGGTGTCACTTGCGGGAGTCCACGCCCGCGTTCCTGTACGACCGCTAGCGCGCGCGTGCGTGCGTGTGCGTCAATTCACTCCTGAGTCACTCTGCGAGTCCCACGTGCTTTGGCTGATTGTGTGCGTGAATCCACGTGGGGCGTGTCACCGAGCCGAATCCGAGACGAGACTCGGAGCGAGTCTGCGTTCATGCCTTGCCGTGTGCCTCTGTGTGTGTGTTTGTGAGCCTACACGGAAGACTGCGGTAAGTTACGCACACACACGCACGTACTCGTGAAGTGAAAGCAGAGAGAGGACAGCCCAAGGAAGTTTGCGACTTGCGTCGTAGAGACGTTGTAGGTAGTAGCGTGCCCTCATTGGCCGTTGTGGAGAACTGCAGGGTGATCGCGACTCGGACTCGCTTTAAAATCATCGTCTGGATTAAAGACTGGGTACTTTAAAACTGATTTTGTGTTGAGTGTGTTGTCGTTTCTCTCCGCCACCTCCGATTAGTGCGGTTGGCTAGGTATGATGCGAAAGAAGTTCAACATACAGACATACATAAATACAGATGTACATACAGACGTACATACATACAGACATAGATGCATACTAACAGACATACATATAGACATACAAACATACAAACATACATACAAACAACATACATACAGATATAAATACAGACATAGATACAGACATACCTACAGACATACCTACAGACATACCTACATACATACAGTACATACCTACATACAGTACCTACAGACAGACATACAAACCACTAGAGTGGTCTGCCGCAGAACGTTGGGCGTAACTCGGTTTCGCATGAGTGGCTCGCAGTTGTAGCCCTGCGGCCGCCCTGGTCAATACGGAGTGCTGCATTTTACCCATTCAGTACGCGCCGCCTGCTTCATGCTGGACTCGTAAAGATCACGTGACGTTATTTCGTAAAACATATATAGTTAACTTGCCGGCATCCCAGCAAAGATATGGAACGTCTAGGCCAGACATGGGCAAAGTACGGCCCGCGGGCCGTACACGGCCCGTTGGGCTTTTTAATCCGGCCCGCCGAACTTGTCCAAATACAGTATTATTCTTAAATTTAATTTTACCTTCCTCCTGCAATGACCCCATTTCCCCATTAGATGGCGCACTTTGTGTAATTCAACAAAACTTAACTCCGAGTTCTCTCCGAATTTCACGAGTCCGTTCTAGACCCCACAGCTAAATTTCCTTGCAAATAAATGCTTTGCTACCTGTTAAGGGCCAAATCCTTTCATGTAATGATTTTTACATGTCATTTATATTAGTTCACACAAACACTCCATCTGTTCCTGGCCCGGCCCCTCTGTCAAATTTTAGAACCCATTGTGGCCCGCGAGTGAAAAAGTTTGCCCACCCCTGGTCTAGGCCAACGCCAACGTTGGCTCGACGTTGGTCCAACGGTTCCCAACCGCATGCCGACGTCGGACGTCACAACTGGAGAATGACTTCGTCGGACAGAAGCCAAAGCTTCGCTCGCCCCCTACCGGCAGACGAATGCCCCCCGCCGCCCCATGCCCTTGCTGCGTGCTTGTTCGCGCTGCACAGAGACAACTGCCACTGGGGGGTCCCCCCTCCCCCCCTGGCTGGACTGTAGCCGAGTGAACACGAGGGAGTGACCCAGGAGTTTAGCGGCAGAGAGTGAGATGGGGGGGGGGGGATTGTATGAATATTGAATAGGTGAAAGCGGCGAGTGCAGGTGAGTGGCAAGAGATGCGGATGGAGAGTGAGGAGTGGAGGATGATGATGATGAAGACCCCGAAGCTGCGAGCAGAGGACACGGAAGCAGGAGCGAGGGGGGAGGGAGGGAGTGAGATGGTAGAAGAGGTTGGAGTGGAGCGGGAAGAGAGGGGAAGAAACGGATTTCACTTTTGGAAGGACCGATGGAGAGGTAGTGGCTTGACATCCACGATTGGGCAGTCGTTAAGCAGTCGGCAATGCTGGAGGCAAAGTCACAGCGGTAAAGGAAGAAGTTATAGGGAAAGTTAAATGAAGAAATGGCAGCTTCCATAGGGCAGATAACAGCAAGGGTCTTAGGTCAGACCCTTGGGGCACTCAAACAAAATCTTAAAGCCTCATCACGTTCAAAGCGCAAGTGGCCTCTTAACAGGGATAGGCAGACACCTGTGAAAGCAATCACCCAATATCTTGTACAAGCTGAGATATCGTCACGAGCAAACTTAGAACATAAAGTTGAGATGCACTGCTTTGCATTACGTGTCCGCCCAGAGGGGTTTTAATATGTGTCAAAACATGCATCGTGACAAGTTCGTGCATAACCACGTGACATCATCACTCTCTGCACGACTACACAAGAGATGGGAGCACTGATGCGGTGAGAATCAACAACGATGCAGACGTCGACTCAGCGTGGATTCAGCAGCGATCTAAAGCCGGCCCAATTAGTTGATGAGGCTTTAATTCGTGAAAATGAGCCGATAATGTCTGGTGGCTCATTTCTTCCGCCCATTGGAATATTTCCCAACATTCCTGCTGCCTACCGAAGGCATGAAACCCCCTACAAGCCACGCCCCCAGTGTCTGTGGCTGATGAAGCCAATGACTTCACCAGGTCGCGACCATGACCTCCCTTCCAGCGGCACACGTGGGAACAAAGGTGAGAGACCCCCACCCCCCTTACAAATAATTTCGTGTTAATCGATAAGTCGAGTATTCGATAGTCAATGATCACTTAACTACAAATATATCCAAGTTCCACATCGATCCGATTTTAACAACATCTGAATCAGATTGTATAAACAGATCGACCAGGGATGGATAGGAATGTAACCCAATCGATGGTTATATTCTGAACACCAAACTGTGTAGCATGTAGAATCTGTAGTGGCTGCAGAAGAGATACCATTGTTATTAATGGAGCATTTAAGTCTTAGTCTAGCCGATGGAAACCTGTGGAACTTTGGTCAAGTTCATGTGGTTATTAAACTCGAACTATGGCCCATATATACCCTTTCTGGCAATAAAACAGTTGTTTTAAGATGTAGAAACACCAAAAAAATATGTTTGCAAGGAATCTTCATTAACCACACACACTTGTGGTGAACATTCAAACAAAAAAATGCATGCTTTGGTAAGATATGGGCATTGTCTTTGAAACTGATGGATTAACACCACAGACAGCCTTCTTTAGGGTCTAGCCTCAACAGTGTGAGACCAGAGAACGCCAAAAGGCGACGAACACAAAGACAACGTCACTATCAGGGAATGCTCGTGGTGAGAAGCTACAACATGGGACCTGTTCACACCTGTCTCATTTTTAAATCCTTTATATTAACTTCACTTGCTTGCTTGCTTGCACGCTTACGACCGTGCAAATCTTTCGGTCGTTTTTTAACCCACTTCCCGTGATCCAATCGAGCTGACATTTTGCACGCAGACTCGTTGTGCGTGACAATTTATTTTCGTGAAAAAAAAAAATTCCCAAAATTTTCCACTTTTTAGGAAAAAAAAATCATATTTAATTTAAAATACCAATGTGATCAAACTGAAACTCTTACTCAAGAAAAACAGAAATGAATAATAAAATAAAACCAATGCCACGCATATAAAAAAATTATAGTGAACAACTTTGTTTTTACGGGTTAATTTTTTATTCTTGGTTCTTTCGGTAAAGTCACGTAGAAGGGAAATAATACAATAATAATAAATAAAACAATACAATTCTCACGACGTTTCGATTGCAACACAAGCAATCATCACCAGGTGTGCAAACCACCTGATAATGATTGCTTGTGTTGCAACCAAGAATATGAATCCCTGCATTCACGAAAGCTTTAAATCGAAACCTGCTTCATTGCCATAAATGGTAAAACCTGTTCATATACTTTGAGAATGGCAGGAAAGGTTCCATGTTGTGGACCATATCGTAAACCACTCAAGTCTGCTCTCCTTCAACGGAGGAATATCAAAACCATGCCAGCTCGATCTCCCTCTCCTGAAGCCCTCTCGTGGCTAACAGGCCTCGACATTGGCATTTGTCTTCTCAACATAATGCCATCATACACAAGGATAGTATTAAAATAAAACGTGCTTACTCCACCGTGTCCAATTTTAATTTCGTCACCATATTTTGTTTTTATATATGTTCACAGCAACATTAAATACACAGACAAACGCCTGTCGTATACCGTCGACGAAGCTAACACTGAAAGTGCTGACCCAGTTAACATGGACACTGGGCCGTAGTGGTCACGATTTAATTGCCCTAAGCATTGCGCCACCGCTCCCCTTAAAATGTACAGTAAAGCATTTTTTTGAAAGCCAACTCCAGGATCCATCTTCTTGGTTCTTTCGGTAAAGTCACGTAGAAGTCAAATAATAAAATAATAAAAAATAATAAAATAATTCTCGACAGACTTGTTCTTCAGACGCTGTCTTTCCGACAGACCTGTTCTTCACCTGAGGACGGCTGCTTGCGTTGTGGCCGAAACGTCGTGAAAATTATTTGATTATGTTTTATTTTTATTATTTTATTATGTCCCTTCTACGTGACTTTACCGAAAGAACCAAGAAGATGAATCCCTGCAGTCACGAAAGCTTTGAAATCGAAATTTTATTATGTTTTATTTTTATTATTTTATTATTTCCCTTCTACGTGACTTTACCGAAAGAACCAAGAAGATGAATCCCTGCAGTCACGAAAGCTTTAAATCAAAATATAACTCCAGGATCGTTATATTTCTCCTTGCGCCCATATATCTCCACGAAGTCAACCCTTGAATCCCAAGCAATGTCGAATGTCAGACCCGGGATTTTGTGTGCCCAATTTTAGTTATTCTATTACTGCACCCCAGAGCCGGCCCAGCCACTAAGCGACCCTTGCAATTGCAAAGGGCCCCTTGGCCAGCAGAGGGCCCCCTAGAGTCACTGCTAGCTAGTGGGTGAAAAAAATCATACATCAAAGGGGCCTCCAACCAAATTTTGCTTAGGGCCCCCAAAGGTCTAGGGCTGGTTCTGCTGCACCCATCACGAGTCGGTTAGTAGTTTTTTTTTACTCGGCTGAAGAATTGCCCCGTCACTACTGACACGTTTTAATATCTCACTCTGGAGAAATATCCCTACAGTCCTGCAGAGGTCACTGTGTTCATTGCTTTGTTGAACACTGTAAAATAACTACGGTACCACATTCTTTTTTTCTTATTCATCCTAACCATGGTAATGCTGTTGGTTAAATTACTTTTTTTTAATATATAATTTGCAGTCCGTAAAATCAAGTATGTTAAATAAACTACGAATTTTTTTTATGAATAGATGTTTGTACCATGCTGCTTTGGAAAAAATACTTACAAATTAGGGATGAATTTCAGATGAAAATAGTTAGGATTTTTCTATATTGTTTTAGGATCATTTCGGATAAATGTTTTAAATATTTTTTTGGGATAATTTATACGACGTGACAATGTCATGTGTCTTCGTGCCAACGAAGGGTGGTGGAGCCGGGGGGGGGCACGATGGCTCTCGCTTCAGTTCGGGGGATACTTCGGCCCCACGACCCTCCTCGTCGTCGTCGATGAGTGAGCTAGAGCGCACCGTCCCGAGCTGGGCTAGCGAGGAGGTGGCGGTGATGTCTCTCGTCACCGTCCCTCTCGATCTTCGGTGTGGGGCTCACGCAGAGACCCGGCTTGATAGAGACATCGATACACGGGGGTCACCCTCGCCGTGTCGTTACCATCACCGCCATCACCACACCATCATCATGACCACCACCAACACCATCACCACACCATCATCACCACCATCATCACCGCCATCATCACGACCACCACCAACACCATCACCACACCATCATCACCACCACCACCATCACGACCACCACCATCGTCACCACCATCACGACCACTACCATCATCACCACTATAACGACCACCACCATCATCGCACCACCATCACGACCACCACCGTCACCATCACCACCATCACTACACCACCACACCACCACTATTAACCATCACACCACCATCACAATCACCACCATCACCGTACCACCACCATCACCACCACACCACCATCAGCACACCATGTACCTCCGATGAGCACGGTCGGCTTCGTACGATACGAAAGAAGTTCAACATCAATAACTCCCACTCACCCACATGGTGAAATATGGTGAAACAGGCCCCATGAACGACACAGCATGGAGATGACTTCATCTAGCAGTGGCTTGATGGGGAGCTCTAGTTGAGTACGTATCGATACTGCCCGTAACATAGTTCCACATCGACCTCAGCTGCTGGACCCGTCGTTTTGAGCTTTCTGCCGAAGCAACGAAAAATGCCTCTCAAAATTAAAACCTCACAGCTACGCAGTGCTCCCTCTGAGACATCTCAACTTGGTAGCACGTTCATTGCACGTCGATTAATTATTATTATTATTATGACCTTACAAATCTTTCACAGGCGGCGTGGACAGCATGTTTCTTACATATTTTTTTTTATTTTGTTATCATACTAAGTTGATAATAAGCACTTTTTTTTTGTTTTGCTGCAGTGCGCGCTCACGAGTCGAGAGATACAACGCGAAGGTGTTACAAAATAAATAAATCATCGTGTGGCCGTTCTCACAATCCATGACTGTGCCACGGCCACCCCTAAATTACGGGAGCGTGTCATTTGATGGCCCATTAGCATGGTAATTATATGTCGGCACATCAAAACGCCGCTCATTGCGGGAGCGAATGGCAGGAGGCTCTGGATATTCACCCATGCTGGGATCTGCCGGAGAAAGAGCCAATCTTGCACATTTAGAGGCGGCAAGATTAAAGCAGCGATGCTGATTGCTTTTAAATCCTTTATATTAAGTTCGCTTGCTTGCTTGCTTGCGTGCTTGCTTGCTTGCTTACGACCGTGCAAATCTTTCGGTCGTTTTTTAAACCACTTCCCGTGATCCAATCGAGCTGACATTTTCCACACAGACTCGTTGTGCGTGACAATTAATTTTCGTGAAAAAATAGTCTTTGAAAATTTTACACTGTTTAGGGAATTTTTTTAAAATATTGAATTACCAATTGCTTAATGCTGGCAGACAATCATCTGACCCATAGGTGGCAGCCATCTCAAGCCAGAGGACGAGAGGACTCTAGCCGCCACGCATATAAAGGATTTATAGTGAAAAACTTTGTTTTTACGGGTTAATTTTTTAAGATTAGGACCGAGGGAGTGTTGGGGGTAACATTTGGCGTTGGCGAATTTCGCTGTGGCAGTTCAAATGTTTTTATTGAATTGCCTCTGTGTCGCAGAATGCACCCCGCGTCTCGCGGGATGTTTTCAGCAGTCGGGAACAGCGGAGTTATTTTTTTTTGCATGAGCAGAAGAAACCAGAGACAACGCTGAGGAGGGAGCGAAATCGTGAACAGTGTTCCCTCGTTATTCACGAACTTGCTATCCGCGATTTTGGTTATCGCGATTAGCATCTGCAGCTCTACTTGAAAGATGGAGAGAAAAACATTGATGAGAGATAAAGTGGCGAGAGAGAATGTGATGCGAGAAAGTGACGAGATAAAGTGATGAGAGATAAACTGATGAGATACTTTAGTATTTGTCTATGACATTTAATACTTTTTTTATTAACCACATTTTTTGGAGTTATGATCATTTTCACGTATTTAATAGCTTATTTGCGTATTTATTTAAGGTAAATAAATACAGGCCAATCTCATTATCCGCGAAATTTGCTACGCACGAGCATATCTGGAACGTATCCCTCGCGAATAACGAGGGAATACTGTCGTGCCTTATTTGTTTCACTACTAAATGTCCTGCCATTAAAATTAGTATAGTTTGCCTATATCCATATTTAATGATTACAAAAACTACCCCCTAATTGCCCCGTGCCAGAGAAAGTAAGCAAGTGATTTCATCAACGCTTTATTTAAAACTTCCACTCAGACGAGATACAATATTGCAGTGATTGTTGAGTTATTGGAGTGATTGGTAATTGATTGTGCTGTTGACTGCCCTCTACCTAGTTTATCACAGCCTTTAACCCATACACTGTACAGTTATTTCATAATGTGTGATTACATATTTTGTTCAGGCTTAATTGGATAAACGTGTGCATTCAATATCGGGGACGTGAATCAAAATGTGAAATGTGCTCATGCCACTGCTGGCAGAAGGGCCTCCACTAGAAAGACCTATGAGAGTCCCTCTGACCATTACACCATTAAATAGCTCGTATTCTCTGGCGGGTGGGGACATGCAAAAAAACCCAAATTTCTTTCAAAATTTCAGAGTTGAGTCACGAGTGCCAAAAGTACATTTCAGCATCGCACCAACAAAGAAAAGACTCCTACCACACCACCCGTTTTCGCTTTGATTTCAGCTCAAAAGCCCTTATCTCATGGCAAAGCCAGTGGCTTTTAAACCCTGCTTTATAAATTGGGTGGCTGACTTGTCCATCAGACGGGATTAGCAACTCGTCTGTGCCACAACTCTCAAATCCCACGTTTGATATCTACCCCATGGCCCCCTCCACACGCCTCGTAATTCACCAAAGCCTCTTTATCGTTTTCGGCGAGCTGTTTTCAGTGACGGCGGAGTGTCAGCAGCTCTTTTGAAACGGCACTCCACGTTTACTCGCAGACTTAAGAGCGGCCGGATGAAAACGAAACCCATCAATGTGTGTGTGTGTGTGTGAATATATATTTATGACAATCCTGGTGCTTAAAGAGTGTGAATAGGAATAATAATGAAACGTCTGAATATATTTGGAGGTGTTCGTTGGAGTCTGGAAGGGAACTGTGAGTCTAGGAGGGTTTTTCAAGCGATCCACTGGAAGTACATCCATTCTATGTTGCATGTCTCTGAACCCTCGCACAGTAAGCCAATATCAAGCAAAATGATGCATGTTTTATTTCGATTGAAAGCTTTCGTGACTGCAGGGATTCATCTTCTTGGTTCTTTCGGTAAAGTCACGTAGAAGGGAAGTAATAAAATAATAAAAATAAAACATAATAAAACAATTCTCACGACGTTTCGGCCACAACGCAAGCAGCCGTCCTCAGGTGAAAACCAGGTCTGTCGAGGCGACAGCGTCTGAATGAAACAGCACACGTGCTTGGAGCATATATATAAGCTGGGTTGGAAGGGGGGAAAGGGCGCCTTGACAAAAGAATATGCATATCAAGAGGAATTTAGCAGAAGATGCATGTTTTGTTCAAAATATATTGATTGCGTATCAATTAATACGTTTACATTTTAACAAACGCATGTTAGAATAGAGACGTTACGGCTCACATATGGGCATTGGTGGCGCAGGGGTTAACGTGCTGTCCTGTCAACACGGAAAACATTGAGTTCAATTCCCAGTCAGGGTTAATATCAGTGGCAAATAATATCTGAATCAGTCCTGGACAGAGGTCGCAAACGGGTTTTGCTTCCTTACCCGTACCCGTACCCGGCCGCACCAGGGTCGCAAACGGGTACCCGTACCCAGCCGGGTACGGGTAGCCGGGTATCGAGTAGGGTACGGGTATCGGGTACCCGGTTGCGACCTCTGGTCCTGGATGTCCAGCACCCTTCATGAAACATCACTGACCAGCATTGTAAAATATGGTCAAACAACGCCCATGACAGCTGCAGTGTTGGGATGCCAAGCTGTGGATTTACGATGGACTTAAAATAAAAAAGGAGGAAAAAGTTAAACAAGTGTTGCCCGTTCATCCGCAAGAAATTCGACAAATCCCAGTCGTATCTCGCACACGGCATGCGTGCAAAATGAGACTCGCTGCATGTATCTCCATCGTCAGAAACAGTGCACGCGTTCTGCACTCTGAACATTATCTTTTTTTTCCTGAAGACGACCGCTTGTATTGCGATCGAAACGTCGTAGTTTTTTGTTATTTTTTTGCTATTTTCAACGTGACTTTACCGAAAGACCCAAGAATATGAACCCAATAACGATGTTGGCGGCGTCTAAAATGTGACTCTTTTGACGGAATTACAATTTATGGATGGCTAAAGCATAAGACTCATTACGCAGTCGTTTCCTCCCCCCCCCCAAAATCGTTCCATGTGGGTGGACTAAGCTTAGCTGGAGGGTTTCCACGGCATATGCCATTGAGCATCAGAATTAAAACTGATATTTGAAATCACCCAAAACCAAATATGTTTTCCTCCGCAAAGCTGAAGGCCGGAATTACCATTTCTCTCATTGCATTCGTAAACATTTTATATATATATAAACCATTGTGAGGTTAACCCCCCCTCCGCCCTTTTGTTCGGGCAACGTGAGTGCCATTTTGTAATTACAGTAATTGTTGAAGAAGTGTCATCGCGCTGGGATGCTCTCCTTTGACACCTTTTTTAGAATCGGCGATGACTTCCGACAAAAAGAGCGGGTTGAGTCACGCTTTACGGTCAAAAATCGCTAAAGTCGTTACGTCAAAAGCTGCCGTGGGTTTCCCTGATTTCTATCCGGACATTTTTGTCGTTGTCTTGTTACAAACACAAGAGTTGCATAGTCTTCGTTCTGGCATCAGTGCATACGGCAATTTCCAGCGCGCACGGCATAACACTGCTCTACTGTATCACCAAATAGCGCTTCAATAAATCATCCGCTAATGGTACGACAATATTCCTCGAATTATTTGCAATAGCTATGCGTGCAGCAATTAACCACGTCCATCCGTCATAAACGTGTACACTCTGACAAGCAGATTGGTATGGGTTTTCCAGGATGCGATGGTCAGTGGTGGTGGTGGGGTAATGCACTCTGATTACTGCCCGCACACACACACTCAGCACGTACAGCTCCGCATACAAATACAAGTGCTAGGTGGGGCCCATGTGTGTGTAGACATTACATTCGTGTCGATCCTCTGCTGGATGAGGGTCTCCCCCCACGCTGTTAATTTGACTACACGCTGCTCAGCCCGGGTTGCAGAATGCTTTGTTTTCTTGAACATAAAACGTCTGTACCCGTGGCACGCGACTGGCAGCGAGTAGAGTCAGAGGATGATGATACTGAGTGGAAACAGAGAAAGGGATGAGAGTAGAGAAGGAATGGTAAAGAGGGGCAAAAGTAATGGCGTATGAATGGAGAAACTGGACCCTCAGGGATGAATGCTCCTAAGGCAGACAAAGAGGAGCACGCCACAAGATGAGCAGCAGCAGCAATGGATTAAGAAGGAAAAAAAATTAACCCGTAAAAACAAAGTTTTTCACTATAAATCCTTTATATGCGTGGCGGCTAGAGTCCTCTCGTCCTCTGGCTTGAGATGGCTGCCACCTATGGGTCAGATGATTGCCTGCCACCATTAAGCAATTGGTAATTAATTATAAAAAAAAATCCTAAAAAGTGTAACATTTTGGAAAAACAAATTCACGAAAATTAATTGTCACGCACAACGAGTCTGTGTGCAAAATGTCAGCTCGATTGGATCACGGGGAGTGGGTTAAAAAACGACCGAAAGATTTGCACGGTCGTAAGCGCGCAAGCAAGTGAACTTAATATAAAGGATTTAATGACTGGGCCTATATGTCGGTGATGGGAGGGCAGAGAGAAGGGAGGATCGAGCAGGAACGAGCTGAAAGGTAGTAGTGGGTAAAGGTGCAGCCCTGCAATGTCTTGTTCACGCCACTGCTAAGGAAAAGGGCCTCCGTGTTCGTTGGTGGTAGTTTGACCACACTTCACCACGTTGATAGTGTGGGTTGGTGAAAGAGGGGCCCAGGACCGATTCAGAGTTTGCTCAAAACCAATGGCACCTTCTAGAGGGCCGCCACACATTTTCAACCATTGGGGGATTAACATCAGCACGATGATGATGGGGGGGGGGTGTCACTCTTTGTGTATTTGCATTTCGTCATTGACTTACGTGCGACCTCAAATCTGCGTCTTTGGCGGAACACTACAGATACAGGTGGCTTTCGCAACCACTGCAGGCAGACTAATTTCATTTTTTGTTTACAGATATTACAGAATTGCCAACTTTTACAGTGACTCATCTACTTACGAACACTCGACTTACGAAGTTTCAGAGATACGAACGAACCTGTCCATCTGTCCAGTTTCCTGTTCGGACCGAGAGTCCTAAGTTCAACTGCTGCGCAATAGATGGCGGTGGTGGCATCTGCATCTGCAGGACATGAAGAACCAGTGGCATCTACCTCTACAGGAGATTATACAACTTGTAAAGCCATTCCCCGTGTTTAGTGTACATGACGTACAACGTGTTTGTAATCGACAGGAGTAAAGTTGGACTTACGAACAAATCGACTTATGAACAGACCTCTGGAACCTAACTCGTTCGTAACTCGAGGAGTCCATGTATATCAGATGTTAAATAATTATCCCAGCAGCTGTTAAAAAAATGACAGCAATATAATAATACGTTGCAAAAGGTTCAATAGTTTCATTCTTCCGAATATATAATCAAAGATTGTGTTGTTTCGGGAAATATTTTTTTCATAATAGAACACATGTGTATGAAAACAACAAAAGTAATGTAACAGCAGTGTCTAATGAGCCATTTAGAAGAACCTACTCATCAATGTTGACAGTGGGATAGTGTCTCCTGGCATGATTGCTGTGAAGCCATCTGTCTGCATGAGCCATGCTGATGTTTTCTGAATGCCCACAGAAAATGATTTATTTACATGGCACATTATTACACGCACTTAAAAAGGACAATCTAAAACCCCCCAAAAAGATGTGCTTCCCCTGTGGAGCCTCGCTCTGCTCAACGTGACATTACAAAGACAAAGATCCCCCCACCGTATAGCCTGAAAATACTGTTGGGGCAAGTGCTTTTTGCGAGTTATTTTAACCTTAAATGGATACAGTTTGTAAGATCTCCATGTTGTTCGAATGTCGAGTTACCATGTGCTTTTGTTTGCTGGATACAGTAAAATGCGTCTCTCGTTTTCATGCAATGTTCTTCCCAGGCCAAGTACATTACAGCAGAAACAGGAGCTCAATTATTTTGCAAGAGCTGGCCAAGTGAGCTTTAATGTACACGACAGATGCAATAATACTTTTAAAAATCCCTTTGAGAATAGGCTAAAGGTCACAGAGCACTGATATGGCAAAGCGGAATTGAATTTTAATCCGGTTAATTGCATTTTATGTCATTGCGAAAATTACTAATGATAATACGATAGCAATGCTGCGTTTCAAAAAATAACGTTCACCAAAGAAATAAGATCGTATATTGTCAACGTTTCTTGTGACACTGCATTGACAAGGGTGCACATGCACACATAATAAAAACGCAACACATTCGTCAATAACACATTGGCCCTCGAAGTAAAAAAAAAACATTAGAACGGGTTATGTGTCGAGCAATGATCCTTCTTCATAGCCAAACGACAGCGACGAGAGAGAGAGTGAGTGAGTGCCTAATACTGAGAGACTGCACTAAACACACCACATATACACCATGGGGCCCTGCTGCAGAAATCCATCGTCGACGACTCCACAATCCTCCCACCAGGATCTGACCAATCGAGGAAGATCATGGGTCCTCCTTGTATATGATCCGGACACTTCGTGGAAGATGTTTGGGACGCTTTCGCGACGAGTGGAACATTAACGAGAATCGAGTTTTGTGACTGTGGGTGGTTGGAGATCTCAGACAGTGCCGGATTATCCTCGTAGCAATAGTAGCTACATCTGTAGTAGCTACATCTGTAGTAGCTACATCTGTAGCAGCTACGGGCCTCGCACTTTCAAGGGCCCCGCGCTAAATGCTTTCAAGCTATCAATTCCAATTCAGTGATTCTGCACTTGCTCTATTACTATAGTACTATACCGCCTTCAACTTTTATGAACGACTGGGTGTTTAAGGTTATCGATTTGTCGTATTATCTGGTTATATAGCGAATGAAAAAATGCAATTACTTTACTATGCAAGTTAAAAAGTTGTCTTTTAATATTTTTTTTTTATTTAGGACCCCTTTATAACATATATGCTACAGGCCCCGCTCTAGCTTAATCCGGCACTGATCTCAGACCGTGCAAAGCATCGCGAACCGACCTCCCCAATCGGTTGATTTGACGGCGATCTGAAACGAATCCACGCGGCGTACTCCTGAAGCGGTCGAATTGGGATATCAAATCTCGACATCGATTTGTAATCTGTTGCAATCCCCCACCCCCCCCCCCAAAAAAAATTCCGTACGAAAAAGCAAGAAGAAGTTGGGGCCCTGAGATTAATTTGGCTTTAATAATGTTTCCAGATTATCGGCCTTAATTTGGCATTTGGACAGTTACACATTCGTAGATGTTTAGTAAAATACACACCCTTCAAAAATATAAATGCGTAAACTAATTTTAATGTTTTTCTGTTGTTGTTGTAATTCAATAGTGGGACAGCTGCCTACACAAAATACGTGTTGACGTTTGTGTCTTGCCGCACAAGCGATGCCACCCAGTGAGGTCTTGGGAAGATCGCATTGACGTCGTCCCCACCCTGCAAACTTGGTGTTCACAGTGACACAGCACAGGTCAACAAGAATTGCTCCGAGTACAGGGTAGACTGGGGAAACACTGATATACCCACACGCACGGACGCATATCGGGACACATACGCACACACTCACTCACTGGCACACAAGCAGCCACACACACAACCACACACACACGCAGAGTCACTGGCACACACGGACAGACACACCGCCACTGGCACACACATTGACCCACTGGAACACACATATAGCCACTGGCATAGACACACACACACTCACTGGCACACACATTGATCCACTGACACACACTAAAATCCACTGCCACTCAGAATCACGGCACATAGAAAGACAAAGGTCCCCCGTGTAGCCTTATTAACAGACTGTTGGGGCAAGTGCTGTTAGCGAGCACCTACGAAGGCCGGCACGGCACACGAGGGGGTGGGTGGCCAGCACCACGCCCGGCCGCCTTTGTCTCCCCAGTGGCGATGTTTGCACATCGCACCAGGTACTCATTTGAGGCTGAGTCGACCTAGGGGAGGCCCAGGACCGGTTCAGATAATCGTCACTGGTGTTTGCCATGAGCGGGAATCGAATCCGGGTGGCCAGGTTCGTAACGCAGCATAGCGCTAACCGCTACACCACCGCTCCCCATCCGGGCAGACACCCACACACACTGGCACACACAGAGGCAGGCGCACACACAAACACACACACACGCGGAACCACGGGCACACACGGGAGAGGCGCGTGCGTCGTGCATCATCACGCGTGGCTGCTCGCGCCGTGTGAGCCGTGGTCTCAAGACACTTCCACACAATCGCGAGTGCTCGTGTGCAGCAATCAGCGACAAGCAGCGGCAGCAGCAGCAGCAGCAGCCGAAGTGCCGGAGCTGGGGCAGCTCGCGGAGAAGTGGCAAAGATCGTGAAGCAAAGGCAGCAACCACGCCGCCGGAGCAGAAGACCATGGGTTCTGTTGACAACAACGCGACAGACACGCGCTTGGATTACTACATGTCCTACATACACTGCTACAGCGTGAGTGACCCCCACCCCCCTTCTACCCCCAGCCCTCCGTGCGTTTATATAAGTAAGATATCGTTACAGAATCCCAACACGTTGGTCAATATCTAAACACGTTGGTCAATATCTCAACATATTGCGCGCCATGGTGGCGAGATGTTAACTACCTCGCTCGGTATACCAGGAGGTCATGGGTTCGATCCTGACCCTGGACGCCTACATATTTGGAGTCTGCGTGTTCTCTCTCTCTCTCTTTCTCCCTGTGGTCATGTAGATTCTTCTCCGGGTCCTCCGGTTTTTCCCTCCACATTTAGAATCGTGCGTTTCGAGTATTTGGCTGCTATCAATTTCCACGTGATTAGCCACTTTGTCGAGCTATAGTTTGTGGCCAGGTCGCCTATGGAAATGAGCTACATAGCTCAATAGACCTTTGCAAAACAAATATATGTTTTAGTTTAATATTACTTTCCCTAAAAGGAAACAGATATATACAGCGATAGAGGATGTGCAGGGCAATGTCCTTTCCTTGTATAATAATTTCGATGTTGTTGTGTGTGTGTGTATGTTGAACTTCTTTCGCACCGTACGTAGCCAGCCGTGCTAATTGTAGGTGGTTGGGAAGGAAAACAAAGTAAGATGAGTTGTTGTTGTGCCACAAGCAACTCTTTCACAGACACGTTTGTTTAAATAATATTCACAATTTCAGGCGGTTATTCATGATTTATTAAGTAATGACTGTAATTGTGAATGTAAATTGTATTCTATAGATTGCACGATGTGGATGTATCGTGGATTGTTTATATATACGGCTCTGATGTAAAACAGATCTATACATATACACAATTATACTGTTGTCTTAAATAACATTAGTCTTTGATAGTGCTAACATGCTATAGTGATAGCAATTACACGTGCAAATGTACAAAACTTACACCGATGTAATCAACTACAGTACGCGTGATTACATTTGCATGAATCAGTCTACGCGAATCATCATATTTCAGCCAAATTCCTCCTAATTACGATTCATAGCAATTAAAATAAAATGTTAAAGTGGGCCAACGTGCAGAATTATTGACCCTTCAGCAACGTTGACGAGCGAGCGACACCTTGACAATGGGGTACGACGTTTCGCTGGAGATGACATGGGCCATCATCAGGATGCCAACGACAGCCCAGCTCTCGCGTGCCCAGTGTGTTCCCATCGCGTGCCAACTTCATTCGAATGCCTCCGTCGGGTGGTGGAGGGCGATGAGGTGGACAACAAAAATCGTGCGTGAAACAGACGTGACGATCCAACCCAAATGACACTGCATACGGACACTGGTCGCGATAGCCTAAGTCTCTATGTAAACCTTCTTGGTTCTTTCGGTAAAGTCACGTAGAAGGGAAGTAATAAAATAATAAAAATAAAACATAATAAAATAATATAATAAGAACGTTTCGGCCACAACACAATAATAAAAATAAAACATAATAAAAGCATATAATAAGAACGTTTCGGCCACAACACAATAATAAAAATAAAACATAATAAAATAATTCTCACGACGTTTCGGCCACAACACAAGCAGCCGTCCTCAGGTGAAGAAACGTCGTGGGAATTATTTTATTATTTTGATTTTTATTATTTTATTACTTCCCTTCTACGTGACTTTACCGAAAGAACCAAGAAGATGAATCCCTGCAGTCACGAAAGCTTTAAATCGAAATCTCTATGTAAAATGTGGATACAAAATGTATGGATACGTAAATGTCAAATTAAAAGTGGATATACCATTGGTGCACGCGTGCAAGTACAGTCTTGGGGGTTTTACAGCTGGTGGGATGTAGCGGTGGCGGCGAGAGGGGGGAGCAAACGAGAGAGAGAGAGAGAAATTCGCGAATATTTGATGCCGCGTTGAGATACATGAATGAGAAGGTAGAGATGTCCTGATATAAACTATGTGTGCACATGTGTGTCTTCTCTGGGTGCACTCACGTGTGGATTTTTACAAGCGCATAAAATAGCTTTGACAGCTGAGAGCCCCATTCACCCCCCCCCCAAATAAACCAGTGGTAAACACTGAATATGTTATATTGCACGAGATGTATGTATCAAGCAATGCATGGTGTTGCTGTGTGAATACCCCTGGTGCATTAGCGTGCGTGCGTATACTTTTTTGTGCGTGGGCACATGAGCGGTGGTGCAGCGGTCAGCGCGCCGCGCTACGAACCTGGCGACCCGGGTTCGATTCCCGCTCACGGCCAAACACCGGTGACGGTTATCTGAATCTGTCCTGAGCCTCCCCTAGGTCGACTCAGCCTCAAACGAGTCCCTGGTACGATGTGTAAACGTCGCCACAAGGGGCGTGGTGTGGTGCTGGCTATCGACCCCCTCGTGTGCCGTGCCGGCTTTTCATAGGTGCTCGCTAACAGCACTTGCCCCAGCAGTCTGTTAAGGCTATACGGGGGGGGATCTTTGTCTTTGTATACTCTTCGTGCATGAGTGTACAATTTCACGTGTGGTGGGTTCTTTTTTACAAGCACATAAAACAGTGTTTCTTTGACGGCTTGTGCGGGGGGAGGGCGAGAAAATTGAGAAAAATCCGAATATTTTATGCTGCTGAGAGATATATGGCAGGAACGGGAAGACAGTGGTGGGGTTTTTTTTGTCTGCTGTTGCCTTGCGTGGGACTCGGCGTGATAAACAGCTACGGCGTGGGGCGTCGTCGCTGCATTTTTAAAAAAAAATCCTCCCCTCCACCACCACCACCACCGACGGATATGGTGGGGAGATAGAGAGAGATGGGAGCGTTAATGGCTTTGTTTTTTTGTGTGACCCACCCCCCACGGCGCAGGCGGGAGTGGACTCTCTGCACGAGACGCCAACCAAGACGCGCAGCGTGACCCTGGGGGATGAGCGCGATGTCGATGATGATGATGATGAGTCAGAGAGCTTGCAGGAGAACACGGAGGCAGCTTGCTCCTGGGTGCGTAATCATCCGTGTCGCATGGAGATCCGCGGAAAATGCCGCGGGGAAAAAACGCACGCACACACACACATTGACTTCAAGCTTTCGTGACTGCAGGAATTCATATTCTTTGGGTCTTTCGGTAAAGTCACGTAGATGGGTTCAAAGATAATAACTAAAAACGACGACGTTTCGATCACAACACAAGCAGTCCGGTTTTCCTGATGACGACCGCTTGTGTTGCGATTGATACGTCGTTTTTTTGTCATCATCATTGAACCTATCTACATTATACTCTTAGGTTTTTTCGGTAAAGTCACGTAGGTAAAAATTTGTAAATTAATTAAAGTAAAATAAAACAAATTGAAAAATTCACGACGTTTCGGAAGCAACACAAGCCTCCGTCTTCAGGTGGAACCGTCACAGCCACGACATCTACGTGACTTGACCGAAAAAACCTAAGAGTATGAATCCTTGCAGTCACGAGAGCTTCAAATTTAGAACTATCTACATTACTTTACCGAAAGAGCCAAATGATATTTAAAAAATACACACACACGAGTGCGCGCAACTGCATTTCCATCCCCCCTCCCCCCCATTACCTTATTTTTGTCTGCATGCGAAGAACTGCCGCGTTTTTGCGCGTGAGTTATTCGTCCGCACGTGGCTCTGCGGGTAATGTGAAAGCGAGCGCAGTTGCCGTGCGTCGGTTCGCGATGGGCTACAATGGTAGAATATCACCAGCCTGCGTTGTAATTGTCATCAGCTTTATGCGTTCGCCGTGGGAGCTCAAAGGGTTTCGCCAATTTTGTAAATTGCCGTGTCAAGTTGTGCTAATTCGGTGTCGTGCCCGGTGGGCTTAGGCAATATGGCGCACTATGTAAAGTAAGGATGAAAACTGAAAATGCTTTATTGTCAATATGATACCTAGATGCAAATCAAACATGTGTTAATGTTCTGCTAAATTGGAATCGCGCATGTACGTACGCTCATGACACTTATTTTTAAACTGGAGGGGGAAAAAAGACACATTTCAATTGGAAGCGACTCCCCGATGACTTCTTAAAGATACAAAACATTCCTATGGGGTTTCTGGTGATAATGACATCTCATTATGCACAGATTGTTCTGCTGGTTGGAAAATACAACAGACGCGGTGACGACGACGACAACGACAACAACAAAAACACACACCAGTGTGGCCCTCTTCAGGACTCATACTCGTAGGTTTTTTCGGTAAAGTCACGTCACAGCTAGATTTACTGGCTGTGACGGTCCCACCTGATGACGGAGACTTGTGTTGCCTCCGAAACGTCGTGATTTATTATTTTATTTTATTTTTATTGTTAATTTTATTAATTTTTATTTTCTTTTTTACCTACGTGACTTTACCGAAAAAACCTAAGAGTATGAATCCTTGCAGTCACGAAAGCTTCAAACCTCTTCAGGACACCAATCGTGCGAAACGAACGAAACTGGACGAGTTATTGGTTCTTTCGGAAAAGTTACGTAGAACGGAAATGATAAAATAATAAAAATGAAACATAATAAAATAATTCTCACGACGTTTCGGCCACAACGCAAGCAGTAATTCTCACGTCGTGAGAATTATTTTATTATATTTAATTTTTTATTATTTTATTATTTGCATTCTACATGACTTTACCGAAAGAACCAAGAAGATGAAACTGGACGAGTTGAAGGGAGTACAATTGCAGACAGAGACAGTGGAATACGAGAGGGATGCGTTTCGGACTTCAACATTTCGGATTTAGCTTTTTTTTTTGTTAAAGGACAAAGTCGCGTATTTGTTTTTGTCGTCACATGTTCTGATCACTTACATTCATTCACATTCATGCGGTAAGTTGAAATGCCTCCGTGCTAGTACAGTGCACATCATCATCAGAGTTGTTTCTTTTTGTTTGCATTTTGACTGCTTGTGTTGTGGTTATTGCAAACATGATCCCTTGTATAAAGGTGTCAGTTTTTGTAACAGTTGAAAGGATAAAAAGCTATTACTATATTTTGCCACTGGTAAAGGAGATGTCTCATAGTGTAAATTCTTACCCCGAGCTCTCAATACTCTGATAGTGCGCTGTTTTTGAGTTGTACGCCTTTTGGCGTCATCTGGTCCAACACCAATGGAGACTAGGCTCTAAGAAAAGCTGTCTCGGGTGTGGACCAATCAACTTCAAGGACAGTGCATATCATTATCATTATCAGAGTTGTTTCTTTTTGTTTGCACTTTGACTGCTTGTGTTGTGGTTATTGCAAACATGATCCCTTGTATAAAGGTGTCAGTTTTTGTACCAGTTGAAAGGGTAAAAACCTATTACTATACATGTGACGTTGCCCAATGCCACGTGACACCACTTTCGGTGGGAAAATACGCAGAAGTGACATCGTGCACTTGGCTTCTCCTTTTGATATCTAATTTTCTGAAACATTCTAGATGATGGGGGGGGGAGGTTCAGATGGTCATAAAATTGTACATCAAGGATCGAACTTTGCATTGTTCAGATTAATCAGAAAATCGGGAACACGTGCCCACAATACAGTGGAAGGTTTTTGGCACGTTGACATTCTGTGTGTGTTCGTTTTTAATGTAGCCTTAGGAGTGGTTTTTTTCGTGTCATCTTTCCATTGATTGTCTGGATGCGCACGACAATAACCGTAATTGCAGTGTCCACATTTTCCAGCAATCGTTAGAAGAAGAAGAAACCCTGATTATTAAAATGCCACTGATAAAAAAAATGACCTTTGTTTAAAACATTAGTTGTTCTATTGAGTAAAAACTTAAGAAAGAAAATTGATGTCATTACATTCAGTCTGAATTTAACAATGATAATAACAATAACAATATTGCAATTAAGGATACTTATTTTCGAGGCAACAAATGTAATATTTTGTTGTTTGTTCACCTAGTTCACTGTTATGTCTTCAGTTAAACCGAATTACTAAATGTAATGTATTGTTTGGCAGTGGATAACGCGCTGTGCTAAGCAACTGGCGACCTGGACTCATTTTTCTTTTTAAGCATTTTATTTGTGAATCATCTTCATCATCATCAGCCATGTCAATCCACTGCTGGATGAAGGCCTCTCCAAGCCACCACCATCTCTCAGAGTACTGCGATTATTAGTTAGCTTATGTTCTTGAAAACAAATGGAATTTTACATTCATAAATCAACTAATTGTATAAACCAACTAACGGTATGTTCATGATAGGTTTGTTACATCTTAGCATATATGAAGAAAGTATCTTTTTTTCCAGATTGGAAGCCATTGTAATTAAGTTCAAGCCATCGTCATCGATTTGTAGTGAAACGTTAAACTAGTCAGATAATAAACACATTCTTGCGGAGGGAGCTGGTAGGAATGTTGGGTTGCTCGGTCAATGGCCAGGGTCAACGGCGGCGTGGTGTATTCCGCAAATATGGCCGACTGTGAGGGCGGGCACAAGCCGGCGTGAGTAGGTTAAACATTGAGTTTTATAAGGGCACCACGGGGTGACCAGCCCCTCCCCACCCAGCCCCACCCCTCCCACCCCCCACCCAGCCCCACCCTCCCCACCCAGCCCCTCCCCACCCAGCCCCTCCCCACCCTCCCCACCCAGCCCCCCCCTCCCCACCCAGCCGCACCCTCCCCACCCAGCCCCTCCTCACCCTCCCCACCCAGCCCCTCCTCACCCTCCCCACCCAGCCCCTCCCTCCCCACCCAGCCCCTCCCTGCACGATGGACACAATGATCCCCTGTGGGCTGGTGTAACCAGGAGGTTCCTACCAGTATAATTGACATCCATTTGCAAGTCCGTTGCTGGAAGAAGTTTCCACGCTCTGTGGCTGTTATGGTGGTTATTTAGTGACGCTGCATTGGCAGTGGTTGCACAAAGAAAAATAACAAAAACAATTCAATCACATTGTGGCCTTAAAATGACATATATAATAGAACATTTCATGTGGTGTGCAGAAGCATCATTGCCTGAAACGCCACATTATATTTTTCCTTTTAAGGCAGTGTTATTAATGAGTGATTGTGTTTTTTGTTTGTTATGTCATTTTTTTACCGTACTTCGCCATGCTGATCAGTGCAGATTAATGAAGGAGTAATTCTGATATCTAAACTAAAACATATTTATATCTTACCAGATAAGGCCCACTGAGCTATCTTTAAGAAGCGACCTGGCCACAATTAATATGTCAATGAAGTGGCTTATCATGTAGGACATGTATAGCAACCCAAATACTCGAAACGCATGATTCTAAATATGGAGGGAAAAACCGGATGACCCGGAGAAAAATCCACGTGATCACAGGGAGAGAAACACGCAAACTCCAAATATACTGCAGCAGGCGTCAGGGGTCAGGATCGAACCCACGACCTCCTGTATACCAGGCGAGGTAGTTAACATCTCCTAGCCACCGTGATGATGATGATGAGACAAACGCAGACTCAACATACACGCCCTCCTGTATACCAGGCGAGGTAGTTAACATCTCGCCACCGTAGCGCCCCATATCCCTCGCCACCGATGTCAACCATGGCCATGAATGGAACTTAGATTACTCGATTCACAGCCCAGTGCACTCATGGCAGTGCCACCACTTCCCACCAGTGAAAAAATTCGCCATCATCACTAGTCGTGATCTATTCCCTGCTGGATGAAAACCCCGCCCACGTTCATCATCAAACATCTCCCGTCACGGTTCCGCGCTGCCACAGTATATTTAACTCCTGCCTGATGAGCTCACGTCATCGCTCCGTCAAACGAACAATTAGCCCCAAGGAAATACAAGAATGTCGGGTTCAATAGTTTGGTGTGACAGTTGTCTTCTTGTTGCTCCACCGGAGGTGTTTGAGGACGACAAACTGCATTCGTGCTTTTGTGGCCCTCAAATCTGAAAGCGGGGAACTGCAGAAGCAGTGCGGTTTGTGAGTGGTCAAGTGATCTAGTTTTGTTTGCAAATCCTTGACTTGCCATCGACATCACGCAACTCCTGTCGGCCTGCATCTGTGTTCTACTTAGCGGGCGATTGTGATGAGACGGCTCTGTTTATGGCCGAGCAATCTTCACCCGTGTGTTCGTTTTCTTTGGCCACTTTTGTTTTTTTTCTCACGTGCGGATGTCATACGGAATGTATATTTTATTCAAATCTCATGTTTGCTGGGCCCGAAATGTCAAGCGGCCAACAGCAAACAGCACCATTGAAGGTGGAGTGGATCAGAGTTGATACATTTGAAAGGGACTCTACGCGTCTTCTTGGTTCTTTCGGTAAAGTCACGTAGAAGAAAAATAATAAAATAATAAAAATAAACATAATAAAATAATTCTCACGACGTTTCGGCTACAACGCAAGCAGCCGTCTTCAGGTGGAGAACAGGTCTGTCGAGTAGACAGAGTCTGTCTAGTAGACAGAGTCTGTCTACTTGACAGACCTGAAGACGGCTGCTTGCGTTGTGGCCGAAACGTCGTGAGAATTATTTTATTATGTTTTATTTTTATTATTTAATTATTTTCCTTCTACGTTACTTTACCGAAAGAACCAAGAAGATGAATCCCCGCAGTCACGAAAGCTTTAAATCGAGAGTCTACGCGTGTCGCCCTGCCAAGGGAACTTTATTCATCCATGCAACTCGGACACCGACACTCACTGGCTGGGCACGAACATCGCTGTTGTTGATGCCCAGCCTCTCCTACCCAAGGGGCCGTCCATAAATGACGTCACGCATCTGGGGAGGGGGTGGGGTCAGACATTTGTGACGATGTGTGACGAGGGGGGGGGAGGGTTGAGAAATGTGACGTCACATCAAAATGCGCAACTTTAAATAAATATAGACAACACGTTCTACTTAATTAAATAGACTTTTTAATAAATGTTTTCTCCTACAACATCAGAGTGCAGCGCCACATTAAATACGCACTACAATGACAATAGTTTAAAGCGATTTGAAGCGTGTTTTATTTTCAAAATGGAAATATGGTTTTGGGGGGATGGGCAGAGCTTTGTGACGTCATATTTGAGGGAGGGTCTGACTTTTTGTGACGCCGTGTGACGAGAGGGGGGGGGGTCAAAAATCGTCCAAAATCGCGTGACGTCATTTATGGACAGCCCCCAAGAGCCTTTGTCCCACCCGTCTTCATATCCCCTCCCTCTCCTCCCCTCGTCCCACCCGTCTTAATTTCCCTTCTCTCTCCTCCCCTCGTCTCTCACACCAATCTGTTTCTTTTGGGTTTCCCCCCTCCCGCCATTCCCCTATCGCCTTTTTGCGCCGTTATTTAATTATTTCTCTGGGCATGGTCCCTTGACCCTTGCATGACCCCGATACGCAATCCTCACCATGTCCGCGCACGTCCTCTACACGTACTTTGAATCCAACAACGTTGCTTTTACATCTAGATAAAACCATAATGCAGGTCTTTTTTTTTGGCACGGGTCGGTTAAGCCAGTGGAAAAAAAACAGAGAAAGGTTTCTGACCCTGACCTTGACTCGACCTTCCCGCGCGCGTTTCCGTCGACGGCGCCAGCCCGAGACGCGCAGGGCGCCCCCGTCGCCGCCGCACGTCCGCCCCTCGGCCCCGTGGAGCCCCCCCTTCTCCGCCGCTCCGACGCTGCTCAGCACCTCGGCGTTCCCCTTCCCGGGCCGGGCGGCCGAGGGTGCCCGTCGCTACCCCACCAACGCGCTGCGGGCGCTGCCGGCGGGGACGACGCGACCGCCGCCGTCGGCCCCCACGCCGGCGCTCGGGCAACTCCTTCGCTCCGTCTCCAACTCGGACTTCAGGAACGGCAACTTGGTGCGCCGGGCTGGGGCGGCCGGGGCGGGCGGCGGCGGCGGCGAGGCATACGGCGTGACCCTCCGGAAGCCGCGGTCGCTCTCCGCCGACTACCGATACAGCCGGCTCAGCCTTCCCAGCAGCGTGCTCGTCTCCAGCAGGTTGGGGGTCGATTCCTGGGCGACGCGACGGTCGTCAGCGGGGTTCTCGTAGCGCGCGACGCCCGGCGCGATCGCTCCGCGAGTTGGGAGGTTCTGCGGCCGCGGATTGTTCGGGAGTGGAGGGAGCTGAACAATTCGGGCGTATGAAAGTTTACAACGCGGGTTTTTGGGGTTAGATCGTGATCGTGATCTAACCCCCCCAAAAAAACTATATTATGGATGAGATGTGTCGCGAAAGCCTACGTAGTAAACCTGTGCCAAAATTATTGACCGGCCTTGTGACCAACACGACATTGGGAGGTCTCATGCAGCTTTAATAAGCGGACTGTGAGTCAGTGAGCTCATGCTGTTGCTTGCTCGTCGGGCCCTGATCCATTTGGAATTAAATCAATCAATCAATAAAGTGAATCGCTATATTTCGTCTTCGCTTCTGTTTTAGTGCCAAGGCAACGACGAAGGAAGGCGCTATGGTTATGCTTTGTCAGATTTACAGAGCATTTCCGTCTTGAGTCTAAACATACTGCGGAACTAGGCGAGAGTGAGAGACATATTACGGACATTGACGGGCAATGAGTTTCACATAGACGGGGCCCGACACCGCTACTTTGAGCGGAGTGGGTGGGTGGGTGAGTGGGTGAGTGAGTGAGTAGGTGAGTGGGTGGGTGAGTGAGTGAGCAGGTGAGTGGGTGGGTGGGTGGGTGAGTGAGTGAGTGAGCAGTTGAGTGGGTGGGTGGGTGAGTGAGTGAGCAGGTGAGTGGGTGGGTGGATTAGTGAGTGAGCAGATGAGTTACTATAGAAGTAGAGGGACTGGACTGCACTAACATGAGCAAGTGGGTGAGTATGTGAGTAAATGGGTTTGTGCATAGGCAAGTGAGTGGGTGGGTTAACGGGTGAGTGGGTGAGTGAGCGGGTGAGTGAGTGAGTGGGTGGATGAGTGGGTAAGCGGGTAAGTTGGTGAGTGGGTGGGTGAGCGGGTGAGTGAGTGGGTTAGTACATAAGTGAGTGGGTGGGTGAGTGAGTAGATGGGCTGGATACTGCAAAACTACAGGGGGCCGTACCTCGATGTCTCGCTGGATGAGATTATGTGCTGCCGACTGATGTCGATGGCGCTCTGTGTTGGTGGAAATTGGTACCGCGCACATATCAACCAGATAGCGCGGTGCTGATTGATGCAATCCTTCCATTTGAGTGCGGGACACCTGGCCAATTTGTAATGATGCAGAAACGCTGAAGTCGCTATGGGCGGACAAAAAAAAGGCATGGAAAAATAGAGAAACACCACAATGGCTGGTGGATGTGTTAAGAGCATCCTCTCTGCCACTGAAACCCGCAAAATATCTCGAACGAAGGTCGTTCAATGTAATGATGACCAATTTTACAATCGCGGTGAGAATGTTCCCCACCCACCGACCCACCTCCACGTGTCACAATACTAATTGCCAAACTGCAGCTGTCACAATCATTATCATCTATGACTCAAAATCGTTGTGTTGCCACTCCTACTCGGTGTTACAGGGCAGCCTCTGACTGTTGTGCAAAACGCGGGTTGCGTGGTGCTGTCACTCAATTAACCATTTCCCGTGGTTTCCCAGTGGCCCCTCTCTGCAGTAGGTGGCCCAGAAGCTCACAGGTCTCAGAACCCTGAGCCGGCGCTGCTGAGATCCTGGATTTAAATTCCGGCCCGTGATCAAACCGTGTTGTAGAGCGTGGCGAGTTGAGTGTCTCGACCCGATCACCAATGGCTTGCCCACACAATAAAAAGGCATCATGTTAAATGTGCGTTTCCACCTCCTTCGGCCAACTGCAGCCGTGCAACTTTGAGTTGTCGGCTTTTTAAATTGACACGCGACGAACGATATTTCGCAGCGGATTGATAGCCGGTCCCCCTGGTTTGATATCGAATTGAGTTAAGGACTTTCGCGGACATCATCTCCCAAGGCTGCTCTCAAACGCACGGTGACGCGCTGCGAGCTTGCAGCGTTCCGAACGGGGTTTGTCGTGAGCGCAACAACAAAGAAACGCACGGCAGCGGTCGTGAGCTTTGAAGGTACTTTGCCTAAAGTCCTGCCCTGCGACAAATAGGGGCACTTGCCGTTCATCGTAATAAAAAAAAAACTACATTTTTTAGATAAATGAAAAAAAAAACGAAATCGTGACAGGTCATCAAATTGCCGGGGGGGCAGGGGTAGAGGGGGGTAGGGGAGGGGGTAGGGGGGGTGACCCGATTCGCCCCGAACGGGCAGCAGCTCAGGGAAGCAGCCTCACTCCAACGAGATGTCCCGCCGCGCCCATTGTGTGCCGCGCTTCGTGCGAAGTGCGCTGATTGCGGAGCCGTGGATCGACGCGTGGGAGATGGCGCGCGACTTCTGATCGTTCGACGTCGCTCAGATGCAGCGAGCGCGATTGCCGCGTGCTCATTTGGGGTGCAAATGAATCAATGCGGACGATTTATTTGCCTTCCTTCTCGGGCCGGCTCTGCCGATCGGAGCGTCAAAGTCCGGGGTGAGGGGGGGCGGGGAGGATCTGGGTCACGGAGCTCCGCTCAGGCTTGAAGCGGTGCAACGAAGCGCCTCTCAAATCCGCGTCTGTTCGGAAGCGCATCTGTCACGCTCGCTCTCGTCGCTGATGTTCGTCGACAGGGGACGACGCTCCGTTGTCTTCGTGCGCAGCAGCGCGGGGAGCGCGGGGAGCGGTCAGCGCTACGCCGCGCTACGAACCCGGCAACCCGGCTTCGATTCCCGCTCGCGGACAACACCGGTGACGGTTGTCTGAACCGGTGCTTGGCCTCCCCAATAGGTCGGCTCAGCCTCAAATGAGTACCTGGTGCGGTGTGTAGTAAACATCGCCACCGGGGAGACAAAGGCGGTCGGGCGTGGTTGCTGGTCACCCACCTGCTCGTGTGCCGTTCCGGCCTTCGTAGATGCTCGCTAACAGCACTTGCCCCTACAGTCTGTTAAGGCTACACGGGGGATCTTTGTCTTTGTGTGCGCGAAAAGAGAGGCCATTCTGGAAGAGCACATGGAGAGGAGGAGAATGTTGCAGCAAGAGATCTACTACAGAGAGCAAGCGAGAAGCATCCTCTCTCTGAACAAGAGGTTGGTGAGCCGTGCGTGGAATAATGCCCCCCCCCCCGGACGTACGGTTAGCGCCCTGCGCTCCTAACCCGGCGAACTGAGGTCGATTCCAGGTCACGACCACGATTATCTGAACCGGTCCTGGGCCTCCCCTAGGTCGACTCAGCCTCAATTGCATACATACCTGTATCTGGTGTGGCGCGTAAATATCTCTACGAGGGAGACAAAGGCGACCGGGCGTGGTGCTGGCCACCCACCCCCTCGTGTGCCGTGCAGGCCTTCATAGGTGCTCGCTAACAGCACTTGCCCCAATAGTCGGTTGAGGCTATACGGGGGATCTTTGTCTTTGTGTGAGTCTAAAGTTGTTCCATCCTAGTAGGAGGGATGCCTGCAGCACTGGGCTGTCTCCACTGTGATTCATCTTTACACATCTAACGATTGTTCTGACTTACACGCTTAGGAGTCGATGTTTTTACAGTGCTAATTAAATAACTGTCGATCGTAAGGCTGCCTGCCGTATTGCACCATGAATGTAAAAGGTAAAATAAGATTTTTAAAGGGCTAATTTTTTCTCACGCAATATATTCTGGCTTGGAGTAGGGATTATCGGCATAAGGCACTACTACTCGAGTACAAGACTCCTGACTTCAGCTCTGATGACATCTTCATATTTAATTTTGTCATAATCGTGATGTTAAGCTTTCGTGACTGCAAGAATCCATACTCTTTGGTTCTTTCGGTAAAGTCACGTAGTTAGAAATAAAATAAAACAAATCACGACGTTTCGATCGCAACACAAGTGGTCGTCATCAGGCAAAGGAGTCAGCCTCTAAAGGCAAACTGTTTATAAAGGTTTGGGGATGGGCATAGCCCAAGTGTATCAACAACACCAGGAGCATGGGTGGTGCACGAGTGCCAATGCAGCAGCAATGCCAATGCAGCAGAAATGCCAATGCAGCAGCAATGCCAATGCAGCAGCAATGCCAATGCAGCAGCAATGCCAATGCAGCAACAATGCCAATGCAGTAGCAATGCCAATGCAGCAGCAATGCCAATGCAGCAGAAATGCCAATGCAGCAGCAATGCCAATGCAGCAGCAATGCCAATGCAGCAGCAATGCCAATGCAGTAGCAATGCCAATGCAGCAGCAATGCCAATGCAGCAGCAATGCCAATGCAGCAGCAATGCCAATGCAGCAACAATGCCAATGTAGCAACAATGCAAATGTAGCAGCAATGCCAATGCAGCAACAATGCCAATGTAACAGCAATGCCAATGTAGCAGCAATGCCTGATGAAGATTGCTTGTGTTGCAATCGAAACGTCGTGATTTTGTTCTATTTTATTTCTAACTACGTGACTTTA
This sequence comes from Lampetra planeri, assembly GCF_965212315.1. NCBI lineage: Eukaryota > Metazoa > Chordata > Hyperoartia > Petromyzontiformes > Petromyzontidae > Lampetra > Lampetra planeri. The sequence continues at coordinate 5,727,032 of NC_136146.1, read as the reverse complement.
CCGGAAGAACCAAAGAGTATTGTCGTAATCGTATGAACACATTTCGTTTACACGCAAGAAAGGAACGTGGTGTGACTGCATCATTACAAAAAACTGCGTTCTGGTCTCTTCTGGTAACCTACAGCTGAAATTAAGCACCGGATATGACCAAATTTCCTGTAATCCAGCACTGTGGAGGTTAGGGTTGGTGGTGCCATACCCTGGCTCACCAGGGAAAGCCAGTACAAGAAGTGGACTAATCTCCATCTGTTTCCATCTGTACAAGGGATAGAACGTTGCCCCCTCTCGCGCGCGTGGGGTTTGTTCCCGTTTCCCTTGTATAATAATAATAAACACACAATTGTCTGAAAACATAAAAATCCAGGACCCCTCCTGAAAAATAGTCCAATGGCTCAGTGTGCCTCTCCTGGATAGAGAAGTAACTGCAATGTCGATGTCTGCCTGGATTCAAATCCAGGATCTCAGCAGTTCCAGCTCAGCGTTTCTAACATTGTGTTCGCCTCCAGAGCAAGCCTCGTGAGTTTTCTATGAGCGCCAAGTGTTCTGTTCATGCGAACACGGATAATGACAGGTCACAGAAACAATCTGGTGGCTCAGATGATAAGGCATTAGGACGCATGCCATGTGAAATCGCACTTGCACACGAAGTGATTGCCACAAACGAACCACATGGACCTTACTGATCTCGTTAAGGAGCATAAACCATGACGCAAAACTCCGGTCATTCTCGCAGGGGCTTTTGGCTGGCCATCGAACAAAGACGGGCACTGCATCGCGCACTTTCAGACGCGCTTCTGCGGCCGTCTGGAACGCTCTTCCTTTCGATATTACGAAGCCGCTGGAGCTAAGAACATTTAAATCTCGATTGAAAACTCATTTCTTAAGAACTGCTTTTCATGCTTAGTTTGTTGTCCTTCCCCCGCACCTCCGATTAGCATGGTTGGCTAAGTATGATGTGAAAGAAGTTCTACATAGAAACACACACCGCCGCCGCATAGCTCACATCACCCTGAAAGATCTCAGAAGCTAAGCTGGCTTGAGCCTGGTTATTACATGCATGGGTGGCCAGCAGAGCATGCCAGCAGTCTGAAGATTATTTTTTTTCAGGAGGATGCCACTTTTTTAGATGTTTGGCCAATTCTATTGATGATGATTTATGTGATTCGCTACCCTTTGACCTGTATCCCATCTCGCTATGTCGTAGCCCTGTAATCTGAGCTCACCCCCCCCCCACTCCCCCTCGATTGGCACGCGCTTGGTTGAATAGTTACATCGCAGATTTGTGAGAGGGCACAATGGAGACTTTTATCCAGCGGTGTATTCATCAAAGCGGACGACGAGCCCTTTGATTTGACTCCGCTCGCTTTGATCTGCTACGGTATCTGGCTCCAACTCAGCCCTGTAATCTCGCCCCCCGCCCCCCACTCCTAGTGGCAGCAGCGAGTGCTGCGCGGGGGAGCACTGGCGGTGCCGCGTGTCGCCCGCGATGGACCAGGGTGCCAGCTGGGCCGGTGGCAGCCGGGACAGCGCCGCGGATTTCCCGCAAGTGCAGCGGAACAAGCGGCTCCTGCCTGCGACTCCCACCGGTGGGCGATGCGGTGGCGGTGGCGGTGGCGGTGGCGTTGGCGGTGTCATATGCAGCGCCAGATTAAGCGAGTGCGGGTCCTGTAGTGTATGTTATAAAGGGGCCATAAATCAAATTAAGAACACGAAAAATATTAACACCAATGTTTTACTAAGTAAAGTAATTGTATTTCTATCATTTGCTAAACAGCCAGATAATACGACAAATCGCGAACCTTAAACACCCAGTCGTTCGTAAAAGTTGAAGGCAGTATAGTACTATAGTAATAGAGCAAGTGCGGAATCACCGAACCGGAATTGATAGCTTGAAAGCATTTAGCGCGGGTCCCTTGAAAGTGCGGGGCCCATAGCTACTACATATGTAGTAGCTACATGTGTAGTAGCTACTTTTGCTCCGATGATAATCCAGCACTGGCCATATGACGTGATATTTGTCGCCACGGCGGGGTACCACAATGGCGAGATGTTAACCGCCTCGCCTGGTATACAGGAGGTCGTGGGTTCATTCCCAACCCCGACGACGCCTGCTGTGTATTTGGGGTTTGCAGGCCTCTCTAACCGTGGTCGCGTTGACTTTTCTGGTATCCAATCGTTACAATTTTGTACAATGTTAATAAATAGAGTAGTAAATAAAGTAGTTGTGCGTGCCCTTGCTTAAATTTTTGTTTCGATGATTTACCTTCGAGAAAAAAATCTGCCCATGTCTCGCACCCTCAGAAAGGGCATCTCACACTCCCAGGGATTTGTGCACCTCAGGTTAGTATTTGGCTGATAAATATTTGCATGTGCTAAGCCACTGCGTTGTGCTATCATTCGTGGCCAGGTCGCTTCTGAAAAAGAGATACAAAAAAAGTTAAGCTTTTGTTTCATTTGGCTATGTCGGGTGGAGTAGGGTGTACGACACAACCCGGCATTTCACTCGCATGGCGATTTGACCCTAAAATCAATTACAAATCATGACAATGGTCGCGAGAACGCCACGTGCGAACATGAACTCAAGTCTCATTTGCAAGAGTGATCGGGGATTCATCTGCCAGGAGGGTGCAATGACTGCTGTGTATAATCTCAATCGAGCAGTTTGTGGTGTCATCTTCTTGGTTCTTTCGGTAAAGTCACGTAGAAGGGAAATAATAAAATAATAAAAATAAAACATAATAAAATAATTCTCACGACGTTTCGGCCACAACGCAAGCAGCCGTCCACAGGTAAAGAATGAAACACCACCAAGCTTGGAGCGTATATTTAAGCTGGCTCCAAGCTTGGTGGTGTTTCATTCTTTACCTGTGGACGGCTGCTTGCGTTGTGGCCAAAACGTCGTGAGAATTATTTCATTAAGTTTTATTTTTATTATTTTATTATTTCCCTTCTACGTGACTTTACCGAAAGAACCAAGAAGATGAATCCCTGCAGTCACGAAAGCTTTAAATCGAAATTTGTGTGATGTCAATTTAGAATCTGGCAAATTTGGACGTCTTCCCGTCATGTGACGTCCCGATGTTTTTTTTTTGTTGCACCCCAAGGGGTGGTAACCCCAGCCTCGGTGCCGGGCTACGAACAATGGGCGTAAATATGACACTTGATGCAGCTAATTCGGCTGCGACGGTCCCACCTGATGACGGAGACTTGTGTTGCCTCCGAAACGTCGTGATTTTTGTTTTATTTTATTTTCATTAATTTTGATGTTTTACCTACGTGACTTTACCGAAAAAACCTAAGAATTTGACAAGGGGGGTTCATATCAGCGGGGCCCGGTCCATGCCAACCAGGCCACGCCGCTGACATTGGGCGAATGTGCTTTGGCAGTGGGCAAGGGGAGTGGCTGTACAGATAAACAACAAAGACAAAGATCCCCCGTGTAGCCTTAACAGACTGTTGGGGCAAGTAATTCTTAGCGAGCACCTATGAAGGCCGGCACGGCACACGAGCGGGTGGGTGGCCAGCACCACGCCCGGCCGCCTTTGTCTCCCCAGTGGCGATGTTTAAACATCGCACCAGGTACTCATTTGAGGCTGAGTCGACCGAGGGGAGGCCCAGGGCCAGTTCGGACAATCGTCACCGGTGTTGGCCGTGAGCGGGAATCGAACTGGGTCCGCCCGGGTTTCGTAGCGCAGCGTAGCGCTGACCGCTACCCCACCGCTACCCCACACTGACGCACACACACACACATTGGCACACGCAGACAGACACGCAAACGCACCCACACATCTGTTCACACAGCCACTGCAGACATGCGCACGTACACGCACACGCGCGCGTGCGCTTGTCAGAACATTGCTGCGCATAGGCGCGTGGCTGGGCGGCACGTGGTGGTTATTGGGGGTTTTATTTTCGCGCGAGTATTACCTTGCAGGAAATTGCGTCTCGCTTTTTACGCGGCGATCATAAAACCGTTGCTCCGAGTGGGTTGCGCGCATCGGTGAGCGCGTGGCACACCGCCACTGCCAGAACAAAACGTTTGCACTTGGTGGGCAGAATTGAGTAAATTGGCGCGGTAAAATGATGCGTTTATTTCCCCCACGGAGACAAAAATAAACGCATCACTCGACCGAGGGGTTTACGTTGAAGCCAGACGGGATCGTGTTCCTTCGTAACCGTTAAAACGCTGCGTAGTTTCCCAAACGTTGAGCGTTAGGGAGAAATTAATCCCCAAATGGGGCACCTCGCGTTTGTAGGTTCACTCTCGCCAAAGGGACACGCAGTACAGCAAGGCACTTTGCGTGCGTATGTGCGGGCGTGCCAGCCTGTTTGCGTGAATTCGTGCTTTCTCGGTCACGTGGCCGAGAAGCAGCGTGTGTGCTCCTGCTCGGTCATGTTGGACGCAGGGAGGACTTCTTCTCAATTCTGGCAAACCGCCTGATGACGCTGGTCGTTGTAATCACCGGCGAAACGTCACGGTACTTAAAGTGTAAATGTTGTGGGTTTTACCCTCCGACACACCGGTGGGTGCTTAAGTTTCGATTTAAAGCTTTCGTGACTGCAGGTATTCATCTTCTTGGTTCTTTCGGTAAAGTCACGTAGAAGGGAAGTAATAAAATAATAAAAATAAAAATAATAAAATAATAAAAATAAAACTACTCAAGTAATTCCCACGACGTTTCGACCACACGGCTGCTTGCGTTGTGGCCGAAACGTCGTGAGAATTATTTTATTATGTTTTATTTTTATTATTTTATTACTTCCCTTCTACGTGACTTTACCGAAAGAACCAAGAAGGTGCTGAAGTTGTAACTAGTTGGCACGTTTTGTTCACGTGACGGGTGTTGTTGGTGGTGGGTTAACGACACATTTATATTTACGCGATCTAACCCAAAAACCTTTCTTGGTCGCGAAAGCATTTGGCGTGTGTTCCTTGTTGTAGGGGTTTTTCCGTGTGATTCTGTCGGCCGCCCTGGTTAATAGTTCGGGAGCGTTACCATATACTCCAGAATATTTTGCACTTTGGTTTCCCCTTGTAAATTAAAGGAGAAGTTGGGGATGTGTGTCATAATTCGGTAGCTGTTCACGCACGCGTGCGTGTGTGTGTGTGTGAGACAATACTTTTTATAACTTTATTGACACCGGGCACAAGTTTGGGGGTGTGTCTGACTCTCCGGAGCACCTTATAAACTGGAGAAATGGTAATTGTAGATACGCGGTGACTACTATTTTGAAGTGAATGTTGAAAGATCTCGTGATGTTATTCTAAAATGAGTAGCCCATTCTTGACAGTACCACGGTCCACGTTTGCAGAAGAAGACATTTCCCGCACGTGATTTCATTGGCTAAAAACATCGAAAGCAACATCGCCTTCTGCTGGCACGCTATACCCGTCTGCGAAACACACCGCCGTCACTATAGGAACAGCACGAATGCCAAATGTACTCATCATCATCATCAATTTCTTAGGTTTTTTCGGTAAAGTCACGTAGGTAAAAAATGTAAATTTAAATTAATAAAAGTTAAATTGAAATAAAATAAAAATCACGACGTTTCGGAGGCAACACAGACGGAAGCTTGTGTTGCTTCCGAAACGTCGTGATTTTTAATTTATTTCAATTTAACTTTTATTAATTTTAATTTAAATTTTTTACCTACGTGACTTTACCGAAAAAACCTAAGAATATGAATCATTGCAGTCACGAAAGCTTCCAATCTAGAATCATCATCAAAATCAGCCGTGGTCAATCTCCTGACGGATGATGCCAAGCCACTGCTATCTCTCATAATCCTGCCATTTAACAATCACTTCCACACGAACTGACTTTCCAAATTGCATCACCGTCATCATCGGCCACGGTCAGTCCACTGCTAGATGGAGCCCTCCTCCCCAAGCCGTCTCCATCTCTCACCGTCCCGCAATGCAAGAATCCCACCCCAGCACCTGCCCGCAAAACCTTGATTCCATCGCTCCGTCTGCTCGCTCGTGAGCCCTCTCTCTCTCTTGCAACACGTCGGAGAGCAACAGTTGTCGTTATGTTCTCGTCGCAATTAGGGAGGATGCCCTCTCTGACCGGCGAGTGTCTGCGTGGGGACATGAGCCCTGACTGGAACCAGCCCCTGGCTGCCGTTCAGCGGACGGCTTTCCCTTTCCGCCTGCCGCCACTCAACACTCAGGTGGGTGAACATTCGTGGGACATTTCCCAGGGGCAAAAAAAACGACCGCGAGGGGGAGGGGGGGTGCTCGCTTCGGACCTGCGCCTTGATCCAGAACATAGTCGCGTAGCAAACGATTAAGTGGCCGTTAAATCCGCCTGGCTGCCTTTGTTTTTCCTTTTTAAAAAAACGTGCAGTCAGTACGCCGCGCTAGACATGAGCATCTTCACTTCACGGCTGATGACGTTTCTGACCACGGCGAGGAAGACGGCGGTCATCATCGGTCTGCGATTCGCCACCGTCGCGATGTGTCCGCTTCGCTCTGCAGAAGCGAGGTTCGGAGAGTGAGGCTGGATGTATACGCAGGGGTGGGCATTCAGTGCATACAGCCCAAGATTAAAAGAAAAAAATCTCAATGTGAAATTCTATGCAGCTGTCTACAGATTAAAGACGTGGCTCTGCATTTCTGCCTGAACTCAACAGTTGTACAACACAGCGCAACCTACATTCTGACAAATCACGTTCTATTTCTCAGTCTACAGATAATCACGCACCGTGTCTGTATATTGAGCTGATGAATGTATTCATTTAGCAAATGCTTTTACACGTATATGCATGTTGAACTTCTTTCTCGCCGAACGTAGCCAAACGTGCTAACCGGGAGGTGACTTTCACACAAAGCACCATGTTATGCAACGATAAAACACATTCCTGCGGAGGGAGCTGGTAGGAACGTTGGGTTGCTCGGTCAATGGCCAGGGTCAACGGCGGCGTGGTGTATTCCGCAAATATGCCCGACTGTGAGGGCGGGCACAAGCCGGCGTGAGTAGGTTAAACGTTGAGTTTTATAAGGCCACCACGGGGTGACCAGCCTCTCCCCACCCAGCACCCACCCCTCCCACCTCACCTCGATGTGTCTACCGAAGCCATTGGCGACGATGGGGCCCTTCCAGACCGACGACGACGGCAATAAAACAATCGTCTCGCTCTCGTCAGAACTTCCCGCTCGTTGAGCAAAACGCCTGCTGCGGCCAAACGTGTTATCGCGAGGAGCGTTCACTCCCCACCTCCCCCCCCCCCCCCCGCTGCTGCCACTGCCGCGCTCTGCGGCGTCTGGCCAGAGGCGGGGATCATGGAGAGTGCATCCCACTGGGCCAAATGTCAATTTCTGGAAAAGAAATTCAAGGCAGGCCATGGGTACAGCAGCAGTGTGGTGACCGAGTCGTGATCCACTCCCGCGTTCCGCGACCCCCACCCCTCCCCACCTCCCCCCTGCTCTTGTCCGTGGGTTCGCGATGTCACCTAAGCTTTGACAAGAGGGATTTGCTTTGATTGTGATGCTTCCAAAGGACCGTGGGGCCAAAGGGAGATGCCACCCTTCCGATGCAAGACCAGTTAAGATATCGCTCGCCACTGATATTCACCATAGCCGGGTATTAAACTTAGGTCGCTATATTAATGACGCAGTGCGCTAAGGGGCCGTCCATAAGTGACGTCACGCACCTAGAGGGGGGGGGATCAGACATTTGTGACGATGTGTGACCAGGGGGGGGGGGGGTTGAGAAATGTGACGTCACATCAAAATGCGCAACTTTAAATAAATATAGACAACACGTTCTACTTAATTAAATAGTCTTTTTAATAAATGTTTTCTCCTGCAACATCAGGGTGCAGCGCCACATTAAACACGCACTACAATGACAATAGTTTAAAGCGATTTGAAGCATGTTGTTTTTTTGGGGGGGGGGAGGGCAGAGCTTTGTGACGTCATATTTGAGGGGGGTAGTCTGACTTTTTGTGACGCCGTGTGACGAGGGGGGGGGGGGGTCAAAAATCGTCCAAAATCGTGTGACGTCATTTATGGACGGCCCCTAACCACTGCAACACTGGTCCACTCCTATATACAGTCTGTTCCCCTAAAACACGGTCATTGCGTTCCTAAAGAACACCGCGTTACGGAAACATCGCGTTATAATAAATAATATATAACGTGGGGGGTAAAGCAAAGTCCGCGATACAGCGTGAGATGCGTAACGCAGGGCTGAACAAAGACCGAGGCGCGTGGGTGGCGTCTCGAATCATCCAGCAGCATCCCAGTGCCGTGTGAGATGCTACGTCGAGGGAGCCGTACGACCGCTTCCTCTAACTCGCGCGACGCAGTTACGTTCGCTCGATCGCGTTATATCCAATTCGCATCCGCGTGACAAAAAAATGTGTTCCCTAATACATTTAATCATCGCGTTCTATACAATTAGTGTTATGAAAACCGCAGGGTTATAAGAGAACAGACTGTATATCTATCTACATGTAAAAGATAGTAAGGCATACCACCCCCACGTTCCATTCCCTGGTTACCACATTCAGATAAGCCCCTCCCCCCTTAACTTGTATTTAAGGGCTGGTCTTTTGGAATTTTCCTCACTTGATGCAGTAATTTTAGCTGTGACGGTCCCACCTGATGACGGAGACTTGTGTTGCCTCCGAAACGTCGTGATTTCTTATTTTATTTTATTTCCATTATTACTTTTATTAACTTTTAATTTTATTTTTTACCTACGTGACTTTACCAAAAAAACCTAAGAGTATGAGGCACACCTTCCCATCGTGCTGTTTTTAACTGCTTTATCAATGCGTTAATTTGTTTGCTTGGTTATATTTGATGGTCATTAACTCAGTTGTGTGACTAAACTGTTTATTTTACCAGGTAAGGCCCCACTGAGCTATATAGCTATTTTAACAGAAGCGACCTGGCCACAAACGACCGCTCAACGAAGTGGCTTATCATCATCACGTGGAAATGTATAGCAGCCAGATACTCTAAATGCATGTTGTCTTTAAATGTGGAGGGAAAAAACCGGAGGACCCGGATAAAAATCCACACGACCACGGGGAGAACACGCAAACCCCAAATATCCAGGTGTCAGGATCGAACTCACGACCTCCGGTGTACGAGGCGAGGTAGTTAACATCTCACCATATTGACATACCCGGTACACCGCATCCAGTATACTATGCATCTCATTGTGGACGTTGCTGCTACTCATCGCGTGCCACCCACTCCAGAAACAGAACATTTCCAAGCCTGCAAAAATATTCCCGCACCCGGCACACTGCGTCCGGTATTCTTCTCGCCATGGTCGCAATCACCACGAGTCACCTACCGCGTCCTCACGTCTACCGACAACGTGGGACGCATCCAGAAACGTGGTTGGCCGTGGGCGAGCGAGCGTGGCACGAGAGCTCCACAGCGGCTCCACGGTCGGGTTCTCTTCTCTCAGAATCCGGGAGCGCCGCTGCGCGACCACGCCGGAACGACCTCCGCCGCCACCGCCACCGCCAGAGGTCACGGCTGGAGCCCTGCGCCGCGCTCCTCCGCGCTCCGGGCCGCGAGGTCCTCCGTCCCGTCGGGCGAAGCCCCTGCCCGGACGCTCACGCGGAGGCCGCAGTCGTCTCCCAGCTTCCAGCTGGACGCCCTGCGGGGCCTGGTGGCGGCGGCGGCAGCGGCGGGGGGCGGTGGCGAGCGGCCGCTCTCCGTCTTCCGTCGGTCGCCCTCCGTGGGGGAGGAAGCGACATCGCAGCGTCTCGCCCGGAGCCGACAGCGCGAGACGCTGCGGCAGGGCAGCACCGGCAGCCTCGCGCGGACGGTGAGAGGGATTCGCGATTTATTCAGCAATTTTAAGTTCGATCTAGAAACTTGATTATTTTTTTTACTTGCTTTTACTTAAGATACTTTTATAGTGGTTTTTTTCTTCTTCTAAATATGCAATCGCTAGCAATTTATTATATTGCGATTTTGTTTTGGATGGAAATTGCTTTTATTGTTCTTGCGGTTTAATCTTTTAACGATGTTTTATTTTACCTGTACAGCACTTGATTGATTGTTTAGCGCGGTTGGCTACGTACGGTGCGAAAGAAGTGCAACGTACATAAATACTGGATGAATGCGAGAAACTAAACTAAACATTTTTTTTTACCAGTTAAGGCCCACTGAGCTACGTAGATATTTTTTCAGAAGCGACCTGGTGATCACAAACGATCGCTCGACGAATTGGCTCATCATCATCATGATGGGGAAATTCAAGGCAGCAGCCAAATGCCCTGTCAGGTCGGAGGATGTGAGAGGGTCAGGAGGGGGTGACGTTTTAAGAGGTTGCGGGTGGACCAGTGGGCGAGTGTTGTGGAGCAGCTCGTTGGTTCGTACAAAGTCAGGGATGCGTATTCGATGATCATGCCCACGGTCAAACCTCCCGGGATGAGTCCGGACTTGAGAGATCTCAGCGGCTAAGCGGGGTTGGTCCTGGACAGTGCTCGGATGGGCCACCACCAACACGCAGGTCAGACATGTACTGTGCACGCTGCTTTTGGGCAGCACAGGGCAGTGCAACGAATTGCATCGCTCTACTGCACTTGCTACGCTCCAACAACTTTGCTTCCCACCTTCAGCAACCCCATGAAACCCCACCTTCACCAGCGAGGTGAAGTGCGGTGAAATAAGAGTGACGAACTGCACGCCGTGGGGAGACCTTCACCCGGCAGTGGATACACAAAAGGCGTTGCACATGCACGCGTGGGTCAGGCGAAGTGAGTGGATTGGTGTGTTCGTTTGCACAGCAATCTGTGGCGTATATATACAAATAGATAAATATCGAGAGATGAATATATTATCAAGAGAGGGTTGACCAGTTGCTCTATGAAAGTCACTCATTATTGTACTATGCACGTATGCTCATCGGAGGTGTGGGGGAAGGACAACAAACTCCGTACGTATGATGAACTTCTTTCGCACCGTACGTTGGCAACCGTGCTAAGAAGCACATGTTTGGCGACGCCGCTCCTGGTGCAGCCGGCAGCACGCTGGACCCACAATGCAGAGGTTTGCCGCTTCAATCTCAGCAGTTGAAACGTTGGGCTAAATATCTTAAATCCCCCCACCCCATTTCAACCTTCAGCACTCAGCAGTTAAGATGTTGCGGTGCAGCGCAGCGAGCCAATCGGTGGGTCGTGTACGGTGGGGCAACGTGCGGGTCGCTCCCACCCCTTCCAAGACAGCCTGGAAGCTCGGACCAAAAACATCCTCTCCTCTCTCGCGCTTCCTCGACTGGAAGCCCTTCCGGGCAGCGGCAGCGGCACGAGCAATTGCAGTGCCGCGCATTTACCGCACTTCATCCATTGAAAGGGAGCGGTGCGCACCGACGATCCGCATCTTCCGTCTCGTTCTGGAGCCGACGCCAAAGCTTTAGGTCACATGACGAGTGGAGGAACGCGGCGGCGCGAACAAGCGGTCGCGCGTCCGCATTAACACCTCCGACGCGTCGAAATCCCTCTCTTTCTAGCGTTTAACGGAGCCCTCGTTTCCTTCTTTACCTCCCGTGCACGCTCCGCAGGCGGGCGTCTGGAAAGTGCAGCAGCAGCATCAGCAGCAGGGCGCGAGGGACAGCAGCAACGCCGTGGCCACTCCGGTGAACATCCGCCGGACTGTCAACGAGATGACGATGGAGGAGGTGAGCGAGGCGATGAAGGACCTCCTGAACGGGAACATCCGAAACGTCGCCGCCAAGATCGAGCGGCTCCAGCGGCCGCCGCGGCCGCACGACGGGTCGAGCGGCTGTGACGACGGCGAGAACCCGCCGCTGCCGCCGACGTCGCGATACGAGGAGGACCTCTCCGGCGAAATGATCTACGTGGCAACCTTGTGAAGTCACCGGCGTCGCGCGCTTTCACTCCCGTTGCGCGTAAAGCGCTTGCCGCAAAATGGACCACTCCGCACGTTCCTGATCTCGTCAAGGGGCATAAACCGTCACGCGGACTGCGGTCATCTTCGCAGCAGCAGCGGCGTTTAGCTCACCATCGAACAAAGACGGTCACCGCTTCTGTGGCCGTCTGGAACGCTCTTCTTTCCGATATTAGGAAGCCACTGGAGCTATGCATTTTTGAATCTAAATTAAAAACTCATTTCATTAGAACTGCTTTTTGTGTTTGGTTTGTTGTCCTTCCCCTGCACCTCCGATTAGCGCGGCTTTCTACGTACGGCGCGAAAGAAGTTTAACATACACACGTACTGTACCTACGATATCCGCCACTCGCGAGGAGCCTCCGTCACCCTTTTTAAAATTTCATCACGCCCCATGAAATGTGATATTCTCCGAAGCTACCGTGTACGTAAAATATGTATCTATATTCCATTAATACTTGCCGAAATTGAGTATTTAAATGCGATTAACAACCCATGCCACTTTCTGCGATTTGCGACAACCATTGAATTTGGATTGAAGCGGTCTATCTGCAGTTACCGCTCGGTTTTAATTATTGTCTGTTAAGTGCCTCATTACATCGTGAACATAACCCAGCCCCCTCCCATCAGTGTTCTCTCTTACAAACAAACAAACAAAAAAAATCCCGTAGAATATCTAAACGTTCTAGAATATAAAAGCTTAAACTTACATGTCATTGTAATTTCCAACATTGGCGGTGCCGCGCAAATGGCAATGAAGAAAACCTCCGACACATTCGTCAGTAACACATCCCCAAAGAGGACAATCGATCACGGTTTTAGATCTCTTCGCCACGAAGAAGGGCAATTGGCATCACCTATTTGTATGGCAAGCTTCGGGGCCACTTCCTGGAGTTATGGAGTTCTTCCATTACTACAGTACATTCATGTTTACGATGTCACGATCGATCTACATTTCATAAAAGTATGTTTTTTTTTAAAGTTTTAGTACATTTTTATTTTAGATGCTTTCCTCTTTCGGGCAGTCCTATTGACAACGGTGTTGAGGAGCCGTGACGACTGATACCACCGTGGAGCTATTCCAAAAGGGAATTCTAAATTCATGCAAATCGCATATCAATTTCTAATCAACCCTGTAGACGTTTCACATTTCTACAGGATTTTCATTTTTTTTTATTGAAATCCTACTGGATGTATTCGACTGCATTATATTTCATCGGTGTTTGGTCAATTGAAGGCAGTAACACCCCAAGCGGACCGTCACGTTTGACGTACAGTCGTTATACGGTACTCAGCTTTGTTTATAATTGGATGGTTTTTTTTCTCTGAATACGAACATTCTCAGACTGACGTCTCTTTCTAAATGTGGTGATAGCTGTGTGGACGTGTGCGCGAATAAACACGGGTCTTGAGAATGTTAGTTTCGCCGCTCGGTTTGTGCCTATGTCGAAATATCATCACCTTACGGCTCGAGGTGGCAGACCCCACCTTCTCCTGGGTGAGCACCCCCCCCTCCTCTAAATTCTCAACAAATTGGTTGGGTGGGGTCAATGTGATTGGCTGCTCAAATGAGTACAGGCACTTCCTTACTTATGAACGATTTAGGTTCCAGAAGTCTGTTCGTAAGTCGATTTGTCCACAAGTCCAATTTTACTCCTGTCGATTCCAATGACGTTGTACGTCGTCATGTACACTAAACACGGGGAATGGCTTTAAAGGTTGTATCATCTCCTGTAGATGTTGATGCCACTGGTTCTTCACGTTCTGCAGATGTATATGCCACCATCACCGCCATCTATTGCGTGGCGGTTGAACTTACGACTCTCGGTCCAAACATGCCACTGGACATACCCACAGGTTTGTTCGTATCTCTGAAAGTTCGAAAGTGGAATGTTCGTAAGTAGAAGAGTCTCTGGATTGAGACAGTGTTCATCTCCCGGTGGAAATTACAAATTCTAATAAGACAACCACTGCTTGACCCCCCGAGGGGAGGGATGATAGGACCGAGCCATCGGTAGGCTCCTATAAATGGTAAAAAACTAAATTAGCACGATTAATCGATGGGCTTTACCTAAGGCTTCACGATTATATATGTAGTGACATCGCGGATGTCACTGTATGGTGCCGGGCCTAGGGGGGCATGGCGTGCGATATACTCACATCGCGGACATCACGTATTCAGCAACATCATGCATGTCACCGAGTCTTGCCGGCTCTAGCGAGTCACTGCGTGCGGTGCACCGTCATCGCGGACACCCCGTAGGTGGGTGTAGTACCAGCCCTAGTGGGGGCTTGGTGAGTGCTGGGATAGCGCTCAGTGGCACCACGCGTGGCGTGCAGCGCCGTCTCCCACCGGAGGGAGTGGGAGAGCGTCAGCCCAGGGACAGTTTTACCCTGGGCCATGGCACTCTGGTTGACCCCGACGGCACGTGACCGGTAAAGTCTACAGGGGGGCCCCCAGGTGGGGGCTAAGGGGTGGTCACGTGTCCGGGGAAAGTTGTCTCAAGAAGAGTCGAGAGAGAGCCAGAGCCCTCTCTCGACCCCGACACGGGAGCATGTAAGCGGGGTCCCCGCAGGGAGCGGGGTTGGTTGTTGCTGCCGTCATCTGAAGATCTACGTTCTACATCCAGAAGAGTCTCCAACACGTGGTCCTGAACCCGAGCCCCGGTCCGTTGTAGCGAACTCCCAGTGTGTTGGTGTAGTTAGCCGGGTGGTCCACCACCCGAGGCTGTTATCTGGTAAATCGGCAGCTACCCCTTTTGTGTATTCGTGTTGGTGTAATAAATGTGTTGCCTCTAAGAAGTACGTCTGCGACTCGGTTGGGCCCGCGACATATACACAGAGGGTGAGAGTGAACGTCGAGGCAGAATGCATGACAGACAAAAAGCGGATCGTACCGTTACTCTGTGTGGCCTGTAACATTCGCTTAAAGTTCGTTGAACGTTGACTGTCGTGACCACCCACCCTGAGTTTTTGTATGCTACCCACCCCCCCGCCCCTCGTCTATACAAGGTCACGCTACAGGTTTTTTTTTTACAGTGTGAAGGGAATTTTAAAAGAGTGCAATTCAACCGAGCCTCCATGCACTCCGCTATTGACCCCTAACATCTTTGTTCGATGGCCAGCCAATAGCCGCTGCTGCGACGATGACCACCGGAGTTCGCGTGATGCTGGTTTATGTTCCTTGACAAGATCAGCAAGGTATTGTGGTTCATTTGTCGCTAGCACTTTGTGTGTAATGCAACGCCGTAATTATAATATATATTGGGGGGGAACGCATCTCCCCCATAAATTCAAATATGCTCAAAATGTCGCCCCCCCCGCAAAATATTGCTATAAAAATAAATAATTGCTATGCTATGTAAATAAAAATAACAATTTGCTAAACCTTGGCCACAATATCTGGACTTGTCTTCATTTTAATCAATGCATAGATTTCTGTTTATATGATTGTGGTTATGGTTGTACTTTATTAATCCCTAATCTCTACCATTCCATACAATGAATCAAGAAATGTAAAAAAAATTAAAAACAGAGCAATGTAATACAATACACTATTAGACATTGTCAAAAATAAAAAGTCCATCCCATGTGTTAGTGCATTTTTAAATCTGTTAGGCAGGAAATTAGTTTTCAAATGTAGATCTTTTTCTGGGTTGGGACCCCCAGACACCCTGGAATATTTGGTCCCTCCCAATGTTGACTCCATGGCTACGGCCATGGTGTAATGAGTGGCCTTATAACAATGTAATTCGTCGAGCAACCGGAAGCCAATTCAAGCTCGGCAAGCACTGGACGGACACAGGCGGACCTTGCAGTGCCCAGCACGACACGTTCCACTCGTATACAAAAACAAACCATTGTATAGCATCGAGATCTTGGACCGGAGCAAACAAATTAAATGAACTGCAGACACCGCTCGCAAACGTGGTATGCAACTGTATTTAACATAGGCTGCTTCTATTTTCACTTCCTCATATGCAAGGTAAAGGTGCAGCCCTGCAATGACTTGTTCACACCAACGATGGGAGAAGGGCCCTCCACTACAGGGAGCTCCGAAGTCCCCTCTACTGTGGTATTTGGCCTACTCTTCCACTGGTCACACATCAGCGCCCCCATTCGGCGCAGTTTGTGACGTCTAGTGCGAAAGAAATCCAGCATTTATATACACGCATCTTGGAAGAGGTGGGAGTAACCACACCTCACCCCACCACATGCCACCTTCCGATCGGCTCGCTGTGTTGTGCCGGTTTATCCTTCTGGGTGGAGAGAGGCGGAGAGATTTAAGAAACCTGCCCATTGTTTCAATTTCCACGCGAGAAGGTTGAACCTATGGCCTCTGCATCGCAAGTTCATTACGCTAACCATGACACCTGGGCAGCAGCATCTGGACGCATTTCAAACAGACGACAAAACCATTCGTAAAAAAATCATGACACGCTCCAGTGTTCGGCTCACAAACATTTTAATGCGCTCCACGTTAGTAAATCACCTCTACCATCACATACACATTCTCCCCACATAATCAATGCATCGTCACCATTTGTATTAGTCTTATTAGAAATGCTCCAACGGAGCAACAACAAGCAACCTCCGCTTGAGAACCAAGTGTCACACCGGGCTGTGGCGCTGTGAATTCCCTGCAGTCGCCCCACACCCACCAATGCGGCACTTGGCGTTCTGCGACTTCCAACACTGGGACGCGGTGGCACCAATGTAAA
This sequence comes from Lampetra planeri, assembly GCF_965212315.1. Lineage (NCBI taxonomy): Eukaryota > Metazoa > Chordata > Hyperoartia > Petromyzontiformes > Petromyzontidae > Lampetra > Lampetra planeri. Next base: position 5,710,424 of record NC_136146.1, on the reverse strand, counting down.
AACTTTAGGAGTGCAGAGACACGATGAGAAACAGCACCAAGCCATCGCAGGGTTTTTATCACCTGCCTCTTAAATGAGAACTATCATCACGAGAAGTATCATTTGGGATTTAATACGACACAGACAGACATGTAGATAGACAGAGTTGATACAACAGAGACAGACATGCAGAGAGAGAGCTGATGCATTCGTGTTTTCAACTCGAGTTGGAAAACATTAAAAACAGGTGGAGCGGTGGCCCAGTGGTTGGTGCACTTGTGCTATGAACCCGGCGGCCTGAGTACAATTACCCAGACATCGCTAAAGTTCAGTTGGGAGCAGTATCAGAACCGGTCTCTTGCCCCACACACACAAGTCTTTACCAAGCCATACTGCTCAATGTGGGGAGGGGGGGGGGGGAGTAAATTCCATCCGACATCAATTGGTGGATTGACAGTGGTTGGTATAATATATTGTTGTATTTTATATCAGATCTAAATTCTGGGGTTTATCGTGGGGGCTTAGGGTGAATGTATAAGCAATTTGGAAAGTGACGGTGGCGGTTGTGCAACAAATAAAATCCGCGAGGTATTGCAGCGACACCGGTGTTCGTGACCTCGCACGGTGACTGGCGAGACAGAGCGAGTGATACGCGGTGGCGTGATGTCCTTAACGAAAAAAATGCGTACTCTTTCGCAACCAACAAAGCGGTAGCGGTAGCCTGCAATGGGAGGGCAGGTACGAGCTAGCTTCAGCCACCCCAGAGTTAACCGTGTAAACTGCAGCGGTGGTCACGCTATCACGCACCTCTGGCAATTGCCAGACACCCAATTGTTGACCGGTTCGAAGCCGACTACGATAACGTTATGTTCTTTGGGTCTTTCGGTAAAGTCACGTAGATGGGTTCAAATGAATGGAAAAAAAACCTCCGTTTAGATCACAACACAAGCTATCGTCTCTTTTTCTTCCTCCTGATGACGATCGCTTTGTGTTGTGATCGAAACGTCGTAGTTTGGTTTATTTTATTTGTATTCATTTGAACCTATCTACGTTACTTTACCGAAAGACCGAAAGAATATTAATTTCTGCAGTCACGGAAGCTTTAAGGTCAAGATTTACGATTACGTTACCCCTTTTTTATTTATTTTTTATCCATTTCCAAGGCTGAGCTCCGTTAAAGATTTCTGCGCACGGGCAAACACATTTGGCGCAACCTCTCGCCGTGGCCATTTGCTCGCCGCCACACGCCACCTACTCCAGCTGGGTCCAGCAACCCCAGAAAATATTCGTGGGTGTAATGGGACAACCCCGCTGGGCATCTTAGTAAGTCGCGTTCCGCGGAATGCCTGTGACAAGATAGAGGCTGCCAGAGGTCAAGGAGGGTGGGGGGGGGTCACGATGCTCCAGCTTGCACATCAAAGCGGGGTTTAATCCGTGCCCTTAACCGTGCCTAATCCGAACGAGGCCCGCGGTGTAGTACTGTACGCACGCGATGCTACTTCGCGTCAATGATACGCGCGCGCGTGCTTCCTTAACGACGGTGAAAAGGCCAACGACAAAGGGGACCCATCTCCCTCGCACTGGGGGCACGCGCGAGATACAGTGAACGCGTTTTACATTCGTTCATGTTTGGCAAGCCAAGCATTTGAGTGGCGGCCAAAATGCTCTGTGAGAAAATCCACTTTAAAAGAAAAGTGAACGCAGGCTTTCACCTCTTGCCGTATGTTTCAGCATACTAACGCCTCACAACCTTACAGTTACTTTATTAAACAAACATAGACATGGAGCCCTGCAATCACTTGCTCACAGCACTGCTGGCGGAAGGATTTCCGTATGTACGTACGTACGGATGTTGAACTTCATTCGCACCGAATGTAGCCAAACGTACTCTCAAGATCCCCTTGCGGAGGGCGTTTGGCCTACTCTTTCACGCCGGCTGGGAACATTTTGGGAGAGGTGGGAGCGACCCACACGTTGCCCCACCACACACGACCTGCGTTCCGTGCACCTCATACACACTGCTGGGTGGAGAGAGGTGGGGGCGGGGGGTTTAAGAGATTTAGCCCGATTGAAGCGGCAACCTCTGGATTGCGAGTCCAGAGTGCTGCCCGCTGCTACCAGGGGCAGCGTCCTCCAAACGTGTACTTCTACAAGTCAATAATGAGGGGGGCTTGTCATGGAGTAAGTGGATAACCCTCTCTTTAGATCTATTTATTTAATATGTATAAATGGGACCCACCACAGATGGCTACACAACGAACTTAACAATGCCCTTGCTTCACTTAACCCTTGCGTACATATGCATTCCTTTTGTTTACCTTGAGTAAAAGCCAACTAATAGCCTTGTGTAACTTTTTTGGTCGCCCGAGTGCTTCGGAGTAAAGGGATTTTTTTGGGCCACTTCTCGGGGTTAGAGGCAACGGGCACCGATTGGTTTTGGGAAGAGAGATTTTTGAAAAATGCAACAGTAAGATTGCATTTTCAAAAAGGACCCACTTCTCACAATGAAGACGAACACTGCCGTTGGTGCAGCCACATAACAGACGTGGTGTATGTCTCGTTAATAAAAAACATTAATAAAGCTGGTAAACTCTTTAAATGAAAACGTCCAACAGAAGATCGCTCAGGAGTTTGATAATGGAGTTATCTTCAAGACGAATGCCATTGTTTAGTTATTTATCAATAAAAGGCTACCAAGAATTCAGACCGTGCGTAATCAACATTCTACTCTCATTATATTGTTTTTATTACAATACGGACGTCAATCAATAATTTAATTATGTTAAAGTGCTTATTTCATAGCTCTTTGGGAACAATGTACGTTAATTATTTGACGGTAATTCAATGTAATTCGTAACACTCAATATGGTATATGCTACACGTTACGAAATCGGTGCGCTAGAGGCCAGCGATTTAGTTCTGTAATGGAAGCGTGGATTGCATGAACGTCCGTCATTCATAAAAAGTGTTGTTTATCGAACACTGTTGTCCAAAACGACATTGCTGTGGAAAAAGAACAAAACATCCGGCCACCTTAAATTATTTAGAAAAATGCTTGCACTGCCGTAATGTCCAAGGGTGAAGTTAAACTCATGGCTGTGCCGACACGACAACATTAAACAATCAGGTAAAAGTCTACACAACAGGCAACTCGCAAACAAATATTAACCTGTACAAAGTAATGCTCTTCAGTTTCATATTACCCAATGACTAACTGGTCACCATTTCACCCAAAGGTGAAGAGGCAACTCTCGTCCCGACGAAGGCAAAAGGCGTCGTTTTTCGTGGTCGCGTTTCAACAGCTCTCCCCGACGCGCTTTCGTATCGTGCCACGCGTCGTTTGGCGCGACGTCCGACGTTTGCGCCTAGCGCTCTTTTCGTCGATTTAACTCGGTTCCAGAAAACGTTCCGACGGACGTCGAGAGCCGCAGCAAAAACGTCGGACGTGACGCCGGACAACCCAAAAACGCAACTTAAAAAAAAAACACCGGACAAGCACGCGCGTTCGAAGCCGCCACCGCCACCACGACTCGGCCGCTGGCTTAGCTCGACGGGCGACCGCCTCCGAGGTTGTCGTGCGCGCCGGACAAAAGCCTCGCCACGCCGGAAGGCGTCAGCCGGACAGGCGGCAGGCAGCCGCCCCCACGCGGTGAAAACGCGGCGAGCGCAATCTCCGCGGCGGTCTCCACGTCGGGCACGATGACGTCGGCGGCCAGCAGGTCGCTCTCGACGCCCACGCCGCAGAGCACGCCCACGGTGAGGCCGAGGCGGGCCGCCCGGCCCATGCCCACGTCGGTGGGCGTGTCGCCGACGATGGCCGCACGCGACGGCTCCACGCCCAGCCGCCGGCACATATCGAGGGCGAGGCTTGGCGAGGGTTTGGGGACGATGCCGGCGTCGTCGCCGCACACCACCGAGTCGAGGAGCGGCGTGAGGCCCTGGGCGTCGATGAACTCCTCGGTGCCCGCTCGCGAGTCCGACGTGCAGATGGCGATCTTTTGAGATGCGCGGTCAAACGGGGGCGGGGTGGGGAAGGAATATAATTTGGCGCGCCCGTTGGAATCTGGCGACGCTCCCAACGCATTCAAAACATGCGCTTGTCCACGTAAGTATCTATTGAGTGGCGACAGCAGTAGAGCACGCACCAAGCGAAGGAAGTCGTCTATCTATAGGCCGTGACAAGATAACGGGGCTGGGACAGTGAAGTGGCTCAGCCGGGGAGGGCGCACGCACCACGGCAGGCAGCGCTCGCATGCCGAGGCGAAGGACTTTTAGCACTGGTTTTTTGCTCTCCAAATTTTGCCCAAACCTTTGGCCAATTTGTCCATTTTAATGAAGGTTAATTTCTGAATAGCAACAAACATTTGATGCATATTGGATCAATCTTATGAGAGTGATCGTGAACCTCCCCCCCCCCCTGCTACAGACATAACGCAACAATGCTTCCAGCCGGAGTTAAAATGTGTTCATAATGTATACATCCACATGCACAAGATGCTTTATGGTTATGGCATGCCCAGGGGCAATCGTCACCGGCAACTGTTACTGCTACGCCATTCTCTATTGCACACACACAGGAACCCACAGTCAATACTCTCCTTACAGGCGCAACTGGGATGGCAACTTCCAATCGGATCCCTGAGGTCATACGGTCATCTGAGGTCGGGTACTCTGACGATAAGGATGATGGTGACGACAATGGCAACAACAGCAATGATGATGGCAATGACGAAGATTACCATAGTGACGATGACAACATCAATCTTAAATTTCGCAACCTGGGCAATTGCGATTTGGATTTGCGTAGCGCCAAAGGCTAAAGGCATTTTAATATTCCGCACAGGAAGTGGGCACAATTATGCCTGACAAAGAAGATTATGATGACAATTACGTTACATGTCTAACTTTTATCGCAATGATGTTTCAAAATCATCCATGCTCTCACCTCAAGTACCACTCCTCTGGTGGTTGTCTCACATATACACCCACTCCTGCCGTAGGAGAATGAGAAATTCCCACGACTGTGGCTCAGGGTCGCAAACAGGAGATGCGCACCACCCAGGAAAATAGATCAATCACCAAGATGACCGACGTCGACTCACCTTAAAGCCCCGCTCCTTGAGCCTCCTGAAGATGGCCACCAAGTCGCCTAGCGGCCTCATACTGCCGACGCTGCAGTCGTCCTTCCAGGCAACTCGCACCACCCGCTCGACTTCAGCGTCCTCCAGGCCGTGCTCACGCTGCAGGGCCTCGCGCAGCATCAGCTGCACCTGCTGCATCGTCTTCTCGGCGATGCTGCCCAGCCGGACAACGCGCCTCTCGCCGTCGTAGCCCAGCGCACGGTAGACGCAGCCCAGCAGCTCGGGGCGCCCAGAGACGGCCAGCACCCTGCGCGCGGCCACACGAAGACCCGGGACTTCGCGACGCGGTTCGCCTCCAGCCGCGGTGGCTATAAAGTTAGGAGGTGAAAAGATGTCGTTAGAGGTTAGGGAGGGTTTTGTATCCAGGCCTAACAGATGGATCGTGGTCAGTGTTGCTGTTAGTGATGGGGGGGAGGGGGGAGGTGGAAATTTCTCTCACACACAAAAAGAAGCCCACACAACGGGCCTGTGTTTTTGTGGTTAATGGATAAGGAGGCCTCACGTGGCATTCTTTCCTGAACCTACCAGACCCTCCGGGTCGCCCTGCTCGTGTTTACTCATCGACTGGAGTTCTGTTGATCTCCTGCAGCTACCCGAGTGTTGCGGATGCAAGGGGGGGTGGGGAATGCAGGGTTGGTGAGCCCTCCAGGGTGCAAAAATACATTTAATCCCTGCTTTCATTCTCCCCTTGAGGGAAAGGGCAGAGACAGCGGAGAGGATGAGCGGAGAGGATGAGCGCGAGTGAGCGAGCGAGCTTCACGCTGCTTGTACCGTCGGTGTCAGCTCTCGTTGACGCGAAGAAAGCCGATGATTAGAAACGCGTTTTCTTGCCGATCGCTGTGCGGCTTTATGGACTATTTGACTGCGTGATGCTTTGTCCTTTCCGTTCACGATTGACCCCGGTGTATTGCCTTTGCTATGCCTCGCCTGCCTAACTGTTTTACCGATAAGTCTTGTACAATCTTCAAGAAATAAAGAAAAAATATTTAGAGGTCAAATTATTCAAAGGTAAAAGGTGCAACCCTATTGGCAGAAGGGGCTTCTCAATGAGCCCTTGATGTGGGTACTGGTGTTAATCTTGTACACTGTAAATCTGGTACTCGTGTATTTCACCAACCCGCACTGACCAGCGTAGCAAAGTTTGGCCAAACATCCTCTGTGACTGATAAGTCATTGGGAGGCCCTTAGCCAGGGCTGTGCAATATAGAACATGCAGGGCACGTGCACATTCCTATAGTACACAGATACTCAAAACCTTGTGTACAAAACATGAAATAGGCAGGTGAGAAACATGACCAACAAAGGAAAGAATGCTTCAGTATTGCATTGCTTCAGTGTGTTTTTTCCAGTCATCTGAGCCAGCCAACCCACGGCACCTGGGTCTGTCCCGTGACCTCCTGTCAGCGAGCCTTCGTCACTTCACGTGGCCTCAAAGTGCACCTGGCATGGCACAGGCGCCGTGGTGACGTCACTGCCACTTTGGTGGCGAACGGCAGCCGTTGTTGTTGCTGCTATATCGCAGTATTACGAAAGACGGCAAGGACTTGGGGAAGCCTTCATCCAACAGTGGACAGATCATGGCTGCTGACGATGATATTGACGATGTATGCATGTTGAACTTCTTTCGCGCCATATGTAGAAAACGGTGCCAACCGGAGGTGCAGGGGGAAGGAAAACAACCTAAACATGAAGAGCAATTGGAGCAAAGTACGAGTAAAAATTGTAAACCGACTGTGTTCTCCGAATTTACGTGAATTTTATCGGAGCAGTATTTGTCATTTTGAAACTTGAAGAGTGTAAATTACGGTGCCAAGTGGGTTTCTGAGGTCAGAGCGCCGAGCCAGATCCTGGGTCCGAATCCAAGCAGCTGCCTGTACAGGAATAAACTGGGCTCTCGTGTCTAGTGAGAGTTGATGGTTTCAGCCCCGGCACTGAATACAGTAACAAAATCCCCTACAATACTAAATTTGGTTCCGTCTTTAACTTGTCCAAAATGTATCTCTGAGAATCAAAAACGTCGCCTTGACGACAATAGGACGGGCCGTCAATCTGCAGCAGGGTGGGCGGCAAAATGCGGCCCGCTACTTTGTGGACCAGAGGTTGCTCGAAAAGACCTCGGAAGTAGTTCTGCGATCTCCTTCCATGGGCTCCTCTCCAGCACGCTTGAATCATTCTCTAATACAAGGGGGAGGGGGGGGAAGGGGGTTGCACAGTTCTATGAGAGTTCCAAATGGAATCTTGGCCTCATGATGAGGCACCGACTTGATAGCACAATCGGTGTCATATTGAAAACAAAAAAAAAAATATCCATTTGAAAACTCATCTCTTTAGAACTGCTTTCTGTGTTTAGTTTGCCGTCCTTCTCACGCACCTCCGATTGACACGGTTGGCCATGTACGGTGCGAAAGAACTTCAACATGCGTGTACAAATCGTGCAATTGAGATTTTTTTTTTTTTTTACCCATGACACGTGCATGGATAGCACAATCGCGACAATATTAACCAATCTATTCTACGGCAACCATCAACGCCGGCGGCAACGCAGCCTTCTCTTGACAAACCGCAGCCACGCACGCCAATTCACGACTACAAGCGGCGCCACACTAAAGGCGAGCAAACTCGAGGATGCTTCCCCCGTGACCCTAGCGACCCCCTCGCCCCCCCGTCAGTAGTACCTCTGGCCGATCTCCTCGCACCAGGGCCCCCACATGGAATGGAAGCACATGAGAGTGCCGTCCTTGTCGAATATCACGAGGGCCGGCTCGTGCTCCGAGGGCGGCATGGGGCAGCCCTCACCGCCCACCACCAGCTCGCCCTCCTCCACCACCGCCGACTTGACCCCGGCTGCCGTGGGTTCCACGTGCCGCCGCTGCTGCTGCGCGTGCCGGTCGTCCCACACCGAATAGGGGCCCTCCCCCGTCGTCTTCAGGGAGCCATTGGCCACGCCCATGAACCTGGGTTCATCTGCAAACACAGCCAGACAAGGTGCAGCGAAGAATGCAGAAGCAGTTGGGAAAAATGTGTTTTCTCACAGCGATATGTATGGACAGATACGCTCTGGAGATGCTCGCGAATATCTAATTTCCCGGAAAATGTTATTGAATTATCTTCAACAAATACATAAATAAGCTGTAAAAAAAATGTTATAATAAACAAGTATAAAGTAAATACATTTTTTATATTAAAGTATTAAATTACAGTTGTTGTATATTGAACTTCTTGGAAGCTTCTACAAGTCATCTCATACGTGCAACATCTGCAGATGCTTCTAAAGCTTCGAGAAGTTCTCTCACTCTCATCTCTTTATCTCATCCCTTTCTAGCGCTCCCTCTCTCTCGATGCAGTCGTGCAGAGTTCGAGATGCGATTCGTGGATAGCCAAAATTGCGGAACGCAAGTTTGTGACTAACGACGGAACTGTACATTTGTCATCATGATGCTTGGTATTGTATTGTTTTATATACTCATTGCAAGAATGACGTAACTACAGTAGTGTAAAATATACAGTACTAGTTGTTAAGGGCTCATGTAAAAAAAAAAATTGTGAATGTCACTGTAACAATTGTGCACGTTTCACAACGAACACAGTCTTAAAAAAACCACACACATTTTGAAAGTACTCAGAGCTGGCACGAACGCACACCTTTGACGCCGCAAGAAAATTTCATGAGTAAGGTGAAACCCCTTTGAGCACAATCACCTCCTGAGCTCCGACAGAATTCCATCCACATGCATCTAAATCTCACGTCTCGCCTGCTTGCCGATGCGTTCGCACATGGCCGGCAAAAAAGTGACAGCAGCGACAAACAAAAAACGGCACAAGGGGGAGACCTTGTGAGCGCGTGCCTAGAATCGATTCATGCGCAGCGACTATGGTGCACGGAGCCGAGGTACCGCAGCCGGTCATACCGCACACCGACGCAAACTTTACACATCCCGTATCTTTGCCAAGTTGACCCGGTCACCTTTTGTGATTCAGACGGAGCCACGACCTTGCGTACAAGGGAAACCACTGACACGGCGCCCATCAGAGGTGGCTGCTTCCCTCAGGGCCTCTCAATGGCAACCACGAATGGAACTCTCGCTAGTGGAGCACACATCTACGCGTGATCGCGTGATCGCGTGCGTAGTGTCTATGTTACTACTCTACGGTGTACCAGTCGCAAGTCAAATGACACGTGCGGCTTTTATGGCATCACCATGCACAGTCAGCACTGGGAGGGAAACAAAGCACTGTAGCTGACATTAAGCCACAAATATGAGGGGATGGCACTTAAACATCTTCACACATATGCAATCAATACACTTTCTCTAATGCTATGCCGTGGCCAACCTGCAGCGCAGAGAGTTGGAGAGTTTCACAATGCTGTGCGATGCAACAGCCCTCGCCTCCAAAGCACCGCATTACAGACGTGCACTGGTAGGCTTTGCTCGATAAAACTTCTAGACTTCAGTTTTTTAATTCATATTTACAGTGGGATGCTGCTGCAGTTGAATGGTTATCACCCTGGAACTACAATCCAAATGGTTCAATCAGATCCCCCGGCACAGCAATTGAAACAATGGTCCAAATTTCTTAAACACCCCCCCCCCCCCACTTCTGTTCACCCAGCAGTGTAAATGGGTGCACGACAATTCGTCAGTCGGCAGGCCACATGCGGCGGCGGCAGTGGGGTCAAGTGCGGGTCACTCCCAAAGACGCCTGGTCATTGTGGAAGAGAAGGCCAAAAACATGTTGTCGAGGGGCTCTCCAGAGCTCCCTCTAGCGGAGGCCCCTTTTAATTCCAGGAGTTGGAAAAACATTTTAAGGACTAATAACAATTTCTCATAAGTTAGACTTAGGTACCTACGATTCTAAGGGTTTTCCGTCCAGCCATACTGTGATACATTTATGATTATGAATGTCTGGCGTTAACGGTATTAAATGTCGGAGCCAGAATAAGTTATCTTTAGGATACATAGGGTTTGGTGATAACACACGAGGCAAATGTGTAATTTTGATGCATCGTTGTTAATGACTAAAGGCTCAGAGAGCCAGGCTAAGCCACCACTTGGACTCTTGCAAGGTTCAGTGTTAATACCCGAGGATCAGAAAGATTCCCTAACAGTAAAGACACAGGGAACCACCTATTCCTAATGTTAAAGAGATAACGGACAGCTTCTTGGTCATGCATTTGAGGATAGCATCACAGGCAGGACCACATCAGTCAAGAGAAATGGAGCAAAGCACGAAGGCAGTGTGCCCAAGATCCCTTGGCATTATTCGAAATAGAATGGGTCCCGTGAGCAAGCGTCAGGATCCAAATTTGGCAAATAAATGACCCACAAATCACTCGACTGGGAGAACGCATATCAATAACCGACTCAAAGTAAAACTACTTCAGACTGGCAGTGAACCAGCGCCTCCATGATAGACCTGCCCTCTAAGAATGGCACGAAGACCACATGTGCACTTGTGCCTCAGCAAGAAGGGCCGGGGTTAAATTCAACTCGAGTGCATTGATGTGTGGATATTGTATATGGCTTTCCCCATGTTCCACAATGGGTTTCCTTCCATAGATTAAAAAAAACACAATATACCTGGTATTAGCAAAAACAACCCAATAGTGAGAAACTACCTCCAAATTACTCAATTGGGATTACACGGAGCAACACGACTACTTCCTGCAAAAACTTGACAGGGACCCTCCTTACCAAGATACATTGAGACTCATTGAAGATTTCCCCCTATAAGCAGCGTATTGATAGTAAAAAAAACACACTTTCTCACGCGAACATATTTCGAAAAAACGGACGAAATGTTTGATCGAGACCTCGGAGGCAAAGTTAAAAGAGCATTGGCTCACTCGTGTAACAAAAGACAAACCGCGAGGGCTGCATGACCACACTGCAGTGTAAATCTATACTCGGTCAACACAAGTTTCCTTTTATGTCCTGTTGTTCTGGCACCGATCTCCAAGGCACTACTAATCTCAACGCAGATGCACAAACAGCAGGTGAGTTTATTATTGCAGATTTTATTTCAATTTTTTAAATAAGCCCGAGGGCCCGTTGCTATTTTTCATGTTTGTTTGTTTGTTTAAAACACATGCTGCGCTCTGCCCTAAACCGTGTTTGGACAACCACTGATCTCATTTCCTTTGTCATTATTATTGGCACGAGTAAAAAAACACAACTACAGAGGAACATGGGCATTTGGCTTATTGAGAGTTAAACGGTTAGGGGAACATACAAACTACGTGCTCACAAAATACAATAATTTAATACCGTATTCTCTGGATTAAAAGATTAACGTTTTTTTCTCCTTGTATGTTAAAGCAAAGGTTGTGATGACGTCTTATAAGGTGTGTGTGCGAGAGAGAAAATATTTATTTCACCTAATTCACAACAGAAATAACTTTGGCGTGCATCTTACTTTTCAGGGTGTCTTATAGTCCCCGCAGGATATTGTAACAGTTGTATTTTTAAGCAATTAGCTATTACCAGATCTATTCAACCCCTTTCATTGAAAAACATTTTGGGGAGGTGAAAAAATCGTTCCCAGAAAATTATGAATCTCTTTTTAAATGTATTAGACTTAACAACCCACACACAGATGTGCAAGGCGTGCACGAAAAAAAAAAAAATCTCAGCCTTATCCAGACCACCTGCTCGAGAGAACTGGATGCATGGCCATTTTGTTTCAGGCCACCAACTGAAAGGGTTGAGAAAATGGGGTCAACCAACGAGGCAACAGTGAAAAAAAGTCAACTGTAGACCAGTTTCACCCATACTAGTAGAACTTATCAGTACAGTAGCCATCAATGTTCACTGCTGTCAAATGTCTCTGGTTTCTAATTTTAACTTTACTTAAATAATTTCTGGTGCGATTGGTTTTCTCCTCATTTACGGATTTGAATTATAAATGTATTTTTGGAAAGACAAGCCTTCCTTTGTCTCGCATGTATTAGTGGAAAGCCAAGCCTAGTCCCAATAGGGCTAATTAAAGACGCGATTATTTCCTTCAGAAGGGACGTGGCCTGGTGAGTTAAGGGAACCCGAGATGGCACTGCTGGGATTCATCGTTTCAAAAACGAGTTTCAGCCACCCCAGGGTACCAACAACCGCACACAAATAGAAACTGCGAATTAACCTAAACCTGAGGATCATAATTTCAGTTTTATTGGCGTGTCATTAATATCGCGATGGCATAGCATGTGGAAATGTGTTGGTGATGCTGCATTGGCAGTGCAGCCCAAAACACGAATGTGTTGCGTTTTTGTTATACTGTACGTGGAAGGTCACCGAAAGAGATCTCAGCAGTAGTTCTGCGACATCTCCTTCCACTGTCCGTTGTCCAACATCGGATGTGGCACTGCTCTGTGAGCATTCAAATTACATTCGTTTCATTCTGTGGCACTGACAGTGCAGTTGGAATAGCACACGGCAACATAAATGTATTTTAAAGTCGTTGCCAGAAGCACAATTTATATGTACAGACAGCTCTGTGTAAAGCACGAATCTTCAGCAGGGAGAGTTTACACAAATATTCTCCACACATTACAGATCTCTCTATGGAGACAAAAGTATACACTAGCCCTTACACCAGAGCTTCAGTTCAAAAGTATACAGCGTTCCATTGGTCAGCTGGTGTGATGTAACCTTAGAGGGGACTTGATAGCGTATGCGTGCGCAACAGCACAAAGGCATGAATGACAAGTGTAAAAGTTACTGGTACGAACAAACGTGAATGTGCAGAGTCATTCTTTACTCAGAAGAGCCATCGTTGCAAAAGGAAAGGCTATTGATCGCAGGATGGGGTTGGGTGGATGTACAGCTGGCCAGGAAATGTGCATTGTGCAGCGTAGCTCGGCTCATTACAATTCAAGTACACTCCACGACGGCTTCACACCGATTGAACGCTTCAAGGGCCTGCGTCGAATGAGTGGAACAGCGAAGTTCATTGAGAGATCCTTCTGCCAACATCATCTTCTATTGCTGACCCCTTCAGTTGCACTTAACCTCCCCCACGACCCCACCCAAGAAACACGGCTCCCTGAAAGTGATGAAACTTTGCGCCTTGGTGTCACCATCGCATCTCGATTCTACGAGCAGAGCACACTCGGCCCACAAATGTTCATACCATTTGTACGCACGTTCCCTCTGTGCGCATGTGTGTGTGTGTTTCCATACAATAGAGAGCGGCAACGTACTAAACTTCAACAATGTACACTGCATAAATGATTTTAGGAATACAGCATACATTTCCCAAATTGTTCATACCAATTTTTACGCACGCTCCTCGGTGTATTTACATATACACACGGTGATGTGTGTTATACTGCATACTAGACCAAGTGACTACTACCACATATTAAACTTCAAAAATGTATATATACTATATACGTGTGTACTGCATACAGGAATTAGTCAAGAGAACATCTTCTGGATAGTAGCCCTCTTCATATTTAATAGTAACATTACTTCTGGCCACGTGTTTTTTTTCTATATATAAATGAGGACATCTCTTCAACACACACACATTGGCAATATTTGTTTAGTGAATTCAATTCACCGTTTGACAGTTTAAATTAACGCATTGCGCAAATATACTTTGTATTATACGAGTCCTAACACCTGTCCAATTAACACAATTATCTACGCGAAATTGAAGACTGGACTTTGTAATACGATTCCGAAGAGAATGAGCAAAGACATTCGAGAACGCAACACAAGCATGGCTGAGCATGCCAATAGCAAGCAAGGGAAGTATGAAGGTAGCAAAAAAATGAGGTTGATGATCGGTTAACTCACAAATGAAAAAGCCCCAAGAGAGAAATATGAAAGCATAATGTGATTAGAGATTTCATCATACAATTATTGTAATTATCATACAATTATTGTTATAAGTAACTCTATGGCAAAAAAGTATATACAAAGCCCCGAAATGAGGTTCCAGATGTCACACTTGAAGCAGTCAACTGTGCCTTGCACAATATGAAACAGGACTAAAGCTACTTGTGACGAGGATGACATAACTTCTGGACATCATCAAAGCAGCGGGACCAAATGTCTGGAACAACATTTTCAGACTTGTTCACGATATGTTCACGCAGAAATAAACGATATCGATAATGAATTACTACAGATCGATTACTCTTCCATTCAAAGAAGGGAGGTAAAGCCAACGTGAAGAACCGGCCCCATCATTAGACACGCATATAGAAATTGTTCACCGAAATCATTTGAAAAATTAAACAAGAGTAAAACAAACTGGAGATGAAAAAATTAGCAAGCAGGGTTTAGGAAATGTTTTTCTACCAGACCACATGCATACTATTTACGATAAAGTATTCTGGAAAAGAAAAATGAGCTTTAGTATACTGTAAAAGCATTTGCAGTCTTCCAAGTTTTCACGAAACAAGGCTTGCCTAACAGATGTTCAGAAGTAATATAAACACGTAAAAACATAACAGCCACCCCTAAAGTTACATGACGAAAGTACAAAAATGCATGTTCAAAGAAGGGTAAGACGTTTCCCACATTTGATTGGAGAACACAATGACAAAAAAGATCAAGGGGAGGGTAGTGGCTTCGCAATGCTTTTGGAAAGCTGACGTTAATCATGAAAAAAACATGCCTGTGTGCCTAATGAAGACGTGGTGTAATAAAATGTGTACTACTACTCACCCTGCCATATGGTTCAGGAAAAAGATGGCCATTACCACTGTTACATTGCTTTCATAGCTTTATTTTGGTGATTTCGAAAACGTTTTGGTTTAGCCATATTTGTTTGTTGTAGTACAGTTAGACATAACTTTAATCTACATTGTCTTATGGTTGTTATTGTTTGACTTGCATCCCACTGGGATTTTTGCACACAGCAGTGATATACGGTGCTTTTTCTGGAAGACGTTGCCGTTTTTTCCTGGATTTTTCTGTTTGCGCGTAGTAACTTTAATATGTTTCTTGATCATGTTTTTGTTTGTTGCGGTTGCACCCGATTCAAGAGCCGAATGACTCACAGGGCTATACCAAATTAAATGAAACTGAAACATGAAATAGAACAAAAACTACAGAACACAAACTAGCATAGAGAGATAGATGCACGCTTGGAATGACAGTACAGTATATAGAGAAAGGGAAACACGCGGACGAAAATAATTCACTCAAGATTAATTAATGCGGTAATTCAAACGGTTAGGCAAGCGAGGCATGGACAAGGGACAACGTCTCTCGACTGCTTGATACGGCTGATGATCAAGGCAGGAGGCGAATCCAGTGAATGGAACGCGTGAGAGAAAGCGCATCGGTCACGGAGACTGGAACAATGAAAACAGCTGGTGTGTGGAGCAAGGTAGATCATTATCACATGGTGATGTGGCGATGTATTGGGGAAGAAATCATCAAGCAGCGGAGTAATCATGGCTCATGGTGACGATGATGATTATGTGCTGGACATATGGAATTAATAGGCGTCTAAGATGGGAAGTAATAAAATAATAAAAATAATAAAATAATTCTGACGCTGTCGCCTCGACAGACCTGGTTTCACCTGAGGACGGCTGCTTGCGTTGTGGCCGAAACGTCGTGAGAATTATTTTATTGTTTTATTTTTATTAATTTATTACTTCCCTTCTACGTGATGACTTTACCGAAAGAACCAAGAAGATGAATCTCTGCAGTCACGAAAGCTTTAAATCGAAATTTAGGCGTCTAAGACACACGGTACTTTTCATCACGTGCAGTTTGAATGAGGCAATTATCATGTCACCCATCGTAATGTTGCTACGAATACCATTCATGCGGGACCGTAACACGTCAGTAGCCGGTATACTTTGAATAAGAATAAAAACGAGACAACATTCACGTACGACAAACCCCACACACACACAGACGCATGCTGATATTCCTTTATAATGCCGTACGAGTGTGTATCAACCGGACACATTTGACGCGGACTGGCAGTGCGTGTGCGTCGCCGTCTTACTTACAGTGAGCAGAGGGCATGTTGTTGTTACATGACGTCCTTCCCGGTGGCAACAGCACATCTGCTACAAACACCAACGAGAGACGGAACGCAAACAAACGTGAAACAAGACAACCCAAATGTCTAGCGCTCACGCGGCACGAACAGCCGAGAGTCGAACGCCATTAAAGAGCCCTCCAATGAAAACGAAGCCGGCTGCTTTTGTTGTTGTTGTTTAGTTTAAAAATAATTTGTTTGTTTTTACCCATGGCTCAGAAGGTGGTGGTGGTTGTGGTTACGCAGGCCTCGGGGGCTAGGGTATGATCGTGGGGCCTCTCTCTCGGAGCCTGCCACAGTCTGCGCGAGAGCTGGCTGGTCCCACGCAAGCCGGCTCCTGACACCCACCGCAGCTTTATACAACAGCAGCGCAAACAGCTGACACGGCAACACGACCACGCCCACTGCCCACGGATCGCAGCAAAGGGGCGGAAACCGGAGTGGCGGAGGGTGGAACACGGAGCCGGCGCAGTGCCCTGGCAGCAACAACAACCCGGGCCGGATTCAAGATCCGCGATGGCACACGGAGCCAAGCTGAGCTGCGTTTTTTTGGGGTCTTTCGGTAAAGTCACTTTATTTTACTTTTATAAATTTTTTACCTACGTGACTTTACCGAAAAAAACCTAAGAATATGAATCCTTGCAGTCACGAAAGCTTCAAATCTAGAATCACGTAGATAGGTAGAAGGGAAATAATAAAAGAAAACAATACAATTCTCATTATCACACGATGATGATTGCTTGTGTTGCAATCGAAACGTCGTGAGAATTGTATTGTTTTATTTTTATTTTATTGTTTCCCTTCTACGTGACTTTACCGAAAGAACCAAGAATACGAATCCCTGCAGTCACGAAAGCTTTAAATCGAAATTTCACGTAGATATGTTCAAAGATAATAACAAAAAACTACGACGTTTCGATCGCAACACAAGCGGTCTTTGAACCCATCTACGTGACTTTACCGAAAGACCCAAATAATGTGAATTCCTGCAGTTACGAAAGCTTTAAGTCAAGATTTCATACTCGTTGGTTCTTTCGATGAAGTCACGTAGGTAGAAAAATAAAAACATTAAAAAAAAATTCAGAAGTTCCACTGCTCAGCAGGATTATTCAGCATTCAATTATTCCACTGCTCGATCATTATTATAAACAAAATTCCGCCTGAGGACGACCGCTTGTGTTGCGATCGAAACGTCGTGATATATTATTTTTCGTTTTATTTTATTTTTCTACCTACGTGACTTTACCGAAAGAACCAAAGAGTTATTTCGGTAAAGAAAGAACTCTTTGCCTGCAGTCACGAAAGCTTCAAATCAAGATTTAATGTTTATTTTTTAAAGTGCGCTCTAGCCAACGATGTGAACGCGACATCCAACGTTCTGTAACGATCACGTAATTATTTGGTAGTTATATAATTGTATTGTTGTTGTTATGTCGCTATAAATCAAGCCGACTAATTTCACTGCATTATTGCGGATGTATGTGTGGCAGGGCAGAGTTGTTGTTGTGTGTGTGTAGCGATTAACAGCGCTACGCTGCACTACGAACCTGGCGACCCAGTGGCGATTATCTGAACCGGTCCTGCGCCTCCTCCTAGGTCGACTCAGCCTCAAAATGAGTCGCCGGTGCGGTGTGTAGTAAACATCGCCGCGGGGAAGACAAAGGCGGCCGGGCGTGGTGTTGGCCACTCGCTAAACAGCACTTGCCCCTAACACTCTGCTGCAGGCTAATACGATGGGTGGGGGATCTTTGTGTTACACTCGACAAGGAGATGGCGTAGTTGTTAATATTGCGTGTACAGAGGAGAGGCTGTAACAACGCAACGTTTGATTCTGCCGTTGTTGAATGGTTATAACGCAACGGACTTCTTGCACATCGGGGGGTGGTGCGGCACGTGTTCGATCCTCGTGGCCATGAAAGTTGATGAGGATTTGACAATGGTTGTTGAATCTTGATTTAAAGCTTTCGTGACTGCAGGAATTCATATTATTTGCTTCAAGCTTTTAAAACAGTCTGCCTCAGCAGCTTTCCCCCTCTTTTTTTTCCTCCAGATGACGATCGCTTGTGTTGTGATCGAAACGTTGTGGGTTTTTTTGTTATTTTGTTTGGTGATTTTCTTTGAACCTATCTAGGTGACTTTAACGAAAGATCCAAAGAAAATGGTTGCTGAGTTTCATCATTATCATAATCTTTTATTTTGACTTAAAGCTGTCGTGACTGTAGGAATTAATTAACAAAAAAGCACGACGTTTCGATCGCTTGTGTTGCGATCGAAACGTCGGGGTTTTTTTTGTTTTTCTTATTTATTTTGAACCTATCTACGTGACTTTACCGAAAGACCCAAAGAATATCATCTTTTTTTTTTAATCACCCCTTGTCCAAAAATATTATGATCAGCTGGTGACGGCTGAAAGAAAATTATCTGTTACTTTTTAGTGCACTTTTAAATAAAACCGTTGTCTTTTAAAAATAAAATGTCAAGGAGTTTATTTTTAAATCACCCCTAGCCTCTGCTTTCCCAGCCCGTGCTATAAACGGGTACAATATGCAGGCACCGCGCTAAGTCGATACACCGGGTCGCGTGCGGCGGGGGCAGAATGTGGGTACCGCCACCGCTTTCAGAGGCGTCTTAACCATCGTGGAAGAGTAGGCCAATGTACAGAGTAGGCCAATGTACAGGGTAGTCCAGATGCATGGGCGGAATTTACGAGGGTGGGCTAAGACTCCTCCCCCCCCACACTGGGCACCTTTAGTAATTTATTTTCAGTAGTTTACAACTAAGATAATTTTAATAATATTCACCCGTGTTTACTAATGTGAGGGACAAAGCGAACCACTCCCCCCCCCCCCCCAAAAAATATAGAAGTCAAACTCCGCCTATGTTCAGATGTCTTGTGACCCCCATTTCTCAACAACTTAATGTATTTTTTTTAGGTGATATTTATTTAAACAGACGTGGATATGCCAAAGGGGGGGGGCAACTTTTTTATGGGTCAATTAATTTGGGGGGGGGGTCACAAGACATCTGGACCCACACCATATACTGTACTACTCTTTGGGTCGTCTAGAGATCTATCTGACGGAGGCCTTTCCAAGTGCAGGCCTCTTACACATCGCCACTGTTCGGACTGAAGCGACACCCCCATTCGCTTCTCTAAAAGTTAATGTTTTTTTAAAGTGAGATTTATTTAAACAGACGGAGATATGCAAAAGGGGGACTAATTTTTGTTTATGGGTCAATTAATTGGGGGTCACAATACATCTGGACCCACACCCTGTACGTCTCTTTGGAGGGGGTGGTGGTCGTTTCGAGATCCCATCTCAAAGAGGCCCTTCCAAGTGCAGGCCTCTTACTGTTAGGATTGAAGAGACACGTGCAGATTGTTTAAATTCCTTTTTTTGATTTTCACTCCCCAGGCTGTGATGGAAATGTTATTTTAGCACCTAAGTTAAGCCTCAAACGAGGTTCGTGTGCGAACGTGTTCGCCCAGTCCCCGCTTGCGTAAATACAAATGCTCGATTCTGGATTGCAAGGTGCTTGTGTTTAAAGTGTGAGTAATGTTCGCTTCAGGACAAAATCGTTTTACTTGACAGGAGCATCATCGTGAAACACCCAACCGAGCTATTACACCACCGCCACAACAGTTCCACAAAATAACCGAGAAGTCAAAACACATTGTTAAAATGTGTTTTCACATCTTACGCTGGCAAACGTCAGAATCGGAATCTTTATTTCTTTTGTAACTAAGGGGGCCCCCCTTTGTAAAATGTGGCTTTGGGTGGCACAGCAGACGTCAGAGCGTGCAGTTGCTGCGTTTGAATCCAGGTTTTAGCCACATGTGGTTAAACTGCGTTCTCTAGGGTAGAGAGTTGATCGTCTCAGCACACTTGCCAATGACTGCGCTAAGTAAGTCCAAAAAAAAAATCCCCCCTATACCTTTAACAGACTGTTGGGGCAAGTGCTGTTAGCGAGCGCCTATGAAGGCCGGACGCACACACGAAGGGAGTGGGTGGCTAGCACCACGCCCGCACGGCCGCCTTTGTCTCCTTTGAAGGGGTCTCACACTCTGTGACACACACGTGACGCGTCATGGGCGGATGGATGGTGGATCGAGTGCTCATGGGTCCCAAGCCATCACTGATCACACACAAAAGTGAGCTCCTTGGAATAAAACACTGTTTTGAGTCCGTTGTACAACTGGCTCGGATTCAATGATGGCTGATACAATTATTTTGGGTTAGATTGCGTAAATATTTAAATGTGTCGTTAAACCCATCACCCGACGGCCAATTAGTAATTATTGGCGTGTTCTGTTTACGTGACAAACCTTACTAATTGGCCGTGTCGGGTGGTGTCGGGTTTAACGACACATGTTTACGCGATCTAACCCAAAAAACGTGTATTATGGATGATATTGGTCGTGAAAGCCTGCTGCGTGTTCAACTCAACGATGGCTCCTGGACATCTGCCAGTAACCGGTTCCAGGTGTTGGGGTGAGAGACCCCGAAACTGCACTGGCCGCACCGCATGGATACATTTTAGATGCGAGAATTAAAATTGTCAGTGTGACTGCCATGCGATGGATATTACTCTCGGTGGCAGAGTGGGTTGGGGTAGTGCTGGCCACTACTAATTGGACCAGGTAATTTGGTGCTGCTGCTGCTGCTGTTGGCAGTGATATACAGGGACAATAAAAAAAAGCAACACACTTGTCAAAAACACTACCTTCCAAGAAAAACTATAGAATGGGCGACATTTTGGGCAATGCCCCCTCCATTTATGTCGTACTAGGGGGAAGTACCTGGCGTTGCCCGGGCGAAAAAGACAGACACACACATCGACCTGCACACACTTACAGACATTGACCCACACACAGAAAGACATCGACTTACACACACACAGTTCATCTTCTTGGTTCTATCGGTAAAGTCACGTAGAAGGGAAGTAATAAAATAATAAAAATAAAACACAATAAAATAATTCTCACGACGTTTCAGACTCTGTCGCCTCGACGGACCTGGTTTTCACCTGAGGACGGCTGCTTGCGTTGTGGCCGAAACGTCGTGAGAATTATTTTATTGTGTTTTATTTTTATTATTTTATTACTTCCCTTCTACGTGACTTTACCGAAAGAACCAAGAAGATGAATCCCTGCAGTCACGAAAGCTTTAAATCGAAATTTATACACGCAGTTATGGACTCACACACACAGACATCGACTTTAGATACACACACATGGAGTTACATGGAGTTACATGGACTAACACACAACACATGCACCTACACACACACACGCAAAGAAATGTGGTATGAAGAAGGATAATTGCCCGAAACCTAACCAGTCACATAGTTTGACCTTTTAAGGCAGTATACTCTTTGGTTCTTTCGGTAAAGTCACGTAGGTAGTAAAAAAATAAGAGATCACGCACGACGTTTAGATCGCAAAACAAAGACCGTCATCAGGTGAGACAATCACAGCCAATCAAATGAGACAATCAACTGCCTGCTTCAGCAGTTTCCCTGCTGTGATTTTCTCACCTGATGACAATTGCTTGTGTTGCAATCATATTCTTAGGTTTTTTCGGTAAAGTCACGTAGGTAAAAAAATTTATAAAAGTAATTTTACTTTTATTAATTTAAAATTTTTACCTACGTGACTTTACCGAAAGAACCAAAGAGTATGGATTCCTGCAGTTACGAAAGCTCCAAATCCAGATTTTAAGGCAGTGTTATTGACGAATGTGTTGAGTTTGATTAGACCAGACAGTCAATTTTATTGAATCTCAGAGGTAGCTCTGTGATGTCCACCTTTGTAGGCCGTTCTCCAACACGAAGGCTCTTGCGAGACATCGTAATGGATACCTGTTCTCATAACATAGCTGGTTGTGATGGTCCATTGGGGCCACGTCGGTGGGAGTACCCACACTTTACCCCACCCCATGCGGAAATTACATTGAAATCGACCAACTGTGGTTGGGAGGGAGGGGAGGGGGTGATTTAACAACGTAAATGGAAACATAAGTTGACTAATATAGATCAATTATTACTTAGCAGTGTAGCTTGTACGCCAGTGGAAGTGCCGAATGCTGATGATCCTTACTCCAAAGCAGCTGAGCAGCGTTCCGGAAAACATCTCGTGGGAAATAAAGCCATGCATGTGTGTATGGTGGGCTTCTTTCGCACCGTACATATCCAACCGTGCTAATCGGATATGCGGCTTTAGGGCAACAAACTAAACACAAAAAGCAGTTTCAAAGAAAAGAGTCTGTAACCTAGCTTTAAAAGTGCCCACGCACTGCGTAACTCCCAGCGCATGTGTAGAATGTTCTTAGAGTGAACATGCCGGGAGCAGAGAATGCGTATTTCGTGATTAAAGCCGAAGTTGCACCCCCTGGTGACATTCCTGACCACACACGAGGCCTCGGCAAGGTAAAAGGTAAAAACAACGAGCCTACCTTTACCCTACCTTTCACCTTACCACAATACAATCACTCTACCCTTACCTTTTATCTTTTAGCAAGGTAGGGGAAAGGTCAAAAGCAACGTGTCTCCCTTTACCCTACCTTTTACCCTTACCCCATACAAATTACCCGATTACATGGTAATTACTGCGGCACTACACATGAGGGTTTATAACAGGTCAATGCTAGGTAGAGCGCTTTATTCATATATAATTCTCTCGATGATTCAAATTTTAAATGGAGGCGACGGACTGCACCACGGAGCTTTTAGCGAGCGGTAAACAATGTATTTACCGGGTAATACTTCACGCTACCTTTACCCTACCCTTTACCCTACCCCTTGGCATGTCGACACCTTTACCCTTTACCCTTCTACCCGGTAAAACGGGTAAATTACCTTACCTTGCCGAGGGCGGCCACACACCTGTCCGTCTGGTTTGACGAGAAAAGGGACAACATTTACGTAAATGCTTCCTGGTTTTCGTGTGCTGCAGAGGGCCTGCGTGTATGGGTGTTTACAGAGTTCGAGCAATACGATCATTTCAGAAGAAACGAAAACGAGCAAACCATTTAGAGGCGGGGGGTTTACTCAAAACTGTAACGAGTAAAACGATAAATATGATGTACTGGTAGGTGTCGGGTCTGTTTCATAGTCGAGTCTAAGTTGGTTATCAGCTTCACAGAGCCGGTCATGCTGAATCTGAGTCGGGCCTTCGTGTTTGCCATCAGCGCAATGTGCTTCCACCGCATGTGCGCGGTGACTCTTGATGCAATTCTTGATTCTTACGACTGCTCCAAGCAGGTAAGCTTGAAATGCACTTTTTCTTGGTTCTTTCGGTAAAGTCACGTAGAAGGGAAGTAATAAAATTAAAAAAATTAAACATAATAAAATAAAATAATTCTCACGACGTTTCGGCTACAACGCAGCAGCCGTCTTCAGGTGAAGAATGAAGACGGCTGCTTGCGTTGTAGCCGAAACGTCGTGAGAATTATTTTATTTTATTATGTTTTATTTTTATTATTATATTACTTCCCTTCTACGTGACTTTACCGAAAGAACCAAGAAGATGAATCCCTGCAGTCACGAAAACTTTAAATCGAAATTAAAATGCACTGTTAACCATCACGCACATCCCTCCCTCCCTACCTCCATATACAAACGTATGTTTATAAATAACGCGTAATATTGATGTGTGCACGGATATGTTTGTGCAAGTGTCTTCAAGTGAATGTGTAACCAACGCTGTTTCTGTCGCCTGTCGTTTGATCGCGGCTGGCAGGATGTCAACTGCACGATACAAAGTAAGTGAATTCGTATTTGCACAAACGCCATGTGTGTTGCGTCGCGAACCTGTGTAAGACGGGATATTGTTATTAGTATCCGTCGAGACACATTCAACATGTATACCCAGTCTAAACAACTACGTTCAGCCCGTTTGCCAGTCCACTGCTGGATGAGTGTCCCTCCCCACGTAGTGTAGGCAATGACCATACTTCACCACGCTTGTGACTGCGGGGTGGTGAAGGTCGGGGTAGAGTCGAGTACGTAACATTTTGCTCTACTGCCCTCCACCGTTGACAATGCCTACTGCACTTGCTTTTGGGAATGGTGATCACTCATCCAAGAATGATACAGGCCCCAAACTGCTTGGCATTCTGAGGGTTTGACAGGGTCTGGGATATTCCTGGGCGATTTGGTCATAATTCTTTAACAATTAATAATAGTTTAATTTTATTTCTAGTCCTTTACACTGTACCTCTAGTAATGGAATACTATGCAGCCATTATACTAATGGAAATAAGTGAATTCCGATTGGATGTGTCAGGACAAAAATAGTCATTGTGTCTACAAGTATTTCAAGATAGTTGTGTAACTACTCTCCTGCAAGACCAGTATGGTGACTTAAAGCTTTCGTGACTGCAGGAATACATATTCCATTCTTGGCTGAGTGATCACCAGGTGAGAAGACGATTGTTTGTGTTGCGATCTAAACGTCGTGATATTTGTATTATTTTTCTATCTACGTGGCTTTACCGAAAGACCCATAGAATATGAATACCAGTATGGTGGATATTGAAAGTACAACCGTCAAAATGTTATACCACACTGCTTTTGAGTGGTACCCTAAACAGCAAGGCCGTAATTATTATAGTATATTAAAATGTCCCCCCGATATATTGCTATAAAATAGATTTCTGTTTATATGATTGTGGTTATGGTTGTACTTTATTAATCAATAATCTCCAGAGGTGTGGACTCGAGTCATGTGACTTGGACTCGAGTCAGACTCGAGTCATGAATTTGATGACTTGCGACTCGACTTGGACTTGCATAACAATGACTTTGTCCCACCTATGAGATGTGGACTCGAGTCATGAGATGTGGACTCGAGTCATGTGACTTGGACTCGAGTCAGACTCGAGTCATGAATTTGATGACTTGCGACTCGACTTGGACTTGCATAACAATGACTTTGTCCCACCTCTGAGATGTGGACTCGAGTCATGTGACTTGGACTCGAGTCAGACTCGAGTCATGAATTTGATGACTTGCGACTCGACTTGGACTTGCATAACAATGACTTTGTCCCACCTCTGATAATCTCTGCCATTACATACAATGAAATAAGAAAAGGTAAAAAAAGAAAAAACAGAGCAATGTAATACAATACACTATTAGACATTATTGTAAAAAATAAATAAAAAGTCCATCCCGTGTGTTAGTGAATTTTTTTTATATTTTAGTCAGGAAATTCGTTTTCAAATTTAGATTTGTTTTTTTCTGGGGGAGACCCCCAGACCCCTGAAAGATTTGGTCCCCCCCACTGTTGACTCCATGGCTACGGCCTTGCCCTAAACAGTATTAACAAAAAAAGAGCACAACTTGCCCAAGTTCGCGGTGCTGATAATGCGAGTGCTGAACACTATCCGAGATGGCCCCATGTCTCCCCTCTCCACTACTTTCATCAAAACCCTCACCGATCAGTGGGGTCCAGATGTCTTGTGACCCCCCCCCCCCCCATTTAACTCTCGAAAACGTAATATATATTTTTTAAGTAAGGTTTCTTTAAAGCATAAATTAATATGTAAAGGAGAGGGAAAACAATTATTAAATTGTTAAGGGTGTTATTTAATTTGGGGGACTGGTCACAAGATATATGGACCACACTGTAGAGCAGGGGTGGGAAATCTTTTTTCTGCCAAGGGCCATTTGGATATTTATAACATCATTCGCGGGCCATACAAAATGATCAACTTAAAAATTAGCCTGTTATATTTGGTCAAACATTTAATTAACTCACCCCTAATGTGATGGCTGGAACTGCTTCTCTTTGGCGAGGCGTGTGATGATGTTAGCCGGTGTTGATGATGTTGCTACTCGCAACTGCTTTTCCAGGTTTGCTCCTAGATTCATTGAATTTCGAGTCCCGCCTGCGGTTGCCTTGGCAGGGCCACACCAAATCATTTTGCGGGCCTCACACGGCCCGCGGGCCGGACGTTGCCCCCCTCTGCTGTAGAGTGTGGTCAAACGACCTCCTTGAAATTATGCGGCCTTCATCCAGCAATGGATTAGCACAGTGCTGTTCTTAATTCTAGATTTGAAGCTTTCGTGACTGCAAGGAATCATCTTCTTAGGTTTTTTCGGTAAAGTCACGTAGAAAGTAAAATAAAATAAAAACAAAAATCACGACGTTTCGGAGGCAACACAAGTCTCCGTCATCAGGTGGGACCGTCACAGCCAGATTAGCTGTATCACTTGATAGACTTGTGTTGCCTCCGAAACGTCGTGATTTTTGTTTTTATTTTATTCTACTTTCTACGTGACTTTACCGAAAAAACCTAAGAAGAAGTGCTGTTCTTGTTTTGTAATGTTATGTATAAAGTGTTTAATACCATCGAGCTGAAATAATTATATAGCACCGCTAACGTTTCGTCTTAACACATCAGCTATAATAGTAATGTATTGCATTTACAAATTATGAACCCCTTTTTACACGCTTTTTATTAACTTTTTATGTCCGTTGTTGTTGTCGTTGTTGCATCCTCAAATCTTGTTACTCAATTTTTACCCACTTCCCAATGTGGTATCGACTGCAAACTTGGTATACTTATGTCATACTGAGGACAATACTATATTATATGATAAAAAAATATATATATTTATTTTAAAACATTCTTTTTTGTATGTTATATTTCGGCTTGGGTCTAATTGTCCACGCTCAACTGACGTTGGCTGTAAATCAGCACAGTCCCTTACGTTATGGCAAGCTTCGGGGCCACTTCCTGGAGTCGTGAAGTTCTCCCATTACTAGTACGGTACATTTAATTAAAGTTAAAAAAAATGTGTTTCCATTTGTTTGCCTTATAGCTCTTCCACCAAGGGATGACGGTTCTGTCTTGTGGACTCCTGGTCGACCATGGTTAGTGGTCCTTGAGTGGTCCTTGAGTCGTCAAGGGACAAACGCAAGCTTGGATGCCTACCCCACCATGCTGACTCCTGTCTTGAACATCACTTGGTGGCTGCCTTATGATGGTCGGTGCAGATTTATTTGTTCACATATGTATGTGTTGGAATTAATAGTGAATTTGCCACTTTTTAACTGAGAAATGTAGAAAATTACCGTAGTTCGATGCAATTGCATAGTCAAGGGTTAAGTCGAATGATTTAAGGAATGAGTCCTTCCACAGTTGTCAAGGCAATATTTTCTCTTCACCTGAAGACGGCTGCTTGCGTTGTAGCCGAAACGTCGTGAGAATTATTTTATTGTGTTTTGTTTTTCATTGTTTTGTTGCTTCCCTTCTGCGTGACTTTACTGAAAGAACCAAGAAGAAGGCAATATTTGTTTAACACGTCGGCTTTCGTGACCAATGTCATCCATGATAGAGTTTTTTTTGGGTTAGATCGCAGAAATATATAAATCGATGTAACCCCGAATAGTTGGCTGTGTTGGGTGGTGGTGGGTTTTAACGACACATTTATATATTTACGCGATCTAACCCAAAAAACCTCTTATGGAAGTCAAGATTCGTTTTGATTTACCAATCGGGAACTCAAGCGACTATGATTGTCTCATTTTCCAGAGTGACCTTGACCTGGGGCATGAATCTGTCAGTAGGAAAATTGTATTACTACGTGTAATCCCAATTGAGTGACGTGCGGGTCATTTTCACATTTGGCAAAAATGGACCCTTACAACGGCATGCAATGGTTTATTCTTGCAAATGACGTTGGGGAATTTTTAAGGTTCACTATGAAGCTGCTGGTGTGTAGTGAATGATGGTTATTTCACCCACAGTAATTACCAGGGTGGCCACTGAACCTGAACCACTAAGCCATGTCACCTCCCCAACCACTACAATTTCCATCGAGAATATTTAAGACAATGAGTACGATCTTGAAGTATCTCATGTAAAAACACACATGCCGTGCTGTTGTGGCACATCATTGACAACAGCATACATATATAGCACCTAAGTTGTTTCTGAACGTAAAAATACATGTTGTTATCATTTGTGTGCTGTTGCCAATATCATCTGAAAATCCAGCAGCAGTTGTTTAACAAATCTAACTCGTTTGATGAGACCCAGAAGGTTGAAAGTGGTCCAGAGTTTTTTGTTTGCTTAAGCAAATGCTGCTGGACATAACATGACTTCAAAGAAGGGTCATGGGCTGATGAACAAAACATTCCTACATTTCCGTATAGTAATGAATGTGATAGCTGGTTGTTGGGACTTCACATGCATTATTTATAGTGGCTTAAAGTGTGTGGAAATGAAGTGATATAATACGGCCGAATGTTTTCTGTGATATTTTCAGACAGCATTGTTGCGCTCCAGGGAACCGAAGTTTGTGTGACAACCGGAAATGAAAATGTAACCAGATGTGTTTGGTTTGTTTATTCCAGCACACCTACAAGGGTAAGATCATTGAGAGCTTCCTTAATGTAATTCACAAAATAGCAACAACATGCACTGAAATAGGATACGACGTGTTTACAAATCAATGTTTTACTTGTGGTGGCTTCATAGACTGGCACATAGTGACTATACGATTAGGAATTTAATAAAGGAATAAAATACAATTTGTGGGTAGGCCTTCATCCAGCAGTAAATATGCAATATCTGGGCTGATCATGATTATCACTTTGGATTCATGAACTCTCTACAAATAACCACATCTCAAATTTTTTGTACAAACATGGGACATGTGTACGTGTGAAAGAGTTTGAAATTAGTTTTTCTTTTAGAGCACAGAATTTATTTTTGAATTTCACAGGTCCGAGAGGGAATTGAGTCAACATTTATAGCAGCAGTGTGAATTCAGACACGCCGTGGAGAGAGAGAGAGAGTTATAGGCAGAAGATAAAAGTCTTGAGCTTCGACTTTAACATGTTCTCGGCGAGTACGCGTGGCCAGAAGAAAGGTATCCAAGGGAGGGAATGGAACGGTGAGGGTGATGGTGGTGATGGTAACGTTAACCATTTCCCACAACGCAATGATTTGTAGCGATTTTATTCAAGAAACTCTTTTTTTATATTGTAGATAATTTAGGGGCCCAAGTGCCTGTATGGGACAAGTGAACTCATGACATACTCTTAGGTTTTTTCGGTAAAGTCACGTAGGTAAAAAATAAAATTAAAATTAATAAAAGTTTTTTTTATTTTTATTTTATTTTTTACCTACGTGACTTTACCGAAAAAACCTAGGAGTATGAATCCTTGCAGTCACGAAAGCTCAAATCTAGAATGAACTCATTACATTTCACCTACATGAATCGAAAAACATTAATTCTGACATAAGTGATCCTAATGCATGTGACTCAAGCTCAAAAATCGATACAAATGGATGAATCCATCCATCATTACATTCCAAATATCAAGGCCAAACCTATCTTGCTTCATTCACTTTTTGTCCTCAACAATTGGCAGTTTGTCCTGGAACATCTTGATAATCCCAGAAGTCTTCTCATGGCAATCTCTATAGATATAAATAAAATATAACATACGTGGGTTATTGACTTTTTTCTGGGAAAACCCTTGAAATTCTCCACATTTCTTTTTGCAGTTGGAGAGTTTTTCATTTCACGGGTTTGCAGTGGAACCATACAAGCGTTACCGCGTAGACGTTTGTAACTTTCCCAAACCCGTTCCACTGGAGCCAGAAACCATTGTTCGGAGCTACTTCACCTTGCCAGGTAAAAACAAAACCCACCTGTAATCGCACCTCTTACAGCATGTCTCAGATGTTCATGAGCACTTCATACGCTTGGGGTGCCTGGGTCGATCAGAGGTCGGAGCGCTGAGCTGGCACCACGGAGGTCCTGGGTTTGAATCCAGGCAGCTGCCTGTGCTTAAGCCGGGTCCTCAATGTAGTGAGTTGGTGGTCTCAGCCCAGTCATCAATTGACTGCACACAAACAAAAACCCACCACATTAAATTTTGTTAATCATAATAATGGAATTCATAACGCGCCAGATTTTGCAGACAAGTCAACAACTCAGAGGCGTGGAGCCAAGCTTAGGGCTGCTCGAAAGCCTGACCGAACAGGCCTTTAGATCTACATCATGAGACCTCCTTTTCCAGTACCAAAATATAAGAAGAGGTTTTTCCCCTTTTTTCTGGCAACAAAACTGAACCCTTTTTACAAGGAAGCATGTGTACATTAACCACAATACTTGTGGTCAGAATGCAAACACAAAACACACTCTGATAATATATGCATTGTCTTTGAAACTGATTAGTCCACACCAGAGACAGCTTTCTTTTGAGCCTCGTCTCAAACGGTGTTAGACCAGAGGACGCCAAAAGGCGTACAGCTCAAAGAAAATGCGCTATCAAAGTAATGAGAGCTCGGGATAAGCATTACACCTCCTTTGCCAGTACCAAAATATTTGCATTCTGACCACAAGTTTTGTGGTTAATGCAGTCACATGATTCCTCGTAAAAAGGTTTCAGTTTTGTTGCCAGAAAAAAGGGGACAAACCTATTCTTAGGCCTTTAGATGTTTCTTAAAAGTCAGAGTGCATTTGATGTTGCGGACGTGCAAAGGGATTGAGTTCCACACTGAAGGGGGACAAGAGTTCTGCAGTTAATTTGACAAATTTGCGGCTCTGATAATGATAATATTTTTTGGACTGTCACGTGACAAAGCTCACTACAGAGGTCGCAATCGGGTACCCGATACCAGTACCCTACCCGATACTCGGCTACCCGTACCCGGTCGGGTACGGGTACCCGTTTGCGACCCTGGTGCGGCCGGGTACGGGTACGGGTAGGCCGTGAGTCACTGGTGAGTAACCGTTTGTCACTCATTTCCCAACGTCTTGTCTCTTCTCACAATTCAAGTTCCTAGAATCAACCCACCCGCGCCTGCAACATGGCCTCATCCCAGAGGTCGCAATCGGGTACCCGATACCGGTACCGTACCCGTACCCAGCCGGGTATGGGTACGGGTACAGTTTGCGACCCTGGTGCGGCCGGGTACGGTTACGGGTAAGGAATCAAAACCCGTTTGTGACCTCTGGCTCACTCTCACATGCAGAGTGAGGAAGAAAGTGCTGCCCCTTGTATTGTGTCGCCAGAGATCATTCTCAGAGTTTCCTCTTTGATATCCACTTCCGTGAGCCGTTTTCCAACACGAATGGTTGCACTTCAAGAGACCCGAAAGAATGCCCTGTGTCGTGAACTCACACCGAGAGCACAATCGGGATACCGTTGTAAAAATAAATAAGTAACAAACGTTACACACTAAATAGATGCGGCGGCGCTACGTGGAGTTGGATGGGTGAGAAATGCGGTGCAAATTGTAAAAACAATACAGTTACAGCGCATGGATTTGCAGCAAACATCACTGTGATATCGAAATACTACGTGACATAATTCGCTATACATACCACGATTATCACATCCGTTTTTCTGAACATTTCTATGTTGTGCTCAAATTATTTTCTTAAATATTTTATTTCTTGACGATCTATAAATAACTATAATCGATTAAACGAGTGCTTTGCTTAATGTATTTTTTTCAGAGTGTCCTACAAGGCATTTACGTGGCATTATCACTTGACATTTTTCCTTAAATATGTTCGTGTGGCCTTAACAGCGTGTTCATTATCAGAATTACAGATTGTATTAGCAGACATGTCCCAATGTTGGACCCTCTTGCCACACACACAAAAAAACCTCAGCAAGGTTCCCTTGGATAAATAAAGATTTACTTTCGTTATATTTACATGACCACACAGAGGCCACCAATGATTAATGTTTCACGTGTGAGTGTCTAGCCACTCAGAGCGCCATTGCCGTGCCAAATGCACGGGACTTGACCAAGGCCGAGTTTCAGGAAATCCAGTTCGCCGAATCCGGCTACAATGTAGCACCGTTATCGTGCTGCATTTCTACTTGGCCGCGATGGAATATTCTGTCGAGTTGAAAGGTGACGGTGGTGGTTATTGTCACAGTATCATTTACAGGCCCATCTGATGTTGGGTGGACAAGTCAAGGACAAATGCTCCATACGTCTACGTAAAAACCAACTTAAATGGGGGGAAATTCAGATGACTCGGTGAAACGCTTTCATAATTTTTTCTTGCCAACTCATACATTCTGCACGTGCCCCAATTGTGTGCTCGGCCACATTTTTTTTCTCGTTCCCGGTTATTGCTCAAGCTTGGGCTAGACTATAGATGACTTAAACGAGATAGGAATGCCTATACTTGTGTCGGGTTAACCATGGTTAATTACTGCCAATACAGTGAGGGAAAAAAGTATTTGATCCCCTGCTGATTTGGTACGTTTGCCCACTGACAAAGAAATGATCAGTCTATAATTTTAATGGTAGGTTTATTTGAACAGTGAGAGACAGAATGACAACAAAATCCAGGAAAACGCGTGTCAAAAATGTTATAAATTGATTTGCATTTTAATGACGGAAATAAGTATTTGACCCCTCTGCAAAACTTGGCTTAGCACTTTGTGGTAAAACCCTTGTTGGCAATCACAGAGGTCAGCCGTTTCTTGTAGTTGGCCACCAGGTTTGCACACATCTCAGGAGGGATTTTGTCCCACTCCTCTTTGCAGATCTTCTCCAAGTCATTAAGGTTTCGAGGCTGACGTTTGGCAACTCGAACCTTCAGCTCCCTCCACATATTTTCTATGGGATTAAGGTCTGGAGACTGGCTAGGCCACTCCAGGACCTTAATGTGCTTCTTCTTGAGCCACTCCTTTGTTGCCTTGGCCGTGTGTTTTGGGTCATTGTCATGCTGGAATACCCATCCACGACCCATTTTCAATGCCCTGGCTGAGTGTGCTCCTAATCTCAGCTCGTTACCTGTATAAAAGACACCTGGGAGCCAGAAATCTTTCTGATTGAGAGGGGGTCAAATACTTATTTCCCTCATTAAAATGCAAATCAATTTATAACATTTTTGACATGCCTTTTTCTGGATTTTGTTGTTGTTCGTCTGTCTCTCACTGTTCAAATAAACCTACCATTAAAATTATAGACTGATCATTTCTTTGTAAGTGGGCAAACGTACAAAATCAGCAGGGGATCTAATACTCTTTTTCCTCACTGTAGCTCTCCGACGTGTTTTTTTTATGCTTATGTAGTGGATTCAACCGAATCGCAAACGTACTTCTTAGAGGCAACACATTTATTAATACCAACACATAACACAAAGGGGTTACTGCCCCTTCACCAGATAACCTATTGTGGTGGACCACCAGGCTAGCTACGCTCGTCACTGGGAGTAGCTACAACGGACAGGACCCTAGCTGGGGTCCTCGCCCACGTGTTGGTGACTTCTTCTTGGCCGTAGATCGTAGATCTTCAGACGACGGCAGCAACGCTGAACCCCGGTCCCTGTGCGGACCCTGGTTTATACGCTGCCGAGTCGTGGCTGGCCCCGCCCTTGGCCACGACCACCTTCGAGAAACCTCTTTCAGTTTCTCGACCCTTCCCGTAGGATCTCACCCTGACACGTGACCACCCCCAAGCCCTCACCTGGGGCCCTTGTGTAGATCTTTCTGGTCACGTGCCATCCGGGGTCAACCAGAGTGCTATGGCCTAGGGCAGGGGTTCCCAACCCCTGGGCCGCGGACCGGTACCGGTCCGCGGCCTGTTAGGAACCGGGCCGCACAGCAGCAGGAGGTGAGAGCGGTGAGTCCGCGCGTGGCCCGCCCCCATTGTTTTATTATTTACCACTTCCATCCGCGCCACAAGCTCTAACCCCTAGCCACAATGAGTAATAAACAAACGTCGCTGGGGAGCTTCTTTGAAAAGGAGGAATGACTCAATGATGACCCCCCCCCCCCCCCGGTCCGTGAAAAAATTGTCTTCCACGAAACCGGTCCCTGGTGCCAAGAAGGTTGGGGACCGCTGGCCTAGGGTAACCTCATCCCATGGCTGATACTCCCACACTCCCTCCTGTAGGAGTCGGCACTACACGCCACGCGAGGTGCCACCAGAGGTCGCAACCGGGTACCCGATACCCACACCCTACCCGATACCCGGCTACCCGTGCGGCCAGGTACGGGTAGGCCGTGAGTCACTGGTGAGTAGCCGTTTGTCACTCATTTCGGGTAGGGTACGGGTACGGGTAGGGAACGGCTACCCGTACCCGGCCGGGTACGGGTACGGGTACCCATTTGCGACCCTGGTGCGGCCGGGTACGGGTAAGGAATCAAAACCCGTTTGCGACCTCTGGGTGCTACTGAGCGCTATCCCAGCGCTCACCGAGCCCCGGCTAGGGCTGGTACTACACCCACCTACGGGGTGTCCGTGATGACACGCCGTGCCTCGCTAGGACCGGCATTACACAGCGACATACACGATGTCACTACATCTTCTTGGTTCTTTCGGTAAAGTCACGTAGAATGGAAATAATATAGTAAAAATAATAAAAACATAATAAAATAATATATTATTTTATTTTATTACTTTATTATGTTTTTTAAATAAAATAATAAAAATAAACATAATAAAATAATATATTATAATATATTATATTATTTTATTATGTTTTATTTTTATTATTTTATTATTTCCATTCTACGTGACTTTACCGAAAGAACCAAGAAGATGAATCCCTGCAGTCACGAAAGCTTTAAATCGAGATGTCACTACACTTGGAGTAAAGCGTGGGTCATCACGCTGAACAATACATAGCACGACTATGAGACCGCATTGCAGAGCTATGCAGCACAATCGCGATTCTGACCCAGTGGAGAGACACGTTACTGGAATTATATCAAAGAAGAAAGAAAATTAATTTGGGAGACTGGGAGAGGAACCCATTGATCAAAAACTTTCACAGGCTTTAAGACGTAATTTTAACTACTGCATTCAGAAACGTGAGTGGGTTTGCGCAGAACGTGTAGCAAGAAGAGACAATGTCTGACAGTCAAGACGAACGATGGGGTGGCAGCTAAGGGAAGAAAGCTGCTATAGAGATCGTCCGCAGTGGAAATGGAGCGATGAACACAACTTGTGTGCGGGTGCTGGGTGGATTATGACGTTCAAGGAGCATGGAGGATGGCTACAACTTGGGAAGGCGTTCACCCTGCAATGGCCAACGACGATTTTTTATTTAGTTTTAACGACATTTTTTTCACTCCACTCATTGCATGTTTCGATTTTTCTGAAGAGACGTGAGTTATTTATTTAAGGATACGTGTGTAATGTTTTTTTTCTAATCAAATGCAGTGCCAGAAACATGTTGTTCTGGGAGGTTTCTGATCTGACACAAGTGTTAGCATATCCTTTTGATTTGTTTAAGCTCATGAATTCCACCAAATTCAAGACGGCAACTGCTGATAAATGCACTGTGATAAAGATGTTCAAAACAAATATCTTTAAAGTCGACGATTCACGAATGTCCTTCAATTCTATTAAACATTCACAGGCTGTGAGGATAATGTGATGAAAACTTCAACCCAGTGTATTCTGAACGGTGAGTAAACTGCATTTAAAACTCAGATTTTAAACACACGACAAGGAATTAAAGTATAACACTGTACAGTTTTAAAATTAACAATGAAATAACAGTGGGCTTAATTTGGTCTTTACTCGCTCTAAAACGTATCCAAAATGTAGGTTGTCACATATATAATCTCACATCACCATCATCATCATGGATGATTACATCACAAGATCTTGAGATGGTGGCGAATTGGGATGGCCTTCATGCAGTGGTGGATTGTCAATGGCTAATGCTGGTGAAATATGATGTCATAGTTTAATTCAGTATTCATTAAAACCTCAGATAAAATAAATGAATTGGGCTATCTGAATTTGTTTTATTAGTTTACAATTCCCCCCCCCATCCGCCAAAATTGTGGCCAAAATTGGAACAGTTTATAGGTACAGTAAACCCTTAATATTAGCACATTTTATAATCGCGGAGAATATGGTTTCGAGTATTTGGCTGCTATAAAGTTCCATGTGATGAGCCAATTCGTTGAGCTATCATCTGTAGCCAGGACGCTTCTAAAAATAATAACTAGAGCTCAGTGGGCCCTACCTGGTAAAATTAAAAAAAAAGTTTAGTTTTGTATATATAGATAAGAAGACTGAGATGGCATGTGGTTCATTCGAAGAGTAAAAACACATGACTGAAATTCATAATCAACGTTTTTGGGTTTAGATCGCGTTATTTATAAATGTGTCGTAACCCTCCACCACCCGACACGGCCAATCAGTAAAAAAGTGTCACGTTTCAAAACACCGGTGGGCTAAAGCAGTGAACTAATTGTCTTTTGTCAACGTGACACTTTTTTACTGATTGGCCGTGTCGGGTGGTGGAGGGTTACGACACATTTATAAATAACGCGATCTAAACCCAAAAACGTTGATTATGAATAATATTGGTCGCGAAAAGCCTACGTGTTAAACTGACATGACTGAAAATCAAATGTTTATGTGTTCCTCGTATCACTACCAGGGAGCATGTGGTCACCAAATATAAGCATCCACCTGAATGACAGTGGGGCATCAGTGAAATTCTCAGCAGTGAACCTATCGAGGAGGTATCACGTCACGCTGGAGAGCTGCGGACAAATCCACAAGGCGTCTGTGATCGGGGTGAGTTTTAAACGATCATGCCCAATTCGATGCGCTCTGTGAGTCTTGTACAGAGTGGCGGCTGGCCAGTTGGAGCCGGAGCCCCAATATTGAAAAAATTAACCCGTAAAAACAAAGTTTTTCACTATAAATCCTTTATATGCGTGGCGGCTAGAGTTCTCTCGTCCTCTGGCTTGAGATGGCTGCCACCTATGGGTCAGATGATTGCCTGCCACCATTAAGCAATTGGTAATTAAATATAATTAATTTTTTCCTAAAAAGTGTAACATTTTGGAAAAAAAATTCACGAAAATTAATTGTCACGCACAACGAGTCTGTGTGGCAAATGTCAGCTCGATTGGATCTCGGGAAGTGGGTTAAAAAACGACCTAAAGATTTGCACGGTCGTAAGCGCGCAAGCAAGTGAACTTAATATAAAGGATTTAAAAAGGATAAAAAGTAAACAATACTTTCACATTTTAAAAGTCAATAAACTGCGCATTGTTGAACTGTTTTCACCAGATGAAGTACGGTATTTACTAAGGTGGCTGATCATAGGTGTACTAGCTAGCCCCTGGTCAACACACGTGACTGATTGTGCTATTATGGGACTTGGCCCCCACCACCTAATAGTGGTGAAATGTTAACTCCCTCACCTAGTATACAGGAGCGCGTAGGTTCGATCCCGACCCTGACGCCCGTAATATTTGGAGTTTGCATGTTCTCTCTGCGGTCGTGTGGATTTTTATCTGGGTCCTCCACATTTAGAAACGTACATTTTAGAGTATTTGGCTGCTATAAATATACACATGATCAGCTACTTTGTTGAGCTATCATTTGTGGCCAGGTCGCTTCTGAAAAAATGAGCTGTCCAGGTCAGTGGGTCTTACCTGGTAAAAATAAAATAAAAAGGGTAAAGTCACGTAGAAGGGAAGTAAATAAATAATAAAAATAAAACATAATTAAATAATTCTCACGACGTTTCGGCCACAACGCAAGCAACCAGGTCTGTCGAGGCTTGCGTTGTGGCCGAAACGTCGTGATAATTATTTTATTATGTTTTATTTTTATTATTTTATTACTTCCCTTCTACGTGACTTTACCGAAAGAACCAAGAAGATGAATCCCTGCAGTCACGAAAGCTTTAAATCGAAAAATAAAAAGTGTAGTTTAGTTTCGTGATGCAGTGATTGCACTGCGCGCACTACACCAATGCGTCAGCCAGAGAGTGCTTGTGCAAGAGCTGTTATCTATCTTGGGTAATAAATGGACAAGCGAGCCCACGGGCCCCTTACCTGCTGTGCACACGTGCCGCACACGTGCCACACACGTGCTTTTCAGTAACAGCACTATCTGTACTTGAAGAAGATACATTCACACCTTCTCTGCCCCCCCCCCCCATTCTCACCTCCACAATCACAGGCTTCTGTGCTCCCCCAATAGGCGACATATATACTCACTGGCCACCACTGTATGTAAATAGCAAAATTCAATGATTGCCATTGGTTATTTTAAATGTCTAATTTATTGTTAACGTTCATGGCAATTAGTAAAACATTTACTGTATATAGCGCAATGTGGTTATGTTCCTTGTAACCAAACACACTTTCTGCTTGATGTTGACTTACAACAAAATAAAAATGCTTTCAAGAAGAAAATTTAAACATCAGCCAATGGGCGTTAGAAGATGCTTCGCACTCAAACAGTTGTCGTTTATGAAACATCGTTAGAAATGTGGTGTAGTTCTCATGTCAAAGCACAAATTATTTTTAGTCTGCTGTATAGCCTTACAATTGACAGCATGAACAAATCCCTTAACCTATCCAGCTGTAAGCAACAAATTAAACATAAATTACATCTGTTCACGGATTAACCCGTTTCAAAAGTGTTGGAATGTAGCATGATTATAATAAAAATGTCAATAACTCAGTGCTTAGCGGTGCGTGGGAATGAATTCAAATGTTGGCTGAAGATTATTTAAATATTGTGAGGGCATTGTACCCATTAATATCAGATTTGTTTACGATGTGACCTCAAATGACAAATCCCATCCGTCCATGCTGCTGACACCCTGCCCCTGTTCAAGTTTAAGTTCAAGACTTTCCCTTCTCCTCTTCCTTGGACTGTTTGTTCTCTGATAATACATTTTTTTTAAATAAAAAAAACCCTCCTTTCCCTGACATGTACATGTCCCACTTTGTGTCCAACATCTTAAACTGTGGCTGCATGTAGCAGCGCTATTAAGTGAAAAAAAATCGGGTCGCTGGATTGAGAACCGAGTGCCAACCACTTCCCCAATCGCTGAGTTCGATTCCCGACCATGACTAATATCACTGGCGAGTTATACCAGAACTGGCCATGGGCCTCCCCAACTTCATTAACCCGGCGTGGTGAGGCGGAGCCAAACAACCTTTCACCACTGGCAGGGCTTGGAGAGGCCTTCATCCAGCTAATATACGTCCGTCAATCTTCATGCCCTGTCGCAATACGCACTGTAAAAGGGTCACCGTGGGTAATGTCAAGGTGCGGGTGCGTCTTTCTGTTATTAGGCAGTGCTAGTGCTTCGAGTGTTTTTTTTTGTTAGTGTGTGCCTGAATGCAATGTTATATTTAATAGGGGATCGGAAAATATCGACAGGTGACCTTTCCCGGTGTTACACCGACACCAAGCTGTCGCACATTTGAAGCGAAGGTATGCAAATACACAACAGAGTACAGCATTGTCAACACCATACCACAACACTTTCACTTGCATTATCGATATGTATGGTTGTGACGTTATCATTTTTCGCTATATCAGATTTTACCACGTGACAACTTTTGCAATATCACTTCCCCATAACCTTGTAATTATATTTGTCAACACTATGATGCTATTGTGCATTTCTGTACTTCCAGTATAAATAAAGGGTTTAACATGTAGGCTTTCGCGACCAATATTATTCATAATAAAGGTTTCTGGGTTAGATCGCGTTAGTATAAATGTGTCAACCCCCCTCCACCACTGCAGTTCACGCAATTGAAGCCTGGCAATTTTTTTTTTAAATCATTACAATATTTTATGCTTATTTAGTGCACGCACTTTCTGTTGTACAAATATTGTTAAATACAAGACGAAATTCTAGATTTGAAGCTTTCGTGACTGCAAGGAATCATCTTCTTAGGTTTTTTCGGTAAAGTCACGTAGAAAGTAAAATAAAATAAAAAACAAAAATCACGACGTTTCGGAGGCAACACAAGTCTCCGTCATCAGGTGGGACCGTCACAGCCAGATTAGCTGTATCAAGTGAGGCAATGATTCAAGATGTAATCCCTTAAAAGCGAGTTGAGGGGGGAGGGAGGGGGGAGCTCATCAGACTATGGTAGCCAATGAAAGGAACGTATCGGGAGGGAGGGGGGGCGAGGCCAAAAGGGTGGGCGATGGACGTGGAAGCGCTTGTGCGCAAGCGGCCAATTACTGCACACGCCAACACAATGGAGCGATTGTGCGCAAGCGGCCAGCCACTGCACCCGCTTGCGCACAATCGCTCCATTGTGTTGGCGTGTGCAGTAATTGGCCGCTTGCGCACAAGCGCTTCCACGTCCATCGCCCACCCTTTTGGCCTCGCCCCCCCTCCCTCCCGATACGTTCCTTTCATTGGCTACCATAGTCTGA
Source organism: Lampetra planeri (assembly GCF_965212315.1). Lineage (NCBI taxonomy): Eukaryota > Metazoa > Chordata > Hyperoartia > Petromyzontiformes > Petromyzontidae > Lampetra > Lampetra planeri. Next base: position 5,670,124 of record NC_136146.1, on the reverse strand, counting down.
TGAGCTCCCCCCTCCCTCCCCCCTCAACTCGCTTTTAAGGGATTACATCTTGAATCATTGCCTCACTTGATACAGCTAATCTGGCTGTGACGGTCCCACCTGATGACGGAGACTTGTGTTGCCTCCGAAACGTCGTGATTTTTGTTTTTTATTTTATTTTACTTTCTACGTGACTTTACCAAAAAAACCTAAGAAGATGATTACAAGACGAAATTTATAACAATATGCGAACAATGACTAATTTCTGTTTTAAATCCACACGGACAGATAAAACCTTACTTTGACATATGCAAAGATGACTGCACAGAAAGAACAATGTTGCTGACTCTTACAGGTAAACCCTTTTGCTTATCGTTTGCTCTTTTTGCCTGCTTCACCTGCTATTCGAGAAGTCTTAGTGCATACGCTTCGTTTGGAGGGAGTGACAACCTAATCGGTAAATGGACCAAATCTCAAAGCACCTGATCCTGTGAGATCTCTGAAGCTAAGCTAGATTTGAGCCTGGCTAGTACTGGAATGGGTGTGACCCCCACGACTTGCCAGGCGTTGTAGACATGAGTCTGTGAGGTGTGGTCAGGAGATGGAGAGTGCAGAAAGATCACCTGCCTCGGATGTGCGATGGTTTTACCCCCAAACTTTTTCTTCGGTTTCCTCTCACACGCCATTTCAACATTCATAGAATTGGCCAAACATCCCAATGCAGGACCCCCACCCCCCTCCTCCAGGAATTAGTCTTGAGAATCGGTGATGCTTTCCTGGGTAAACAATTGGACTTATTATAAATATCCACATAAAATCAATTGTCATTTTGCAATTTTTGGCAAATGCTTGATAAAATATAAAGGTGCAGCCTTACAATTGCATGTTCATGCCACTGCTGGGGTAGAACATCCATAATATGGAGCTATAGAGAGCCACACTAGAGGTTATTTTGCCTACTCTTCCCAACTAGCTAGAGTTGGGGGTCCTCTACCTCTGGCTAGAGGTACCCACGCAGTACCTATCGAACAAATCCCTTGTATCTAGTATACCCATTTATACTGCTGGGGCTGAACTCAACGTGACCATATATACAGTATGTCAGTTCATTCTAGATTTGAAGTTTTCGTGACTGCAAGAATCCATACTCTTTGGTTCTTTCGGTAAAGTCACGTAGGTAAAAAAATGAAATAAAAATTTATAAAAAATAAAACAATAAAAATCACGACGTTTCGGAGGCAACACAAGCTTCCGTCTTCAGGTGAAACCGTCACAGCAAAATATCTGTACCTTACATAATTTCATTTTTTGACCTATGTGACTTTACCGAAAGAACTAAGAGTTGAGGATGTAATTAACTCGGTAAAATAGACTAGTAGCCCGGTAAATAAGATGGAACAACTATGAACCGTTAAATTTTACTTTGTTAATAACATCTTTCCAATGATTGCTCAATTTGTATCCGTCTTCTCGGTTGAAGTTATGTCTATGTTTGTATATCTGGATGGCTTCATGAACAAATCTTTGATGGTAGCCAGACGGCTTGCAGAGCACCTTGGTCTCGGAGAAAACAATATGATGAGAGCCCACAGCGTTATAGCAATGATCAGCAACGGCGGAGGAATTAGTTATGCCGTGTTTCAGATCTGACTCATGCTCGCGGATCCGGTCAGAGACATCCCCAATGTAGTTTGTTCTATTTTTTGTTCTATTTTTTTTATCAGTATGTCAGTTCACCAATTTTTCTTCTGCCATGCTCTTTTCAGATCAAAACTCCACAACGCCGCCTCCTCCCACAAATAATATCTTTGCAAAAGTAGCCATTGCTGTTACATTATGTCTTGTTATGACATTTGCCATGGGTGTGATACTCTACTGCAAACGTGGTAAGTTATGGTAATCAACATGCTTTACTTTATAGCTGGGATATTTATCTTCACTTGTTATATAGGCGATGTTATCGCTGATGCATTGCTTAGTACACTGAACTGAACTACGAACTTGGCTACCTGAGGTCGATTCCTGGCCATGGCTATCATCGGTAATAAGACATCTAAATCAGTCTTGAGCCCCTACCTTTGTCAAACTGTGGTTATCAACATGGCAAAGTAAAATCAAACAACCCGCATGACTGACGCCGCATGGGGTGGCCTAGATACAGCAATGGTTTGACAAAGGGATGTAAATTATTCTTTATATTCGATTATTGTGCCCTTTGAAGATAAATAGTTTTTTATTCAGGGCCTCAATATGTGAAACAATCACTCGATGTGCTTTTATTCACGACTGGCTGATGCGTTTGCAACGTTGCAACTTGTCTTTCTAACCACAAACTCGTTATGCCTTGCTGTGTTGCATTATGGGTAAACGCATATACCGTATTGTCACACGTGAATAACCAACACGGTTGTGCTTATGTATGTTTTTGCCCGTAATGCTCCACAGCAATACATAATGAGTGTGTGTGTGTAAGTATTGCTTCTTTCATTGAATGGGGCCCCACAGTTTATATGGAGTGCTCTTGCCAATAGCATCTGTTATTCCAGTGACATTAGTTTAACAAGCCTGAATGCTAATGCTGCTTGATAATGTTGGTCTGGAAAGCCAAGAGGCTGATGGACAGTTAAATATGTATAATTATGTTAGGAGATAGAATGGAGTTCTGCTTATATTTGCCTTATTTCCAAACAAAGCAACCCATAAATTTTGATTTAAAGCGTTCGTGACTGCAGGGATTCATATTCTTGGTTCTTTCGGTAAAGTCACGTAGAAGGGAAATAATAAAATAATAAAAATATAAAACTATAAAAATTGTATTAAAGTAATAAAATAAAAAAACACAATTTTTATTTTATTTTATTATTTCCCTTCTACGTGACTTTACCGAAAGCACCAATAATATAAAGCAACCCATCTTCTCTTTTTGCAGATGCCATAAGAAATGGATTTTGCAGACCGACCACAACAGTGGAAGAAGAGAAAACTGAGATCCCTGTTGCACAACTGCCGCCAAAGCTGCAGCCCAGAAAAGTGTTCATCGTCTACTCGAACGACCACAAATTGTTCAGAGACATTGTCCTGCACTTTGCAGCGTTCCTGCAGAGCAAGTGCGGCATGGCGGTATCGCTGGACCTGTGGGAAGAGCAACAGGTAGCAAAGACAGGGAGGATGCAGTGGCTGATGCAGCAGTTGGATCAAAGCAAGGACTCAACGGCCAAAGTCATTGTGCTGTTCTCTCGGGGGTCGCAGATGAAGTGGAGAGCGCTGTGCGACTCCACACAAGTGGAATTTCGGGAAGATCTCAAATCCCTCGTCGGAGACATGTACAGTCCCGCCCTCAGCCTCATCTGCGATGGAATTCTGCGGCCGGCCACGTTCGAAAAGTATATCGTGGCGTACTTTGAGGACGTAAGCAGCGAGAGGGATATCCCCAGTTTCTTCAACATGACGCTCAAGTATAAGCTCATGAAACATTTCAAGGAACTTTTCTTCAGGATCCAGGACAAGGAGCAGTACGAGCCAGGAATCACGTACGGAACGCACGGAATCTCTGCAGAAGACTTTTTTGAAGAGCCGTGCGGGAGACGCCTGCTAGAGGCCATACACGCATTCAAACTATTTCAGAAGTCAAACCCAGACTGGTTTGAGAACAGCAAAGGTGACAAAGAACTGGATAAGGCCACATGGGAAGGAAACAATATGTATTTGAGTGCAGCAGGCATCAAGCAGAACATTCCTCTTTTTGAACCAAATGACGGATGCGATTTGGTTATCCGTAACAGTCCAAATTTAAGTAACGACTCCACTGACATGCTTAAGGCTAGCCTTACACAGTTTTCACATGACTCAGGAGTATCTGGGATAGAGAATACATACCCCAATGAACAGCTGCCATTGCTGTTTGTTTCTCCAGCTGAAAACGATATCCCTGAATGTTCAGCGCGTGTGCATTATTCTAATCAAGTTAACGATATCGCACCGCACACAAGTCAAGACCTGTTGATCAACCCTGATGATCTCGGTGCCAATGGTAGCGACCAGCAGTTTGGGGAAATTTCATCTAATGCCCTCTTTCTTTTGGAAGGTTTTCAGAGAAGCCTTGTCAATGAAAACAGTAACTCTGATCTGGGCGAGTGTGTGGAAAGGCCTGGTTTGTGTGAACCACAGCGTCACATAATCCCCGCATTGCAAACCAGCGATGGACCAATGTACAATTCATTTGACGGAAGAAATGATGTACACATTGACGTTTCCGTACCATCTTACGAATGTCCCGGAGAATTATGCAGTTACCCATATAATACAGAGTCGAACATGATGAAGGAACTGATTCAGCTGCAGCAGCAAGTGCTGCAAAACAGCATTGCCAATATATAACGAACTCCCAAAACTACGTGTCCACACTAGTTTATCCACCAGATTAACAACTGTACCTTCGTGAGCACACAGTAAATGTCTACCTTCTGTCATCTGTATGCATGTATGTTGAAGTTCTTTTGCATCATGCGTAGCCCACGTGCTAATCGGAGGTACTGGGGAAGGACAACAAATTATACACAAAAAGCAGTTCTAAAGAAATTAGTTTTCAATCGAGATTTAAAAGTCCATAGCTCGAGTGGATTCCTAATATCAGAAGGAAGAGCATTCCGGACAGCCGCAGAAACGCATCTGAAAGCGCGCAATGCAGCGACTGTCTTTTTCCCTTGAAATAAGAGTGCCACGGTGGTATACGGGAGGTCGTGGGTTTGATCTCGACCATGACGCCTGTATATTTGGATTTTGCATGTTCTCCCCGTGGTCACGTGTATTTTTCTCCAGGTCCTCCGGTTATTCCATCCACATTTAGAAACATTCGTTTAAAGTATTGGCTGCTATAAATTTCCACATGATCTGCCTCTTCGTTGAGCTATCAGTGGGTCTTTCCTGGTAAAATGTAAATAGTTTAGTTGAGTTCAATGGCTAGCCAAAAGCCACTGCGAGGATGACCGGAGTTTTCGTGATGGGGATGACCGGAGTGTGTGCGATGGCATTAATTGTGTCATAGGCAGTGGTGGCCACTCGTCATTCGGAGACGGTGGAGCCAGTCCTTACTGGTGGTTCCAGGCCTTACTCGTGCTGCCAGGCCTAACTGGTGATACCAGGCCTTACTCGTGCTGCCAGGCCTAACTGGTGATACCAGGCCTTACTGGTGGTGCCAGGCATAAGCAAAGAAAACAAATCCATAGGGCCTAAAGCAGCCCATGGGCCCCCAGATTAGCATTTATAACAATATTAGTCGTTTACATTTATCTGGCACTTAATTTCCTCAGAAACTCAATGTGCCTTGCATCACATCTCATCTCAAACATGTTAAGGGCATCCCCAGTGGCAGCTGTCCCTGTGTGGCAGAGAGGGATTCAGCACGGGCCTGCGAGTGGGCATTAGTATGCCAGTAGAGGGCGATGACTGCTGCTATGTGTAATCCCAATTGAGCAATTTGGATTCATAAAATATATATGTAGTGGTGAACCAGATGTGAGCTTGAATTCAAATCGGAGAAAACAGCGAGCTAATGAATGTAAAACGCCTATTAAAATATCTCTCACTTCTAGTCTGTCGTTCATCTCCCGTCTAACTACATCTTTGTTTCTGTCTACATTTGTCCTCGTCTCACTGCATCTCTACCTCTTGTCTATATCTCTTCTATCATCTCACGAGCAGCGTATATGTCAAAAGGACCGCTGCAGCTCACCCCCCCCCCCCCCCAACTATCATTTATTTTTTCAGGTGCTCAATGGGCAAGCGCCACTCGTGTAATATGCTACTTTATTGTCTCTAAGTTGGTGTGTGGTATTTAATATTTATGTGCATGTGAAAGGTGTTACACTTGTTGCTGCTAACCAATAATATTGATCTACATTGTTGTGATAGTTGGCAATACAATGGAATATTGCGGACTGCTCTATTTGAACGCATCACGAATGCATGTCGCTACGTTTTCCAGTTTAAAAGAAATACAGGACTGAATAAATTGGCAATAACATTTGAATAACATATACGTCCGGGTACGTGTGACTTCGCAAGCAAATGTGTGATCAGTAGGCTACTAATTACAAATACAGTACATGTGTAGCGTCGGTGTCAGGCATTGTAGATAGCATTAAGCACACTTACCTATAGTAGCAAACATGTGTCCATAGGGGGCGGTAACCCGGGATGGGCAGGATGAGCCGGGCCGCTGGGACACTCAGCTCTCCCAACCCCAAGAGAGGGGATGGGGGGAGATATTCCAGAGCCCCCGAGAGAGTTCCAGAAGAGGGGCGTGGCCAGGGCCACGGGTATAAAAGCCGGACCTCTGGACGAGTCTGGCAGTCTTCTTCAAGCGGAAGAAAGAAGACCAGCTAGGCTAGGACCCTGGGAACCTCTGGGACCCGCCGTCTTTCTAAGGGCCGGGGCTGTAGTGGGCCAGTGGTCGGGACCCGAGGAACTTGGCTGGGTCGAGTCAGATAGCCTCCCCCTAGGTCCCCTTAGCCGGAGGAACGTGAGTGTAGTCCCAGTGATTAGGACACGCTAGCACGGAGGCTGTACCTCCTTGGGTATCGGGTAGAGGGGCCGCTATTCCTCTGTTAGGGACCCGTGTATCCCGCAGTTGTATTGAATAAACGTGTTGCCTCAAGCGCTCTGTCTCCGGTCTCCCTGAAACCCACTACACATGCAACTCAAAAACAATGATCTTTGCATGCTTTGCGCTACAAATATATATGCCAAAAATGACAAATGTCGGTGGGTATTTATGATGCAGGTAGTAGGTAGGTATTTATTATGCTAGTACTTGGTAGGTATTTATGATGTAGGTACTAGGTGGGTATTTATGATGTAGGTACTAGGTGGGTATTTATGATGTAGGTACTAGGTAGGTATTTATGTCATACTAACCTGGTAAAGTAACCCGTCTGTGCTGTTGGAGATTGTGAATGGGAATGTTGAGGAGGTGTCACAGAATAACTAAATAACCCACTGTTAATAATCACCTTCAATAACCCAACCTAACTTCATTGATATTAGGTGCTGGAAGTAAAGGTGCAGCCCCTGAAATTCCTCGTCTCATTCCACTGCTGGCGGAAGCGTTGAGGTGGATGGATTATAAGAAACTTGCTCCATCGTTTCAGCTACCGAGCCGTGAGGTCGAACCAGCGACCTCTGGATTGCAAGTCCGTGACATAGTGGCACCCGCCCCCCCTATTGAATCACTCTAGAAGTCGCTTATGACAATATTTGATATAGTCTTGTATCATCTTCCCATAGATGGCTGGATAGTGAAGCTAATCATTCACTTGCTTAATCCACCTACTCCCAATGCAAACGTGCTCTTGAGAGGCTAGACCAGGGGTCGGCAACCAAAATAACAAGAAGAGCCATTTCTTTCCAATTCGGTACAAAATTCAGTATTTCAAGAGCCGCAATGCATCTGAGTACATACTGTACATACGTACATATCGTCAAGAAGCAGCCCGCAAAGAGCCGCATGCGGCTCCGGAGCCGTAGGTTGCCGACCCCTGGGCTAGACAATGATATAATGTAGGTTATGACGTTCTTTTCCAGGCTACCACAGTCAACTTTCCTCAGTGATGTCTGCCTGATATAAATAAAACGATTGTATTCCATTTATTACACTGGTGACTGGAATTATTTTCTGTAAATTCATACAAAATAAGGTACAGCACAAATCCATGCATTCCGAATGAATGTTCAGAAGTCATGTCCAAAGAGTTGCCACCTGCCCTGGTTTTCCCTGGATCGTCTTAAAATTTTAGGTCGTGTCCTGGAAAATATGCAAGTCTTCCCGGAACATTAGAGAACAGGGTTTTATCAGTTGTGAAATTATAATAAAACATAATAATACACCACCCAAGACAATGTGATGACAACCATTTGTGTTCCCTCTCATGGTATTGTGAGATATTCTTTCCATGATGTGTCCCAATGTGTTGTGTATAATCTGCCGAGAGGTGGCAACGCGAGATGTCCACCGTGGGGTTGGTTCGGGCTTATTCGTTAAACCTCGGGTGACACCCAAGATGGTTGCAACTCTTACACACTATCCAATACGGGCACTCAATATCTGCCATTTCTAAATGCACGTATGTTGAACCTATTCTGCAACCGTGGTAATCGGAGGTAAAAGGCAATGTAATGCCTCGCTCACACCACCCTGACAGAAGATCCTCCACTCGAAGGAGCTTAAAACAGCCCGTTCTCGCTGGCCAGATGTCTCGGAAGAGATGGGAGTCGGGCATATTTGCGGAATACACCACGCCACCGTTGACCCTGACCAATGACCGAGCAACCCAACGTTCCTACCAGCTCCCTCCGCAGGAATGTGTTACTGCTAGGTGGACGGAGGTGCCGGGTATTTAATTGGACACCTTGGCGAGATGTTAATTACCTCGTCTGGTATTACAGGAGGTCGTGTGTTCGATGCCTGCTGCATATTTGGAGTTTGCGTGTCTCTCTCTCCGTGGGTCGCATGGATTTTTTTCCGGTTCCTCCAGTTTTCCCCTCCACATTTAGAATCCACATCACGCATTTCGATGACTTAGCTGCCATACATTTCCACATGATGGTAAGCCACTTCGTTGAGCTATAATTTGTGGCCAAATCGCATCTGAAATAAATAGCTTAATCTCTCAGTGATCCTTACCTGGTAACATAAAATAAATGTTTATTTCTGGAAAAATCGCCTGATGAACCTGGTTGTCATCACCAGTACTCGAATTGCAAACAGCGTGGGTTTACAATCCATCACACCGGTGTGCTAAAATCGTAACTAATGTCACATTTTGTTGACGTGACAAAACATACTCATCGGCTGTGTCGCGTTTGGTGGTGGGTTAACGACACGTTTATATTTACGCGATCTACCCCAAACACACACACACAAAATAAGTAATATTTTAAAAAACTTTTTTTAAAAACACGCTTTAATGAACTGTACCGTACTAGTAATGGCAGAACTCCAGGAAGTGGCCCCGAAGCTTGCCACAACGTAAGTGACCGTGGCCAATTACAGCCAACGTCAGTTGAGCGTGGACAATTAGACCCAAGCCGAAACATAACATATAAAAAACAATGTTTACATATTTTTTTATGATAGAATATAGTATTGTCATGAGTATGACATAAATATACCAAGTTTGCAGTCGATGCCACATTGAGAAGTGGGTTAAAATTCAGTTACAAGATTTGAGGATACAACAACAACAGACAGAGCGAGTTAAACGAAATCGTGCAAAAAAAAATCCAACCTTGCTTACGAAAAAAAAATAGTTTAAAAAAGTGCTATTTAATTTTTGTTTATTATTTTTAGACAAATACACCCGCGGCCACAAGAGGGCGCAATGCCCTCAACTATCAGGGCAAAGATTTGAAGCTTTCGTGACTGCAAGGATTCATATTCTTAGGTTTTTTTCGGTAAAGTCACGTAGGTAAAAAGTTAAATTAATAAAAGTAAAATAAAAATCATTTTAATTTTTTACCTACGTGACTTTACCGAAAAAAAACTAAGAATATCAGGGCAAAGCTCAACTCGCCAGTGGCACGACCACGAAGTTTGACGTTCGCTCAGCAGCAGCAGCAGACGACGTCACTCTACCTCGCTTTGCATAGACACGAGGAAGTTTCCTCTTCGGTGCCGACAACAGCGTGGGAATAACCCACACACACACAGACTTCTCCTGATGCAAACGAACAATCCGAAATGTAGTGTGTCACTCCGCAATGCTGGTTTTTGTTTTAACTTCGTCTCCTATTCTAATGGACAACATCGTGACGGCGTCCCGTCGCAATGAACGGTAAAGCTTCTTCGCCTTTCGCGCTGTTAATGTCAGTCACTAACCCCACCACCACCACGTTAAAGTCTTCAACGTGTTGTTGTTGTTGTGCATCGTAATGTCGTCGCAACTGTGAATGGAGTCGACCTTCGTGCGTTGAACTTGACGAGATTTTCTGTTCGCGGAGCGAGAGAGGGAGGGACAGCCTTCGTGTTGCTGGACTTGAGGTCATCGCCGGCTTCTTCCTCATCATCATCATCACCATCATCACCACCATCATCATCATCACGCGGCCTTGCTCTTCGTCACGGTCGTGGTTTTGTGTTTGGCCATACTTCCCCACCAAGGTGCTGGTGGTTGCTGCAAGTCGCAAGGCCTAAGCCAGGGAGGGAGGTGAGGGCCAAGGTGGTCGATGATGATGAGGGGGTGAAGCTACCCGCCCAAATGTCGCGATGATCGGTGATGTTACGGTACTCTTAGGTTTTTTTCGGTAAAGTCACGTAGGTAAAGAAATAAGAAAAGTAATATAGCAATAAATGAAAAGAAATCAATCATTTATTATCGTATTTTTATTATATAAATAATAAAATAATACATGAAAATAAATCAATCATTTATTTTATTATGTTATTATTTTTTACCTACGTGACTTTACCGAAAAAACCTAAGAGTATGTGAATCCTTGCAGTCACGAAAGCTTCAAATCTAGAAGAGATGTTACGGATTTATAAGACTCACACTTCTCAACCACCCCACCGCGTGGTTTGTGTGTGGTGTGGTGTGGCGTGTGTGTGTGTGCCGGGTGGCTAAAGCACAACAAGTTGGCACAGTAGGGGGCACAGGTGGTCCATCAGCCACTCATCTCGGTCATCTCAGTTGACCCGTGGCACCTGCTGGGTCTGCCCCGTGACCTCCTGCCAGCGGGCGTTCGACACTTCACGTGGCCTCAACGTGCACCTAGCCTGGCACAAGCGTCTTGGTGACGTCACGGCCACTTAGTGTGCTTGCAAGCAGGCACTTGCCCCGTTAGTATGTCGAGGCTACGCGGGGGATCTGTGTCTTTGTTGCGACTTTATTGACACCTGGCACAGGTTTTTGAGGTGTTGCGTCTTTCTTTCTTTGAGAGCTCGTCACCATGTGGGAAAGATGAGCTGGGAGATACATAGAGCCTGGGGAGTTGCTGATATGGGTATCATTGCGTACAGCAGGTTGCCAGAGAACTTGGGGAATTCATTGTTGTACTGTCAGCCTATGCCCCCCCCCCGTCTTTACCAACCCCCGCACTCACCAGCGTGGTGAAGTATGGTTAAAGTACCTCACTTGATGCAGCAAATCTGGCTGTGACGGTCCCACCTGATGACGGAGACTTGTGTTGCCTCCGAAACGTCGTGATTTTATTATTTTATTAATTTCATTTTTTACCTACGTGACTTTACCGAAAGAATTAAGAGTATGAATCCTTGCAGTCACGAAAGCTTCAAATCTAGAAGTATGGTTAAAATACCGAAGGGTTAAACTAACCCCGTGACCCGTTCTGCGTGGTGAGATACATTTATTATAAATCGTTGTTAGTCATAAATTGTGTTTTTTTTGTTTCCGATGTTACTCATTGATGTGGTGATCGGTGTTTTTTGGTGACCCTTTAATTTGTATCAGTTTACCAGTGTAATTTGTTTAAAGAATGGCCTTGCAAGAAAGAGGATTTCACAAAATGTACTCTGACCTATGAACACAATTCGGAGTTGCACTTCCCAACACACACCTGCTACAGAGACGAATGCTCATGGCACTGTGATCAAACCGAAACGTTCATCCTCAAGAGCAACTACCGTACATGTGTGTGTGTAGTTATTGGTGGCCGGACTGACATCATAAACTAACTGCACTTTAAAATGCAGTTGAAATAGTCAAAATGTAAATTCAAATTAGAAATACAATCATTATAATTGCAGTACATGTGTTTACCCAGATTCGAACCCAGGATCTATCTACGCTCTTTTGCACTGGCACATCCGAGCCGAGCCTGTGCAGGGACCTCACGGTACGAGTGGTTTTCCACTGTCTCTTTGCTGATCTGGCCTTAACAACAAACCCTAAACCGGCTGGGGATTAACCAGGGCCTGGGGTGGAGCTAATACCACAGAAAGCCTTTCCCATTCCGATGACATACGTACGTGTACATCATCGGAATGGAATCGGAAGTAAAAGGTTAGCGGGAGGGCGTGTGGCGCCAGCTCTTGTTGAGTGCGGTCATGTCGCCACGGTTCTCTGCGTTGAGTGCAATGTCTTTTAAAACAGCGGCGCTACGCCTCTTCTTAATAAAATTAACGCTGAGCCGCTTGAACTTTTCTAGATTCAGCGGTGAACGGGACACCCACCTTGCAACTTGCAGACGTCTCAGAGCAGGAAAGGGTTAATTGCGTGTGGCGTCAGCGGCACTGCTCGGCTTCTGCGGTGGAAAAAACAACCACTTGGTGACCTCCTGAGCCACCCGGGCTCACTTGGCACGACCTTGGCGTGGCTTGGTTGTGTAGTGGAAAAAGAGGTGTTAGCGGTACCGGTTCAGTGCTCTTAACCCTGAGACAGCCGGCCAGCCACCTCCTGCAGGAGATGTTCGTGCACATTTTTTGTTAACTTCATCTCTCGATACCTGTGCGTTCAGATGGTGGTGCGGGACCTGATCCGGCAGACTTCAAGATGAGGGCTTCCGTGTCGCCCAGAGAGATATCTCTCGTCCTGCTGTGTGTCGTCGTTTTCCTGCTGCCTGCGAACGGAATCGCCGAGGTGGTCCTCCACCTGCAGTCCCTCAGCTGTTCAAATTCAGTAAGTGGTCTTCTTGTTGTAGAATATTTTCAGCTCAGTGGGCTGTACCTGAAAAAAAAAAATAGTTTTTCATTACAGATTTTTTTTGTGAGTTCCTTACCTTTCTTGTACTTTGCACTGCTGTCGTGTTTTGTAGTTGAAACTTTCTGACCCGCCCCTACTGGGCATCTGTGAAAAAGAGTTTCATAGCTCATCGGATTCCTCTTGCAGTATAAAGAAAATATTCTGATTATGCTGTATTGTTAGGCCATCGCTGGCTCGATTTGTCTAGCGCACTCACTGCATGCCAGGCACAAACCTTGCTCGTGGCAATTGCTCAGGCCACGTTTGACGGTGACTTCAAGCCTCACAACTGTAAGATTTTGACAGCTTTAGTACCATATTTCCCGGATTGAAAGACACTGCAGAAAGTAAGACTTAACTAAAACTAGATTTTATACAGCGAAATTCACACAAGGCCTCAGAGATGCACGTAAACTAATTCATCCCTTCACATATAAAACTGAATGCATGATTAGCTATGTACGGTACGTATGTATGTTGAACTTCTTTCGCATATACATATATCTGTATGGAGTTCTACGTATGTATGTTGAACTTCTTTCGCATATACATACATCTGTATGGAGTTCTACGTACGTATGTATGTTGAACTTCTTTCGCATATACATACATCTGTATGGAGTTCTACGTACGTATGTATGTTGAACTTCTTTCGCATATACATACATCTGTATGGAGTTCTACGTACGTATGTATGTTGAACTTCTTTCGCATATACATACATCTGTATGGAGTTCTATGTACGTATGTATGTTGAACTTCTTTCGCATATACATACATCTGTATGGAGTTCTACGTACGTATGTATGTTGAACTTATTTCGCATATACATACATCTGTATGGAGTTCTACGTACGTATGTATGTTGAACTTCTTTCGCATATACATACATCTGTATGGAGTTCTACGTACGTATGTACGTTGAACTTCTTTCGCGCCGTACGCAGCCAACCGTGCTAATGGGATAAATAAAACCCGACATAAAACTAAAATAAAACCAAACAATAAAAACAATATAAAAGGCACGTAATCTACGTAAACTGGAATGCAAATGACAATGTGTTTTATTATGGTAAGTTTTATGGCAAGAAAAATGCATCCCCAACTTTTGTGTCATCTATGCAGGGGTGTAAATGTACAATAATAGTACTTTTCTTTATGTAGAGTATTTTTTTTTTCTCTTGAGGGTTCTTCTTGTCATTTACAGATTTAATAAATGCGCGTTATGTTCCACAGACTGTGAGGATTACAGCATGCTGTACGAAAGACAGCACTCACATTGCACTACCCCTGCACAACCAATGCTCACACTGCCACCAGTCTCAGCACTGTGACAGTACCGACACTAGCATGCAGCATGCAGCAGCAGCAGAATTTTATTTCGTTAAATAAAATATTTTTACAATGGGTCTGTGCGCAGTAACGTTGAAACGCTTTCTCTAGAGTCATTACCTAAAATCCCTCTGGCTGACTGAGGACTGAGCGGTGTGAGACTTTGTGGCACGTACATTTGATGCCGAGCACAATTGTAAGTTGCATGTCCAGTTGACTGGTTACAGAACACGTACACATCCCAGTTATTCTCAACACTGCTGGATAAGGGCTTCCCCAAGCCACCATCACCTCTCACAATCACGCGGTGTAATAATGCACCGATCACCTGCATACAAACTGATTTCTTTGCTCCATCTCATCAGTGGACGTTCTCTTGGACACGTTCCATTGCTTGGCCATGTGCATCGCAGTTGGTGTGCGATATTATAAGTTTACTCGGCCACCTGAATGAATCAATGTTTCTTCACCGCTGGCAGCTTCGGGTTAGCATTGCTAATCATTAGACATTAGTAACGGGTGAGTCTAATCGCTGGGGGTTTACGATTAACTTTCATGGGTGGTAATGTTGAGGAAATATTATTTTTCACAGTGAATACAACCTCTGGGAAACAGCAGTCACAACTCAGTCGAAATGTATTATTTCATTGCATATTTTTTTTTATGTAATATTAATGAAGCCCATGGGCTACATACTGCAATAACCAGGAAATATCACCGTGGTCTCCGGATTGTAAGAAGCGCCGGAAAGTAAGAGGCACCCAAAATTTGTGGCCTATGTGACTTTACCGAAAGAACCAAGAGTATCTTCTTGGTTCTTTCGGTAAAGTCACGTAGAAGGGAAATAATAAACTAATAAAAATAAAACATAACAGACCTGTTCTTCACCTGATGACGGCTGCTTGTGTTGTGGCCGAAACGTCGTGAGAATTGTATTTTATAATGTTTTATTTGTATTATTTTATTATTTCCCTTCTACGTGACTTTACGGAAAGAACCAAGAAGATGAATCCCTGCAAGCTTTTAATCGAAACCAAGAGTATGATTATATGTGTCAATAAAGTAATGAATACTGGGGAAAACGCGTGCTTTATAACCTGGAATGTATGGTATATCTGGCTATCTGTACAAAGCCACTTCACATTTGTTCCATCAATCCCCATAACAAAATTCTGGCCAGTTGGTACATATTACAGGAAATGAAAATCCCAGTAAACATGGAACGTTGGGTCAACGCTGATCCAATGCTACCAACCATATGCCAATGTTGGCCCAATGTTAATTCATTGGTGTTCAGCACTATATTATTATTTCACTATTCTTTTATGTTTTTGTTGTAAAATATAGCTTTTTGCTTTGAACAGGGCCCCATAGTTTAGATGGAGTGCTCTTGCCAACATCGGGTAGCCCAGCAGAATTTTTTTTTATAAGCCGGAGTCTACCGATGGGACCCAGAAGGTCATAACTAGCAGCTAGTTTGCTTCCATGAACAAATGTTGCTAGATAATATTTGTCTTGAAAGCCAGTAGGCTGATGGACTACAACTTGTTTTATTTAAGTGTGGAGACAAGCGTAATGGAGTTCTGCTCTGTACGCTTTATCTGATAAATATGTTTTCGTGACAAACAGTCGTGTCAAAGTGAACCAGAATGGTCCTTGATAAGATTAGTAATGGAACACTGGGTATGTGTGTGATTGCCAGCAAATCCTAGGGGATTATGGTGTTTTTTGTTGCTATTTCATTTATACCTGATGATGATTGCTTGTGTTGCAATCGAAACGTCGTATGCTAGTATTTAATTTATTATTTTATCTTTATACGTGACTTTACCGAAAGAACCAAAGAGTATGGTGTTTTTACTTATGTTTAGTGGCTCAATCAAACTAATACTGGTAGGAACCTCCTGGTTACACCAGCCCACAGGGGATTATTGTGTCCGTCCGTCGTGCAGGGAGGGGCTGGGTGGGGAGGGAGGGGCTGGGTGGGGAGGGAGGGGCTGGGTGGGGAGGGTGGGGCTGGGTGGGGGGTGGGAGGGGTGGGGCTGGGTGGGGAGGGGCTGGTCACCCCGTGGTGCCCTTATAAAACTCAACGTTTAACCGGCTTGTGCCCGCCCTCACAGTCGAGCATATTTGCGGAATACACCACGCCGCCGTTGACCCTGGCCATTGACCGAGCAACCCAACGTTCCTACCAGCTCCCTCTGCAGGAATGTATTTAAGATTTGTCTTTCGAGTGTATAGTTTTCCAGGTGAATGACTTGATTATTCTTTCATTGTGGATGTGTATTTTAAATTCTCAATGCTTTTGTTTTGCTTTTCAGGATATGAATTGTTCAATATTTGGTAAGTGTTTTCAATTATTTGTTATGGTTTGGTGTGGGCTCGTATTAAAGTCAAATAAGGTTATATCACAGAACAAAGATTGAGGGCCGCTAAAGTGATCTCTTATTCACCACCAGAAAGCACTGCACTTTCCCACACATCCTTTCCCACACTCCCAGCTTACAGACATTTCATGAATACAATTATCACCTGATTAAGTGATAAACTAAACTTTATCAGATCGGATTTCTTGTGTGCAGTGTTAAAAGTATGGAAGAGCGGTTAGCACATTGCACTTTGAACCGAAGGGACCTGAGTTTAATTCGTGGCCATGGCTAACCTCGGAGGCGAGTGACATCAGAACCTGTCCTGGGTCCCCCATTCACCAACCAGCGTGGTGAAGTATGGTCAAACAAATCCCACAACCAACACAGCACACAGAAGCCTTTATCCGGCAGTAAATTGATGTTCTAGATTTGAACTTTTCGTGACTGCAAGAATCCATTCTCTTTGGTTCATTCGGTAAAGTCGCGTAGGTGAAAAATATAAATAAAACATTTTACTCAACAATTTTTTTTGTGTGTATATTTTTCACCTACGTAACTTTACCGAAAGAACCAAAGAGTATAGTAAATTGATGGACTGTAAATTATCGTTAGTAAGATAATGTATTATACTATGGTAATTAGTTTGTTTATCTATGGCCTTTATATTCGACTTTTTAAAATAATATGTTGATTAGCATTGTGGGTAAGTGTACTTTCTGAAGATCTGATTTAAAAAAAATATTTAAATCAATTATACCGTGTTGTCTTTTCCGAAGTGAAATAACAGTTTTTTTACATTCAAGTGCTCGTTGTTTAGTCTCTGCATTTCATTAAAGACTCATCCATTTTGAGTAAACAGCTTTCAGCAGAATTCACATGAACATTTATGTGTTTACGTGAGCAACATTTACCGGCCAAACATCCAGGGATCCCTCCGGCAGTCTGCGGAGCAGCGAATGCGCTTAATTAAATGAGACGCAATGCAGACTTGTCACTTCTCATTCGATTTATATTGGACTGTACCACCATATGGGCAGTTTGACGATTTTGGATGTACATTTCAGACACTTTAAACTTGTGCAGGATTTTCATGGTTGTGCCCCATTACTCTCTGATGCGTTTTGGGGTTACGCCGCTTGTTGTTCAACACGATGTCCGACGTTCCGCTCCACGTGCTGGCAACAGCGCAAAATGTTGAACATCATGCCAAACAACATAATAAGATATCATGGGACCGTTTTGCCAGTATCAAAGTATGAAGAATAAGTATAGGTTTTACTCCTTCTAGAATTAAAACAGGTGTTAAGATGTATAGGCTAGTCAGTTTCAAAGGACAATTCATAAATGATCAGAACATGTTTGTTTGCATGTTCATCTCAAGTACGTGTGGTTAATGCAGACATGATCCCTTGCAAAAAGTATCTGATTGGTGTTTGAATATCTTAACACCTGTTTCATTGCCAGAGTGGGTAAAACCTATTCTCATTTTTAATAACATGAATAACATTGTTATGCAAGATATCACTAAAACATGAATCGTAATACAATCTGCGACACCTACGTATTAAGTTATTTGTTCGATGTTTTCCTCCTCATTCCAAACCACATGGCCATACTGTCGAAATCTTAGGTCCCTCACTTTGAATCGACAACATTACATACCCCCCCCCCCCCCCCAAGTTGTTTTGATGTCTTCAGTTCTCTTCTCATCTCTCGGTCTTGCTCCATCGCAGCATGCGCACTACTGTTCCTTCAATCGTTTTTTCTTCCTCCTTCCTCATTGTCCGGCTCTCCGCTCCATACAATACCACGGGTCTGATTGCAGTTTTGTATAACTTGACTTTTAAGCGTCATCGGTCTGTTCCTGTCGGACACTATTCCGGTCAACAAACTCGACACGTAAGAATAGGTTTTACCCTTTCTGGCAATAAAACAGGTGTTGAGATGTTAAAACACCAAACAAGAAACCCTTTGCAAGGAATCATGTCTGCATTAACCACATATACTTGTGGTGAACATGTAAACTAAAACATGCTCTGATAGTATATGCATTGTCTTTGAGACTGATTGGTCCACACCAGAGACAGCTTTCTTTAGAGCCTCGTCTCAAACAGTGTTAGACCAGAGGACGCCAAAAGACGAACAGCACAAAGGCAATGCCGCTGTCAGGGCATGGAGAGCTCGGGGTGAGGTGCTACATCATGGGACCTCCTTTGCCAGTATCAAAATATAACACATCTGTCATCAGGAATGTGGCCTTCAAATAAAATAATAAAATATATAATGGATGACATTATGGAGTAATGGCCTTTCTCTCTGTCAGATATTTGCATCTCATCCAACCATAAATTATCTCTTTCCCTTTCAGCCTTCTCAGCATCTTCCCTCTGTACTGCTAATGACATGCACTCTGTGTAACCATGTGATGTTTCTTTTGCTCTTAGTGGGACCGGCTGATGTCTGCATTCATGGCTGGACCCCCTCGAATCCCATATTGGAGTCGATTGAGACCGCTTTACTGGATGTGGGCCAGGAGGGGCCTATCGCTGTCCTCAACATCACATGGAGGTTTCTTACAGAGGGTACGTGAGCATTTGTTGCATGGAGTATCAAAATCCCTTTGAACGTACACAAAACAAATCCTTATGAGTTGCTGTGGAGCAAAGTAGGAAAAAGCGGTTTTAAAGTAATGTTTCGCTTTCTCCTCTAAAACAATTGTTTTTTTTTACACGTAGGCTTTCACGACCAATATTATCCGTGATAGAGGTTTTTTTGGGGGTTAGATCGCGTAAATATAAACGTGCCGTTAAACAGGAGGATGTATCCACAATTCTGGCTGCCGCCTGATGATGCTGGCTGTAATTACCGGCGAAACGTCACGGTACTCGAATTGTAAACGCTGTGGGTTTACTCTCCAGCCTCGCTTGAGGATTAGCCGCGCTCGTGAGGAAACGAATATCTTTGCACTATGCCCTGCGGTTAAAACTCTGCTCTTCACTCATCGGGGGGGTCAGCGACTCAGTGCGGGCGAGAAAGCAAATTTCTATAAGAAGCAATAAAAACGGACGTCACGTTCTCCATCTTCACCACCCTCCTCTGTAGCTAAACAATTTCCATGTCCGTTTTACAGCTCGCGATTTACGTGCAGTTTTCATTGCTCGTGTTTTAGTTTTTACGCGGGCTTTCCAGTAGATGTGGCAGGTTGCGTGTGGTGGAGTAAAGTTGGGGTGCACCGTCACCTCTTCCAGCAAGTCTGGGCAGCGTGAAAGAGTTCACCAAATACCTCTAAAGTGTCCTCCCGTGGAGGCCATTCTGCCAGCAGTGGTGTGAGCATGCAATTGCAGGACTGCACCTAAACCTAAGCCACAATTACCCCCCCCACACCATTAACCATGGTAATTGAGAGTTGACTGCGTACAGGAGGGCTGTGGTTTTGGCTTGTGGTTTGCGGGGAGTGATTTTGTTTTACGATTGTGGACAGTGTGCGACCCGGGTGACGCTTGCAAATGAGGCTGCTGACCTGGGCTATTTTGAGTTTTTTCCTGTTTGAGCAAATGATACCTGAAACGTTCCGTGTGACCGTGCCTTGCAGCCAGCATCAAGTACCTGAACGGCACCGAAGTGTGCGTGAGAGAAGATGGCGTCAACGGCGCGCCCGTGTGTGTGCGGTACCAGTACCACACACAGTTTACCAGCCAAACTAAAGGCCGCACCCTGCAGCGGGTGAGTGTCTGTCCCCGACAACATGAACAGACCCTCTTCTTGGTTCTTTCGGTAAAGTCACGTAGAATGGAAATAATAAAATAATAAAAATAAAACATAATAAAATAATTCTCACGACGTTTCGGCCACAACGCAAGCATCCGTCCTCAGGTGGAGAGCAGGTCTGTCGAGAAGACAGAATTCAGACTCTATTATGTTTTATTTTTATTATTTCCATTCTACGTGACTTTACCGAAAGAACCAAGAAGATGAATCCCTGCAGTCACGAAAGCTTTAAATCGAAACATGAACAGAGTTGCAAAGGCCATTAAGCTAGAACAATATGCAGTATTGAGTCGGTGCTGCATTATTTTGCAACGGTTAGCAAAAAATTGCACATTGGACCCGAGTTCGATTCCTCGCCATGGCTGACACCTGTGACGAGCAATGTCTGAACCAGTCCTGAACTATGCCCTTTGCCAATCCGCACTGACCATCGTGGTGATGTATGGTCAAACAAAGCGTCCGACCAGCAGTGTGGGAAGTGTTGTGGTTTCACGCTTCAACACACCGGTGGGCTAAAGCAGTAAACTATTTGTCTTTTGTCAACGTGACACTTTTTTACTGATTGGCCGTGTCGGGTGGTGGAGGGTTACGACACATTTATAAATAATGCGATATAAACCCAAAAACGTTGATTATGAGTGTGGGAAGGACTTCATCCAACGGTGGATTGACATTGTCACCTGGCGTAAGAAAAGGGCTTGCTCGGCAGTTGTCCTTTTGCAGTGGTAGGCAATGATGGGTTTATTGTGCTGGTGAGTTCTAATAGCGATTGTCTTACGTGTGGCTAGAATTAAAAGTCCCATTGTTGGAGCTTGTTGTGGGAATATTGTGGGAATATTGACATGCAAACCATGCTGGGAATTCCTGACTTCCTGTTATGTTCTGTGGTCTAAAACACCCGTCTGTGTATATTATACTTCATTTAAACTCAGGTACCAGCTCAGTGCGATATCTGAGTTCTGAGCCACCCGGCGACCTCACGCTTCAGTTATTTCTTCTCGTATCGCGTTCTCACTGCTGGTGAGCACAGGCCCCGAAGGCTCAAAGTCCCAGGCAGTCGGCAACAAACAGCACCGCTAATACTCACAGTGAATGATGTAAGTGATAAAGAGTTGGGTGTCTTGAATTGAGCGAGGTTATAGTTTGAACAGAAGCAAATGCAAGAGGGGCATTGGAATGGCTTTGTTAAGAGCTAATGTTATAATTGTCTTCCCATGATGCTATTTGCACAAATTACCATCTCCCTTGCATTTCAATTAGGAAGGCAATTATAAAAACTGCAGGATTTACATTAAATTGCAATCGTTGGCATGAGGTTGTACTCTTACACTTTTCAAAATCAAATGGGATATTGTCTAAATGGCCACTTTATTTTGATTGCCTTGCACTTAAACATCATGCTGTTCTCTTTGCGTACAGTGGCAGTACAGCTTCACTGGATTTGAAGTGGAACAAAACAAGACCTATGAGATCAACGTCAAAAACCTGCCCAGGCATTGTGACCGAGACACAAATCCACGAAAGACGTACCTAGCCCCAGGCGAGTGCTGCACCAACTGCCAGTGTAGTCGGAGTGACTATTTAATATTTACATTTTATCAGGTAAGGGCTCACTGAGCTATGTAGCTCTTTTTTAGAAATGACCTGGCCACAAATGATAGCGCAACGAAGTGGCTTATCATGATGTCGAAATTTATATTCAGCTAAATACTCAAAGCGCATGTCGAATCTAAATGTGAAGGGAAAAACTGGAGGATCCGGAGAAAAACGTGCTAACTCCAAATTTACAGCAGGCTTCAGGGTCGGGATCGAACCCACGACCTCCTGTATACCAGGCGAGGTAGTTAACATCTCCTAGCCACCGTGGACAATCGCTTTACATCGTTGTCACGAAGGCTTTCCCAAGTTATCTGCATCTCTTATGGTTTTGTGATGCGACAATCCATCTAGCTGCTGCACATGAGCTGATTTCATCGCTCCATCTCCATGGTGGACGTTGTCTCAGGTGCGTTTTCCTCCTTTGGGTGCCATTCCTTCGCCAGTCTTGACCTCTGGGCATCATCCCTTGCTCAGCGTGATACAATTTGCATATCAACTTAGCCAAAGTGAGGGAAAAGCTAATTACAGGCAAAGACAAGATAGTTAACATAAAATAAATCTATTTGAGGGGGCAGTCAATTTGAGACCAACTCCGATCAACATGCAATAATCTGCAACTCCGGTAAATTATTTAGAACACTGTTTTCTCTTAACATTATGCACTTTTATATTTAATTAACACAGGCTGCAAAGAAACACCGATGAAGATGACCTTTTACTGCATTCACACGGGTATGGAACAACTGCTCAAGAGTTGCACTTGCGATAAATACCGGGCACACATATCAGTGCGTCACGTGTGAGAATGAATCAGTAGCGATTTGTGCTAATTTATATGCTAACCTGACATGATAGCTAATGGCGTGAACACAACTGTACCAATGAGACGACAAAAATTATAACACGAAGTGAGCTGTGCCGTGCCAGCCTGTTACGGCTCAGCAGGGACCAGGTCGTTTTTCCACTGCAGAAGCCAAGCCGTGCCACTTACGTAAAAAATGGAATGAAAGAGTCGCATGTAAGTGACGCTGCGACGTTGTGGACTGAGTTATGCCACAGGCAATGAACGTGCTGGTAGCCCCTCCTCTGGCCCTGCTTGGCCCCATGTCTGATCCAGATGTCTTGTGAGATCAGCGTATCACGGTTTGGTTCTGGATCGGCATGGTTAATAGCCAGTGGAAAATAGGATGTGTCTGTGGAAAACGTATACGGGAGATGAAATATATTTTTACGGCAACAAATAGTGACCATCATATTGCTGGGTTGGAGCAGTGAATCATTCGACATTATAGGCCATGGCCAATCCACTGCTGGATGAAGGCCTCCCCAAGCTGCCATCACCTGCCGCAAACCTGAAATGTAATGATCCACCTGGCACCTGAGTGAAGCATTCAATGCTCGATTAATACCAATGGTATGAAAGCTCCCCGTTATCAGTGAGGAAGCAGATTATGGTTGTTATTTTTTTTGTATATTGTAGCGTGCATATTTTGCATGTGCCAACCCTTCTATCCATATTAACCTTGAGGGTGCAAGCAAGTAAGGCCATGAAAGATACTGAATAACTATTAGCAGTACACTTCTGGTGTTATTGAAGAGTAATCCTTTCCTGTTCCAAGATGTCTGCAAGTTGCAGGCTGGGTGTCCCGTTCACCGCTGAATCTCGGAATGCACAAGCGTCAATTTTATTTAGAGAGGTGTCGCATCGTTTTTTTTAAAGACATTGTACTCACCGCAGAGAACTGTAGTGACATAACCGCACTCTATGATACATGTTACCAAATTGTGCTATGCGCCCTCCCGCACGGCCTTGTGGGAGCCTCGGTACCGTCTTCCGGCCTGAAGACGTACCGATTAAGTCATTTTATTTAGTGACGTTTACGTATTATCATCAGAACAGAATCGGAAGAAAAACTGCTGGATGTAATTTCCTTCGAAAGTCCGTACCCGTTTAAATGTTGTGAGGTTACTCTCCAACAACAACGCCGGTAGTGCTGCTGCTGAAGCAGTCATAGAGTTGACACGGATGATTGCCGTGGTGGAGGGTTTACGACACACATTTATTTTTTATAGGTCGTGAAAGCCTCCGTGCTAAAAGTAGATGCAATGTTGCTATTTGTTTTCCCGATTGAGTAATTTGTGGGTAATATTTCGAACGTGTACCATGACGCCGACACGAACGTGGCCTTGTCCTTTTCAAATAACAACGCGGGATCTGCAACGACCGCCGTGGAGCGGACGACGCGCGGTGTGTTTATGGCGGATACACCCGCAGTGTTAAGCAGGGCGGCCGCGGGGTTCGAACCGCATTTGGCTGCTATAAATATCCACGTGGTGAGCTACTGTATTGAACTACCATTTCTGGCCACGTCTCTTCTGAAAAAGAGCTTTATAGCGCAGTGGGCCATACCTGTTATAATAAGACATTGTTTATAGTTTGTCACTGTGAAGAGTGGAAACACTAAGGGAAGCCTTTGCCATGCAGCGAGATTTTAATGGATAACGAAGAATGTTATGATGATGATAATAATAGTTGTGCATCTCTGAGTGTAAAGTCGGGCGTGTGCTCTGACGTGACAGGCAAGAGCTGGGAGCCAGAAATCTCCGCTACTATGAGCGACGCTTTCCTGCACATCGCTTTCACAGCAAGCAACCACTCGCGAAACTACACGCTGCGGGTACAGGGCCATGGTGTAAATATACATCGGCAAATTACGCAAGTAAGCTCCTCACAAATTTGTTGAGTGCGTTTACACCGTTGTGCGAGTGTTGTGTCGCGCTTAAAGAATGGCCGTGTTAAAAAGTATCCACACACCAGGGGTTGCTGTACTTTTCCACACACCCTGCTACACACTCGTTACTTTTAAATTCAGCAGCTCCTATGTCGTTAGATTTCTTTATTAAACATGTTTTTAACGTAAATGTGTTTCTCTTTTTCATCTTTTCCCCCAGCTTGATTGCGATTCTGCTCTTGGTTTCCATGTCACGATAAAAGGTGTCAATTTGTATCTCTCAAAAAGCAATGTAATCATCCAACTTTAGGGAACGGGTCGAGGAAGGAGATATCACAGAACTACTTCTGAGATAAATTCGAGGGATCTCTTATTTATACTACGGAGTACGGCACTTTCCCGCACATCTTGCTACAGAATACTATTTGTCGAATGACACAAAAATCTAAATATATATAGATTTTTTCAAGCTGGATATTTTTTTTTTTACCAAATAAAGGGAAAAATCTTACGTGATCTAATGGGGTTTTTGCAAAAAGCATCAATGTATAGGAGATCACTGGTGGAGCGATACGTGCACTGGACTATAATCCTCCTGACCTGAGTTCAACTCGTAGCTATGGCTAATATTGGTGACAAATGGTATCTGAACTGGTCCTGTGGACCCCAATCCACCGACCCACACTGACCAGCGCGGCGAAGTATCGTCAAACAATCCTGATGACGGACACGACATGGTGAGGCCTTCATCCAGCTGTGGATTGACAAAGGGCTGCAATTACTATTGCTTTGAATTCGTCTAGCATAGCATGTTCCAGTACATCACAATTTCAGATGGCTCACTATAAAATTCACACGGTAACTTGATTCAAGCTTTATTTTTGGTCGGGTTCAAATTCATTGCCGCCGATGCCGTTGCACCTTCTGCCATATCCCATAGCGATTGCAAAGTTGACGACTGGCCTCTGTCTTCTTGGTTCTTTCGGTAAAGTCACGTAGAAGGGGAATAATAAAATAATAAAAATAAAACATAATAAAAATAATTCTCACGACGTTTCGGCCACAACGCAAGCAGCCGTCCTCAGGTGAAGAACAGGTCTGTCGGAAAGACAGCGTCTGAATTCAGACGCTGTCTTCACCTGAGGACGGCTGCTTGCGTTGTGGCCGAAACGTCGAGAGAATTATTTTATTATTTTTTATTATTTCCCTTCTACGTGACTTTACCGAAAGAACCAAGAAGATGAATCCCTGCAGTCACGAAAGCTTTACATCGAAATTTAACTGGCCTCTGAGGACCACAATTACAAGATCCCCACGAACCGGCTCTAATCCTTCCCTTCCCTTGGTCGCTCTGGTTGCCACGAGCTTGCCCTCCTCCATCCTGCACATGCTCCTCCCATTTCAACCTCCTCTTCCTCGTTGCAACTACTCTTTTTGGCTTGCTTACACTATCCCCTGCCACGGTATTCCCAGCTTCCTCTGCGTATGCCCGCATTCATCAATGCCAGCGGGGTCATTGCATAACATAGCTAGGAGTTAATATTTTCCGTTTGCAATGCAAACCGGTGTGAACTAAAGGGGGACATTTGACTTCAGTATATTGTGCATACTGGTCACAGATGTTTATTTCTATCGTTGCTTTGGTTGGTGCCATGCCCACATCATGTGCTCGAATTCACGTGTGATTACGCAACACCTGTTTTGGTAGGACATAGCGGAGCGGATTGAGATGAACATTACGGCTTTCAAGAAGCCACTTGAGTATGCAGAGTACACAATTACGGTAAGAGAATTAACTGGTTGATATTAAAATCGCCGATGCCACATGTAGTGCCTACTGTTGTGGCTAATGCTGTTTTTTTTTAAGATTACTGATAGGCCCCTTATAATAGCCAATCTGGGAACTCAATACAAACATGATACATGTTCATATACAGGCAATTACCATCTGGGTCTTTCTCAGTGCACTGATGAATGAATGCTGCTGAAATGAACTCCCAGAAGGCCGTAGGGCTGATGGGTTTCGTAAAAATAATCACATTTATTTTTATGCGGACACAGATATATGGAGGCAGTCTGCTTATCTATTTTTTAAATGATCTAAGTCTGATTCTTCATTCAGACCTGTTAATATTGTCTCATCATAGTCGTACTGTGGTCTTTGGTGGGCAGTCGTCATCTGTCACGCTTGTTGGTTTTAGTCCACTCAGTCAAAATTGACTAAAATAAAAATACGAAGAATACTTTTTAAAATAATATTTTCGACGCTAACTTCACGAACAAAATTAAATCTGCGAATCGCCTGACGGAATGAAGGCTTCTGAAATGGACTGGCTTAGCAGCTTGTTACTAACAACATTTATTGTTTCTTCACAGCTGAAGCCATACTTTGCACTCTGCGGAGACGCATGCGACGAGCTTGTCAAAACCTTTTCATTCTGTACGTATCTTGCACAGCAGCAGCTCATTTGCTAAATTTAACCTTTTCCCCTTCTGACGACGTACGTATGCGTCATCAGTTTTTATTCCGATTCCTTTCCGATGATGTCCGTGTACATCATCAAAACGAAAACGGAAGAAAAAATTTAATAGCTTTCATATTCTTAGGTTTTTTCGGTAAAGTCACGTAGGTAAAAAATTTAATTTAAAATTAATGAAAGTAAAATAATAAAAAATAAAATAAAAATCACGACGTTTCGGAGGCAACACAAGTTTCCGTCTTCAGGTGGAACCATCACAGCACGATAGCTGTATCAAGTGAGAGAAATTCCAAGAAAACAGTCCTTGTATATATACTGGTTGAGGGTGGGAGGAGCTACGGTAGGCCCTGAATATTATTTTTGTGAGGTTCGGTGCGGCTGAATTTTTTACCTACGTGACTTTACCAAAAAAAAACGAAGAATATGAATCCTTGCAGTCACGAAAGCTTCAAATCTAGAATCAAATAGCTTTGTTGGTACCGAGGCTCCCACAAGGCCATGCGGGAGGACGTGTGGCAGAGTTTGGCGCCAGCTATCGTAGAGTGCGGTCGTGTCGCTATGGTTCTCTGCGATGAGTACGATGTCTTCAAAAAAACAACAACGGCGCTATGCCTCTCTAAGTAAAATTCACGCTGAGCCGCTTGTGCGTTCCGAAATTCAGAGGTGAATGGGACACCCACACCCTGCAACTTGCACCTCCGATTAGCACAGTTGGCTACGTACGGTGCGAAAGAAATTTAGCACACATATAAATGGTTAATTTCTCACGCCCGGTTATGCGCTGGCCAGAAAGCACTGACGTTTGAAACGTGCTGTTTGCAGATCCACCTACACCAAGTCCGCCCCCGCCTTTACAGGTGAAGTCGCCGATCATCGTAATCCTTGTGATTTTGATTTTCCTCATGGTCTTCCTCGCCATGGCCTTGGCTTACTACAAGAAGGGTAAGTTGACGTCGTTAGTTTTGTCACCCACACCGCACAGATGATTTGCAGCCGCTGTGACGGCTGTGGGACCTGCCGTGGCATCACGGGAAGCAAAACTGCAGTGCAACACAGACGGGTAGCTGGTTTGATTCAATCTCCCGGCGTGCCAGTTGAAATGACGGATGGCCAAGAGAGTATAGATGTGTACACCACATTTTGTCAATCGGTGGGTCCGCGTGCGGTGGGGTAAAGTGTGAGCACTCCCACCTCTTCCAACGCATTCCAGGTTCAGCATGGAATAGTATACCAAGAACCCTCTCGAGCTCCCTCCAGTGGAGGCCCTTTCGCCAGCATCGGCATGAGCGAGCAATTGCAGGGCTGCACCTTTTAACATTACCACAGACTGGTACTATCTGTGTGTGGTGGCTCTTCACAAGGTGTGATTCCTGGTCATTTGTCGAGCGACGGAAAACCGACGGAGGAGCAGGGGGCCCCGTCTCTGCCTGTGATGGTCTTAAGTTTTGGTGCGAGTCAACGCTGGGACTGAAATCGGCCGGGTATTTGTGTTATCCCGTGCAAAATCTTGAGGCCAGAACTTGCTCTAAAGCACGAGTAAACATTTAATAAACATTTCGATTTAAAGCTTTCGTGACTGCAGGGATTCATCTTCTTGGTTCTTTCGGTAAAGTCACGTAGAATGGAAATAATAAAATAATAAAAATAAAACATAATAAAATAATTATCACGACGTTTCGGCCACAAAGCAAGCAGCCGTCCTCAGGTGGAGACCTGTTCTCCACCTGAGGCGTTGTGGCCGAAACGTCGTGAGAATTATTTTATTTTTATTATTTTATTATTTCCATTCTACGTGACTTTACCGAAATAACCAAGAAGATTTAATAAACAATTGGTATTCACACCGTGTCTAATTGCAACTGCGTTTCAAGACGCTGTACAGCAAAGCGAATGGGATAAGGGTGTCTATGGAAAAAGAGATGGTTAATAAACGGGAGGAAAACCTTGAGCCTGAAGTTGAACAGAGGTCGTGAGTCAACAGCGTGGCTAGCAAGGGATTTTCCGACCTTGGGGGCAGCAGAGGAGAAAGAATGACCTCACTCTTGTCATTCAATCATTGTATTACTTTCCTCTGCCTGGCTCTCAAAAATATGCTAAATGTATAAACCGTATCACATGTAATTAGTTTTATTGCACGCAGTGCACAATTGTAGTCTGCGAGTGTTTGTCTTGCATTTTATGTAGGGGTTACAATTATTAGTTTCGTCGTTAAGTGTTAACATGTTCTTGAATATTTCAGGTGAAACAAGATGCAACACACCGGAAGTTAAGTACTTCCCACCGAGGAGCCCCAGGAAAGTTCTGATCGTCTACTCCCAGGACCACGCGCTTTTCCGAGACATCGTTCACCAATTTGCAAATTTTCTGCAGAGAAACTGCAACGTTGAAGTGGTCCTTGACCTCTGGCAAGTGAACAATATCGCAGAGGTCAGCTACTTGCCGTGGCTGTCCAAGTATATCGATGACCCGGACGTGGCCATCATCATAGTGTGCTCCAAGGGAGCCCAGGCCAAGTGGCAAGCAATGTGCTGCCCGTCCGCGAAAATCAAACTCAAGGAGGACTCAAAATCGCCCCTGGGAGACACGTTCACCCCGGCGATGAGCCTAATCGCCAGCGACTTCCAACGGGGCTCGTACGGAAAGTACTTGGTGGTTTACTTTGACGATGGCAGCAGCAGCAGCAAGGACATTCCCCTTCCGTTACACGTGGCCGTTAAATACAAACTCATGAAGCACTCGGAAGAGCTCTTCTTTCGGATTCATAACATGGAGCAGCACGCGCCGGGCACCAACTACAGCATCCCTAGCGTCTCCGGAGATTATTACCACACGGACCGACGCGGCCAGGAACTGAAGGCGGCACTGGACAAGTTCAGGCAGTGGAAAGCAGAGCACCCACACTGGTTCGAAGAAGAGACCAGCGGTAATCATCACGACGCCCCGGGAGAAGACTGTGAAGACGCAGGTGATGACGGTGCTGAAGGCAATGGGTTGATGGAAACGAGGCTGCTGTATGTGAAACCAGATTGTACGTCTGCAAGCTACAGAAATGTCAATCTACAGCCCAGCGTTACAGAGGCCGTCAATATGCACACCGTTCCAGTGGGAAACGTTTGCCTCACTGCAGAGTGCAACATTCAGCCACCAGTAATGTTGGAAACCATGAATGATGATGCACAGGGACAAAACAACAGCTTGCAGCTTGTACCAAGTTGCGGCTGCGATGTTTCGGACCCACATCTTATGGTTCACGCCGTTACGTCAAATGAGGGTCCTGCCGCAATGTGGAATCCTGTTCACCAGCCGTTTCAGAGACCGGACATGTCCAATGGATTACTGCCAGAAGCCCAGTTCGTGCAGTTTCCAGATAGGGTCTTCCACCAGGATCTAGTATACCCAGAGATGTATCACGTTCACGCGGACGTCAATTTGCCGCCACAACTTGAAGATCAATGCTTGTCCATGTTTGGCGATGGACACGTGGGGTTACACGACGATCTAAGGAGGTCACATGGTTGTTCAGGTGGTGATGGTCTTAGGGATGACGATGCACCATTATCAGAAGACGCAATGAAGCACCTCATGCAAGTGATGCTCCAAAGACAGTAGAAATAACTGGACTTTACTGGGTTGCATTTCCCTTAAGTTACCAGAAAAGGTAAACTACTATTTAATGACACTTTTACATTTATAAGCCTTTTCCGATTTAGAAACGAATACTCATGCAAGATGATTTACACCGGATAATTATTTTTGCAACCGGTTGGAAATGATGCTGATGATCTTTGTCAAAGGAACTCATTTTTTATATCCAAATGCCCTTGCTTAGGAATGTTGAGGTACATGGACTGGTCACATCTCTTTCGATCTACAATGTGTATAACTTTGTGCACAGTTATCCATAATTATTTGATTTTAGTACCATAACTCTAGAAACACTACAAAACAATGTTGCTGAACATGATCACTTTAAGCCTTGTACTGTGGGGGGTAAACTGCTGCAATAAACTCTATAATGAAAATTGTAAACCACTCCGAACAACTTTATTCCCACCACAACAAAAAAAGTGTAAGAAACCCAATACGATAACCACTGTTCAATTTTCAGCAATATATATATGTACAACTTCTTGGTTCTTTCAGTAAAGTCACGTAGAATGGAAATAATAAAATTTAAATATAAAATAATTCTCACGACGTTTCGGACACAACGCAAGTAGCCGTCCTCAGGTGAAGAATAGGTCTGTCGAGAAGACAGAGTTCTTCACCTGAGGACGGCTGCTTGCGTTGTGGCCGAAACGTCGTGAGAATTATTTTATTATGTTTTATTTTTATTATTTTATTATTTCCATTCTACGTGACTTTACCGAAAGAACCAAGAAGATGAATCCCTGCAGTCACGAAAGCTTTAAATCGAAAAAATATATATACAACTTTTCATGTTTACACCGAAACACTTGTACACTGTAGACATTTACTTTTAATCAAAATTTTTTAAGCTAATCATACAACTTTAATTCATATATACATTTTATATCCTTAACATAGCATACTTTAAACAAATGACACGTTTATTGCATTTCCAAGCCTATGACCCCTCCTATAAAACTGCACGGAACAATCAACTTAGCGTAACATTCCAGGGTTTTACCTCTATCTCTTTCACACCCATACATCCGAACCTTGCCGGGGCTTTGCCGAGCTGGCACGGCTCAGGAGGGCACAGGTTGTTTTTCCACTGCAGAAGCAGAGCCGTGCCGCTGACCTGGCATGCAATGCACGAATATCAAGATGCATGTGGATGACGCAGTCACACAAACGGATATGCTGATAAACAAGGCAAAGATCAGCTGTATAGCCTTAGACTGTTGGGGCAAGTGCTGTTAGCGAGCACCTATAATAAACACACACACTTCAGCCCCCCCAAGGTTTCAAATTTCTCGATGTAATTTTGTTCATCCTCTTCATGTATGATGGAGTCACACGCAACGAGGGTCATTAGCCTCGCACCCCTCTCCACGAGCCAGATTCAGAGGCCAGCGTATCACGGTTTGGTTCCAACTCGGCATGGCAGTCAATGGAAAACCACCCCGTACCATGAGGGCCCCCCCCCCCCCCCCGCACTGGCTCGGCACGCGTACGTGGCAATGGAAAAGGTGCAACACAGTTCCCGATCCGTAAACTTGGGTAATCAAGTCTCCTCTGCGGTTCCAATGCAACAGCGGCTTCAGGCAGCTTCGGGGCAACAGCGGCGTTGGGCTTGGGAGTCACCAAACGAACGGCGCTCGCTCGCGCAGCATTCTAACTCCGAATCGCTCCCACTCGCGTCGGTGAATCCACAGCTCCTGCGCCGTGTCGAGGCAGGCCAGCACCACGCCGCCCTTCCACGCGGTCAGCCGCGGGTCCGTGTCCTGTCAAAGAAACGGAAACCATACGCGCGGCTTTATTAGCTGGCGGCGGTGGAGAAATTATTAAAATGTTTGTTGGCGGCGTTGGGGGACCTACGGCCTACGAGCAGCATATCCTTGCATGCGGCCGACTGGCGAC
This sequence comes from Lampetra planeri, assembly GCF_965212315.1. Lineage (NCBI taxonomy): Eukaryota > Metazoa > Chordata > Hyperoartia > Petromyzontiformes > Petromyzontidae > Lampetra > Lampetra planeri. The sequence continues at coordinate 5,637,623 of NC_136146.1, read as the reverse complement.
GCCAACTGCTTATAACGAGCGTGGCGTGTGACGGCACCCTTTTAAAATGAATCGGCAAGTGTTTGTCAACCCTTTGATAAATGTGCCTCGTCTGTAGAGTACGTCTCTTTAGGCAACACAGATTTTTAATAAGATTTCCTTCACATTGAATCATCTCGACAGCCCTGCAGTGTAACAATCCACCTTCACACAAGCCAATTGCAGTTGGTGATTCGTCCTGGCTGACGACTGCTAAAGGAACAGTCTGGTTTCTCTCCGCCACAATGACAGTGGCCCGCTCTCAACCGTATCGGGCATGACGTTCATGAAACAAGTGGACTACCCCACTCAGGCACCACCCTGGATGCCAGAGAATGGCTTACAAAATGAAAAATACAATTGCAGCTTTTTTCGTTTGGATTATTTAGAAAGTTTTTTTTAAACGATATATGAAAAATTAAGACCGCTACAGGCCGGCCCAGCTGGTGGGTTGTGTAAAAAAATATTTTTTTTATTAACGTGAATGGAGAGGTGTGCGAAAGAACGTTTACTGGACAACAGCCACTAACATTTGTCTGGAACATTTGGTGCACCTTTGGTCGCGTGATGACCTCCACGGTTTCCACAAGGCGGCGGAAAGAGGGTGGCATCTTGTTGATGATGCGATGCTGGAGGAATTCCTGGGCTCCCGGGAAGAGAAGTCCCCCACCCACCACCAGGATACTGCTGTACATCTTCCTCTTGGTTTCCTCCGAGGCTAAGGAAGGTTAACGGGAACACAGGAAGTTTAATGGCTTCTCTTACATGTTACTGTCGAAGTTGGTGAGTGAGCCATTGGACGGCTTGAGGAGTGACCTGAGTATCTGAAATGCTGAAGCACATCGCTATAACAAACTTGGTAATGGCATTAAGCTACATGGTAAATTACATAGGGATTCATATTCTTGGTTCTTTCGGTAAAGTCACGTAGAAGGAAAATAATAAAAATATAAAACAATAAAATTCTAACGACGTTTCGACTGCAACACAAGCAATCATCATCAGGTGTGAAATCCACAGCAATCATCATCAGGTGTGAAATTCACAGCAATAAAATTTGAAAAAAGTGGCGGTTTATTTTATTATTTCCCTTCTACGTGACTTTACCGAAAGAACCAAGAATATGAATCCCTGTAGTCACGAAAGCTTTAAATCAAAATACATAGGAATTGTCCGAAGGGTTTTGTAGCTTTTGTGAATGTGTGGTGTCCTCAGCTTCAACAAGAACCGGAATGCCAATGTGGAGCTTGGAAACAACTGCTTAAAGGTCACATAAGCTAGTTTTGTAAAATTATACACGGTACCCTTTTATACAGTTGTACAAAAGAAATGCAACACTCCAGCCAGCAGAGGCGTTCTTATCGTTCGGTGGATAAAACCTACGTTGGCCTTTAAGAGCCCAAACGCATCATCCGCATTACACTACATCGTTAAATGTCGGCACAGATTAAATAACGAGTCCTCAACTTTTAAATTTCACAAGCCCCCAGCTGGCAAAATAACGTGACGGATATGACGGTGCGACAAGGAATGACGCTGAACAGAAAATGATGCGAGTGCGACCCAAGCAGTAAAGCTAGGAATGGGCCACACACGGTCGGAAGCCGGTGGGGGAGGAAGACTTCATTCATTCATTGGGGCCCCATCGCCGCTCTCGAGCTGAGGTGATGGAACGTGAGAAGAAAGGCTTCTACTTACAACAGCAGTCAATGCTGTGCAGCACAGCCTTGTCCAGGCCCAGGGCTTTTCCCTCGAAGTGCGGCGAGGCCAGCTTGAGCTTGCGGGAGAGCAGAGAGGGGGCGCCCGGCTGGTTCAAGTGGTGCGTCTCTACCGCACCCCTTGACGGCCCTTGATCACCATCGGGCGCGCGCCCGGCACCTTCCGACGCCTCCGCAGGTGCCCCCGCTCCTTCCGAATCGGCGGCACTGTGCTTGGCCAGCGCTTTCCTCTCCGCCACCGCTTTGGCGGCCTTTAACAACCGCAGCAAAAAAAGTAATTGAGCCGCGAGGGGTTTCGTTGTGAACGGTTCAATTAGAAAACACCGACCTAACATCCGGGGTAAGCTGTTGCACTGCAAAGGTGGTGGATCGCACGAGTGTTTGCGAAAACACTCCTCCCCGTAGGCCAGAGGTCGCAACCGGGTACCCGATACCGTACCCTACCTGATATCCGGCTACCCGTACCCGGCCGGGTACGGGTAGCCGTTTGCGATCCTGGTGCGGCCGGGTACGGGTACGGGTAGGCCGTGAGTCACTGGTGAGTAACCGTTTGTCACTCATTTCGGGTAGGGTACGGGTACGGGTAGGGAACGGGTAGCCGTACCCGGCCGGGTACGGGTACGGGTACCCATTTGCGACCCTGGTGCGGCCGGGTACGGGTACGGGGAAGGAATCAAAACCCGTTTGCGACCTCTGCCGTAGGCGTCTAGGTGCTATTCTCTAGTTCACCAGCAGATGGCTTGACTGCAAAGTGTAGACCGACATCATCTGTCCCTTCTGTGTGGGATGGTGTCGCCCCCTCGCGCGCGCACGGGTTTCCTCCCACGTGTATAAACACGAAACTATTGGCTGAAAACATCTTAATATATAGAGGACTGCAGAGGTTGGTCAACTGTTGGAGACGCCTCACTGCCTGACCGCCTTCCAGCTTGTCTATTTTCCTTGGCGATTGTAAAATGCTATATTAAACTAAAACATTATTTAAGTAAAATCCAACACAACCAAAACTCAATAACACATACTCGACACAGCTGTCACTGGGGGTCCCCTTTGTATTGATTGCACCAGGGAAATGGAATGGTTGAGATGAGGTGTGATGAAAGGCACTTTGTGTTGCAGAGGCATTAAAGTGCCCTATAAATGCAAATCCTTGACCTAAAACATCATAGACTGGAGGAAAGGTCATGTGGCTTAGTTCCCCCCCAGCCCCTCCCCCAGCCACCCCCCCTCCCCCACTTCATTCCTCTGTGCAACAAAACATACTCAAGAGCAGAAATAGCCCGACTCTCAGATGGACAAATTAAATGTATAAGATTGATTAGTACTTTTTTTAACAAACGAAAAATATGAATTCAAAGCTTAAGTGGTTTACCGCTTAATCACGTGGTAGTTTGCAGTCCCAGTTTACATCCCTGAACCATTGGTGGAGACTCGACATTACGATGGCAGGGCCAAGCACAGCCCATACTGAAATGTACATTTGAGTGCACAGAATACACACACCTGCTCCTGCTTGCTTTGGGTGGCCAAGAGGTAGTGTTCATCATATGGGTCCTCTGGGTCACCCTGTGACCTCTGCTGGGTCAAGGTCATCCTCTGACCCACGATCCCAAACACGGCCGGATAGAACATGGACATCGGTGCCTGCAAGCGCGCACACACATTGCGAAGGCAACAAGAAACCTCGTGTTCAGGCTGCCAATAATCACTTGACGAGTTTGCATTACTGCATTAGAATTGGAGACGCCCGTGTAATGTAGCGTAGTTTTCCTATGACCAAATCATCGAGCATGTTCCCAGATCTTGGCAGACCTCGGAAGCTAAGCTTGGATGAGTCTGCGGCGAGTGGGTGGATGGGCGGCCATCAAGCGTAACAGGTGTTACAGGCTGCGGCGCTACATTAGTGAGCGACCAGAGGGGGCAGTGCAGCACAATCCATTGTCATTTTCCCTCCACGCTCCTAGAGCGATGGATCTCAGCCTCGAGTACTCGCGCTGACCAGCGTGGTGAAGTGCGGTCAAATAACCCCATGACCCTGCAGAGTGCGGAGAGACCCTCATGCGGCAGTGAATTGACAAGGCGGCCGTGCGTGTGTGGGGCAGTTCACCTGGAGCTTCTCGTCACCCAGTTTGAACTGATAAAGCAGGGCCACGGAGTCCGGCTGCTTCACCTGGAACTCATGGTCTTGAAAACCTGAGATATCCTACAAAAATTGCACAAACATTTCACGTGAAACTTTCCTGTTGTTGTCCTTCCCTCGCACCTCCGATTAGCACGGTTGTCTACGCACGGTGCGGAAGAAATTCAATGAACATACATATACACTGTATTGATTTAAGAAAGGAAGTGGCCTTGGGCAGGACATGTGACAAGAAGGAATTATGGCCAATGGTCAAGACGAATGATGCAGTGTCAGCCAAAGGCGGGTCACACGGGTCATAGGACCTCCACCAGAGAGATGGAACGCAGAAATCAGCTTGTGCGCAGGAGCAAGATAATCGATCCACCGCAAGACCACGAGAGACAGCGACGGCTTCGGGACACCTTCATCCAGCCGTGGATAGACCATGGCTTTTGATGATGATATGACACTCAACGATATATGCAGGAACCCCAGCAGTTGAGTGTCCACACCTGGTCCAGGTGACAGAAGTTCTCCTTGAGCTGCTGCAGCAGCAATGCATTCATGCGGTTCGTGAGTTGGCACTCTCTGTAGGGGAATCCCGATCGCTGCATCAGCAAATAAAAGCAACGCGTCACGTCCGAGCCTCCGTATTCCAAGAAGAGCCTGCGTTTGGTCAGACATACACACGTATACAACGGTGTTAGCCTGGAGAAGCTAAGAACACATGCAAAATAAACGATGCTTAAAGTATATTCTTGGTTCTTTCGGTAAAGTCACGTAGAAAGGAAAAAAACAATAAAATAATAAAAAAATATTTTATTGTTTTTCCCTTCTACGTGACTTTACCAAAAGAACCAAGAATATGAATCCCTGCAGTCACGAAAGCTTTAAATCGAAATTTTGCTTAAAGTAATTAACTATGTATATGCACGAGAGGATGCCAATAGTTCTGTAACTGTTTAATCAGTTTTGCCTTCTTTTTGCAACAGAATAATGATCGATGCATCATTCTTTGAAGATCAGCATTTCAAATGTTCGTATGATAATTTTCTAAAAGCTAAAAAAATATAGTTTTATTTTTACCAAGTAAGGGCAACTGAGCTATACTGCTCTTTTAAGAAGCGATCTGGCCACAAATGATAGCTCAACGAAGTGGCTTGTGCGGAAATGTATAGCCGCCAAATACTCTAAAAGCATGTTTCTAAATGTGGAGTGGAAAACCGAAGGACCCGGAAAAAAATCCACGCGACCACGGGGAGCGAGAACACACGCAAACTCCAAATATACAGACGTCAGGGTCGGGATCGAACCCACCGCTGTGCACCTACGTCATTGGAACGGGAAAGGGTTAACAGCTTCCTGATTTAATGAAGTCCACACTGAATTTTTATTTAAACTTTCGTGACTGCAGGGATTCATCTTCTTGGTTCTTTCGGTAAAGTCACGTAGAATGAAAATAATAAAATAATAAAAATAAAACATTATAAAATAATTCTCACGACGTTTCGGCCACAACGCAAGCAGCCGTCCTCATGTGAAGAACAGGGCTGTCTTGACAGACCTGTTCGACAGACCTGTTCTTCACCTGAGGACGGCTGCTTGCGTTGTGGCCGAAACGTCGTGAGAATTATTTAATAATGTTTTATTTTTATTATTTTATTATTTCCATTCTACGTGACTTTACCGAAAGAACCAAGAAGTTGAAGCCCACACTGGTGAGGGAAAGAGCGCCGTGGCCACCTGGTGTGTCGGTGAGATATGCCATCCTCCACACAGCATATGCTGGTCTTCTGATCGCCGATATCGACCACGCACGCACAGCTCAGTCCGCAGCCGAAGGAGGCACACACAGACTCCTGGTGGACCATGGCACCTGCATGCAGACAGCAAGTCCACACACCGAGACGGGGAACACTTTCCTTACACATTCTCAGTGTCTATGCGTGTTGAACTTCTTTCGCACTGTACGTAGCGAACCGTGCTAATCGGAGGTGTGGGGGAAAGGACAACAAACTAAACAAAAAAAAATCAGTTCTAAAGAAATGACTTTCAATCTAGATTTAAAAGTGGCTTCTTAGTCTTCATCTCTCGCTCTCATTCCCTCATTTTAGCAAGCCGAAGGCGTGTAGATTTCCTGCTCGAGAGCCCTGAATTTGTATTGGAGTGTTGGTTACAGCCCTAATCTGTTTACAGTGTTGGAAGTTCCATATTACTATGACAGGGGCGAGTCTCTCCAGAGGATAACCAGCGTTGACTTCCCCACAAAGTGGTATATACATTTTATCGGTGCCAGAGAGATGATGGATTGAGTCGACCCCCAACCAGTGTTTGAACTTGCAAACATTCCGGTTGCGAGCCGTACGCTCAACCGCTCAGCCACCTGGCCAGTGCGTGAGCAATTAACCAGTAACCCCATTACATACAACTGTGCTTCACACGGATTCACGAGAGTTAATACGTGTTCACGTTGAATGATCAGGTGAATGATTACTATTTTATTCGTAACTTCATCAACGGTATTAACTTCTATGCACAATGCTATGCTGCGCCTAGGCACCGTTTGATACGCTTCCATGACATTGATCATCTCCTCTACATCCTTAGTTATTGCCCAGGTTGCGTAGCTGGAGAGCAGAGGCCGGGAACCTTTTCCTTACTGAGAGTCAAATACAGTCATACCTCGGTATACGACCGCTTTGGAATACGTCGAATTTGGTATACGTCGTGTTTTGACGAGAAAAAATGTCTTGGGATACGACGTCTTGCTCGGGATACGACGCGCTTTCTAGAACTTGTATGGGTCGGCATGAGTCACCGCGTACCCACGTAGACCCCGTTCACGACTCCTCCCCTTCCTCACCATCCTCGTAGGCTATCAACTCCAAGGTAAAGTGATGTAAAAAATAATCTTCTATTTATTTATTTATGCATTTATTTAAATTTATTTATGCATTTTAGTAATAAGTGGTGTCTAAATTATTTTATACAACCCCATTAATGTATAATATGCCATATAAAATATAATTTCTTATACTCTGGAACGGATTATTTCCTTTCCCTTTATTTCTTATGGGAAAAATTCGTTTGGTAGACGTCATTTTCGGTATAAGTCCTACCCTTCTGGAACGAATTAACGACGTATACCAAGGTACCACTGTATGGCTAACACATCTCAATGTTATCCAATAACAACCATGTGATGCCCACGCCTGCCTTTGCTCTCACAAGATGATTGTTCCACAAGAGCATAATATTCGGTGCAGCGGTTATCACTGAACAACAAAAGGAACGTGCGCGTCACCCGCGAAGTAAGACCGCTTGTCGTGATTTCGCCATCGTTCCTTGCGACAGAAGTGGCCAAGTACGCTACAATTAGAAACAGCGTTGTTGCTGGGTGGAAAATATTTCCCCCTAGTATCCAACCAGTGCATCTGATGGACAGAATATTGTTGACGGGTCATTTAGAGGTAGTAAAGCCACATGTGGCCGAGGGTCGTACGATATGAATTTGCGGTTCAGATGTGGTCTGTAGGCCACGGGTTCTCCAGCCATACATCAGGCTAATGTACGCAAACACTTTTCTCAACTAGCTGAGGCCATATCTCAAAAAAATTGGTTTAATCTCAGTAAAGTCACGTAGAAGGGAAATAATAAAATAATAAAAATAAAACATAATAAAATAATTCTCACGACGTTTCGGCCACAACGCAAGCAGCCGTCCTCAGGTGATGGTGTTTCATTCTTCACCTGAGGACGGCTGCTTGCGTTGTGGCCGAAACGTCATGAGAATTATTTTATTATGTTAAATTTGTATTATCTTATTATTTCTGTTCTACGTGACTTTACCGAAAGAACCAAGAAGATTAATCCCTGCAGTCACGAAAGCTTTAAATCGAAATTTAATCTCAGTATTTAATTGCCAGATTAGGAAATGTCACTCCACGTGGATCTACTTTTTTGTAAACAAAGCAAATAACAAGGAGGACCCTGCAATATTGGGATATTAGCCAATTCCTTTCACGAGTTTTGTGCATATGGGATGATACCAGAGTATCCTGAGAAAGCCCACACATACAAGGGATGCACTAAAAGCTCCGTACAGATAGATTTAAAAATCCAAGCCTACAACAGCCAGTATTTCTAATTTCCCATCCAAGTAAGAATCATGCTCAATCCTCCTCAAACTTCCGAAATCTGACCAGATTTGGGGCATTGAAGGCGATTTGCTTGTCGGCATGTGAATAGGTGGATTTTGCAATGTGCAAAGTCGTAACTTTCAATAAATACAATTTTACCTGCAAAGCCCATTCCTGTCAGCAGCATGTTCATCAATTCCTTTACATGCTGTCGGTTGTAGATGTCAGGAATAAGCAGGATGCACCTGTAATACTGAGACAGCAGAAAGACACGGGTCTTGCATTGGATCCAGAAAACTGTTTTAAAATATGGGTAAGATGTATGGTTTTTACAAATGCTTTTTCATGCCACTTTTGGTAGAAGGACCTCAACTCAAGAACTCGCGAGAGCTCCACTTATGGGTATTTGGCCTACTCTGCCAGGCTGGTCAGACATCTTGGAAGACCTGAGAATACCCAAACTTTACCCCACTGCACGCAACAGGCCGATTACCTGTGGTGTCCCCCATTTACACTGCTGGGTGGACAGAGGTGGCGGGGAGGAATTTAAGGGAACTTGCCAATTGTTTAACTACTACACCAGGAGATAAAAGCATTACACCATGGCAGCATCCTTCAAAACGCAAAATGTGGAGAAATGCATCAACAAAGTGGGGCATGATGCAGGGTGTAAGGAGCGTACCTTGACATCACTTGAAGAGATGTCGAGGTACCGGTGGATGGCCTGCATCCAGATGGCCTCCAGATCGGCCAGCACGGCCGACAGAGACCCTCCAGGTCCACCGTGTACGTTCAGCCGCCCACGCCGCATGGGCCAGTGCAAATCGTAGCCTTCGGCCTTGTTCACATGCAGTGCCTGGCATGGCAGACAGGATTGACGTACCGTTTCAATATCTTGCTTCCAACCCGTTAAGCATCTGCCATTGCATTTTTATTTATTCACATCACCTGTCAGAAAGCAATTTGAGCCGATTTAATTTACGTGACAGGAAACTGTATTTTATACCTCCGATTAGCACGGTTGGGTACGTACGGTGCAACAGAAGTTCAACATGCAAACATATTGATTAATACACTGCTGTATTTCTTCTTAGTCTTATAATACAGTTGTTCTGCTCTGAATTTTGTTTCATGTTTTATTCATTTCTGTCATTTTGGTGAACCAGGCCACCCTTAAAAATGACACTAACCTGGTCTCTCGTGTTCTCACCTGCTTGAACAAAACAAGTGAATCAACTCTTCTTGGTTCTTTTCGTAAAGTCACGTAGAAGGAAAATAATAAAAATAAAACATAATAAAATAATTCTCACGACGTTTCGGCCACAACGCAAGCAGCCAGCCGTCTTCAGGTGGAGAACAGGTCTGTCGAGAAGGCAGAGGAGCGAAAAGGCAGAGACTCTGCCTTCTCGACAGACCTGTTCTCCACCTGAAGATGGCTGCTTGCGTTGTGGCCGAAACGTCGTGAGAATTATTTTATTATGTTTTATTTTTATTATTTTATTATTTTCCTTCTACGTGACTTTACCGAAAGAACCAAGAAGATGAATCCCTGCAGTCACGAAAGCTTTAAATCGAAAAGTGAATCAACTCTTGGATGAATGCCTCCCCATGCTGTGTCAGTCATCACAGTTGTTTGACAACATTTAGCGGATCAATTAATTATCACTTGCCAGTGATAGTCATCGTCAAGATTCTTATTGAGACACAAAGCAGTGTACTAACAGTGTACAGATAGTCCCCGTGTTACGATGGTCCGACTTATGATATTTAGATCTTACGATGGCGATAGCGATACTACAAAATTGGAAAATATTTTTAATTTCGCGCGGCAGGCAAACGTTCAATGTATGTTAAAAATTTATACCAGATAAGATTGTTTCCTGAAAAAACTTTATATTAAATTGCAGTTCATATAGATAGGCTAATAATTGACCTTGGTTTTTTTACTTTACATTTTACTGTGCAATACAGTATTGTAATTAATATAGTTTATACTGTACGGTACAGTAAATTGCTCTGTTTTGCTCAATTATTACCATTTTTTAAGACTCCTGGGTAGGCTAGGCCATCTTCGACTTACGATATTTTTGACTTACGATGGGGTCGTCGTAACGCATCTCAATCGTAAGTAGAGGACTACCTGTATTCAATAATCGTGTCCAGTTTTACACATTCCTGGTGTCACAATGAGCGAAGTCACTTACCTCGTCCCCAATGAGCAACTCTGGTTTGTGGGATATGTTCGTCCATCTTGTTGAAGAGCTGGATTCCAGGGCTACTGGCTTTGCTCTGCCGTTGTAGGCAGCCAGCTGTGAGATGTATACAGATTCAAAGTTTAACCATTGCACGGCAGCATTCCGTAGTCATGGTTTTATGTTGATGTTAAATTCCCTTTGCACAAAGTATTCTAAAATTGCATTCGGATGGAGCGCGACACTCTATGCGGGGGAAAAAAACATGAAGTGAGAAAAACGATTAATAGGAAGTCTTGAAATGTGGGTATGGCGTAGAATGGAGAACATCAGTTGGATGGAGAGAAAGATCAATTAAGATCATGGGACCTCCTTTTCCAGTACCAAAATATGAGAATAAGTTTTGATTCCTTGTAAAAGGTTTCAGTTCGGTGTTTAAACATCTCAACATCTGTTTTGTTACCAGAAAAAATGGGAAAACTTATTCTCATAAATTAAGATGTTCTAAAGCAGATTCAGGAGAAAAGCCTGATTAGAACGATACAGGAAAGGCAAACAACGTGAATGGGGAAAGAGGCCAAGATGCAGTAAAACTAATTTCTTAATGTCGTGAAGGAAAGGGGCCTGTAACAATGGAACGAAGTTGAAGATCGGACATCATGGAGAGAGTTTGCACCCAAGAATTGCCATTTGCCACAGTTTCCAAGATAGACTGTAAACTATGTTATTACGCTCTCTCTTCACCACTGAATCACAAACTCTGCATCACCATCATGTTCTGCTGATACAGTAGAAGTCTTCCCCTCACAGCTGAAACGGATAGCCCTCTCTCTAAATAGGGGTGGCAAAATGTTAACTACTTCACCTGGTATACTACAGGTCGTAGGTTCGATCCCGACCCGACGCCTGTATATTTGACGTTTGCATGTTCTCCCCGTGGTCGCGTAGATTTTCCGGCGGGTCCTCCGGTTTTTCACCTCGACATTTAGAATCAACGTGCGTTGAGAGTATTTGACTGATATAATACACACGATACGCCACTTTGTTGAGCTATCATTTGTGGCCAGGTCGCTTTTAAAAAAAGAGCTAAATAAGTTCAGTGGGCCTTACCCGGTAAATTACAAGTTAGTAGTTAATATTTAGAACAATATGCACAACGTGTGCAGAAAAACTTGAAAAGCAGTTGCACTAAGGTGTTATATAAATTAAAATTGTATTGCGTTGTATAACACAAAGCCCGTTTACACTGTGGTCCTCTGAATTAGGTTGAGTATAAAGCAGTGGGGGGGGGTACAGCTGTGTGTCACCATCGGGTTAGTGGCAGAGGGCAACGCTCTCGCACTGCACCTGGTCCGGTTGGGTGGGGATTCGGCGAGCCCCGTTGGACATCTTGCGAGACCAGATTGCCTGCTCCACCATCTTAAGTCCATGTTGCCTCTGCTCTTTACTCTCTTGTCTCTGTGAAATATTGCACGACGCATCTTTACTCATGGCTCTTATACAGCTCACCATCAAAACAAAACATTATTACGTACAAAGCTCGCATTATTCACTCATTCACCTATTTTAACAGGTTCATGCATAATAAAGTTTTTTTTTGGGTTAGATGGCGTAAATATAAATGCGTTTATAATCCACCACTACCCGACCCAACCAATTAGTTTGGTTTGTCACGGAGCCAAAACATGACAATTAGTGACTACTTCAGCACACCGGTGTGTTAGAGAGTAAACCCACATTTACAATTTGAGTACACCGTTTCGATGGTGATTACAACCAGCTTCACTGGGCGATTTGCCAGAAGTTATGAGCTGTGAATCTCTTTTCACAGATGCCCAGTACCCTCTGCTGCCCACAATGCCAGTAACTGACTTCAAAACAATGCAAAAGGTTACTTCATGAACAGGCATGAAAAGATTCATCAACCACAACACATGCATCCAATAATGCTTTGAAGAGTTAATCATTTACTACTTTACTATTTATATAAATTATTTGTCACGAATAAAAAGCACAAGAATGAATATATGGCATATACAATGCAAAGCAGATGTAAAAACAGGCTTTAATAAGAATCAAATTGGAACACCGAATTGTGAAAATTAAAGCAGAGATTCTCAATATCAGACATCACAATCCGCGACTGCTGCCTTTCCGAGATTACCAACATTTTACATGCCTTGGAATATTAAGCCACTGTGCACTGCATCTGCTGGTTTGTAATCAGAGAATGGTGCACCATGAGCATACCTGTCAACCCATACGGTTTACCCATATTCTTGTACAGGGAAATTTAGTTTTCAGGTCGATACGGCGTAGAGCTGTTTCAATTTGGCAAAAAAATATCAGTCGTACTTTTGTCTGTGTTTCTCCCTTGTGATATGACTTTGTAGAATGAACGTTGAAAGTTACACGGGGTAACCAATAAGGTCTGAATTGGTCTGAATAAGGTAGGCAATGATAAGGGGTTGACAGGTATGCAAGAGGGTGGCCGCACGGACTGGAGTTGTTTAACATTGCATTAAACTCTCGGATGGGATTCTGGGTTGTACCATTTGTGTCGTTTCCCGCACCTCCGATAAGCACGGTTGGCTACGAACGGTGCAAAAGAAGTTCAACATACATACATGCGTTCAGCACGATGTCCGACGTTAGCGCTCCATGTGCTGGGAGCTTCGGTAGGAACTGAACAGAACTGAATTCAGTTCCTGACAAAAGCTCCCAAGCAAGTGCAGCGAAACGTCAGACATCACCCTGAATGAAAAAAAAATACACCCCGAGGGGCTAGCTACAGCTACAATGCAACCGCGAAAACCCCGCGTAGCCGCCACACTGCAGGTCGTGCAATAGCACCGACTCAAAAACGTGTCTCACATCCAGGCCATCCCTGAGCAACCAAGGGTCTTCGTAGCAGGGCTGCCCGGCGGATTTGTGCCTCCGTGCGATGCAGTGGGGCAGGCTGATGGGCAGCATGCTGGACGCTCGACCCAGTCGCAAGGTGGTGGAGCCGGGGTGCATGACCACGATGAAGTTGGTGCGGATTTGCTGGTGGAGAACAAGGAGAAAAAATTAACCCGTAAAAACAAAGTTTTTCACTCTAAATCCTTTATATGCGTGGCGGCTAGAGTCCTCTCGTCCTCTGGCTTGAGATGGCTGCCACCTATGGGTCAGATGATTGTCTGCCAGCATTAAGCAATTGGTAATTAAATATTTTTAAAAAATTCCCTAAACAGTGTAAAATTTTGGAAAATGACAGCTCGATTGGATCACGGGAAGTGTGTTAAAATTACGACCGAAAGATTTGCACGGTCGTAAGCAAGCAAGCAAGCGAACTTAATATAAAGGATTTTAAAAAGGCAAAGATACCCCCGTGTAGCCTAAAGTTGGGGCGAGTGTTGTCAATGAGCAGCAAAGCTACGAAGGCCGGCACTGTGGCACCACACGATGAAGGGGATGGGTGGCCAGCATTACCACGCCACGCACACACAATCACCGTAACATCACTTGCACGTTTATACTCTGTAGCGGCACAAAAGATGAAAGTGTTTGTGCGATGCACTTTGCCTACCAAAGGAATGTGGAATCAACGTTCTCTTCGGTCGGTGATAGGGGAGACTTTTTTAAACTTTCGTGCCTGCAGGAATTACTTCTTTGATTCTTTCGGTAAAGTGACGTAGAGAGAAAAGAGTTATCTCTGCTTGTGTCTGTCTGTGTGTCTGTGTTTTGTCTCTCTCTGAAATTTAGTTCTACCCGATGACGATTGCTTGCGTTGCAATCTAAACGTCGTATTCTATTATTTAACTTGTTTTCTTTCTACGTGACTTTACCCAAAGAACCAAAGAGTAGAAGATATTTATGTGAATTCCGATTATCTAGACTTATGGGATTTTATTCACCATTGAGCGTCAACATGTCAAAGCGATACGTTCAAAGTACCAGACGAACCCTTACCCTTGTGCGTGTTAGGATAATGTGCGAATGGATTTGTCCACGCAGAGTAAGATCAAGCCGTATGAATGGTTTCGTGTGGATCGATCAATGGGGCAAACCTCGATAATTCATTCGTACGTTGCAGTGTTAATCAGGCACGAGGCTCATAGAGCCAGACGATAGCACACCTAAGACTCATCAGGGTGCTGTCCGAGGGATTGTCGGGGTTTGAATGTTAATGAACAAGGCTGATAGATACACACTGAGGCACCCTTTGGATATTTGTGCGTTCGGTTCAACACCGGATGAGGCTGAATAATGCATCACTGAGATTCTGTTTCCATGTTAATACCTGTGCATGCGGCTCATAGAGGCAGACTAAGGCACTCTTAAGGATTCAGCATTGACGCCCGTATCTAAACTACATTTACAGTCGCATCACGATTTTACATTACAAATTAACCGGGCCAAAAAAAAATGAGTTGCTAGGCCACGCGAACCCCACGCCGCTCGCCTAGATTCCCTACCGAGGGAGACGCATCGCTCGCGGCAGGGTGACCAGGCTGAGCCGGCACCGTGCGTAGCGGATGGCAGCGCTCACCTCCGGCACGGACTCGGGGATGGTGGCGGGCACGATGGGCCTCTTGGCGCCTCGCTGCTCCTTCTCTTTGTCCTTTTCACGGTCGTTTTCCTTCCCGTTCTCCTTGTCCTTCTCAATGGGTGTCATCTCGGCCGCGGCGAGAGGTAAGCCACGCGTGTGCGTCGTCTCGGCCTGCGTGCCTGAGTGCGGGGCTCGTCAATAGGGGGCGCACGTGTGCAGCAACACGACAAATAAACATAATAATATATTATAACATTATAATATTATCATAATACTATAATCTTAGGTTTTTTTCGGTAAAGTCACGTAGGTAAAAAAATAAAATTAATAGAAGTAAAATAAAAATAAAATAAAAATCACGACGCTTCGGAGGCAACACAAGCTTCCGTCTTCAGGTGGAACCGTCACAGCACGATTGCTGTATCAAGTAAGATAAATTCAAAGAAAACAGTCCTTGTATATATACTGGTTGAGGGTGGTTCCACCAGCCCACAGGGGATTATTGTGTCCGTCCGTCCGTCGTGAATACAAAAATCGGAGGGGTGGGGCTGGGTGGAGAGAGGAGGGTAGGGAGGGGCTGGGTGGGGAGGGTAGGGCTGGGTGGAGAGGGGAGGGTGGGGAAGGGCTAGGTGGGGAGGGGAGGGTGGGGCTGGGTGGGGAGGGGCTGGGTGGGGAGGGTGGGGCTGGGAAGGAAGGGGAGGGTGGGGAGGAGCTGGGTGGGGAGGGTGGGGAGGGGCTCGGTGGGTGGGGAAGGTGGGGAGGGGCTCGGTGGGTGGGGAGAGTGGGGAGGGGCTTGGTGGGGGATGGGAGGGGTGGGGCTGGGTGAGGAGGGGCTGGTCACCCCGTGGTGCTCTTATAAAACTCAACGTTTAACCTACTCACGCCGGCTTGTGCCCGCCCTCACAGTCGGGCATACTTGCGGAATACACCACGCCGCCGTTGACCCTGGCCATTAACCGAGCAAGCCAACGTTCATACCAGCTCCCTCCACAGGAAAGTGTCATATGATCATAGGTTTCCCCCTCTTTTCTGGCAACAAAACAGGTGTTAAGATGTTAAAACACCAAACTGAAACCTTTTTACAAGGAATCATGTGTGCATTAACCACATTGCTTGTGGCCAGAATGCAAACAGAAAACGTACTCTGGTAATAAATGTGGGGGGAGAGGTTATAGCGGGGAGACAGGAAGACATTTGGAGCAGTCGGGGGGAGTGAAGAGGGGAGACCACGTTGGGTGGTCGCCGTGCCTCAGCCTGGTGGCTGAGGGGCTCATGACGGCGCCAGCCAGCGGGGTGGAAGAGAGAGTTGGGGATAGAGACAGGGAGAGGCCACGCAGGGCGGAGGTTGGAGAGTGGCGAGATCGCCACAGAGGCCACGCAGGGCGGAGGTTGGAGAGTGGCGAGATTGCCACAGAGGCCACGCAGGGCGGAGGTTGGAGAGTGGCGAGATCGCCACAGAGGCCACGCAGGGCGGAGGTTGGAGAGTGGCGAGATCGCCACACACAGTAAGACTCGGCACCGTCGGCCAGCGGTGACCGAGCACGGAGGAACGAGGAGCAGCGGTGGAGCTGCTGTGAGAGCAGCCGGAGGACTGCACAAGGGGAACCTGCAGCGGAGCTGCACCGGAGCGAGAAAGGCTACGGGAGCGAAGGCAGAGGTCGAGCTGCCAAGCGGGGGAGACTCTGAGCGAGGGCCGTGTGGGACAAGTGTAAAGAACCCAAATAAAGGACAACGGAGACAGACCCAGTGAACGAGTCCTTTATTACAAATGCATTGTCTTTGAAACTGATTGGTCCACGCCAGAGAGAGTGTTAGAGAGTGTGAGAGAGTGTGAGAGAGTGTGAGGGAGTGTTAGAGAGTTTGAGAGAGTGTGAGAGAATTTGAGAGAGTGTGAGAGAGTGTGAGAGAGTGTTAGAGAGCGTGAGAGAGCGTGAGAGAGCGTTAGAGAGCGTTAGAGAGCGTGAGAGAGTTTGAGAGAGTGTGAGAGAGTGTGAGAGAGTGTGAGAGAGTGTGAGAGAGAGTGAGAGAGTGTGAGAGAGTCTCACACTCTCTAACACTCTCTCACACTCTCCCATGCCGGTCTGTAAGCCGGCTACCCACCCCGGGGTTGTCTCGCTGGGTCTCTGGGGCTCCCTTGCCCGTCCCCTTACTGCGATGGCGAGCTCTTCCTCCTCGTCGGAGAGTAGGCTCGCTACGGCACACTCTCGTCCCCTACCTCGAGGCTGTGCGCGCTCACCCGAGAGTTTCTCGCATTTGCGCGCGCGCTTGACGAGGGAGTTAAAGGAGAGGCGTGCACCGTCTACATTTGGCTGCCACCACGGGGTGCATGCCAAATATCGCTGGACTTTACCGGCGGCGAGGCCCTCAATTATTTTTGCCTCGTACTCCGGGTACGCGAGCTGGGTCAGCGTGCGTACGTCCTCGGCGTAATCTCGCAGATCCTCGCCGGGTTGGCGGCGGCGTGCCTCTAAGGCCGCCTGCGCCTCCTCTTCGTCATAGGTGCCGAAGCGCCGTTCGAGTTGGCACGTTAATTCTTCCCACTGAGTTTGTGCGCTTGCGGGCAAAGCTTCCACAAAGTCAGCTGCCCGCCCATCTAAATGTAGCTCTAACTGCTGCAACGCCTCATCTGACCACCCATTAACCTTTTTAGCCCCCCTGATGCTGCGGGCAAACGATTTCCATGATGGAATTCCTTTGCCCGTAAATGTGCATTTGATTTTAATCTGGGTTGGGGGGCCTCTTTCCCTTGGGGGTGCGGGGGATCGTCCCGTTTCTGACGCCAATATGTGGGGGTCGCTGGCCCCCGAGATCCCTCCCTCGATAATGCTAACGGCCGGGCTAACATCATTACTCGCCCTCCCGCTGCTAGGCGAACCGCTGCTGGGTTCCTCACCCATGGGGTGGGAGCCGTCGCTTGAGGATTCCCCTCCACCGCGGGTCCGCGTAGTAGGCATGGTTAGTTAGTTACCGAGTAGTATTACGTCCCCTTCACACTACCATGATACTTCTCTTTCCTAATCGCGCACCTGTATCCTCCACATAGCGAACGTATGCCCACACCCACACACAGCTCCACACGCGACACCCTCTCTTGCGCCGCTCTGCGCAGCGCTCCCACGTGGCGAACCACTGTGTACACAGTACCACACGCGTTCACACTTCTCAACGAGATCACACGAGGCCACGATCAGTTATTAATGATTTATTTTCGGCTACCTGGGAATTGACGTTAAATCAGTAAGAATCGACGAAGCTGGCCTATTCTAATACCCCTAGACCTATTCCCTATTTATCGGCTTATGATACTAATTCACCTTCTTACTCACGGTTAGGTGCCCACGGTGGTCCGTTGATCCCGTGCTCGCAGTGTACTTTGATGCGTCGCACAGACGTCCGGGTCGCTGGGCTGGAGAGCGTCTCATGGCCTGATGCTGGAGCAAGAGAGGGCTCTACCCCTTTTCGCCCCCCTTTTATCGTCCCTACATCAAAGAGATGCTGCTCCGCCTGTTGCGGTGCTCTCCCAGTTTTTCTTTAACAATGGGCGCGCGCCAGTCAGGGCGCGTGCGGCGGTTCCGGGCGCCTTTGCTATGCTAATAAGATGCGCTGCGTGTTGCGGCGTTTATTCTAATTAATCCCTTTCTCATGCATGGTGCCTTGGTTATGCAAATTATGCAGCAGCGTCCATCACAAAGGCCTGCCGTGGGAAGTTATGCGCGGAGCCTCCGCGTACCTCCGCTTATTTGTAATTCCAGCTTTTACCCTTTAACTTCCCTAATTTCCCTAATTTTGGTGCCTACGTGCTCAAGCGTAATTATCCTAACCATCAGCGACTACGCGCAAGAGCCCCTGCGGTCATGCTAACCATGCCGTCCCGTCCCTCCCCTGCCTGTCTCGTCGATACGTGCGTGGGTGTGGGGGGTGCGTTTTAACCGCAGTGGCCGAGTGGCCCCTCGCCACGACCTTGCAATCTTAATGCCGCTCGCAGAGCCGCGAAGTAGCATCGGGGGAGGTCGTCCAATTCCCTGGTCACCGGAAACCGTGACAGTTATCCCGATAAGTGCTTCTCGGATTAAAACCGGTCAGCCAGGTGACCTCCCCTCGGAGCTCTATGGGGGGGGGGGGGGGGGAATGCGTGCGGGTGTGTTTATGTGAGGTGAGGTGAGGGGGAAGTGGGGCTGGCTCCGTCGCTTGGTGGTGGCGAGGTCGTAGATGGGGTGCCCGCCGAGCGGCTTCGTGGCGGCGGCATCACATAGCCACCTCAACCCTATGGCCTTGATTGAATTGAATATCTGGCTTGCATGCCATAATGATTGTTATAATTCCAGTTGCTATGATTAAGTTATTTGAGAAAAGGGATTTTGAAAAAAAAATGTCGCCCCCCCCCCCCCCCATGCTATCCGATGTTTGCCTATGTTTTTAGTACAATTCAAGGACGTATAAATTGCAAATGCTTTTTGGGGGCTCATTTCACGATGCGGCGCGTCACGTGGTGCTGAGCCCGCCCGAAGCGCTCTATGAAATACAACTCGAGGGCGTGGCTATGCACGACAGACAGATAAATAATCCCTGGTGGGCAGTTTGAACCTGTTGTTTCTACCTGTACCTGTTGTTCCTACCTGTACCTGTTGTTCCTACCTGCACCTGTAGTTCCTACCTGTATTATACCTGGTGGGCAGTGTGGAACTGTTGTTCGTACCTGTAAAAGTGGTTTGTCGATATATGCACGATGACATAATTGCCCTATTCAGAGAATTGCGTAATGACGTCATCGCAAAACGCGATGACATCATCAGACAATTTCCTCCCCCCCGACTCCGCGCAACGTTGTGCGCGATGACGTAACTCAGTTTGCGCTCCGCGCGCCAAGCGTAACTGGTTACGTGATGATCTCATCACTGGTCTGATGTCTCTAATTGGGCAACTCCGTACGTGATGACATCATCGGGGTGCGTGATTGCGTCATCACCGCAGTGCGTCTAGTCAAAGGAGCGGCCAAGCCCAACCCCCGGGGCCCTGCAGGCCCGGCCGAGCCTTGTCCCTCGCTTGCCAGTTACGCCGTGGAAGAGGCTCCAAAGTCGGCGAACGAAACCAGGCGAGGCCAGTGCGACACTGGGGCTCAGGGCACGTCCGTCTTACGGAGCGGGCGCGGTTCTTAGGTTGTTTTAATTTAACACGTGCGCATATTTACATTTCTATGCGTGTAGGTTTAGTGCGTTCACTCATTGGTAACAATTAATGTTTACATAGGCGTGCACATATAGCCTAGGCCTGCAGTGTAAAGCTACAAACGTGTCGGGGAGTTTTCATGAATAGCATACTTTAACGTATATAATTGTAATATCTAACGTTGCTGCGTCAGCGAATACTGCAATGAAAAAATGCGCATCAAACTTCAGACCTTGAGCTTGTTTGAGCCTGAGTAGTGCTTTTCTGGGCGACCCACATGGATAAACAGGTGTTAGAACTGCTGAGGGCAGTGCTAGAGTATTACATAGTGATACCGGACTCTAAGGTCTATGCCGTCCCCAACAATCCACACCGACCAGCGTGATGAAGTATGGTCAAGATAAACCCTTACGACCCGCCGAACGTTGTGGTGAGGTACTCTTTGGTTTTTTCGGTAAAGTCACGTAGGTAAAAAAATATTTTAATTTTTCACCTACGTGACTTTACCGAAAAAACCAGGGGTATGAATCCTTGCAGTCACGAAAACTTCAAATCTAGAAGTTGTGGTGAGGCCCGTGACCGGCAGGCGCACTGTGGGCTATTCTTAAGAGTGGCGTAAGTGGCCTTAAACAGCTGGCTCAGGTAGTTTGGGAGCTATAGGAACGAGGAGCGATACAAACTTGGGGCGATATGAACTAGGAGCTTGGCAGTGGAGAGAGAGGCGCCGCGATTCAGTTCGCAGTTGAGCCGAGCTACTCAGCCGCACTGGATGTGACCCCCCCCCCCTCACTATTTAGCGTCGTCCGCAAGGTCACTTACATGACCTCACACGTCACAACATTTCTTGGTTGACATTTGACTTGACAAACGTCATGCACCCACAACTGAGCTGGCACCTAATTCACTCATTAGCTTGGTAATCTCATTCACTCACACGGTAATCTCATCCACCCATTCACCCACGCGGTATCAATCTCATCCACTCATTCACACATGATTCTAACTCGCGTACATATGGATGCCAACATGTACATGTACAGCCCGTTTTGTCGATAAGAACGTATTCATGAAAGCCACACTGAGTCGTAGGACTCCTTTTCAGGAGGGTCCTGCGTTGGGTTTTTATTTAAGGATTTAGAATGTATAGAGTGCAATGAAGGGTTTTGTTTCTCTCTCCTCTGCTACCCAAAACGTATCGCACGGCTACTTTATGACAACCTGATTGTGTTTGTGGTTATTGCCCATTTAGTCAATAGCCAGGTTCAACCATGCCTTGCTTTGGAAATCTGATAAGACCAGTCGCATTCCGGGCGATTGATCATGGGCTGACGAATGTATGTGTATGTTTGAACGTCTTTTGCACCGTACATAGAGAACCGTGTTAGTCGATGTTTACACTGATTTACATTGTAAACGGAACCCTAGAGGTCCAATATTGACAAATCTATTGGCAATATTTACATTCCCCTTAGAATTAAATTTCATGTCTACATTGTGTCCTGCAACATTCCTCAATGAGCAGTTAAACAACCACATTGTGGTGTTAGGGTGGCTTGTGCTGTTCATAATGGCCTTGTCAATCACTGAGTCAGCACTGTTGAGAACCTGGGTTCGAATCGAGGTGTCGGCCATCCACCAATGATGAAGCCGAGTATAGCGAGTTAATGACCTCAGCCCGGTCACCAATAACTTTTGAAGAGAATCATATAATTATGTCGACCCATAGACTGACATGGACTGAGTTTTGATTAAATTGGGTTTTGAAGTGCAGTGAGTGGTCTCATCCCAGTTACCAATGACTACACAAATGAATCACATCCTGCCAATTGAATCATTCCCTCCCCGTGTTTTCCATGTTTTGTGGTTGGCCCATGCAGCCATGGAGGAGCCGGCCTGCATGGAGGAGGAGCTACCAAGTCCCACCACTGATGACACAGCGATTGCCAATCAGGTGGAGGTCTGGTACACTGACTCGTCGCATGACACACCAACTCCTGACACACCGACTCCTCGCCTGACACACCGACTCTTGACACACTATCACCCAACAGATGGATGCCTACACAAGGGTCCTGGGACCTACGATGGCCCACGAAGAAGATATTGAAGATATTGACGAAGATAACGATGAACCATCGTCATCCTCGGCTGATGATGACGACGACGATGATGGTTACGACGATGGCGGCGATGGTGGCGGTGGTGTCCTTGCGCCCAGCGTGGCCGATCAGGTCACGGCACACCTCGCCGCTTCTGGTAAGGACGCTCGCCCAGGCTCGCCCATGCTTACCCACACTCACAGGCTGGACGCGCGATGCCGCCACTGCTGTGAGAGCTAATGCGTCCGCGTTGTATCACCCGAGGCCCCGTGGGGTTGGCGGCCGCTGCTGCCGTGGCGACGGGGAGGAGGAGGCGGCGGCTGCATGCCTTCGAGTCGAACCCGTTCGTGCGCAAGCGGCAGCAGACGAGGCTCCTGCGGTCAGCCAAGTGGCACACACGCCGCACTCACTTCTCGCTCGCTCCTCACTCTCGTGTCACTCGTGCCTTACCCGATGCTCCTCAATCTAGCCTTCCTCTAGCCTCACTCTCCTCACTCTTAACTCTCTCTGCATGCTCCCCTCACCCTTTCCTCACCCTCTTCTCCTCACTGTCTCCCGCATTTGCCTCACTCTCCTCACCCTGTCCTCACACTCCCCTTACTCTCTCCTCACTCATGTTGCATCCAAAGTTCGCTGCTTCCTCACTGGTAATGTCGTGATTCACCCCCTCTCCCCCACCCCTGCCCCCCTACCCCCCTAGGAAGCTGAGGGGCATGATAGACGAGTACACGACCCGCGTGGGGCAGCAGGCAGTGGTGCTTTTTGTGTCTCCACGTAAACCCAACCCCGTCTTCAAGGCCTTCGGCGCCGCGCCGCTCGACAACGTGGTACGGGGACGAGCAGGGAGTGAGGGTGGGCGGGCGAGCGAGCAAGTGTGCGAGCGATTGAGCGGGGACGTGCGGAAGGGTGAGCCAGAGTGAGCCGGGGACAATTGGGTAAGTGGGGACTCGTTGGGTTGGGGTGGGCGTGCGTGAGAGCGGTGAAATGGTGAACGAGGGAGAGCGTGGGGTGAGCGAGGGAGAGTGTGGAGTGAACTTGGACGATGCTGAACCGTGCAAAGAAGCTGTTCCCCACCACTGCGCTACGAACCGAGTGACCCAAGTTTGATCCCTGCTCATAGCGAACATCAGTGGCAGCGAATATCTGAACCAGTCCAGGGCTTTCCCTAGGACGACCTTAAATAGTTCCCGGTTCGGTGTGTATTAAACATAAGCACTGGGGAAACAAAGGTGTTTGGCCATTGTGCTGGCCACATCCCGCCCCCTCATATATCCTCGCCAACATCGCTTGCCCCACAGCCTGTGTGGGCCTAATTGGGAATATGTGATGTCTTAGCGAGTGAGTGTGTAGATG
The DNA here is from genome assembly GCF_965212315.1 of Lampetra planeri. Lineage (NCBI taxonomy): Eukaryota > Metazoa > Chordata > Hyperoartia > Petromyzontiformes > Petromyzontidae > Lampetra > Lampetra planeri. The sequence continues at coordinate 5,614,285 of NC_136146.1, read as the reverse complement.
TCTATCCGTGCACTTGCGTGTGCATCTATTTATACCCGCTGAACCATTCCTGGGCCTCTCCTATGTTGACTCGGCCTAAAATTAATACCTCGTATTATGTGTAAACATCGCCACCAAGGAGACCAAGGCAGCCGGGCGTGGTGCTAGCTACCCACACCTCGTGTGCCGTGCCGGCCTTCACAGGCGCTACTCGCGAACAGCACTTGCCCCAACAGTCTGTTAAGGACTGTACGGGGGATATTTGTCTCCGTACACTCATTGCCCCAGGTGCGCCGGTACAAGTCGTCCATCCTGGAGGATGTGGAGGAGGCACTTTCGGTGCACGCCCCCGCCGTGCACGGGGGGCAACGGCAACCGGAGCTCCCGCCACTCCTTATTGACGGCATCCCCGTATCCGTGGACAAGATGACGCAGGCACGTGTACACTCGCATGCATGTGTGTGTGTACGCGCTAGTGTGTGTACGCACATGTTTGTGTTGGGCGTGATAGTGTAGCGGTTAGCACACTGCGCTATGAACCGTGTTAAATTCCTACTCACGGCCAACACCAGTGAAGATTATTTGAACCGGTCCTAGGCGTCCCCTAGGTCGATTCAGCCTCAAATGAGTACCTGGTGTGGTGTGTAAACATCGCCACTAGGGATGCAAAGGCGGCCGGGCATGGTGTTGGCCACCCACCCCCTCGTGTGCCTTGCTGGCCTTTATAGGTGCACACTAACAACACTTGCCCCAAAAGGCTGTTGAGGCTATACGGGGGATCTTTGTCTTTTGTTTGTGACGCTGTGGTGATGGAGTAGGCCCAGCTGCGGGCCTTCATCCCTGAGATGCTGAAGTTTTCAACAGGCCGCGGGAAGCCAGGCTGGGGAAAGGAGGCGTGCCGCCCGCCGTGGTGGCCACCCCACGTGCCGTGGGCCAACGTGCGCTCCGACGCACGCTCCCACCAGCAGAAACAGCTGGTGGGAACCACACATAGACACACACACACATACAAAGATCCCCCATAGCACGTTTGGCTGCGTACAGCATGGAAGAAGTTCAACATACATATATATAGCCGAGAAGACGGTACAGCAAAAATGTGGACTCATCTGCACGTTTGGGTTTTGTCCGTGTACTCTTGTTTCCTCCCATATGTATGCACACCTATAAATTGGCCAATAACACCTTAATATGTTGAGGACTGCAGAAATCAGTGAATCTTTGGCACCAGCTCATCCGCTCGTTTGTGGTTCCTCCTCGCTCTTTGGATTCGTTGTCACTCTTCGAGAGTGAGCGGATACCGTGCAGCGTCGGCATTGGCGTCGCTGTCGCGTTACAAGGTGAAATTACTCTTTATTAACACGCACCGCGGTATTAACCAGAGCAGCCACCAACTCATGAAGCTGTGCAACCGGGCGGCCGTGTGGCGCACGGTGGCAGGTGTCCTGGACGCACGCGCTGCGCGCCATCGTCAAGAACTGCTACCGGCAGCACGGGCGTGAGGACCTGCTCTACGCCTTCGACGATGCGCCCGTGCCACAGGTGGCCGCGGCGGGAGGGCGGGCCGGCGACGATGTTGCCGGCGACAATGGTGCCACCATTGCGGAGCAGGAGGAGCAGGAGGAGGCCACCACGCTGACGAGCACGCTGCTCGGCACGGACGATGACGGCAGTGGCGCCACCATGGTGCAGGCGATCAACCCTGATGGCTCTTTGTCCCTCGTACAGGTGATGGTGAGTGTGGTGATGGGGTGCATCGTGAGTGTGCGTCTGGTGGATCGAGGATGGCTGATGACGAAGTATGACCGACCACTCACCACCTGTCTCCTCCCCTGAAAGATGGACAGGGGATGGACGGAGGTGGAAACCCTCTCCGACATGGTCTACCAGGCGGGGGTCCACGACACGGCCACCGTCACTGTGGCCATTAACAGGTGCCAGCCTGTGCCACCGAGACCCAGCACTCATACTGACAATCACACTGACAATTGCCCAAACACTCACCCTGGCACCCTAACATACTACACAAGTAACACACGCACCCTAACACTCATACACACAAAAGTGAACACGAGTCTGTCGGTGTGTGTTTGTATGTGGGGGGTGGTAGCGCAGTGGTTAGCGCGCTGCGCTACGAACCCGGCAACACGAGTTTGATTCCCGCTCATGGCCAACACCAGTGACGATTATTTGAACCGGTCCTGGGCCTCCCCTATGTCGACTCGGCCTCAAATGTGTACCTGGTGCGGTGTGTAAACATCGCCACTAGGGAGACATGCAGCTCGGCGTGGTCCTGGCCACCCACCCTTTTGTGTGTCGTCCCGGACTACACATAGGTGTTCGCTAACAGCATTTGCCCCAACAGTCTGTTAAGGCTACAGGGGAGATCTACTCGACATTTGTGAAATAGAGCTTTGTAGCTAATGGGATTCTTTCAATATAAATAAATATTCTGATTGTCTTTACAGCGAAGGCACGGTCACTGCGGTGACGACCCTGCCCGGTGGGAACCAAATCCTCTTCTCTGGCGAAGCGGCGGCCGCCGTGGGTGCCCTTGCCCAGCAGGAGGGTACAGCTCTCCCTCACTTCTCGCCACTCCACACTTCCCTGGCCTAAATTCACCTTGAGCCAATCTCACGTTTACCCTGACCCACGCCCTCCGTGACCTCCCGACCCCACAGGGTCTTACCACGTGCGCTTGGCGACGGACCACCCTGCCCAGGTCTCCGTGGCAGCGACGCACGGACTGGCGTGCGCCGAAGACGTGGAGGTCGTGACCCTGGGGTGATGTCGCCGTGACCTCTTCCTTGCTGGAGGTACACGAGGTCACGCAGCGGACTTGCAAACCCATGAGTTGTGAGAAGAGGGACACCTTTCACTTGATGCATGGGAACCTAGGAGGGGCGGAGAGGACCCTTTTTGGGGATGGGGGGGGGGATTCCTATTTCTAGGTGGACTGAACAACAACGGCAAGAAGTGAGGAACGCAAACTGTCGCTGTACGGTCGTGTCGCGACAAAACCACCAAAACAGCAATCCGACAAAAGCAATGACAATGATAGTGGAAAGAAACAGAGGGAGGACAAAGACAGGAGACTGACGGATGGAGCAGATGGAATTTGATGACGATGATCGCCCACAGTGGAGGATGGCCGCTGCCGCTACTGCTGGAAGTTGACGGACCCCAGTGTCCCTGCGGAGGGGCTGGACAGGAAAAGGAAAGAAGACAGATGTTTTGGGGTTGGGGGTGGGTAGCGTCAGGAGATAGAGGAAGGTTGGTTGCAAGTAAAAATTCACCAAAAAGTTTAACAGAATCCATCCGAACGCCCGCGCCGCGGTACACGCATCCAGTTGTGGTCGTCGTCTGTGATCGATCCACGACTGGCTGAAGACACCCCCAAGTTGCTGCCACCTCTTGTGACCCTGCGATGCAACAATCAATTGGGCACCCGCACACGAACCAATCTCATTGCTGCATCTCCTCCCTGGGAGTCCTCTCGGATGCGCTCCATTCCTTGGCTGCCACTCCATTCCTGTTTAAACACATAGTAGGCTTTCGTGCCCAATTATTATTCACGATAAAGTAGTTTTTTTTGGGTTAGATCGCATAAATGTAAAAGTGTCGTACCCCTGCCTCCACCCGACGCAGTTAATTAGTATGGATTGGAACGAGCACAACATGCAAATTAGTTACAACCTCAGGACCCGCCAGTAGTGTGTTGGCGAGCAAACCCACAACATTACAATTGACCATTTTTACGTTTTGTTGGTGATTACAATCAGCATCGTCAGGTTATTGCCAGAATGCTCAATAAGTCTTCCTATTTTGGGTCTTAATTAGAGTAAAGTGATGGCATTCATTGTAAATGTTGCGGGTTTTCTCTTTAACACACTTATGTGCTGGGACGTTTTGTTCACATGACAAACCTTACTCATTGGCTGTCATGTGGAGGTGTGTCTACGACACATTGACACAATCTAACCGAAAACAATATTTGTCGTGACCTTTACACTTCTTGACCGCATCAAGATTTGTGTGCGACGATCGTTTTTTTTGGGGTCCATGAAAATTGTACGCCAGCTTTGTGCAGAGGCTTTCATTCAGCAGCGGCACACCACATGTAGAGTATACTTTGCTGTAGCTATGACAATAGTCTCGTGTCTTGCTGGCACTCCATTCGTATTGCGAGAACAGGAATCTCTTGCAGCCCAGGAGTCGGGCGAATGCTTTGAATCCTTTGCACATTGGAGGAAGAGAGGGGGGCGAGTTGACAGTGGGGGCTGTATGGCTCATGGATGCTTCAACTCTTGGAATGCAGTCAAATATCTTCACGCGCTGAGGGTGCAGGGTCTCCCTTTGTGCGTGTTTTGTTTATAACTAATGATGCGCGTGTGTATGTGCTGTACAAAATGAGCGTTATTCTATACTATACATGATGTTAATTTTGTGATATAATAAAGACCGTTTATATCCGTGTGTGCAGTGTGCTTTCAATGCATGGAAATGGGACACGGGCCAGCGGAAGCGTCGTATTTACCGATTGTTGCTGAGGTTAGCAGTTGTATGAAAAGCAAATTTAAATTATTTGTATTTTACCAAGTAAGGCCCATTGAGCTGTATAGCTCCTTTTTTCACACACTTATTGAGCGTGCCGTGTTGTCATTATATTCTTTGGAATCTTTAACGCTTAATGTCTTCAGATCTTCGAAGCCTAACGAGCTGACATTACGCAGCCTCGACTCGCGTGACAATTCAAGATTTAATTTTTAAACCGGTCCAGGTCTCGCCCATCATGGTCCTATTCGGGTTTTTAACTAAATCTTACTAAATAATGATCTTGACTTAAAGCTTTCATGACTGCAGGAATTCATATTCTTTGGGTCTTTCGGTGAAGCCACGTAGATAGAAAAATAATAAAAATATCACGACGTTTTGATCGCAACACGAGCAATCGTCATCAGGTGAAAACAATATCTAGCGGGAGAGCTGCTGAAGCAGGTTGTTACATAGGTTTGAGATGGGTTTAGCCCAAGGGGAAGTGGGTGGGGCTAGAGATGGAATTTGCACGTAAATGTAAGATCGGAGAGCTGATCTACCTCCACGAGGACGCAGCTGTGGAGGTGGCCATTGTATCGAGAGAGATGAGCATGTCAATGTGAGGGAACCACCGCAACGGTGGCTGTGCTTGTGAGACGACCAGCTCGTTAATAAACGAGGGACACCGCCCCACCCACTTACCCTATCTACGTGGCTTTACCGAAAGACCCAAAGAATATAAAACAGGTCCCTGCGGTGTGGGCTGGTAAGAACGAACAAATGAATGGCTATAATGAAATGGCGGGGGTACGATACGAAGGGAGAGTTTGAGGCCTAGTTCTAGGCTTTAGGCCGCTGTGAGTTAATTTTGAATTTAAATGTTTTAATTAAAAACTATCTCAGGGAATTATAAGGGAATGTTACACTTGTTTAGCCAGGAAAGCGTCAGTGAGTCTAAAGGTTTTTGTAGGGTCCTGCAAAGTGTTTGCAGTAGGGGGCGATGTTGCTACACCTAATCGGACATCGGACGGACGGACGATATAATCTATTGTAGGCTTCATATTCTTAGGTTTTTTCGGTAAAGTTACGTAGGTAAAACATCAAAATTAATTAAAATTAAAATCACGACGTTTCGGAGGCAACACAAGTCTCCGTCATGAGGTGGGACCGTCACAGCCGGATTAGCTGCATCAAGTGAAGCAATGATTCAAGATGTAATCCCTTAAAAGATGTAATCCCTTAAAAGCAAGTTGAGGGGGGGGAGCTCATCAGAATGTGGTAGCCAATGAATGGAACGTATCGGGAGGGAGGGGGGCGGGGCTCAAAGACGGCACGGAGTGCCACGTATGTAGTACCGTTGAGGACGCGTGCACACCGGAGTAGAGGCACACGTATTTATTTCACAACAGTCACTGGGGACATACAGTACTGGAGGGGGTATCGGCCCCCTCACCCGGATAGCTGGGAACACACGGCTAGCTACCCCTAGCCTGCCTCCTAATCCTCCAATTACTGGGCTAGGGGAGGCTGTCTGGCCCGACACTGGTCAGTCGGGCTACGGTACCCGGAGTCCCAGAGTCCTGGCTCTGGTTCACGGGACCACGCCGCTGGCTCGGTCCTGCGCGGCCCTGACAAGGGCGGCGTCCCAGGGGAGTCCAGGGCTCTAGCTGGACGATCTTCGCTCTTCACTGGTTTAGCTTTAACATTCTGCCCCGAGCCCTCTGACACATCCCCCTTTATACTCCACCCCCGCTGAGGGGTGGGGCCCCGGGCTGCCTGGTGCGGACGTCGTTGAGAGCCCCCCCCCCCCCCGTGCACTCACGTAGCCCCGCCCACTGTGTTTGTTTCCCATAAGCTGCCATGCATAACGGCTCTCTCTCTAACACCCCTACACGTACAACGCATCGGGAGGGGGGGGGCCAAAAGAATGGACGGCGTGGACGCGGTTGCTGCTGCACACGCCAACGCATTGGACAGAGAGGGGGAGGGGAGGCCTGATACACATGATAGAAAAAGAACGAAAATGCCCATGTTTATACCAATGCTGGCTGAACAATGAAGAGAGTACTGTTAAACACTGGGGATGTTAATACTCGGTAAAGTAAAATAGTGCCTGTCAGATAAGATGGTCCAAAAAAGTGTAATTAAGTCTTTTTTGCGTGGTTGATAACATCTTTCCAATGATTACTAAGTTTGTACCCATCATCACGGTTGAAATTATGTCTGTGTTTGTATATTTGTATGGCTTTGTGTACAAACCTTTGATGGTAGCCGGGAGGTTTGCAGAAAACCTTGGTCTCGAAAAAGACAATTTCATGAGAGCCCACCGAGTTGTAGCAATGACCGGCAACAGCCGAAGAATCAGTTCTGCCGTGTTTCAGATCTGACTTGTGCACGCGGACACGATCAGAAACATGACGTTTCGTTTCTCCAATGTAGCAATCACCACAAATGCAACTCAATTTGTAGACTCCAGGATACTGTAAGTCAGGAACGACATCCTTCACAGATGGAATCAGATCACAGATTTTATGCGTTGTACGTGGCACTCCGTGCCGTCTTTGAGCCCCGCCCCCCTCCCTCCCGATACGTTCCATTCATTGGCTACCACATTCTGATGAGCCCCCCCCCTCTCCTCCCCCCTCAACTTGCTTTTAAGGAATTACATCTTGAATCATTGCCTCACTTGATGCAGCTAATCCGGCTGTGACGGTCCCACCTGATGACGGAGACTTGTGTTGCCTCAGAAACGTCGTGATTTTTATTTTATTTGTATTAATATTGATGTTTTACCTACGTGACTTTACCGAAAAAACCTAAGAATATGAATCCTTGCAGTCACGAAAGCTTCAAATCTAGAACTATTGTAGGCTGGTTCACTTCGTTCCTACCAGTATAATGATCGTACACTTTATCCCCCCCCTCCCCATCTACGTGGGCAAACGTCTGGTCCAATCACAGCGGCTGTTGCTGGCAGCCTATGGCCAATGGGAGGGGCGCTTCTTCTATGACCGCTCGTCATGGCGCCTGAGCGGCCGTTGTGCTCCCCTCTTGTTCCTCGGTGCGAGAGTAACAAGTGCACTGCAAACTATTATGACATATTGACTTAAGCTTTCGTGACTGCAGGAATTCATGCTCTTTGGGTCTTTCGCTAAAGTCACGAAGATAGAATTTTTTATGTTTCTATCTGTGACTTTACCGAAAGACCCAAAGAGTATTATGAGGTAATAAAAACCGAGATTTTTCAATGTACAGTATGCACTTTTATTTTCACTCAAAAGTATAAAAGAAATTACATTGACCCCCGGAATTAATCAAATTTGATGTGCTCAATAAAAGTGTAAGCTCGCATCAAAAAAAATTAAACATATCGAAAGGAAGCCGCCCACTTTTATTGAGCACGTCAAATTCGATTAATTCCGGGGTCAAACAAATTTGTTGTCTACTATTGAATGCAAAAAAAGTGTGTGCATTGAAAAGCCTGGTTTTTATTACCGATTGATTTAGCGTTGGGGACGAGGGGCGGGGCTTTGCAGTGGCGGGCGGGGGCTTGTAGTGAAGGGGCGGGGCTTGTAGTGAAGGGGCGGTGCTTATAGTGATGGGCGGTGCTTGTAATGAAGGGGCGGGGCTTGTAGTGATGGGCGGGGCTTGCAGCGAGGGGCGGAGCTCGTGGTAAACGGGGCGGGGCTTGAAAGCCCAGGCGACAATGGCGGGCCAGTTCGATCCCGTGCAGCGCGAGATCCACCAGGACTGGGCGAATCGCGAGTACATCGAAGTGATCTCCAGCAGCATCAAAAAGATCGCCGACTTCCTCAACTCGTTCGGTGCGAGAAAGCGCGAAGCCCCCGACTCGTCAACCCCCCCCCCCATCTTTCCCTCATTCCTCCGCCGTTTACATTACCCAGCGCGCTCGCGCGCGCGCGCTCTGTTACGAGGGTCGCCGTTGGTCAGGCGAGATCACGTGATGCTGATTTTGGCCAATGGGAATCGCCAACACGGCCGGGGATGTTTATCCGTCGTAAGAAATCGACTTCCTCCTTTGTGTGTTTACAGTCGTGGTAGAGTTACCCCTTCGGTGATGGCACTGTGAGATGTTACCCTGTGATCTGTGATGTTGCCATGTGATCTGTGATGTTACTCTGTGGTCTGTGATGGCGCTGTGATGTTACTGTGTTTCTGTGATGGCGCTATGGAGGGATGGAACACGTCCGAGGGTTCGGCCACCAAGGAGATGGAGCGATGAGAGCCACACGTAGCCAACAAGTGATGGGCAGATTGTTGCATCGCAGGATCGTAAGAGTTGACGGCAACTTGGGGAAGCCTTCATCCAGCAGTGGATCGATCATGGCTGATGATGGTGTTGCTGTGGTGTCTTGAAAATACCGAATCCTAACCCACTTTGCCTTTGATGTTGTCTCTACTGCTGCTGGCATCATCTCTACTGCTGCTGCTACCGTCACTCCCACCGGCTGCTGGTGCGCGGCGCAGACATGTCGTGCCGTGCCCGCCTCGCCGTGCTGAACGAGAAGTTGACGTCACTCGAGCGACGCGTGGAGTACATCGAGGCTCGGGTAAGAGGAGTGGTGGGGGGGTGACCAGAGCGGTGGGGGGAGGCAGGGCGGTGAGAGACACACACATCATGGGCCCTTCAAGCATAGCATCCTCCCACGGTTCCACACATCATCGTGATAATTCAGAGTAACAACTCAAGTCATGGGTTGATTGTTTTTTTGTGTCATTTGTAGAGACTCTATTTTGTTGTTTTGTTAATGGTCTATCTCATATTACACTGTCCTATTTGGGTTGTCTTATTATATTTTAATACTTTTCTGTGAGGAGGGGAGACTGAGTGAGTGGAGATGGAGAAAGTGGAGACACATATAAGGGAGACACATGGGTGAGACACAGAGGATATGCAAAATATGAGACGCGGGAGAGACACTGAGGAGAGACACAAAGAGGGGAGATGCCATGCCTCCGTTCCCCACCCACATGGAAGGTCGCAAGAAAATACCTTTGCCAAATATAACCACGCTGATTTGTCTTCGTCTCGCCGCAGGTGACCAAGGGGGAGACGTTGACTTAGCAGACCTTCACGTGTCACCCTCGCCACACCGATCCTCACCGTCCCATCTGCCCTCTGCGGCGGTGCCCCTCCTTCTTCTTCCGCGTCCGTTTCCTCCCCCACCGCGCCGATAACACTACTACTCGCCACTACTCACCACTACCCACCACTACCCACCACTACTCACCACTACCCACCACTACCCACCACTAACCACCACTGCTCACCGCTCGCTGTCCCTTCACCATTGCCTTAAACGCAAAGCCTTGTCTGCGGGCTGGGAGCATGTCCACGTCCGCCATGGCACGCACCGCGGGTCTCTTTGGGCGCCAGTCATCAATTTCGATAATGTCGCTCCTTAAAGCTCACTATGCGCGCCTCGACTCGCGGTTTTAAGGAATCGCACGTTTGACATGCGTGTATGTTGCACGTAATGGGTTTGTGTGACCCCTGCAGCCACAAGAGGCCAGTACATTCACTATAGTGTAAACAAACTAATTATGGTTGATTCAGATGTATTCTCTGAATCCTGAGGACTTATCGGATTGCAGGGCGGTGAACTGTTACACCCCGAGCACGGCTCGGTGTTGTGGCCCATTGCTCCCGCTGGTGTCACCCTGGGGGCCTGTCGTGACACACAGAGGGGGCCACCTGTTGTTGGGTTTGACTGCGTCCGGTGCCTGATGTGGCGATTTTTGTACATTGAGCGTTTGTTATTTTTATTCCACTGCCTTCCCATGTTGGGTTCCAACGGCGCTGCCACGTCACCACGAGACGAACAGATCTTCGTTTCTAAATGTTCCAGCGAGCAGCGCGCACCACCTTGTGTCACAACGACCCTGGAAGTTGACGTCACAGATGACTTATTAATACAAACTTCAGATGCATTTTTTTTCAATACGCCGTGCAATGAGTGTTCCGTCAAACCTGTCAGAGCCTGGATTTTGCCAAATTTAGTTGAAAACTCCCAATTTGTATTTGATGGTTTCTTGTGAAGTCATTGGTGACCAGGCCAAGACAGTCAAGCCACTGCTCACTACTGTGTGCGAGTTCCCCTTCCATTGTAAACTTTCTTTGCGTGTGAGTTTATATCTGTGCTTTCTTTTTTTATTACCAAGACAGAACCACTAACCCCTACCCCGAGGGTACAAATACAATGTGGAGACCAAATGTTCACTGTGGGGAACATATATCCAATTACATCAGCTCGATGTGTCTGACAAAGCCATTGCGAACAACCGCCCTCCGATCCACCCGGCTACATTAATTGCCCGTGGCGCACGTGAGTCCGTGTCGGGTTTTCTTTGCCCGTGGCGCAGTGTGGGGATGACGGGAGGGCTTTGCCGAGGGCAGCATTTAAATGTTAACTTTGCGTTCGAAATTATTGACAAAAATAGTCGACCGTCTATGATAGGATCTGCGATATCGGTTCATCCGTACCACAGTGGATAAGAGTTGTGTAAAACACGCCGACTCGATTGGCACCAGCTGGGAGCAACGCCACCTACTCCCCCTCCGCCCCCTTTGCCCCCACGCTCGTCACCGCGTGTTCTCAATTAAGGTGCCCCCCCCCCCGTGTCACGAATAAACGTCGCATCCTTGGCCCTGTGTTCGTGCCCCTCTGTCCTCGTGGTGATGATGGCTGTGTGCAGGCTGGTGAGCTGCCTGTTATTGTATAGAATATAAGCAACATTCATAAACAGACAACCTCCTTCACATTCTCTTTGGTTCTATCGGTAAAGTCACGTAGGTATAAAATACAAATAAATCACGACGTTTCGGGCGCAACACAAGCGTCCGTCATCAGGTGGGAAAGCATGGTCTGCTGCTGAGGCTGCTGTTTTAAAAGGTTTGAAATGAGTGGTGCCCAAGGGTCATTAAGAAGTGGCCGGGGCTAGTGATGTTAATGTGAGAAATTAGCATGTAACTGTAAGATAGGAAAGCGGCCTCTGAGACGAGGACATGGAAGTAGCTATGTGAATGTGAGAGATTAGCATGATGTTAACGTGAGAAATTAGCATGTAACTAGAAAAGGAGGGTGAGCATGAGAGATCTAAGAGAGAGTCGGAAATAACAGCTGACCATGGGCAGGTTGGATGGAAACATTACAGTCGGTTAAGACTTTACCTGGTTAATAACGTCCTTCCAATGATTGTTCAGTTTGTACCCATCCTCTTGGTTGAAGTGTCTGTTTATATATCTGGATGGCTTCATGAACAAATCTCTGAAGGTAGCCGGCAGGTTTGCAGAGTACCTCCGTCTTGGAAAAATCAATTTCGTGAGCCCACAGCGTTAAAACAATGATCGGCAAAGGCAGAGGTATTGGTCCTGCCGTGTTTCAGATCTGCCTTGTGTTCACGAACACGGTCCGAGACATGTCGTTTCGTTTCCCCAATGTAACTGCTGCCGCAACCACAACTAGTTTGTAGACACCAGAGTATTGCATGTCAGAAATCACATTCTTTACAGATGGGATTAAATCACGGATTTTGTGTACTGTGTTGAAACGAACCTGGATCTTGTGTTTGTTTAAGATTTTGGAAATCTTTTTGGTAACCCCTGCTATGTACGGTAAAGTGATGGTTTTGATTGGATCCTCAGAAGGTTGTCTCCGCATGGCTGGGGAGACAGCTTTGCGGATTGTACGGTCCGAGTATCCGTTCATCCTGAGGGCTTTGTGTACGTGCTCCAACTCACTGGCTAGGTGGTGCTGGTCGGAGATGCAACTGGGCCTATGGTGTAGTGTTTTGATGAGGGGATTCTTCTGGGCTGGATGGTGGTGGTAGTCAGGATTTAGATAGGCATCCGTGTGGGTGGCTTTCCTGTAGACCGAATGTCCCAACGAGCCATCAGGTCTCTTCTCGATCAACACATCCAAGAATGGTAGCTTGCCATCCTTTTCCACATCCATGGTGAATTTGATAGACGGGTGTATGGTATTGATGTGGTTGAGAAATTGGTTCAGTGATGGCAGGTCATGTGGCCAGATGACGAACGTGTCATCTACATATCTCTTCCACAAGGAAGGACGTAGGGTGGATGTCTGGATGGCATCTGTCTCAAATTTCTCCATGAAAACATTCGCTACCACTGGCAATACGGGAGAACCCATTGGGGTACCTTCATTTTGTTTTTAGAATGTACCATTCCAGGTGAAGTATGTGTTGGCAAGACCGTGCCTTACCAAAGTTGGTACATCTGGATTCAGTCCTTGTTGGACCAAGTCTCTAATGATTGCAATGGTGTCAAGTACAGGTACATTGGTGAACAGAGAGACTACATCGAAACTGACAAGCAAATCATCCGGAGACGGTGAGATGTCCTTGATTAGAGAAACCAAGTGAGCTGAGTTAAGTACAGCTGAGGTGAACTTGCCCGTGAAAGGAAGCAGGATCTGACAGAAATCGGGCCATGTTTGTCACGCCATGTAAAAAAAAGTTTTTCCACATCCAATCAGCCCTCACGGGCCTCTGGGAGTGCATACATTCAGCACCATTGGTTCAACACAAGCAAAACACTGTATTGGTTTTGACTCGGAGATCGAGGGTCTTTGCCTATACACATCTGGCAGCTAAGCATTATTTCAAGCGAGCTTGTGCTGATGAGACTGTCGAAACTAGACCTTGCGAATAGAAATATGGCTGTTCGCCAGCTGTGGTTCAAGCGATCCTGACTGCTGCTAAGACGCTCAATGTCAGGTTCGCTCAGCTGTGATCTTCGTGACGTCATGTGGCAGCGTCCAGGAATCTCTCGGGGGAAGGGGTTGGGGAATTGTTTAATGACGTAATGAGAAAAGGGTTTTTTGGGGACGTCGCCGGGGGCTTTTCCCCCTTCGTAGTGGGTGTGTCGTGACGTCACGCAGCTGTACCGCTATCGTAGAAAGTGGGGGGCGGTGACGCAGCAGCAGTCAGCGCGCTCCGCTACAAACCCCGCGGCCCGCCCAAGTTCGATTCCCGCTCACGGCCAATAACGGCGAATATTTGAACCGGTCCTGGGCCTCCCCTAGGTCACTTCGGCCTCAAATGCGTACCTGGTACGATGTGTAAACATCGCCACTTGGAAGACAGAGGCGGCCGGGCGTGGTGCTGGCCACCCACCACCCTCGTGTACCGTCTCAGTCATCATAGTCCGTGAAGTCTGTCATGAGGATCTTGTCTTCGTGACACTATCTCGGCAACCCCAACACGTTCGTCGATAACGCTGTGTGTGGAGTGTGGACTTCATAGAACAATCAGCAATGGGTGTCGCAGGGCAATGGCTCTTATTCAACGCACATGACGCACACAATACGGTGCTTGTGCTACGAATGGCCACCCTTATTGACGAATGTGTCGAGTTTCTTGTTTGTTAATTGCACAATCGCACATTGTAAATTAAGTTTTACAGTTATGAAATTATAATTATTTGTAAATAGTATGTATGTCGTTTGTCTAGTAATTGTGATTTTTAAACATTGTATTGCTCGTTTAAATGTTAGTAACAATTAGCCTGTGCACTCCTGCCTGAGTGAAAAGTTGGCTAAGTTTTGTCCAAACCTGTCCAGCTGGATCAAGAAAAACGTTAATAAGTTAATTTAATTAACAATTACAGCTTTCCCACCTGATGACAGACGCTTTGTGTTGCGCCCGAAACGTGATTTATTTTATTTTATACCCACGTGACTTTACCGAAAGTTGTGTGTTGGAGAGTAAAACCCACACAATTTACAAACCTTACTAATTGGCTGTGGCGGGTTTCACAACACATTTATACTTACGCGATCTCACCCAGAACAACCCTCCGTTATGGATATTGCTCGCGAAACCCCAACAACAACGACTAACGACTGCGACTTGTTAAATTGCCGTGAGCACGTTGAGAGTGGGGGGGGAGGTGTTCGTGAAGAGAGCGTGTCCCCCACGCTAGGGGGCGTGGCTCCTGTGTGACGTCACCAGGAGGCGTGGTCTCGGCACGCTGTGGGCGGGGCTCGCTCCCCCACCCGATTCGCTTCCTTTCCGGGGTGCCCCCCACTCGTCGAGACGCTGCAGCGACGGCTGTGGTCCCCGTGGTACCCCCGAGACCCCGTTACCCCCGCTACCCCCCGTGTCACATCGCCTCCCGCGGGCCCCCCTTCACTCCTCCACTCGGCCCCCCTCTCGCGCACACCCCGTCATTCATTTCGCCGACCCAACGATCCCCGCTGCGACCTCGTCTCCTTGGCCGGCCGGAAGTGAGCTGCGTGCGGGCAGAGGCGGCGATCCGAGCGCGGTGGCGAGGGGGCCATGGTGGTGTGAGTGGGTCGGGGGGGGGAGCCATGGGCGAGCAAGCGAGAGGCGGCCGCTACGAGGAAGTGCGAGACCTCATCGACTACTTCTCCAAGAACACGTACCGCGCGCGCGAGGGCGTGGGCAAGGCGAGTTGCGTGACCCGCTCCCCGGCCGCCTTTGTCTCTCTTTCTCTCTCTCTCGCTCGCCCTCCCTCGCGACAGCCGAGCCCGTCCGCCGTTAAATCGATCTCGGCACGCCCGCACCTCGTTTGTCTCCCCTCCCTCCCTCCCCCCCAACCAACAATCTCTCTCTCTCCCAGTTCTCTCTGAGGCCGTGGGCCGGAGTTGAACCCCGTGGACTTTGCCCCGCGACACTGCGCCGCGTTCAGGCGCCATCCACGCGCCCTGCCAGTCTCACTCCACTGCTGGGGCGAACGCCTCTGGCCCCCAACTCTGTCGTCGTGTCACGGGGTTTGGCGTCTGGTTTGTTGAACTTCTTTGCTGCCCGTGAAACCGGAGCCCCTCACTTCGACAGGTAGGAGGAGGGAGGCGTCGATGAGTGAAGCTCACGGGAACCGCTACCAAGTTTTGACCATACTTCACCGCGCGGGTGTCTGTACCGCACACGAACCAATATGTATCATCCACGTGTCCATTATGCCATGTGTTTTGGTTATTTAACACGCTTCGGCGAGTTGAATTACGATGAAATCGTTACGAAATCTCTCGTGGTGAATGTAACATACCCATGGATTGTAAACGTGGTTATTGGCAAAAGGAAATTAAACGAAGCTAAGAAGTGCGCCAAAAAACAGGTCACGGTGGAAAGGTTGGACGCTTGGATCGAACCCCGAGATATAGAAAGATGAACACCGATTGCAGAAGCTTCGCCACGCGACGAACCATGCAAGTTGTGGGCCTTGGGGCAGCGCTCCTCAAGGCTGGACGGATGATGGTCGAGACTCAAGGCGGACGGCAGTCAAAGGAGGGGAGAACTTCCAACGGGACACCGTTCGTCGTGCATCACGGACCGATGAAATATGCCCTTCCGTCGGCGCTATTGCGTTGCTGCATCACACGGCCGTGAGAGATGGTGACAACTTGGAGAGAGGCCTTCATCCAGCAGTGGATATATCGTGGCTGCTGTTTGGTTACGGTTATGCAGGAGTTTAACATTTAACAAGGAGGGCAGTATGACAGGTTAGGGTTATTGGGAGAAGGGAAAAAAACAATAAAAAATATTATTTTACCAGGTAGGGCCCACTGACCTAAAAGCTCTTTTTAAACAGAGACCTTACCACAAATGACAGGTCAACGCAGTGGCTGATCAGCCAAAGACTCTAAGCACGCGATGTTTCTAAATGTGGAGGAAAAAACCGGAGGGCCAGGAGAAAAATCCACCCGACCATGGGGAGAGAGACATGCAAATTCCAAATTAACAGGTATCGTCACGGTCGGGATCTAACCCACGACCTCCTGTATACCAGGCGAGGGAGTTAACATCTCACCACCGTGGCTGGCCCTAATCCATAGATGACCAAATCAGTGTCCGCTCCTAAGACGACAGTTCACAGTGCAGTAGAGATAACGAGACCAGCTGTCATCGGCATCAGCCATGATCAATCCACTGGTCGATGCGATGCAACAGTTTGGCACCTGCACACGAGCTGATCCCATCGCTGAGTCTCCTCGGTGGACGTCCTGTCGGGTGCGTTTTCTCCTTTGGCTGCCTCGCCCTGCGTTGGCCTTGGCCGCCAGGTATCTTCCCCTCTGGCCATGACGCGTCAGGCCCAAGCCCACTTCACTTTTATCTATAGTCAAAATGTGATGTCTCTGATTTGCATTATGTTCTCTAATTCTTGTGTTCCTCTTTCTGTCACTCTGTGTCATTCAAAGAATAGTAAATTCACACGAAATGATACATTCCTTGGACGAGCAAGGCATTCCACGAATCGCCCTGGTCTGTGCTTGTCTGTGGGTCTCTCTCCGAGTCTGAGAGTCTGTGGAGCTCAACTGGTGACCGGGCTGGGACAATGAAAATCACTGCACTTGAGCTCGGTTTTGTCAAAACCTCCGATTAGCACGGTTGGCTACGTATGGTGCGATAGAAGTTGAGGACACATACATACAACTCAGTCTAGCTATGTGTAGTGGTAATTGGCCACTATCCACTGCTGGATGAAAACATACTGGATATCTGTGAAAAAATAGCTTAATAGCTCATTGGATTTCTCCAGTTTCAATGAATATGATTCTGAATTTGTCACCATCTCTCACGGCCCTACAATTCAACAATCCAAATTGGCGCCCGCACGCGAGTAGATTTCAACGCAAATTACTCAATTGGGATTTCATGTGGCAATCATCGCCCCCTTTCTGCGTAAATTTGGCCGGACACTTCAGAAAAAATACAGTCGTCATACTTAGTGAGGCTTTCCTAGAGTATGCAAGAATAATAATCATAAATGTACGTCTATAGGTCTCTACGGGAGTCTTTGGATCTCTGTGTAAGTCTCTGGGCTTCTCTTACCGAAGGGTGATGGCACGCGCATGCTTGTAATCCAGCTCTACGGAGTCGAGGATCTGTGGATCGCACAAATGGCGTGAAGTTCCCCTTCCCGTGGACATCGAAGCACCACAACCCTGGCTTTGTAAGAGAAGGCAGCACATAAAATGTGGACTCTGCCTGTGTCCAGTTGCATAGGATGGAGCAATTCCCCCCTGGAATGTGTGGGGCTTTCTCCAGGTACTCCGGTACCCCCCCTTCGCCACAGGAGAGCACAAGGCAATTTGGCACAGGCCCGTCGCATGGCTGCCTCTGCACTTGTCTGTGGGTCCCCCCCGCACCTCCTGGTGGTTCTCTCTGTTGGGGAGAGCGAGCGAATGCTGCGGTGACCCGTTAGGAGTTGGAACTGTGATTGTTGCTGTTGACGCGAGTTTTAGTTTCTACGCGAGTCCATGGTCTCTACTACGCAAGTCAACGGTGGCGGCTCTTATGTCTTTCTTGACCAGCCTGAGATTTTCAACTCCACTCACTGGGGAACCCATTTTTAATCAAAGGGTTGGGCAGTTGAAATGTGACACCCCTCCCCCCAACTTTGGACCCTGGATCTTATCAGCTCTGGCTCAGCATCTCTGGGCACCGGAGCCCCCCTTCGAGTTTAACACGTGACCTCACCGTTTGGGAATGTTTGAGGGGGGTGTGGTGGGTGGGGGGGAGACCCGGAAAAACAACAAACCCTCCGCCCCCCACTCTAGCAAATCGAGTCGCCGTATTTTATTTTAGCCAGAGGCTCGCTCTGGTCAAGTGAAAGCTGTGGAGGTCCAGTGCAGTCTTGGTCTGTGGATTTCATATGATCAGCTGAGCTGATCGGTGAACGTATATTGTGCAGCCAATTACCATTGCCGGTCTTCCTCAATGCAAACACGTGTTGAATGACCATATTGCAGGTCACGCACAACTCGCCTACGCACTCACACACTCACCCACTCAACTACCACACTGCAGATCACTACAACACTCTCACTCATCCGCTCACTCGCTCGCAACCCTGCAGGTCAGTGCACGTCTCTTTCTGTTTATTACACTCGCACCGCTCTGCTTTGAATTCTCTCTCCCATCGTCTCTCTTCCCAAATTCTTACATCCTCGTTCAGTTTAAATAATGCGAGTTTAAATCCAATCATCCCTCCCTCTGGGTTTGATAAAACGAGTACCACTTTGTGGGGAAGTCAACAGCGGTTGACCTTTGGATATACACATCTCCACCATAGAAATGTGGAATTTCCATCACCGGCTCTGAGCTGTAAACGGTAGACGAGCACCATAACTCAATTTGACTTTCGTCGGGGAAAATGTACACTGGGAGGTCAGGGGGGAATATAGACGGTGCAGTGAGCACGAGTTCACGACGGGCGGCCGTGGCGGTGTGCAGGTCGACGAGATCCAGGTGCGCTGCCTGGAGTTGTTCTCGCGCGACTACGTCTGCGCCTGGCTGGAGAATGCAGGCGGCGAGCTGTGCGGCCACTACCCACTGCACGTTGTGCTGCTCGAGTACGAGACGCACGCCGGGCGCCACAACGAGCGGTGAGCGCCTGGGCGAGGTCGCGTGGAGGTCTTGGCCAGGTCACGGGGTCGCGTTAATCCCCACCCCCCTTGCCGGGGTCCGATTTCTCCTAATTCCTGGGACCCTATTCTCGGCGTCACCGGCCGCCGGCTGGGTTCCTGAGAGACGCGTTCCTCCCTGTGGCTCGGCTCCAGCTCGGGCTCGAGTCGCTCGGTTGCTTCCAACGACGGGGGCCGTCGAGCAGCTCGGCTGTGGCCTGCCCGTGGCTCGGCTCGAACTCGTCTCGCGTAGATCCCGAGTGCACGGCTAGGCGCCACGCTCGGAGCCGGCTTCAGGTAACCGCGTGGCCTTGAGCCGGGTTTTTCCAGAGCCCAGCCTGAGATGAGCCGTGACCCAACACGGGGCGATCGTCTCTTCAAGTCAAAATCTCATCAACACTTGGCTCGTAAACCACATGTACTGCGACTACCTTTGTGCCTGGGTCTCTGTTGCCTACATCGCCTAAACCCTGTGTCTTCAGCGCGGTGTTGTGTGGTTGTGGTGCTGCAGTGTGGTTGTGGTGTAGTGTGGTGCTGCAGTGTGGTGGTGCTGCAGTGTGGTGCTGCATTGTGGTTGTGGTGTAGTGTGGTGTTGTTGTGGTGTAGTGTGGTGTGGTTGGGGTGCATGGTGGTCCTGCAATGTGGTGGTTGTGGTGTAGTGTGGTGTGGTTGTGATGTAGTGTGGTACTGCGGTTGTGGTGTAGTGTGGTGCTGCAGTGTGGTTGTGATGTAGTGTGGTGCTGCGGTTGTGGTGTAGTGTGGTGCTGCAGTGTGGTTGTGGTGTAGTGTGGTGCTGCAGTGTGGTTGTGGTGTAGTGTGGTGCTGCATTGTGGTTGTGGTGTAGTGTGGGGCTGCAGTGTGGTTGTGGTGTAGTGTGGTGCTGCATTGAGGTTGTGGTGTAGTGTGGTGCTGCAGTGTGGTTGTGGTGTAGTGTGGTGCTGCATTGTGGTGCTGCAGTGTGGTTGTGGTGTAGTGTGGTCCTGCATTGTGGTTGTGGTGTAGTGTGGTGCTGCAGTGTGGTTGTGGTGTAGTGTGGTGCTGCATTGTGGTGTAGTGTGGTGCTGCAGTGTGGTTGTGGTGTAGTGTGGTGCTGCATTGTGGTTGTGGTGTAGTGTGGTGCTGCATTGTGGTTGTGGTGTAGTGTGGTGCTGCAGTGTGGTTGTGGTGTAGTGTGGTGCTGCATTGTGGTGTAGTGTGGTGCTGCATTGTGGTTGTGGTGTAGTGTGGTGCTGCATTGTGGTTGTGGTGTAGTGTGGTGCTGCAGTGTGGTGTAGTGTGGTGCTGCATTGTGGTTGTGGTGTAGTGTGGTGCTGCATTGTGGTTGTGGTGTAGTGTGGTGCTGCATTGTGGTTGTGGTGTAGTGTGGTGCTGCATTGTGGTTGTGGTGTAGTGTGGTGCTGCATTGTGGTTGTGGTGTAGTGTGGTGCTGCATTGTGGTTGTGATGTAGTGTGGTGCTGCGGTTGTGGTATAGTGTGGTGCTGCAGTGTGGTTGTGGTGTAGTGTGGTTCTGTGGTTGTGGTGTAGTGTGGTGCTGCAGTGTGGTTGTGGTGTAGTGTGGTGCTGCAGTGTGGTGGTGGTGTAGTGTGGTTCTGCGGTTGTGGTGTAGTGTGGTGCTGCATTGTGGTGTAGTGTGGTGCTGCAGTGTGGTTGTGGTGTAGTGTGGTGCTGCATTGTGGTGTAGTGTGGTGCTGCATTGTGGTTGTGGTGTAGTGTGGTGCTGCATTGTGGTGTAGTGTGGTGCTGCAGTGTGGTTGTGGTGTAGTGTGGTGCTGCATTGTGGTGTAGTGTGGTGCTGCATTGTGGTTGTGGTGTAGTGTGGTGCTGCATTGTGGTTGTGGTGTAGTGTGGTGCTGCATTGTGGTTGTGGTGTAGTGTGGTGCTGCATTGTGGTTGTGTGGTTGCGCAGCTTTGAGAGCGTGCTGGAGGTGCAGCGCCTGCGGGAGCTCGTGACGAAGAGCAAGATGGCGCGGTGCCGCGGCCGCTTCGTGTGCCCTGTCATCCTCTACGGCGGCAAGGTGAGGCTGGGGCGGTGAAGGCGAGGCTTCGGTGGTGAGGGTGAGGTGGTGAGGGTGAGGTCACCATGGTGAGGGTGGAGTGGTGAAGCCGAAACAGTCATGTCGCGGCAGTGAGGCCAGGGCGGTGATCGACACGCTGAGGCTTGTGAGACTAATGCAGTGAGGTTGATGCCGGGAGATAGGATTGATGAAGTTGAAAAAAAGATGTGTGTCTCTATCTTTGTTCCCACGTGTCAGTGAACCCACGTGTCGGTGTACCCACGTGTTCACAGCACATTTGCCGATCCTCTACACTTGCCGGGTGGGGCGAGATCTACGGACGCAGCAGCTACAACTACCTCTTCTCTACGGGGGGCGTCGACGACGGCGGTGGCGGTGGCGGCGGCGGAGGGGGAGGGGTGGACGGAGACGGAGGGGGCGGCGTAGGGAGCAACGACGAAGCCTGGCTCAGGTGCTGGCCACCCACCACCCCCTCGTGCGCCGTGCCGTCCTTCGTTGGTGCTGCCCGCTCGCAGCCCTCGCCAACCGACAGTCTGTCAAGGACTTCACGGGGGACCTTTGTCTTTGTAGGAATGGCCGGGAGTCCCAGCTGTTTAACCGCATCCGGGGAAACGACATCAAGCTGCTCAAGCACCTGGGAGTGCGCTTCATCTGCGACCTCATGGTGGAGAACAAGAAGGTGAAGTTCGGCATGAAGTGAGTCGCCCCTCGCTCGCCCTCGCGCACTCACCCTCGCCAACGCACACTCACCCTCACCCACGCACACTCACCCACGCACCCTCACCCACGCACACTCACCCTCGCCAACGCACACTCACCCTCACCAACTCACCCTCACCAACATACCCTCGCCAACGCGCCCTCGCCAACGCACACTCACCCTCACAAACGCACACTCACCCATGCACACTCACCCTAACCAACGCACACTCACCAACGCCAACGCGCACTCACCCTCGCACCCTCACCCACGCACCCTCACCCACGCACACTCACCCTCGCCAGCGCACACTCACCCTCATCAACGCGCACTCACCCACGCACACTCACCCTCGCCAACGCACCCTCACCCTCACCAACGCACCCTCACCAACACACCCTCGCCAACGCGCCCTTGCCAACGCACACTCACCCTCACCAACGCACACTCACCCATGCACACTCACCCTCACCAACGCACACTCACCAACGCCAACGCACACTCACCCTCGCACCCTCACCCACGCCAACGCACACTCACCCTCGCCAACGCACCTTCACCCTCGCCAACGCACACTCACCCTCGCCAACGCACACTCACCCTCGCCAACGCACACTCACCCTCACCAACGCACACTCACCCTCACCAACGCACACTCACCCTCACCAACTCACACTCACCTTCGCCAACGCACACTCACCCTCGCCAACGTACCCTCACCCACGGCAACCACGTGTGTGACGAGGTGTGACGATGGTTACAGTGTGTGATGTCGATGAGGTGTGACGATGATGACGGTGTGTGATGTCGATGAGGTGTGACGATGGTGACGGTGTGTGATGTCGATGAGGTGTGACGATGGTGACGGTGTGTGGCGTTCCGCAGCGTCACGTCGTCGGAGAAGGTGGACAAGGCTCAGCGTTACGCCGACTTCACCCTTCTATCCCTGCCCTATCCCGGTACGGCCTCGGTCGTCAAGTCATGGGTCAAGGGTCACAGGGTTGGGTCACTGTGCCAAATCGAGGGTCGGGTCCAGGGTCACATGACCAGGTCAAGGGCCACAGTATTCGGTGAAGGTGATGGGCAGGTCAAGGATTACCGGGTTAGGTCACGAGTTACCAGGGCCATGTCAAGGCCACGCACAAGTCACGCGACGTATGGGAGGCTTGAGCTGATTTATTTCGATTTACGTGCGTGTGGAACAAAATCTGAAAAGTGCGCAAAGAAGCAACGGAGAGACGCACGCTCAGAATCGCAGCAAGAGGCAGAGAGAGGAGCATGCAGCTGAGAGAACGCACACGAAGCAGAGCCCTCGCTTGGGCAGGATGCGTCACAGCCAGAAGGGACCGTGGCCGGCGGTCGAGACTTAAGGACGGAGTGGCAGCCGAAGGAGAGAGCGCGCTCGATGGTACATCCGCAGTGGAGACGGAACGACGAGGCGGTGTCCTCCTCGTGACGATGCAGCAGCCGTGCGGATTGTCGCGTCGCGCGATCGTGAGAGGCGGCGGCGGGTTGGGATGAGGGGGGGGGCCTCCTTACGGCAGTGGGCTGACCGTGGCCCGGCCCGGTGTTTGCGTCTGGCAGGCTGCGAGTTCTTCAAGGCCTACCGAGAGCGGGATTACTCGGGCGAGGGACTCGTGTTCGACTGGAGTCAGGTATGGACTGCGGGTGCCGTCCCGCACTACGGTTTGCTGGGCCTAAACTGCGGGGGTAGTGATTGGGACGAGACGGGGTCACGAGTGTCGAGTGTTTATTTTTTATGAACGCTTTTAGTCTGTGCGTGCGCGTGTTTGCGCGCGTGGGTGTGCGTGTGCACGGGTATGTGTGTGCGTGCATGTGCGCATTTGTGTCTTTGTGTGTGCGTGCGTCCGTTTGTGTGTGTGTGCGCGTGTGTGGTTCTTGAGGCAGGACTATGTGGACGCTCCGCTCAGCGTCCCCGAGGAGCTCAGGGAGGGGCTGCCCATCAACTGGGGTGGATACAGGGCAAGTACGCACACACACAAACAAACATCCCCCGTATATCCTTAACAGACTGTTGGGGTAAGTACTTTTAGCGATAACCTATGAAGGCCGGAACGGCACACGAGGGGGTGGGTGGCCAACAGCACGCCCGGCCGCCTTTGTCTCCCTCGTGGCAATGTTTACTTATTTGAGGCTGAGTCAACCGAGGGGAGACCCAGGACTGGTTCAGATAATTGTCACTGATGTTGGCCGTGAGCGGAAATCGAACTCGGGTCGCCACGCACACATGTGCAATCTTACACACACGCACACACACAAATTCACACAAACTCGCACACACACACGTGCGCACACACACACATGCGCACACACACACGCGCACACAAAGATCCCCCGTATAGCCTTAACAGACTGTAGGAGCAAGTGCTGTTAGCGAGCACCTATGAAGGCCAGAACGGTACACAAGGGGGTGGGTGACCAGCACCATGCCCGACTGCCTTTGTCTCCCCAGTGGCGATGTTTACACACTGCACCAGGTACTCATTTGAGACTGAGTCGACCTAGGGGAGGCCCAGGACTGGTGTTGGCCGTGAGCGGGAATTGAACCCGGGTCGCCGGGTTCATAGCGCAGCGCGCTAACCGCTACACTACCGCATGCGCACACACACACATGCGCACACACGTATACACATTCACACAAACTCTCACGTGTGTAATCTCACACACGCGCTATGGAGTAGGGTTTCATAACCAGTAACCGGTTTTCCGCACGGCATTGTCCAGAGCAGTAAACACGTGCTTAGATTTTTAACTGAGACGCGATGGGGGAGGTGGTACCACAGTGGCGGTGTAGTGGCCACCACCCGCGGACTCGCCATCCAGAGGTCGCCGATTCCGCTCCATCTCCTGGTGCGGCAGTTCAAACCATGGTGCAAGTTTCTCACATCTCATTGGCGAGCAATTGCAGGGGCTGCCCCTGTACCTCTCAACTGAGAAACGCGGGGGCATTGCGCTACGCTACGACTGAGGCCGCCGTGCGGTTTTCATGTTTACGCGTGGCCAGTCCGTGCGTGCGGCACTCGCCTTCCGCCAGACGCGATTACAGACATCGACAGTTACTGTTTAACAACCGCGATGAAGACAATGATCCCCCACGTAGCCGACACGAGCTAATGGGACCGGTGCTGTTCGCGAGCACCTCTAGAGGCCGGCAGCACACATCAACAGCCGCCACTCGCCACCAAATGGCAGAGAGATCACCACCGTACTTGCACCCAGCTAGATGCACTCCGAGACCCCGGTACGCACACACGTGCATGTGCGTGCACCTCCCGGTAATTTGTAGGTAACGTTCCGCCCTCATCGTTGTACCCGCAGTCATGGGACCTGATGGAGCAGACTCAAAACTACCTGCGCCTCCTGCTGCACATCATCAACCTGGACGGTGAGCGACAGGCCAGCACAGGGCAGGGCAGGGACAGGGGTTGGGCAAGGAAGTGCGGGGCGGTACGATGTACTGGAAGGACCAGGCAGGGCGGTGTGGGTTGGGTGGTTCGGTACGTGCCAGGGATGGTACCGAGTGGCAGGCCCGTGGGTTTCAGGTGCATTACGGGTGAAGCAGGAAAGACTGAAGCGGCGGGAGACTCGGAGGGACGCGTTGGAGAAGAGTGAGATGGGAGAGATGATCGAGGGACGGGAAGGCACGGGGAGACACACAGGGGAGGTGCCGGGAGACGTGTGGACAGGAGACTGGTGCGCGTGTGTCCCTGTGCAGACGAGAGTGGACTCCTGGTTCACTGCATCTCGGGCTGGGACCGCACGCCGCTCTTCATCTCCCTCCTGAGACTCTCCCTGTGGGCCGTGAGTACCTGCATCTCCGCATGTTCCCGTGTGTCTCCCCGTGTCTCCGCATGTCTCCGCGTATCCCCATGCAGTGGTTGAGACCTGCGTGGGTGTGAGGAGGGAAGTTCTCGGGTTCGCTTCTCCACGGTTTCACTCTGAGCTCTCGCCCAGTTCCTGTCTCACCACACAACACGTGAGCGAGTGTGCGCATCTGTGCGTGCGTGCACACGTGTGACAGTGTGCGTGTCTGTGAGGAGTGGGATAGTGGTTAGCGTGCTGCGCTACAAACCCGGCGACCCGAGTTCCATTCCTGCTCACGGCCACCAACACAGTGACGATTATCTGAACCGGTCCTGGGCCTCCCCAAGGTCTACTCGGCCACAAATAAGTAACTGGTGTGGTATGTAAACATCGCCAACAGGGAGACAAAGGTGGCTGGGCGTGGTGCTGGCCACCCACCTCATATGTCTTGCCAGCCTTCATAGGTGCTTGCTAACAGCACTTGCCGCAACAGTCTGTTAAGGCTTTTTTTATATATAGTCTGTTAAGGCTATAAGGGATGTCTTTGTCTTTGTACGTGCAGGACGGACTGGTCCACGCATCCCTGGGGCCCGAGGAAATCCTCTACCTCACCATCGCCTACGACTGGTTCCTCTTCGGGTGCGGTGACCTTTAACCTCCCACCCGTGACCTTTTACCCCCCTCCCCTGGCCCCTGAAAACAATTAAACCGCACACACGTGGAGAACGAACAAACTCCACTTGGACAGGGGCTCGGGTCGGGAATCAAACCCAGGCACTTCTCGCTGCGAGGCACCAGTGTCACCACTACACGGTGCGTACTGAGTGCATGGTGAGCCTGTGGTGAGCCTGTGGTGGCATGGTGGATTCGCGAGGCCGCGTGTTCATGCCTCCGCTTGGTGTTCCCACAGGCACATGCTCGAGGACCGGCTCCTTAAGGGCGAGGAGGTGAGGGCAAGGCCAGAGAGGAACATGACACACGACCTCTCAGTCCCGTGACCCCGTGACCCCATGACCCCATGACCCCGTGACCCCGCTCACAGCAATGTTGAGCCGGTCCCATTCCTGCACAATTGTCTTTGGGCTCTATGCCACATGCTACCCGTGTCTCCATGTCTCTTTGTTTTATTGTGTCCGTGTCTCATTGTGTCTGCGACTCGATCCTTTGTCCCCGTGACCATCTCCTCCGTCTCTCGCAGATTTTCTTCTTCTGCTTCAACTGCTTGAAGCACATCTCCGGCGACGAGTTCTCAGCTCTGCGGAGAAAACGGTGGGTGCCCCCAAACCCCACTTCCCCCCCCCACCTCCTTCCTCCACACCCCACCCCTCCTTCCCTTCGCCCCCCCAACCCCCTTCCATAGCAGCAGGAATGTTACCATTCAATCAATCCATCATTGGCCCAGATACATTTGGATTCAATTTAAATGTTATCTGTAATGGTTAATATTAAGTTCAAATCGGATTGTATGTTCGTGTTCATGTTATGACACCTGATTACAAAGTCGGGTCAGGTTTGCTGTGTGTTCGTCTCCCTGTATGGTCCAGTCGTGAGGATTCTTGGTTTTCACCCAGTTGCACCTGGGTTCAATTCCTGTTATGGGAAATTATATTAAGTGGAGAACGGTAGCGCAAGCGTTAGTGTGCTGCACTACGAACCCAGCGACACGAGTTCGATTCCCGCTAACGGCCCAATATCAGTGACTATTATTTGAACCGATCCTGGGCCTCCCCTAGGTCGACTCGGCCTCAAATGAGTACCTGATGCGGTTTGTAAACATCACCACTGGGGGGACAAAGCCGCTGGGCGTGGTGCTGGCCACCTACCCCCTCGTGTGCCATCCCGGCCTTCATAGGTGCTCGCTAACAGCACTTGCCCCAACAGTCTGTTAAGGCTACATGGGGGATTTTTGTCTTGTTAAAACACACGCTCTGTCTGTGTGTGCATAGGAGAAAGCGGGAGTCCTCACGGGAAACGGAGGGACGCAGTGACGACGGTGGAGCCCTTGGTATGAGCCCGTGTCCCCAGTGTCCCCACCGTGTCCCCACCGTGTCCCCACCGTGTCCCCACCATGTTCCCAGTGTCCCCACCGTGTCCCCACCGTGTCCCCACTGTCCCCAACGTGTCCCCACCGTGTCCCCACCGTGTCCCCACCGTGTCCCCACCGTGTCCCCACCGTGTCCCAACCGTGTCCCCACCGTGTCCCCACCGTGTCCCCACCGTGTCCCCACCGTGTCCCCACTGTCCCCACCGTGTCCCCACCGTGTCCCCACCGTGTCCCCACCGTGTCCCCACCGTGTCTCCAGTGTCCCCACCGTGTCCCCACCGTGTCCCCACCGTGTCCCCACTGTCCCCACCGTGTCCCCACCGTGTGTCCCCACCGTGTCCCCACCGTGTCCCCAGTGTCCCCACCGTGTCCCCACCGTGTCCCCACTGTCCTCACCGTGTCCCCACCGTGTCCCCACCGTGTCCCCCCAGTGTCCCCCCAGTGTCCCCACCGTGTCCCCACCGTGTCCCCCCAGTGTCCCCACCGTGTCCCCACCGTGTCCCCACTGTCCCCACTGTCCTCACCGTGTCCCCACCGTGTCCCCAGTGTCCCCACCGTGTCCCCACTGTCCTCACCGTGTCCCCACCTTGTCCCCACCATGTCCCCACTGTCCCCACCGTCCCCACTGTCCCCACCGTGTCTCCACTGTCCCCACTGTCCCCACCGTGTCCTCACGGTGTCCCCACGGTGTCCCCACCGTGTCCCCACCGTGTCCCCACTGTCCCCACCGTGTCCCCACTGTGTCCACCTGTTCCATCCACCTGTTCCATCCACCTGTTCCATCCACCTGTTCCACCTGCGTGTGCCTTGTCCACCTATCAAGTCCCGGCGTTCTTTATGTGGGTTGCATCTTGCCGTCTGTGAGGGCCGCTGCTGCTGTTGTTTATTGCTGTTTGTGAATGTGGCTGTGTGTGGTTGCATGTGTAGCTGTGTGTGCTTGCATGTGTGGGGAGTGGTAGTGTAGCGGTTAGCGCGCCGCGCTATGAACCCGGCGACCCGGGTTCGATTGCCTCTCACGGCCAACACCAGTGACGATTAACTGAACCGGTCCTGGGCCTCCCCTAGGTCGACTCAGCCTCAAATGAGTACCTGGTGTGGTGTGTAAACATCAGCACTGGGGAGACAAAGGCGGTCGGGCGTGGTGCTGGCCACCCACCCCCTCATGTTCCGGCCTTAGGTGCTCACTAACAGCACTTGCCCCTACAGTCCGTTTAAGGCTATACGGGGGATCTTTGTTTTATTTTTGTGCTTGCACGTGAACGTGGCTGTGTGTGGCTGTGTGTGTGTAGCTGTGTGAGAATGAGGAGGTTTACCGCAGCCTTCGCTCGGAGGTTCGGAGAGCCGTAAGGCGCTGTAAGGATGGGTGGTGGTCGCGGGTTGCTGAGGAGATGGAGTCTGCCTCAGTGGCCCGCGATCACAAATCACTATTTAACTCCATCAAAAAAGTAACCTGCAGCGCCACACCTATTACCATCATTAGAGGAAAAAACGGTGATCCAATCTCCGACCCCCAGGAACAGGTTTGCAGATTTGCTGAGCATTTCTGTGAGGTCCTGGGGGAGGGAAAATCTCTCAGCCAGGAAAACATCATGGCACAAAGTGGGGATAACCCTGCTGAGGCTGCGGTGCCTCAAATATTGGAAGAGGTCACCCCCTGTGAGTGGCTGGCTGAGGTACCGGCTGTTGAGGAAGTACTGAGGGCGATCCGGAGTCTGAGACCAGGGAAGGCACCGGGCAGAGATGATCTCCCAGGCGAAATGCTGAGGGAGGGTGGCGTTTGTGCACAGACTGCCCTATATGACATCATAACAACAGTCTGGACCACTGGACGGGTTCCGCAGGACTGGAAGGATGCCCTGGTGGTCCCCCTCTTTAAGAAGGGGGACCGCACAGACTGTAACAACTACAGGGGCATCTCACTCCTCAGTGTGCCGGGTAAGGTCCTGGCAAGGATTATTCAACATCGCCTTGCTAGGCATGCTGAGGAGAGGCTTGCGGAGCCCCAATGTGGTTTCAGGAAAGGGCGGTCCTGCACAGATGCCATATTTTCTGTCCGTCTGCTACAGCAGAGGTGTAGGGAATTCCAAAAAGACCTACATCTCTGCTTTATTGACCTGGTCAAGGCCTATGATACCATCAGTAGGACTGGGCTCTGGGTTGTTCTTCGTGCTTTCGGAGTCCCTGACCCTCTGCTCACGATCATTAAGGACCTTCATGATGGTGAGCGGGCCCGGGTAAAACTACGTGGCCGGGAGTCGGAGCCTTTCCCTGTACACCTTGGGGTGCGACAGGGATGTCCTCTGGCTCCCACATTATTTAACATCTATTTCGACTGCGTAGTTCGTGAAGCCTTCAATAGCTGTACCGGGGGAATTACCATTTGGTACAGATATAATGGGAGGCTGATCGACGCCCGGGTGCGATCAAGGGATGGCTCCCTATTGGTCAACCACGTTATGTATGCCGATGATTTGGTAATAGCTGCTCATTCAGAAGAGGAGTTGGAGACGCTGCTGCTGAGGCTGGAGTGTGCCACTAAGAGGTGGGGCCTTACCATCAGCCCCACCAAAACTAAGCACCTGCCTGGGTATTTTGTACCATCGGGCACTCCGCCCCCACAACTCCCAATCGGTGATGGGGCAGTTGTGGAGAGAGTAGAGAGTTTCCCATACCTGGGCAGTGTGCTCATGACCAGCTCCAGTTTATCAGCAGAGGTCTCACTCCGAATCAGTCGAGCGGCAATATCTTTTCATCGGTTGCGTAACGCTGTGTGGAAGCTACCTGGTCTGTCGCTCCGCACGAAGCTTCAGGTCTTCTCGGCCACGGTCATTCCCTCCCTTCTCTACGCTTGCGAAACGTGGACCCCCCTAGTGGAGCATCTTCGCCGGTTGGAAACATTTAGGCTGGCCTGCCTACGATCCATCCTGGGTTTGACCAGGCTGGATTGTGTGAGGAGCTCACAAGTCCTTGAAAGATCTGGGCAAAGTCCCATCAGTGAGCTCCTCCGGCAGGCAAGGCTGCGTTGGCTGGGTCATGTAGCCCGCATGCCCAGCCACCGCATGCCTAAACAGCTTTTGTTCGGCCGGATCGAGGGGGCTAAACGGGCGCGGCACGGGCTAGAGAAGAGATGGAGTGATGTGGTACAGGAGGACGTGGAGCTGAGTGGACTTGCCGATGACTGGTACCAGCGGTGTCAAGATCGGCCTCAGTGGAGGAGGCTCGTGAAGGACGCTACTGGGCAGTTGGAGGCAGTCGCCCTCCAACAACAACGGAGGGCGGAGGAGCGACGCTCACAACAACGAGCGGAGCGCCGGGTGGCTAAAGCACAGCAAGTTGGCACAGTAGGGGGCACAGGTGGTGCATCAGCCAGTCATCTCGGTCATCTCGGTCAGTCGACCCGTGGCACCTGGGTCTGCCCCGTGACCTCCTGCCAGCGGGCGTTCGACACTTCACGTGGCCTCAAGGTGCACATGGCCTGGCACAAGCGTCGTGGTGACGTCACCGCCACTTAGTGGCGAATGGCGGTTGTTGTAGCTGTGTGAGCCTGTGCTCTGCGTGTGGGACGTGTAACACGGCTGCTGTCGTTTGTGTGTGTTGCCGTGAGTGGCTTGCTGTGTGTAGCCGTGTGAAGCTGCGCGCTGCGTGTGTGAAGTGTGACGCGGCTGCTGTCGCTTGGCCTCCGCGTGGTGCAGATGGGCGTCTGGCAGGGAGCAGCAGCAGCCTGAACAGCGTGGGCAGCTTGTCCACCCTGCTGGACGACTCTCCGTCCGTCCTCACAGAATCGGGCGACCCGCACGCTCATCCGCTCGCCCGTTCACACCACTGGTATACTCGCCCGCTCATTCACCCACCCACTCGCTCGCCCATTTGCCTACTCATGATGATGGTGACGATAGCGGTGATGGTAACGGTGGTAGTGGTGATAATGGTGACGGTTGCGGTGGTGATGGTGTTGACGGTTGTGGTGGTGATGGTGGTAACAGTAATGGTAATGATGGTGACGGTAACGGGCGTAGTGGTGATGATGGTGACGGTTGCGATGGTGATGGTGGTGACGGTTGTGGTGGTGATGGTGGTAACAGTAATGGTGATGGCGGTAGCAGCGATGGTGGTGACGGTGACGTTAGCGGTGACGTTAGCGGTGACGGTAGCGGTGACGGTGACGGTAGCGGTGACGGTAGCGGTGACGGTGACGGTAGCGGTGACGGTAGCGGTGACGGTAGCATTTGATGGTAGCAGTGATGGTCATAGTGATGTTACAAGCGACAACCTCTAACCCCCTGCCTCCTCAGTGCAGAGACGCGGTCCCATCTCCTCCACCAATCAGAAGATAGGATGGCCGCTCATCCCAACCAATCGGAGCACGGCTTACTGCAGCAGAGAGGAAGCAGCCCATTGGCCGTGCCGACGAGAGAGAGGTGGGGGCGGGTGGCGGGGTAGGTGTGCAGTGCAGAGTGAGTGTGTGATGGTATGGTATTGTGTGATGTGATGCAGTGTTGGTTTGTAATGTGGTGTGACATGCAGTGTTGGTGTAATGTGGTGCGATGTTGGTGTGACACGGTGTGGTGTTGGTGTGACGTGTTGGTGATGATGTTGGCATGACGTGCGACCTGGCACGGTGTTGGTGTGACGTAGTGCGGTATTGGTGTGACGTGTCGCGTTGGTGGTGACGTTGGCGTGACGCGGTGCGGTTCCAGGACGGGCTCTGTGGCATCCTCGTGTGAGAGCGAGAGCTGGCAGCTCGTGTCAGACTCTGGCAGCCTGAGGGGTCCGGCGCGGGGGATGGGCAGAGACTCGCCTTTCCCTCACCAGTGAGCAACTCTAAATCACCCGCTCGCGTTCACACTCGCTCACGTTCACACTCGCTCACGTTCACACTCGCTCACGTTCACACTCGCTCACGTTCACACTCGCTCACGTTCACACTCGCTCACCGGCCGGGACGCCCAGCGGTAGAGCGGGGTGGCTCGCAATCGGGAGGTCGTGAGTTCACATCCTGGTTGGGCGTCAGCTTGGCCCATGAGCCCCTCCCTCCGAGCTCGATAAAGACAAAGCACCGCCTGGCGTGGGAAATCAACAGAGGATGTCCTACGCACGCACGGACTCGCCCCCACCATATGAATGTGGAATTTCCTCCACTGACTGCTGTAGACAAGAGATGAGTAACAATGCCTCAATGCGCATTTGAGCAGGAGATCACTTTGAGCAAGTGTTACTCACCGACGCGCACTCATTCGCACACTCGCGCTCACTCGCCGTGTCTCCCCGTGATTGCCGTTGCACAAATTTGCACAGCGACGCCGGCACACCACGGCCTGCTCTTCCGAACGGCGCCACGGGGCTCTTTACCGCCCGCCGCGAGCGAGCGAGGCGGACGACGCTCGATAGCGCTCGGCATCTAATACGACGGCGCCGTCTGCCGGGGCGGTCCGCCGGTCGTCAAACCGCGAAGACGCCCGGCGTCTCACCACGAGTACCCCTCCCCTCCCCCCCCCCCCCCCCGTGTCGACGCGGAGGCTACCGGGCCCGTCGCCGCGCCAGGTGCGCCTGGAGGAGGTGCGCTCGGTGTTCCTGGCGGCGTACAGCCTCACCGTGGGGCTGCGCTCACCGCCAGGGCCCCCCACGCCCTCCCTCACCGGCCTCCTGGAGCACCTCGTCCGCGGCCTGCGCACCTGAGACTCGCTCGCTCACCTCACCCACCAAGGACTCGCTCACCTCACTCACCAAGGACTCGCTCACCAGGGACTCACTCACCTGACTCACCAGGGAGTCACTCACCTGACTCACCAGGGACTCACTCACCTGACTCACCAGGGACTTTGCTGACTCACTCACGTGACTCACCAGGGACTCGGAGACCTCCACTTAGTAACAAACATAAGAACACTTTCCAGGGACTGGCTCACATGAATAAGGCGCCTGATAACTCACTCACACACTCTTCTGGGACACGCACACGTACACGGTAACACGTCACACAACACACACGCACCTGAGAACACACACAGTGATACACACCCCTAGGCGGGCACGCACGCCATCTGGGAACACACACACACTCACACACTCACATGCTCACACACACAAACACTCACTCACATGCTCACACACGCTCTCACCCTTGCTCGCTCGCACACATACGCTCGCACACTAACACACATACACGCACTCACACGCACTCACACGCACTCACACATGCTCACATGCTCACTCAACAACAACCGCCATTCGCCACTAAGTGGCGGTGACGTCACCACGGCGCTTGTGCCAGGCTACGTGCACCTTAAGGCCACGTGAAGTGTTGAACGCCCATTGGCAGGTCACGGGACAGACCGAGGTGCCACGGGTTGACTGACTGAAACGAGTGGCCGATGCACCACCTGTGCCCCCTCCTGCGCCAACAACGAGTGGAGTGCCACCTGGCACTCCGCTCGTTGCTGTGAGCGACTGCCTCCAACTGCCCAGCAGCGTCCTTCACGAGCCTCCTCCACAGAGGCCGATCTTGACACCGCTGGTACCAGTCATCGGCAAGTTCACTCAGCTCCACGTCCTCCTGTACCACATCACTCCATCTCTTCTCTAGCCCGTGTCGCGTCCGTTTAGCCCCCTCGATCCGGCCTAACAAAAGCTGTTTAGGCATGCGGCGGCTGGGCTACATGACCCAGCCAACGCAGCCTTGCCTGCCGGAGCTCATCGATTGGACTTTGCCCAGATCTTTCAAGGATTTGTGAGCTCACACAATCCAGCCTGGTTAAACCCAGGATGGATGGTAGGCAGGCCAGCCTAAATGTTTACAACCAGCGAAGATGCTCCATTAGGGGGGTCCACGTTTCGCAAGCGTAGAGAAGGGAGGGAATGACTGGCCGAGAAGACCTGAAGCTTCGTGCGGAGCGGCAGACCAGGTAGCTTCCATGCAGCGTTACGCAACCGATGAAAGGATAATGCCGTTCGACTAATTCGGAGTGAGACCTCTGCTGTTAAACCGGAGCCGGTCTTGAACACACTGCCCAGGTTTGGGAAACTCTCCACTCTCTCCACAACTGCCCCATCACTCACACACACATCTGAGAGCGCTCTCCTGCACATCCCCGGCCATGGCAGGAACGCACCTGGACATTCATAGGAACAAACTTGTGCCCACAACTGTCTTCACACCTGTACACACCTTTACATGCTGGCACACGCACACGTGCTCGTCCTGTAAATATATAAATAAATGCATCGCAGGTGCGTGCGCTCAAAGCCGCAGTATCTGCGTACGCGGCCACTGCAGGAGTGACCGGTTTGCTCCCGGGCCAAGAGACCGAGAGAGAAAGAAGTGGGGAGTGTTGATGAAGCTGAGAGAGACGGGATGTTGGTGAAGCTGAGAGAGGATGTTGGTGAAGCTGAGAGATGTTGGTGAAGCTGAGACCGAGAGTCCTGGGTTCATCTGTGCCTGGCGAGTCATCGAGGTTGCTGTTGGACTCGGGAGTGGGGGCTGCACGGTGTGAGAAGCGGAGGGGGGGGGTGGTGACGCCACTTGTACAGAGGTTCACGCTTCGAATCCCAGCGGCCACCCTGGCTAATGCTGCGGTGTGGTCGTCACCATTCACACAGAAAGGCCCCAGACGAGGAGGGTCTTCCGGCGTAGAGACGGCGGTGGGGATTGCTCCGTTTCAGCGGCGTTGATTCAACGCAAGCGACACTCCGGACCGGTTTCGACATTTCAGCGTCTCATCAGCAGGAGTCTGACTCGCTTGACCCGATGATGCTTGTCGAGCTTGCCCCACGGGCTCCTGGTTGGGACCCAATGCCGCACAATCCACGACCAACAGAATCGCGCCCTCGCATCACCACCCCGCGGTCACCACGGTCCATGGCTCAATTTCACCGTCACAAAAACGAATTGTTCCTGGGTAGTCAGTGTTATTTCCTAATTGCTTGAGCCTCAAAAATACAGAATGGCTTTTATTATTATTTTCCACAAGCTTTGCTTTTGTGAGAAGGACAGTGATATTTTGAAATTTACCTATTTTCAATGAGAAAACGCCGTGTGCATTTGTGTCTTTCCTTCACAAAGTCCTGGTCACAAAAGCAACGTTTGTGGGGAATAATAATAGCTGCCATTGTCTGTACTTTTGAGGCATAAGCAATTAGAAACTAACACGTACTACCCAGGAACAAAAATCGTGTTACATCGTGAATTTTCAACGAACTCCAAAACTGTTCCTCAGTCTCCCACCGGCCAGCCCCACCCCTCGCGCCCCCTCCCCCGGGAGACCCCGCCCCGCCCCCGTGTGCTGGGTTGCCATTCCACATTCCTGCTCCACACCCTCAAACCGCCCCAGTGGGAATCCTTCCACGTGCCGCTTCTGCCTCCGCTGCCCTTCGCCCCTCGTGGTCCTCAGCCGCACCGCCTCCTCCCTCCTGCCCAGCCGCCTCCTCCTGCCCTGCCCTCCGCTGCCCGCTGCTGCCACTCTTGACCCCCCCCCCCCCCTTGCCGGCATGGGCTGCGACCCGGGTGTGGACGTGAGATGCTGCGTGAAATGGACTCTCTTCGTCTTCAATCTCATCTTCTGGGTGAGGAGGGGTTGCCTGGGTACACAAAACACTGACAAAGATCCCCCCCTCGGTATAGCCTCACGAGACTTTCGGGGCAAGTGCTGTCAGCGAGCATCTTTCAAGGCCGGTCACGGCACACGAGGGGGTGGGTGGACAACACCACCTTTGTCTCCCCAGTGGCGATGTTTACACACTCCACCGGGTACTCATTTGAGGCCGAGTCGACCTAGGAGAGGCCCAGGACCGGTTCAGACAATCGTCACCGGTGTTGGCCGTGAGCGGGAACGAACTCTGCTCGCCAGGTTTGTAGCGCAGCGCGCGAACCGCTACACCACCTCGCCCCGTACCCTGTACACCCACTCACCTGTACACACCTATAATCACCTGTACACACACACCTGTACACACACACCTGTACACACACACCTGTACACACACACCTATAATCACCTGTGCACCCACACCTGTACACAGACTCGCCTGTACTCACCTGTACACATGCCCACTCACCTGTGCACACGCTTGTACACGTGCATACCTAAATACACTCATCTGAGTAGACACACTTGAGCACACACACACACACACGTGTACATGTGTGTGTGTGTGTGTACCTGAGTTGCGGTGAGCGGTAGTGTAGCAGTGAGCATGCTGCGCTACGAACCCGGCGACCCGGGTTCGATTCCCGCACGGCCAACGCCAGTGACAGTTATCTGAACCTGTACTGGGCCTCCCCTATGTCGTCTCAGCCTCAAACGAGTACCTGGCCTGGTGTGTAAAAACATCGCCACCGGGGGAGACAAAGGCGGTCGGGCGTGGTGTGCTGGCCACCCACCCCCTCGTGTGCCGTGTCGGCCTTCGTAAGTGCTACTCGCTAAGACCACTTGCCCCAACAGCCTGCCAAGGCTACACGGGGGATCTTTGTTGTGTCCCTGAGTCCACGCGTCGTGAGTGAGCGGCGCATTCCCCTCCGTGTCTCGTCTCGCCCCAACCCTGAGGGTGAATTCCTCAACTTGCTCAAAGCTCCTATCACCAGCAAACAACAAGATCACTAACAC
This sequence comes from Lampetra planeri, assembly GCF_965212315.1. Lineage (NCBI taxonomy): Eukaryota > Metazoa > Chordata > Hyperoartia > Petromyzontiformes > Petromyzontidae > Lampetra > Lampetra planeri. Next base: position 5,577,172 of record NC_136146.1, on the reverse strand, counting down.
CATCAACACGAACATTAGCATCGCCGCCGCCGCCGCCGCCAACAATATAAACACTGGGTGTGAGTGTCGGTGAGTGAGTCGTTCACCAGGTGAATCTGGGTGAGTCCAGGTTGTCGGGGCGTCGCTGGTTGCAGTCGGAGTGTATGCACGGACGGAGAAACGAGCCGGTGAGTGTGGGGGGGGTTCCATCAGCAGCATCATCAGCAGCAACACCGTTATCATTATCAGCAAGACCGTTATCAGAAACATCGTTATCATCACCATCAGCAACATCGTTATCATTATCACCATCAGCAACATCATCATGACAACAACACTATCAGCGTCATCTCGGTACACGAGTGAGTGGGGAGGGTCTGTGTGGGGTGGGTGAGTGAGAGGGGGTCTGTGTGGGTGAGTGAGTAGGGGTCTGTGTGGGTGAGTGGGTGGGGGTCTGTGTGGGTGAGTGGGTGGGGGTCTGTGTGGGTGAATGGGTGGGTGAGTGGGTGAGTGAGTGAGTGGGGGTCTGTGTGAGTGAGTGGGGGGGGGGGGTCTGTGTGAGTGAGTGGGGGGGGGGTCTGTGTGGTTGGGTGACTGGGTGGGGGCTGTGTGAGTGGGGGTCTGTGTGGGTGGGTGAGTGAGTTGGGGTCTGTGTGAGTGAGTGGGTGGGGGTCTGTGTGGGTGAGTGGGTGGGGGTCTGTGTGGGTGAGTGAGTGGGGGGGGGGGGTCTGTGTGGGTGAGTGGGTGGGGGTCTGTGTGGGTGAATGGGTGGGAGTGGGTGAGTGGGGGTCTATGTGGGTGAGTGAGTGGTGGGTCTGTGTGAGTGTGTGAGTGAGTGGGGGGGGGGTCTGTGTGAGTGGGGGGGGGGGGTCTGTGTGAGTGGGGGGGGGGTCTGTGTGGGTGGGTGAGTGGGTGGGGGTCTGTGTGGGTGAGTGGGTGGGGGTCTGTGGTGAGTGAGTGGGGGTCTGTGTGAGTGAGTGGGGAGGGGGGGTCTGTGTGAGTGAGTGGGGGGGAAGGTCTGTGTGAGTGAGTGGGGGGGGGGGGGGTCTGTGTGAGTGAGTGGGGGGGGGGGGTCTGTGTGGGTGGGTGGGGGTCTGTGGGTGAGTGGGTGGGGGTCTGTGTGGGTGAGTGGGTGGGGGGGGTCTGTGTGAGTGAGTGGGGGGGGGGGGTCTGTGTGAGTGAGTGGGGGGGGGGTGGGGTCTGTGTGGGTGGGTGGGGGTCTGTGTGGGTGAGTGGGGGTCTGTGTGAGTGAGTGGGGGGGGGGGGGTCTGTGTGGGTGAGTGGGTGGGGGGGGGGTCTGTGTGGGTGGGGGTCTGTGTGGGTGAGTGAGTCAGTGGGGGTCTGTGTGGGTTAGTGAGTGGGGGGGGGGGGGGGTCTGTGTGGTTGAGTGGGGGGGGGTCTGTGTGGTTGAGTGGGTGGGGGTCTGTGTGAGTGAGTGAGTGGGGGTCTGTGTGAGTGAGGGTCTGTGTGAGTGAGTGAGTGGGGATCTGTGTGTGTGAGTGAGTGGGGATCTGTGTGTGTGAGTGAGTGAGTGGGGGTCTGTGTGAGTGAGTGGGGGTCTGTGTGAGTGAGTGGGGGGTCTGTGTGAGTGAGTGAGTGGGGGTCTGTGTGAGTGTATGAGTGAGTGGGGGTCTGTGTGAGTGAGTGGGGGTCTGTGTGCCGCAGCTGGCTCCGTGGGCTCCCTGGTGGGGGACCCTGCCGTGCTGCTCCTCGTGGTGGGGGCTCTCACCTTCCTGCTCGCGTTCTGCGGCTGCGTGGGGGCGCTCAGGGAGAACACGTGCCTCCTGTACACGGTGAGCGCTCACCCGGACTCACCTCGAGACTCACCTATACACTCAATTATACACTCACGTGGTCTCCCGTGCCCCCCATGTCCCCCGTCTCCTCCATGTCTCCCGTGTTCCCGTGTCTATCCGTGCCCCCCCCTTGTCCCCGTGTCCCCCGTGTCTCCAGTTCACAGGGACACTCTGTGTGGTGTTCACAGCTCAACTCGCCGCAGGGGTCATCGCCTTCATCTTTAAGACCAAGGTCGGTGAGACCCCCCTCGTAGCTAGCCCCCCCCCCAAACCCCCTCCTTGCAACCCCACCAAGTCACATACGCCCCCCCCCCACATGCTCCCCCCCCCCGATGACCCCCAAGTCACGTGCCCCCCGTGCTGAGTAGGTGCGAGCGCGCGTCACCGAGCTGGTGCACGCCGCCATCCAGGAGTACCGGGGAGACCACGACCTGCAGAACGCCATCGACTACATGCAGAGAGAGGTGGGCCATCCGCATCTATGTCGTCATCATCTATGTCATCATCATCTATGTCGTCATCATCTATGTCGTCATCATCTATGTCATCATCATCTATGTCGTCATCATCTATGTCGTCATCATCTATGTCGTCACCATCATCCGCATCGTCGTCTCCAGATCGACTACATGCAGAGAGAGGTGGGCCGTCCGCATCTATGTCGTCATCATCTATGTCGTCATCATCTATGTCGTCATAATCATCCGCATCGTCGTCTCCAGATCGACTACATGCAGAGAGAGGTGGACTACAGATCATCATCACTTACACGACTGCAGCCTCACCTCATCGATATCACCACCTCCACTCCTCACTGCATCTCCCCACTTCCTGTCCCCCCCCCCACTTCCTGTCCCTTCCCCCCCTACCCTTCTCTCCCCCCCCTCCCCCCCCCAGTTCCTGTGCTGTGGGGCTCTGAGCCGCCTGGACTGGAATCGGAGCCGGTACTTCCAGTGCTCCGCAGACAACCCGAGCCCCGAGCGCTGTGGGGTCCCCTACTCGTGCTGCGTGCCCATCCAGGGGGAGGTGAGGAGGCTCCAGGGTGGGGGGGTCAGAGGGGGGACGAAGGGGGCTCGGAGGTCACGCGTGGACCTCAGGAGTGGTGGTGACGTTGGTTCGGTGATGTGGTGTGGTGACCTCTGGTGGTGTGGATGACCTCTGGTGGTGTGGCTGACCTCTGGTGGTGGGTGACCTCTGATGGTGTGGCTGCCCTCTGGTGGTGTGGGTGACCTCTGACCTCTGGTGGTGGGTGACCTCTGGTGGTGTGGCTGACATCTGACCTCTGGTGGTGGGTGACCTCTGGTGGTGGGTGACCTCTGGTGGTGTGGCTGACCTCTGGTGGTGTGAGTGACCTCTGACCTCTGGTGGTGGGTGACCTCTGGTGGTGTGGCTGACCTCTGACCTCTGGTGGTGGCTGCCCCTTCTGGTTGCTGCTGACCCTGGCGGTGTGTGCTAGCTCAGGTTGTGTGCTTGAGCACCAGGGGTGATGTGGCTCACTCCCCACTGGCGGTGCGTTTTTCCATCGGGTGGTATCGTTGTGCAGGTGGTGATGAACACCATGTGTGGTTATGGAGCCCAGTTGTTGCCGGACGGTAGCGGTGGTGGCGGCGGCAGTGGTGGTGGCATCGGTGGTGGTGGCAGCGGTGTTGTGGCCAGAGCCCCGGTGTTTACCGAGGGGTGCCTGGGCCGCGTGGAGCGGTGGGTCGACTCCAACCTCCTGCTGCTGCTGGGCCTCGCGTTCGGTCTCGCCGTGCTGCAGGTACCTCGCCACCGCCGTGCTCGTCGGCAGCTCTGCCGCTCGAACCTTCTCCTCCTCTTGGTAGCGGGGGTAGCAGCGCCATCGGACCGGCTGTGCCACAGGTTCAACGTCATCGGCAGCAGTGACATCGACATCAAAGTCATCAGCAGCATCGTCAATATTATTACCATTGTCGTCAACAGCAGTGGCATCATCAGGGTCGTTACAGAAGAATCATCGTCAGCAGTAGAAGCATCATCATCATCGTGGTCATTGTCATCGTCACTGTCACCAACATCACCATCAGCAGTATTATCACCAGCACCTCTTATACCGAGCTGCCTTGTGTGCTGCCCCTCGGCTACAGCTCCTCCACACCGTCACTGCTCACCCCTTATGACTCTCGTATGTTCATCTCAGCCCCACCGCCTCTTGGTGCCCCACTCCCTCCTCGGGAGTCGATAAAAGTCGACAGTGGTTGTCTTGGAGATGGACTCACCCCTTGCATAGGAATGTGTCATTTTCACCACTGGCTCTGGCAGGGCTATTATGATTACACTATGTAACACAATTTTTGTTCCTGGGTAGTAAGTGTTATTTCGTAATTGCTTATGCCCAAAAAGTACAGAAAATAGATATTATTCACCACAAACTTTGCTTTTGTGACCAGGACAGAGATATTTTGAAATGTACCTATTTTCAATGAGAAAATGGGGGAATTTGTGTCTTTTCGTTCACATAAAGTCAGAAAAACAACATATGAATCAAAATTATATTTATACTAAAGTAATACAAAAATTACTACAAAAGATTTAGAAGTGAGTAGCTTTTCGAGATTTACGATTTACTGTAAATCACTTTCACGGATCAGCCCCCAAATGTAGTCTCCCATCGTGTTCTCATTATACTGTCCTTGGTAGCGGCGTTCAAAGTCCAGTATATCCTGGTGGAAGCACTCGCCTTGCTCCTCCGAGTACGCTCCCATGTTCTTCTGGAATTGATCAAGATGAGCATCAAGGATATGGACTTTGAGGGACATCCTACAGCCCATTGTGACATAGTTCTTCACCAGAGTCTCAACCAGCTCCACGTAGTTTTCGACCTTGTGATTGCCCAGGAAGCCACGAACCACTGCGACAAAGCTGTCCCAAGCCGCTTTCTCCTTACTAGTGAGCTTCTTGGGGAATTAATTGCACTCCAGGATCTTCTTTATCTGTGCTCCGACGAAGACACTGGCGTTGGCCTTTGCCTCAGACAGCTTAGGGAAGAAGTCTTGAAGGTACTTGAAGGCTGCCGACTCCTTATCTATACCTCTGACAAATTGTTTCATATGGCCCAATTTGATGTTGAGTGGTGGCATCAGCACCTTCTGGGGGACCACCACTTAACGTTGTTCCTCGCCACAGAGAACTCGGTCCGCTGTGGCCAGTCCCGCTTGTGGTAGTGCGCCTTGGTGTCCCTGCTGTCCCAAAGGCAAAGATAGCAGGGAAACTTGGTAAAACCGCCTTGGAGACCCATCAGGAATGCCCAGGGTTTGCTTGAGCCCCGACAGGCATGCCAAAATATGCCTTGTAGGCCTCACACATCTTAGCAGGTGCTTTCACAGAGTCCTTTTTCGCTCTTGTCTTGATAAATTGGCGGCAGACATAGCAAAATACGTCTGCCGGATGCTTGCAGCCTCTTGATGCCATCTCAGAACAATGCAGATATGTATCCACTTAGGCAGCTGGAACTAAACTGAACTGGTGGGCTTATGCCCCCTGTATTTTTACGACTATTTATATTACTGGAAAGTTCTAGAATGTTCTATAAGTTTCTCCAAGTTTACTCAGCACTGAATCTATCTGGAATGTTCTGGAAAATAGGTAAATTTCAAAATATCACTGTCCTGGTCACAAAAGCGAAGTGTGTGTGGAATAACACTGGTCAAACAAAAAAGAAACATTTTTTTTCTGGCCTGGACTTTTGCAGCTGTTTTAGACTAATTTCAGGGTGCTGATTCCAAATCTGATCTCAGATTTGCTCTATCACATCTCATTTTTAAATCCTTTATATTAAGTTCACTTGCTTGCTTGCTTGTGTAGAGGTGTTACGGAGGGCAAACAAACATACTGGGCGTGGTTATGCCCGTACGCCGAGAGGTGCTTACATCCACGTCCGCACCGTTGAGCCTGGGGGGCTGACACGGCGCTGGGATCCCCCCCGGCCCCACCCCTCAGTGGGGGAGTTGCTATACGAGGCGGTGAGCCGGAGGGCTCGGGGTGCAGTGTTCAGCCTTAACCAGCGAAGCAAGAAGACCGGCTAGATAGGCCCTGGGACTCCCCTGGATCGCTGTCCTTCTCAGGGCAAGCCAGTGGCGTGGCCCCAAGAGCCCAGAGCCGATGCTCTTGTAAGAGCCGGTCTGGGGACTCAGGGTGCCGTAATCCCAGCTTAACCAGAGCTGGGTTAGTTAGCCTCCCCTAGCCCTGTAGTGGAGGACCTAGGAGTAAGGCTAGCCGTAACATAGATTGTGTGATCTCCCTGTTAGACGGGTGAAGGGGCCGATACCCCTTCGAGTGTTGTACATCTCGGCCTGTTATGTACCTTGTGGTTAATAAATAAGTGTGCCTCCAACTACGTCGTCCAAGTCTCCTGGAACCTACTACACTTGCCTGCGCGCTTACGACCGTGCAAATCTTTCGGTCGTTTTTTAACCCATTTCCCGTGATCCAATCGAGCTGACATTTTGCACACAGACTCGTTGTGCGTGACAATTTATTTTCGTGAAAAAAAATTTCCATAACTTTACACTTTTTAGGAAAACATTTTTTATATTTAATTACCAATTTCTTAATGGTGGCAGGCAATCATCTGACCCATAGGTGGCAGCCATCTCAAGCCAGAGGACGAGAGGACTCTAGCCGCCACGCATATAAAGGATTTATAGTGAAAAACTTTGTTTTTACGGGTTAATTTTTTATGCTATCGGCATACCCCATTTTCATTGATTTTACCCGAAATTAACTCTGTCACTTATGATTGCAAGTTGTTGTGAGTCAGTGACTGCTTTAGTGTTAAAATATGGTGCTGTATTTTTAGGATAGTGTGTTTATAATATCATTTTATGTAGATATCCACATTTATTTAATATTTTTCTTCCGCAGTTTTTATTAAAAATGCAATATTTGATATCTCAAAAACCTGATGTGAGACAAAAACTGATGCCAGATTTGGAATCAGCACCCCAAAATTACCTTAAAACCGTTGAAATACCTTATGCCAGAAAAAGTGTGTTGACCAGTGTAATCGCCATTTTCTCTACTTTTGAGGCATACGCAATTAGAAAATCACACTTACTACCCAGGAACAAAAAAAATACTAATTTGCTCGTGTCATGCTCCCTGGCACTCTCCACTCCTTATTATGTTTCTTCTCACATCAAGAAACTCACAGTTCCTATGGTCACTCTTACATTGCTTTTATGGCTTCATTTTGGTGATTTCGAAAAGTTTTTTGGTTTGGCCATGTTTGTTTGTTGTAGTACAGAGTTAGAATGATGGCTTAATCTAAGTGTAATGTATCACTTACTGTTAGTAGCTCAGCTTATTGGAGAGTATATTGAGTATATTGATGATATTGATGTAGTTTATATATATATATTTACGTGGTGGTTTGGCTGCTGCAGCTCCTTACTATTAAAATTTCACTCCCTTTATTACTGCTAATCCTACTTCCTCCCTTTATCACTGCTAATCCTACATAATACTCGAGCATAATATGACTTTGAGACCCCCCCCCCCCACCACCTACACATTCCACAAGTAGTGACTAATCCCATATCTGCATTTTCCATAAATATGTTAAATTCCTCTGTTAATATGTAAATTCCTTTGTCAAGGCGCTCTCCTCCTCTAACCCAGCTTAAATATACGCTGCCAAGCTTGGTGGTGTTCATTCAGATGCTGTCTTTCCGACAGCCCTGTTCTTCACCTGAGGACGGCTGCTTGCATTGTGGCCGAAACGTCGTGAGAATTGTATTTTATTATGTTTTATTTTTATTATTTTATTATTTTCCTTCTACGTGACTTTACCGAAAGAACCAAGAAGATGAATCCCTGCAGTCACGAAAGCTTTAAATCGAAATTTAATCTAAGTTGTCTTGTGGTTGGTTGTTTGACTTGCATCCCACTGGGATTTTTGCACAGAGCGTTGGTGTATGGTGCTTTTTCCTGGAAGATTTTTTGCTGTTTTTTCCTGGATTTTTCTGTTTGCGCATAGTCACTTTAAGATATTTTATTGTTCATGTTTTTTGTTTGTTGCGGTTGCACCCGATTCAAGAGCCGAATGGCTCACAGGGCTACACCAAATAAATGCAACTGAAAAACTGACTCGCGGAACCACCCACTCACTCATTCAACCACTCACCCACCCACCCATTCAACCACTCACCCACCCACCCACTCACCCACCCACCCACTCGCCACACTGCAGTTCACCACGCTTCTCTTTCTGCATCTTCCCTTTCACTGCTCCACTCTGGAATCCCCTTCTCCTTCCATCATCATCATTGTCGTTTCCCCCCCCCCCCCCCCCCAAGTTCTAACAATAACAAAAACCTTGCTCAATGCAAGACACTTGTGTCCAGGCGCTCTTATCTCATACAACTTGGATAGCGCTGCTTGCTGCTGGCCGCTGGACGTTTCGGGACGTCGTGTCTCCCCGTGTCTCCCCGTCCCCCCGTGTCTCCCCGTCCCCCCTGAGTCTCCCCGTGTCCCGTGTCTTCGTGTGTTTTTCCGCGTCTTTGAGTGTCTCCTCGTGTGTCCTCAGCTCATCGGCATCAGCCTGGCTTGCGCGCTCATCGCCTACGTCAAGAGGCTGCAGCAGCTGCAGCAGCAACAGCTACAGCAGCAGCATCTGCAGCCGCAGGATATGAAGCTGATGATGGAGCAGGGGGACTTGTAGGTGACTCGTGCATCGCTCGTCAGGGCAGTGACGCAGCCCAGTGGTAGTGCACTCGCCGCTTGTGGGCAGAGGGTTTACACGGTTCGAATCCAGCGGCCACCCTGGTTAATACTCTGGTGTGGTATTAACCATTCACAGGAAAAACTCAACGCAAAATAACAGCTGCGATGGGGATCGAACCCAGGCCCTACTTGCTTACAATGCGACAACCTGGCACCCACATTAAGCCATCACCGCACCTCACCGCTACAAACGCGCTCTGTCTGCTCGAGTCCCACAGCGAACTCCAAGATCCACCCTGATGGCCTACCTGCACCATCTGGCCTTAGATTCGCATCGTGACCCACACACTCGAACAGAGACCCATATAACTACCCTGACAGTCTCCCACACCGAAAGACTCATATAGGAACCTATAGAGACCCACAGACTTGCTATGCATGTATAGCAGATATCCTGTACGTTGCGATCATAGTCCCCTCCTGCGAAACATTTGGCAGAACCCTCCTGAAACAGTCTTGAGGATCGGTGAGGCTGTGCTGGGTAAACGAGGGTGATAATATTCTTAGGTTTTTTCGGTAAAGTCACGTAGGGAAAACATTAACATTAATAAAAGTAAAATAAAATAAAAATCACGACGTTTCGGAGGCAACACAAGCTTCCGTCTTCAGGTGGAACCGTCACAGCCACGACAGCTGTATCATGTAAATGAGAGATTACAAGAACTACCACTCCGTATATATAATGGTTGGAGAGGGGAAGGGCCAAGTACGGCACACTTTTTATTAATATGGTAAGGTGAGGCTTAAGACTAAGAATAGACTGCATAACAAAAGGCTGAGCCTTTGTTATGGAGAGGTCCGGTTTGTGACTAAGCGTGCCGTACTTGGTCCTTCCCCTCTCCAACCATTATATATACGGAGTGGTAGCTCTTGTAATCTCTCATTTACTTGATACAGCTGTCGTGGCTGTGACGGTTCCACCTGAAGACGGAAGCTTGTGTTGCCTCCGAAACGTCGTGATTTTTATTTTATTTTACTTTTATTAATTTTAATGTTTTACCTACGTGACTTTACCGAAAAAACCTAAGAATATGAATCCTTGCAGTCACGAAAGCTTCAAATCGAGAGGGGGGTGATAATAATTGAGTATAAAGTTTATTTGATTCGTTACACGGATGATCCCGTTTCGCCAGTTGCCCAGGTATGTTGCACGGGTGATCCGTGGTTCGTGAGAACAGTAGCAGGAGCAGCGAAGACAGAAGCATCGACATTGCGGACACGGGGGACACGGGGGATATTGCACCACTAACAAACGGGGCGCTTGACGGCCGCAAACGAAAGCGACAGCACACATCATACAACGATAGCAGGACGCGCCAGACAACGCGTGAGCTACGGCTCCGAGTCTGCACCGCAGCCTTTTGGTTTTGTCGCAACTAAAAGAGGGAGAGTTGAAGGGAGGGAACCGCGCTGTCAGAAACGTGCAACAGCGACGCGAAACGCGTCCCCATGCTCGCTTCATCGTCGTCGTCATGGCCTAGCCACTGCCCGTTGAAGTTCAATGCGGTGTTGTCGAGCCGCGTGTGCGCTCTCGAATCCAAGTGTTCCTGTTTATCGGCGTCATCCCCAGAATTCACCCACCCATCCACTCACCCACCCATTCATTCACCCACCCACCCACCCATTCACCCACCCACCCACCCATTCACCCACCCATTCACCCACCCACCCACCCATTCACCCACCCATTCACCCATTCACCCACCCATTCACCCACCCATCCACCCATCCACCCACCCACCCACCCATCCACCCACCCATCCACCCACCCACCCACCCACCCATCCACCCACCCACCCATCCACCCACCCATCCACCCACCCATCCACCCATTCACCCACCCACCCATTCACCCACCCACCCATTCACCCACCCACCCATTCACCCACCCACCATTCATTCACCCACCCACCCATTCATTCACCCACCCACCCATCCACTCACCCACCCATTCACCCACCCATTCATTCACCCACCCACCCATTTACTCATTAGACACAGGTTACACTCTTCATGATCTATTACAACTTTGATAGCGCTGTTTGTTGCTGGTCATTTTTACGTTTTCGGGCCTTTGGGCCTACTGTTCTCAGCAGCTGTGTAAAACTACACTCTATATGTGAATAAATAACTTTAGTTTCGATTTAAAGCTTTCGTTACTGCAGGGATTCATCTTGGTTCTTTCGGTAAAGTAACGTAGAAGGGAAATAATAAAATAATAAAAATAAAACAATAAAATAAGGTGAAGAACAGGTCTGTCAGAGGACGGCTGCTTGCGTTGTGGCCGAAACGTCGTGAGAATTATTAAATGTTTTATTTTTATTATTTTATTATTTCCCTTCTACGTGACTTTACCGAAAGAACCAAGAAGAAAAACAACTTTAGTGTTTTAGTGAACGCGCCTCGTGGCTGTCGTGAGCGATGCTGCAAGCAGCTCCGGGCTGGATTCAACCTGCTGAGGTCTCATCATCAGCACAGCCAGGCTCGGGTCGTAAACCGGTAACCATTTGGAGAATCTGTTAAGTCTCGCACAGTAGAATGTTAATTAGGATGTGAACCGTACCCACTCTTTACCCCACCACATTTAACCGGTTACCGGTTTTGCCATACACACCACGATTAGTAAAGCCCAGCAGCTGACGTAAGGCGGTATGCAAATTATGTTAACGAGTGACGTCACTCGCTGACAAGCTCCGCCCCCCCCCTCGCGCGCTGCCAACTTCCGGCGCGACGCAAAAAGCTGAAGGGCGACGCGATTCGATTCCACTTTGCGGTTCATGCGAGACAATCGATTCCCCTAAAGTATAAAACAAAGAATCGATTAGCGACGTTACGAATTACATCGAAGGAATCGATTCCTGCTGAGAAGCCGGCTCGAGGTTTGCGTCGGATAACGTGGGAGGCGATGGCGGACGACGAGGAGGAGGTGGACGAGGGGACGAGGTGGAGGCCCAAGCTCGTCCTTCACGTCGACCTCAACAACACGGTGGTGGTGGCCGATTCCGTGACGTCGCAGGGCCCAGAGGAGGCGCTCGCCAACTTCCTGCGCCTGCGGCTTGGTGAGGAGGCGGCCCGCCTGTCGCGAGGCGCCCGCCGTGGGGGCGTGGCCGCGCAGATGACGTAGATTATGTTAATGACGCAGATTATGTTAATGACGCAGATTATGTTAATGACGCGTATACGGTATTGTCCGTTTCGGGCAACGGGCCTTCTCCGTAGTGGGTTTTAAGACGCAAGCTCCTCGACCGCGACTACACGGCAGCATCGATCATGGCGGAGTAGCGCCGTGAACCCCTCGTCAGTGCCCCACCTCGTCACACACCCAACTCGGACCTGGTCGGTCACCCTGTGCCCTTGTTACCTTGTGCATCGCAACGTTCACCCGGCAAAGTCCCATCACAAGGGAGAAACGAACAAATCGTTTCACTCAATTTCGCCGCGTGGGTTGACGGGGTATACGAGTCGCCTCGTGCCGCACGGGGACAGCTGCCGCTGGGGGTGCCCGCGTCGGGTTGTCGTTACCCCAAAGCGCGCGTGCTCGGTCAATCGAACCGTTGTGGGACGGATGGCCCCAACGTGTCGCTCGTTCCGCCTGCTGCGCCACGCGCGTCTTGAACTCCGCCGTGATCAGGCAACGAGCGTGGAACAGACCGACTGGAAGGTGCGCAGAGAGGCGTGGGAGAGGCGCACCGTGGCAATGGCACCCAGAGACGGCCCCACTTGACTCATCCGAGCCGTGCTTGTGGCCCCCACCTTCCGCCTCCCATCCCTAACAGAGGAGGGGGAACCCCTGAGCAGTGACCCCGTGGTGGCCCCCCTGCTGGAGGAGTGGGGGGCCCTGGGGGGCACGGAGGCCGTGGTGAGGAGCGCGGTTAAACGGCTAGAGTGGAGACACGGGGACGACCCCAAGCTCACCCTTCCCGGAGGTGCGGCGCTCACCCCTCCCGCTCACCCCTCCCGCTCACCCCTGCCGCTCACCCCTGCCGCTCAACCCTCCCGCTCATCCCTCCCGCTCACCCCTGCCACTCACCCCTCCCACTCACCACTGCCACTCGCCCCTCCCGCTCACCCCTGCCGCTCACCCCTCCCGCTCACCCCTGCCGCTCACCCCCTCCCGCTCACCACTGCTGCTCACCCCTCTCGCTCACCCCTCCCACTCACCCCTCCCGCTCACCCCTCCCGCTCAATGCTGCCGCTCACCCCTCCCACTCACCCCTCCCACTCACCCCTCCCGCTCAATGCTGCCGCTCACCCCTGCTGCTCCCCCCCCCCGCTCAAGCCTACTACACGCCCCTCCCGCTCACCCCTGACCTCAAATAATTTCCCCTGACCCCCTCCTGCTGACCCTTAACCTCGTCTGCCCTCGCTTGAACTTACCCGACGTGCCCCGACCTCGTCCGACAGACCCCCACGGAGGACGCAGCCGACCGTGACCCCGCCCCCCCAAGCCTCGGCCCTGACCCCCCGTCTCTCGCAGGCGGCGAGGGGGGGACCCGCCGACCCCGCGGCCGCCCGTGCCACCTGCTGCTGCCCGGCTTCCTGGAGCTGCTGTGCTGGCTTGCGCGCCGGCGCCCGGGCTTCGGCCTGGTGCTGCGCACGTTCGGCACCGACCTGGAGGCGGCGCTGGGCGCGGTGCGGCGCGCCCTCGACGGACACCACCCGGACTTCCCCCAGCTCGCCCAGCGACGGGTGTGCTCAGACGTGGGAACGACTCCCGAACTCTGACCTTTGACACACTTCCCCGACACACTTCCCCGATTCGTAGCCGCCGTAACCCACCTGTTCTGCTGCCCCGTGCGCAGCGATTGAGTTCCCTTTGCCGTGAGCGGCGAATGCACGGCTCGAAGTCTACGGCGCCGACGGTGACTTCGCCGACGGTGACCTCGCCGACCCCAGAAATCGCCGACCTCACCACACTTCCTGACACCGACCCTCATTCAGCCTCGACCTCCCTGGCCTCGACCCGAGTCGTTGCCACTATTCCCGACCCCCCTGACCTCGTTAAATCTGACCACAACCCTCAATACCCAACCTCAATCCCGACCCCTGTGACCCCGACACTGTCCTCTGTGACCCCAATGCCACCGACACCACAACCACCTTGACTCCTTGCCCTGACTCTTGCCACAGATTACTGCCCCCCCCCCCGCCACCGTTCCGTGCCCAACTCTGCCCGCCTGCCCCCTCCCGCCCCCCGTAGGTGGATGTGGCCGTGCAGGTGGGGAGCGTGTGCCCGGGCCCCCGGGGGGTGACTCTGAGCATGGAGGGGACGAGCGTGAATAGCTGGGAGGACGGGCGAGCTCCATACAGGGTCCTGTCGGCGCTCGTCGGCGTGCACGGACTGCAGGACGACTTCCGCTGGTACGCACTCCCCCACGCGCTCACCCGTGTACTCGCCAACAGTCGTTAGATTTGCTCGCTCGCTCACCCGTGTACTCGCCAACTTGGCTCGCTCGCTCGCCCATAATTCGCTCACCTAGGTACGCACGCTCACTCGCCCCGTCGCTCGCCAACGTCCACGCTCGTCCACGTACTTGTTTGCCCAATCGCTGACTCCCCTGTCATCTACTCTCGCATATGGTCGCTCACTCACTGACTCTCTGGCCTAAGTACTCACTCACCGGCCTCAGTACTCACTCACTGACTCTCTGGTCAAAGCACTCACTCACCCGAAGAGCGCTCTCCTGGTTGCTGTGTTGTTGTTGTTGTCGTCCGGTCTGCAGACAAGATCCTCTTTGTGGTTGTGGTATCACGGTTGCCATTGTAGTGGTGGTGTTGGCTGTGGTTGTTGGTGGTAGTGATTGTGGTGATTGTGATTTTGGTGATTGTGATTGCAGTGGTAGTGATTGTGGTTGTGGTTGCGGCGCAGGTGGGCGAGGCACGGCTTCACGAGCGAGGGGGGAAAGCCCCTGTGGGTGGACCCGTTTGACCCCAGCGTCCACCACATCTTCATCGACGACAACATCCGCCCCGATGACGGGAACACAATCGTCAACCCACAGGTGGGACATCGCCATCACATTGCTACCATCACCAACAATAACACGATCGACATCACTCACTCACACCATCAACAACAACACGATCAACATCACTCACACCAACAACAATAACACGATCGACATCACTCACTCACAGCATCAACAACAACACGATCGACATCATTCACTCCATCAACAACAATATCAACATCACTCACTCACACCATCACTAACAACACGATCAACATCACTCACACCATCACTAACAACACGATCAACATCACTCACTCACACCATCAACAACAACAATATCAACATCACTCACTCACACCAACAACAACACGATCAACATCACTCACTCATACCATCCACAACAATATACACGGGTGCGCTCTTGCATGCTTTCCCGTGTACATTTGTCTGTTCATGGGCGTGCACACAAAGACGTTCATGTTTGCTTGCACGTGTACACGTGTGCGGAGAGCAGTGGCGCAGCGGTTAGCGCACTGCACTTCGAAGCTGGCGACCCGAGTTCGATTCCCGCTCACGGCCAACGCTGGTCACGTATATCTGGCCTGGTGATGCCGGGTCTCCCCCAGGTCGACTCGGCATCAAATGGGTACCTGGTTCCCTGCGTGTAAACATCGGCGCGGGTGGCGACCGCATTCCCACCGCAGTGTGCCGCGATGGCCTTTCTAGGCGCCGCTCGCGAGCACCTCCCATTACCCCGGACGATCCGTTGAAGGCGACGCGGCGGGGGGATGATGGTTTTTCCCCTTTGCGTGCGGGCGCCGTGCGGGCGCCGTGCAGGTGTTTGCAGGGCCCGGCAGCGCGCGCTGCTCCCCGGTGCCCACCGCCTCGCTGCTCGGCGTCTGCCTGGTGCGCACCGACCTGCTGGCCGCTATCGTGGACCGCACCTGGTTCGTGCGGAGCGTGGAGGCCTGCGAGCGCGCCCACGCTCGCTCCCTCCGGGCCCGGGGGGGCCCCGCGCCCCCCGTGACGACGGGGTGCCCGCTCCGCCCCCGCTCGCGGGGCGCCCCCCCCGTGGCGGACGAGGAAGAGCGCGTGCGCGACTGCGCCAGGGGCCCCGTTTGACCCGGAGGGCGCAGGTGGGGGGACGGGGGCAGAGGGGGACGCGGCAGCGGCATCCACGCAGGGCGTGCGGTGGCGTGCGGAGTTCGTGGCGTGAGTGCGGTGAGTGGGGTGAGAGTGGCGAGTGGGATGATTGTGGTGAGTGCAGTGGGTGGTGTGAGTGCAGCGAGTATGTTGAGTGGTGCGAGTGGGGTGAGTGCGGTGAGTGCAGCGAGTATGTTGAGTGGGGTGAGTGCGGTGAGTGGGGTGAGAGTGGCGAGTGGGATGATGGTGGTGAGTGCAGTGGGTGGTGTGAGTGCAGCGAGTATGTTGAGTGGTGCGAGTGGGGTGAGTGCGGTGAGTGCAGCGAGTATGTTGAGTGGGGTGAGTGCGGTGAGTGGGGTGAGAGTGGCGAGTGGGATGATTGTGGTGAGTGCAGTGGGTGGTGTGAGTGCAGCGAGTGTGTTGAGTGGTGCGAGTGGGGTGAGAGCGGTGAGTGCAGCGAGTATGTTGAGTGGGGTGAGTGGGATGATTGTGGTGAGTGCAGTGGGTGGTGTGAGTGCAGCGAGTATGTTGAGTGCGGTGAGTGGGGTGAGAGTGGCGAGTGGGGTGATTGTGGTGAGTGCAGTGGGTGGTGTGAGTGCAGCGAGTGTGTTGAGTGGTGCGAGTGGGGTGAGAGCGGTGAGTGCGGTGAGTGGGGTGAGAGTGGCGAGTGGGGTGAGAGTGGCAAGTGCAGTGGGTGGTGTGAGTGCAGCGAGTATGTTGAGTGGTGCGAGTGGTGCGAGTGGTGCGAGTGGTGCGAGTGGTGCGAGTGCGGTGAGTGCGGTGAGTGCGGTGAGTGGGCTGATTACGGTGGAGAGTTACGGTTACCTGAGGCGCCTCTGTTGTAATTTATTAAATCTCCGAACGTAGTGACTGTGTCTGGACTCTCCTACCTTGTGGCGGTGTTCGAGGCTGTGTGGATTCCAGGACCCTCGCCCAGGTGACCCTCGCCCAGGTGACCCTCGCCCAGGTGACCCTCGCCCAGGTGACCCTCGCCCAGGTGACACTCGCCCAGGTGACCCTCGCCCAGGTGACACTCACCCAGGTAACCCTCGCCCAGGTGACACTCACCCAGGTGACCCTCGCCCAGGTGACACCCAGGTGACCCTCGCCCAGGTGACACCCAGGTGACCCTCGCCCAGGTGACCCTCGCCCAGGTGACCCTCGCCCAGGTGACCCTCACCCAGGTGACACTCACCCAGGTGACCCTCGCCCAGGTGACACTCACCCAGGTGACCCTCGCCCAGGTGACCCTCGCCCAGGTGACACTCACCCAGGTGACCCTCGCGCCAGGTGACCCTCGCCCAGGTGACACTCACCCAGGTGACACTCACCCAGGTGACCCTCGCCCAGGTGATACTCACCCAGGTGACCCTCGCGCCAGGTGACCCTCGCCCAGGTGACCCTCGTCCAGGTGACACTCGCCCAGGTGACCCTCGCCCAGGTGACACTCACCCAGGCGACCCTCGCCCAGGTGACACTCACCCAGGTGACCCTCGCGCCAGGTGACCCTCGCCCAGGTGACCCTCACCCAGGTGACACTCACCCAGGCGACAGCAACTACCGCCCTTCGCCACTAAGTGGCGCCAATGTCCCACCGGCGATTTGTGAACCGGGGAGCTGCGCTCGCGACCCCCAAGGCGTGCGCAACCATCATCGCGTCGTCGTCGTCGTCTTGGTTCTTTCGGTAGAGTCACGGAGAAGGGAAATAATAAAAATCAAACATAATAAAATTACATTTATCACGACGTTTCGGCCACAACACAAGCAGCCGTCCTCAGGTGAAGAAACAGAGCTGTCAGAAAGACAGCTTCTTAATGAACACCGCCAAGCTTGGCAGCGTATATTTAAGCTGTTCGGGTGGAGGAGAGCGCCTTGACAAAGAAGTTTACATATTGATGGCAAATGCAGATATGGGATTAGTCACTCCTTGTGGAATGTGTAGGGGGTGGGGGGGTCTCAAAGTCATATTATGCTCGTGTATTATGTAGGATTAGCAGTCATAAAAGGGAGAAGTAGGATTGGCAGTAATAAAGGGAGGGGGATTTTAATCGTAACCACGGAGTGTCAAGCTCGTGCATTGTGTGGGCAACAAAGAAGGGAGGAGTTTCTAAAGAACTGCAAATGCCCAACTACCAGATAATACACCTGTGTGAAAAAACTAAATATAAACTACATCAATATAATCAATGTGCTCAATAAGCTGAGCTATTAACATTAAGTAACTGGGTATAAGCTACACTATATAATGACTACCATATAGTGAACCGATAAAAAAAACTAAAATATACACTACATCAACATTGATGTAGTTTATCATCTGGTAGTTGGGCATTTGCAGTTCTTTAGAAACTCCTCCCTTCTTTGTTGCCCACACAATGCACGAGCTTGATACTGCTAATCCTACTTCCTCCCTTTATCACAGCTAATCCTACATAATACTCGAGCATAATGTGACTTTGAGACCCCCACCACCACCTACACATTCCACAAGGAGTGACTAATCCCATATCTGCATTTGCCATCAATATGCTTAATTCCGCTGTTGATATGTAAACCCTTTTGTTAAGGCGCTCTCCTCCTCCCGACCAGCTTAAATATACGCTGCCAAGCTTGGCGGTGTTCATTAGGACGCTGTCTTTCCGACAGCTCTGTTTCTTCACCTGTAATTTTATTACGTTTGATTTTTATTTCCCTTCTACGTGACTTTACCGAAAGAACCAAGAAGATGAATCCCTGCAGTCACGAAAGCTTTAGATCGAAATTTCATCGCGTCATTCTTCATGAATCGTGAACAGAGGGGTCAAGGACCCCAAATAGCATCAAGAATAACCAAAAGCCCTTGCCCCTTGATGGCATCTTAGGTCTTGACCAGGTCGACAGAGAAGAGATGGAGGTGCTGTTGAAAGTCCATCGCACCTTTGAGCCACGGCTGCGATAAGCCTCTTCTTTCTCTGACAAAGACAAAAAATCCCCCGTTTCGCCTCCACAGACTGTAGGGGCAAGTGATGTTTGCGAGCACCTATTAAGGCCAGCATGGCACACGAGGGGACGGGTTGCCAGCACCACGCCCGGCCACCTTTGTCTCCATCGCGGCGATGCTTGCTACACACCGCACCAAGTACTCAATTGAGAGCGAGTCGACCGAGAGGAGGCTTAGGACTGGTTCTGGTAATCGTCACTCGCGTTGGTAACTGTGAGCGGGAATCGAAATCAAATTGCCGGATATCGTAGCGCACGAACCGCCACGCCACCGCTCTCCAATTTCATTCTGCCACACGCACCTCCCAGGTGGGTCGGTGGGTTCACAATGGCCGTGTCGGAGGCAGCTGGCACTGCTGAGGGCATGAGTTCAAATCGGGGTTTCGCCCGCCCGTGGCGAGACCCGGTTCTGGAGTTCACCGAGCCGATGGACCCAGCCTCGTCACGAACCCCTCCCCCCCCCGTCGGTGATGATGCCGTGATCATCCAGCACTGTGGCGGCAGCAGCGAGGGTTGTTGGATCACCGCACGGATGTTGTGAAACTCCCTGTGGGTGGGCGTTGTAAAGCCATACCCTAGCTCGCCAGGACAGCAAGTGGAATAATCGCCATCTGTTTCCATCTGTACGGGGATATAGTGTTATCCCTCTCACACGTGGGTTTTTTGCTGTAGCTCTGGTTTCCTCGTATATAGATAAACCGCAGAGCTTGATGGGGGGGGGGGGGGGATTTCGCGCTGGCTCCTCACCGCGTGGCTGCTGCTGCTGCTGCCTTCTCGTCTGGTTCCTCCTGGGTGGGGCGGCGCCCTACCCCTGTGGTGGCTGTCGGCCAGGTGAGATGGGAGGAGGGTGACGCGGAGTGTGGGGGCATGGGTGACGTGGGGGGTGAGTGGACTGGTGGTTGGCGGATGTTGCCACTTCACTGCTATCGGAGGCAATCGCTCCGGTGGTTGCTGACTCAGGAACGCGTCTCCTGGCAGCAGGAGGACTCGTGTTGCTCGTAACCTGTGGGAGGTGATTCATTTGGTTAAATGAAGGAAATATTTAACCCCCCCCCCCCCCCTTACGCACGTCCATCCGGTATGTGCCAAACCTCGGAAGCTAAGCAGGTTTCAGCCTGGACAGCGTTTGGCAGGGGCGACATGGAGAGGTGTGGTTGGGGATTGCGGGCAGCAGAGGGACAGGGCTGGTGAAGTATGATCAACGGTTCCTCGCTGCCCCTCCGGGCGGGAGGGGGGGAGAGCTGCCCAGTCCAGCGGCGGATTGGCAGCGGGAGAGCAGCGCACGGGACTTGCAATCGAGAGATCGACGGATTGGTCCGATCTCCCGGCGCGGCAGTTGAAACAATGGAGGCGATTTTATTTAACTCCCCCCCCCACACCCCCGCCCCCCCCCCCCACATCTGTTCATAAAGCATGACCCAGCACACGGGTGTACACGGGTGTACTGTGCACACCATGCGTAGTGTGTGATTGGCAGGTTGCGTGTGATGGAGTGGGTAGCTCCCACCTCTTTTTTCCGAGACGTGCGGCCAAGACTTGGAGAAGTAGGCCAAAAACACCCTTCACGAGAGGCTCTCTTTCTCTCTCCAGAGCGAACGCCCTGGCGGAGCAATCTTCCGCCAACAGTGGCGCGGGCGGACAGTTGCAGAGCTGCGCCTTTATCGACTCGAACATGGATTTCAGTGGAGCCCCCCGCCTTGCGCCCCCCACGACCGCCCCCCACGACCGCCCCCCCCCCCCCCACAACCACTCCCTCATTTCCCAGCCTCGGTCACGTAACGGCCTTGACGACACCCCGCGTTGTGTCATGGAGACGACGCAACGCGCCACGCGCCATGCCAAGCCGCTGGCAGGAAGTGCCCATCATCGTCATCACCACCACCGAGTGATGGCATCAGGACTCGCGATTGTTACCTCATCAGCCCGTGGCATCTGTACCAACATGTTTACATCGCCCTTTTGAACCGATTTAAATGTTCTAGAAATCATCAGCAGGGGTGTGGCCTCTTAAGACAAATTCCATAACGCCGGGCTAGGCCGTGGTGTTAATCGCGAGTGCTCTCTGTCTCTCTCCCTGTCTCTCTGAAACACTCTGGGGCCATAATAGAGGTTGTTTGGATAATATGGCGTAAATATATGAATGTGTCATTAGACCCGCCACCACCTGACACAGCCGACTGGTAAGGGTTGTCACGTCAACAGCACGTGGCCTATTCGTCACTAGTACAGCACTAACCGGTGTGTTGGAGTGCCACACCACAATATTTACAATCTGACTACGACGTTTTGCCAGTATTTACAACCTTGGGGCCACCCAATGAGCTCAGGGCAGCAAGGTACGGGACAACGTGCAAATAGAGACATGGTGAAGTGTGGGGTGATGGACCCGTATTCATCATCAAGTCGTGTACATCGGAACTGGCACCGTCACCATTTAGCATTTATAACGTGACCTACCACGTACATCATCTCACAAGTTCGTAATGCAGGTGACACAGCCCTTACTGCAAAGGGCACAAACCTCGAGAACATTGCCAACGCGCTAACAGCTGGTTTCACTTTACTGGAGGCATGTTTCCGACACTGGAGCCTGGTCAAATCTTTCCAAAACCACCTCAAGCGCCCTTCCACGTGAACAACTGCGCAGCAAATGCCACGATTAATGTGTCCTCTGGTAGCCCAGTGTTCCCAGGCGATCTAGCAGTCATCATGGATTGGAGCCTGACCTTTAAACCCCACGTAAAAACATTCGTGGTAGGACTAAATCCAGAGTGGGCCTGCTGCAGCAGCAGCAGCTTGCAGGAGCGACCCTGGGGGTGCCTGCTGCTCCAGGAGCTCCAGGAGCTCGTACGCAGCAACCGCGAACGCCGAGGCCAACATCGATCCCCCGGCTCCCCGTTCTGGTGGACATTCTGCCAATATCGACGGGGACATGGCGTAAACTGCGAGGGAGTTGACAGGTTTTCTTGCCAACGACAACCACCACCTGCAACCATCATCAACCAAGACCTCAACATGAAACCTCGCCGCGAACGACTCACGTCCCGATCGCCCTTCTGGGTGCGCGCTGTTGCGGTGACCCTCCTGCTATCTCACTCAGGTCCAAACGAATCGTAATTAGAATGTGTATTTATGCTGGAGGAATCCGATGAGCTATAAACCTCTTTTTCACAGATGTCCAGTCGGGGCGGGTAAGGACGTTACAACAACAAACAGTACAAGAAATATAAACAAATCACTCAACAAACATACAAATAAAACTGAACCATCTTCATCCTACCAGGCATAGCCCACTGAGGTATTGACTGATTTTTCAAAAGCGACCTCGCCACAAATGAAAGCTCAACAATATGGTTTATCATTTTGACATTTATAGCAGAAAAGTAATGTAAATTGTCTAAGCGCATGGTTCAATTGCTGACGAGCCGCCTGAAACAACGGGGACGTCCAGAGTTAACACCTCGTTGTAGACACAACCACCTGACTTTGACATTCCACCTCCTCCTCGAACACACTGGTGATGCCACCATGGAAAACTAAATACACGAGCCAGAGTCGTGCGATTGTGGCTATGCAAGCCGCACTGTTGACCCATCAAGTAAAACCACTGAAGCCTGCGCTCCCGCAACGGAGGAGCAGCAACACGACGCGAACTCTGTCTCTGTGTGTTGTGCTGGAGCCCTCTCGGCGTGGCCGGCAGCAGATCGCGACGTTGTTATCTAGCTCGTGGACATCTTGCAGCTTTGCCATCATGCTCAGGAACGCAGCCGACCGGTGAATGTGTTTGGAGTTCCGTGAACCCCATCCGGCCACTAGAGGCCACTGCGTTCACTAATCAGCAGTGTGCCACCGATGGCCACGACTTTGGTGTGTCAGCACTTTACATGCAACCTCACGCACGACGTGCACACGACGTGGTATACACATCGCGTCACGCGATGCCCTCTGCACGTGGAGACGCGTGCACGTGCGCAGCGGTCGGCGCGCTGAGCTTGCGAACCCGTCGATCCGAGTTCCGATTCCAGCTCACGGCCAACATCGGTGACCAATATCTGAACCGGTCCTCCCCTAGGTCGACTCAGCCTCAGATTGAGTACCTGGCGCGGTGTGTAAACATCACGAGCGAGACAAAGACGGCCGTGCGTGGTGTTGGCCACATCGCCCCGGCCTTCATCGGTATTCGCTAAAAGCACTTTCCCCAACAGTCTGCTCGGGCTATACGAGGAGGGTGATGAGGGGGGGGGATGTTTGTCCACACTTGACTGCCGTACATATTTGGTGAGAACCGTTAAATACAAATTTACATTTTTTAAAATTCTGTCGTGACATCGCCGCGAGTCCATAACGGCTCCGCATCGACAACCACGAGGGGAGTCGCCCGTCCACGACGGCGCAGAGAGTGGCACGCGGAGAGAGTGGCACGCGCGAAGAGAGTGGCACGCGGAGAGAGTGGCACGCGGAGAGAGTGACACGCGCGAAGAGAGTGGCACGCGGAGAGAGTGGCACGCGGAGAGAGTGGCACGCGCGAAGAGAGTGGCACGCGCGCAGAGAGTGGCACGCGCAGAGAGTGGCACGCGGAGAGAGTGGCACGCGCAGAGAGTGGCACGCGCGCAGAGAGTGGCACGCGCGCAAGTTGTACGGAGCTATCAGCGCGCGCGCGTGTTCGTGCCTGTGTGTTCACGCGCGCGTGTTCTTGCGTGTGTTCGTGCGTGTATTCACGCGTGCCTGTGTTCGTGCGTGTGTTCACGCGTGCCTGTGTGTTCGTGCGTGTGTTCACGCAGACTGTGCGGCAACAACAGCCGCAGGATCGCCAAACTGAGCCGGCGGTGACGTTACCACGGCGCTTGTGCCAGGCTAGGTGCACACACACACCGACCCACGTGCGCGCAAACCACGTGGCGTTAATTGTGCGGGGTTTTTCCACGATGACGACTTTTTTTTTATAACGGCGGATCACGTGGCCCCGCAATACAATGGCAGGGCGGGGCTGTGGGCAGCAGGGGGCGGGGCTGTGGGGGGAAGAGCCTGCGGGGGGGGGGGAATTTTGGAGGAGGCGATGTTGATCATAGAGGGGGGGCTGGGGGATGGAGGGGGGGGGGCTGGGGGATGGAGGGGAGGGGCTGGGGGCATTTCGTATGGACTTGGATTATGAAGGGGGGGGGAGGGGGCTCAGTGATAAGCAGCGTGGATAGGTGGGGGGGGGTAAGAAGGGAGAGGCAGGAGGGGGCGGGGCTGGGTGGAATTTTCCACTGCCGCTCAGCTTCGCGATGTCGAGACGCGGGTGGGGGGGGGCGGAAATTCCTCCCGCCCCCTCCTAAAACCCCGCCTCGTCCCCCGCCGCTTCTACAACCGCAAGGCAGTGGAGGAGAGATGGGAGCTTAATAACAATCATTATATTTCCACTTCAATTAAATATTTCGTGATCTGCTGCACGAACGCAAACAGCGACAACAGCTCATTCGTCACCACCGCAGTGTGGCCTTGAACGGGGAAAACAATCGTCGACGTTTCGGGCAAATGGCCCTTCTTCATGTCAGGCCACAACCCGCAGTGTCGCCCCTGACGACACTGCGGGTTGTCATCGTGTATCGTCATGCTTCTGCTGTTCACGGTGCCTCTGTCACTCGGAGAGATCCACCCCCCCCCCAGCATCTCAGCGCCTGGCACGGGAGAGCCCCCCCCCCTCCCCGTGGCAGCCATCGGTGCAAATCTGACTCCGCAGTTTAACACGTAAGTCGCCTTCGCGACCAATATCATCCATAATACGGGTGTTCTTTGGGTTAGATCGCATAAATATGTGTCGTTCAACCCGCCGATTAGTGAGGTTTGTCAGTCACGTAAACAGAACGTGCCAATTCGTTGCCGGTGTGGTGTTGAACACAGAGGCACACGCATGGCCTGGAGGCAACACGATTATTACACAGCCCCAACAGGGCTAACGACGCCAACAGGGTAACTACACCACTTTAACAGGGTAACTACACCACTTTAACAGGGTAACTACACCACTTTAACAGGGTAACGACACCACTTTAACAGGGTAACGACACCACTTTAACAGGGTAACGACACCACTTGAACAGGGTAACTACACCACTTTAACAGGGTGACGACACCACTTTAACAGGGTAACTACACCACTTTAACAGGGTAACTACACCACTTTAACAGGGTAACGACACCACTTTAACAGGGTAACGACACCACTTTAACAGGGTAACTACACCACTTTAACAGGGTAACGACACCACTTTAACAGGGTAACTACAGCACTTTAACAGGGTAACTACACCACTTTAACAGGGTAACGACACCACTTTAACAGGGTAACAACACCACTTTAACAGGGTAACTACACCACTTTAACAGGGTAACGACACCACTTTAACAAGGTAACGACACCACTTTAACAAGGTAACGACACCCCTTTAACAGGGTAACTACACCACTTTAACAGGGTAACGACACCACTTTAACAGGGTAACCACCACTTTAACAGGGTAACGACACCACTTTAACAGGGTAACGACACCACTTTAACAGGGTAACGACACCACTTTAACAGGGTAACTACACCGCCCCTTGGTGCTCGTGGGCGTGGCCTCGCTCCGCCTTGGGCCACGCCCCCTTCGAGACCTTCCCCGAAGGATCTCGACCGAGCGTCACGTGTCCCTCGGGCCCCCCTCGCTCCCCTGTCCCGGTCACGTGCCCTCTCGGGCTCACCAGGACTCCCGCTCTCCGGTCCCTGCAGAGAGAGAGAGAGGTCCCAGGCTGTGCACAGTCGCACTCAACTCAATGCCCGACGCGAACACCGGAGTGACACCCTCATCAACGTCACTACACGAGTGGCAGCACTCACCGGTTGTGTGTTGGAGAGCCAAGTAGCCACACGATGTACGATCTGAGTGCGACAGTAATTACAACCAGCTCCATCACCATCGTCTCTTTCAAATCTGGCTGTCGCCTGATGAAGCTCGTTGTATTACTGGCAAAACGTCGTACTCAGATTGTAAATGTTGTGGCTTGGCTCTCCAACACGCAACCGGTTAGTGCTGTACTAGTGACGAATTGGCACGTTCTGTTTACGTGACAAACCTCACAAATTGGCTGTGTCGGGTGGTGGCGGGTTTAACGACGTATATTTACGCGATCTAATCGAAATAAAAACCCTGTTCAGGATGACTCAGCAGCCATGAGCAGCCTGGCCTGTAGTCGTTACACGAGTGTGCCAGTAGGAGGCCTCTGGTTGCTGCAGTGCGGTGTAATGCCAACTGAGGTTGTGGTTGTTGTTGCTGCTGCACCGTTATTTTTTTCAAATTTGGCAAACGCACGCACGCAATGTCACTTGTACTGTACGTGACCGTGACGCCGACACACGATGGCTTACTCTTTCCAATTGACGTCACGGGACGCAGAGCGATCCAGTTGTGTAGCGTTATGTGGGTTCTTAGTTCATACACCACTGACGCAGTATTAACTAGGGAGGTCGCTGTATAGGTGTGCCGAACCGCGCCAGCTGAGCGAACGGAGTTAACGGCGTTGCGAGTTAAGCAGCGCGGTGTGGGGGTGGGTGCAGTGCATTGGGTTACATGCGGTGAGAGGGAGAGGAGGAACGGGAATTAATTTGTTAATTGGAGTCTGATAAGAGAGCCATTGAGTCGACGTGACGAGAGCGCGGCGGTTTAAATGACGCAACACGAAGAGACCACGACACCACCACCATTGATATCATCAATGGCACCATCACCAACATCATCATCGGCATCATCACCAACATCATCATCAGCATCATCACCAACATCATCATCGGCACCATCACCAACATCATCATCGGCACTATCACCAACATCATCATCGGCACCATCACCAACATCATCATCGGCATCATCACCAACATCATCATCGGCATCATCACCAACATCATCAATGGCATCATCACCAACATCATCATCGGCACCATCACCAACATCATCATCGGCATCATCACCAAAATCATCATCGACACCATCACCAACATCATCATCGGCACCATCACCAACATCATCATCGGCACCATCACCAACATCATCATTGGCACCATCACTAACATCATAATCGGCACCATCACCAATATTATCATCGGCACCATCACCAACATCATCAATGGCACCATCACCAACATCATCATCGACATCATCACCAACATCATCAATGGCACCATCACCAACATCATCATCGGCATCATCACCAACATCATCATCGGCACCATCACCAACATCATCATCGGCACCATCACCAACATCATCATCGGCACCGTCACCACCTTCACCAACATCATCACTGACATTATCATCACTTACAAGCGTCAACAGCAGCATCACGGGTTTTATCAGAATCACCATCAACATGAATTAGGCCATCATCACCGTTATTACAAACGTGAGGATACAACATCGTTACAAACATCATCATCAGCAGCAACACTGACTCCAATATCCCCATCAATAGCAATATCAACATCATCTCATCCACATCAGCTTCATCATCACCACTATCAGCACCATCGGTAGCATCACCACCACCATCACTATTAATCATCATCTCATTCACCATTATCAGTGTCATTATCACCACCACCACCATCCGAAGCATCACCATCACAATCATCACCATCGGCA
Source organism: Lampetra planeri (assembly GCF_965212315.1). NCBI lineage: Eukaryota > Metazoa > Chordata > Hyperoartia > Petromyzontiformes > Petromyzontidae > Lampetra > Lampetra planeri. The sequence continues at coordinate 5,549,923 of NC_136146.1, read as the reverse complement.
ATTGATCATCAACACAACAAACCCAAAGTGACTGCCACTACGTCGTGACCACGCAGTGACGTGCGGCGAGGTCAATGGCTGGGGAGGCACTGGCTTGTGTCAGAGCCAGATTTACACACTGAGGGGGGCGTGGCCTCACGGAGGGGGCGTGGCCTCACGGAGGGGGCGTGGCCTCACTGAGGGGGGCGTGTTAGACACGTCCCCTTCAGTGAGGCAGATGTGATCGCTGCCTCCCCTGGTGCTTTTGCAGTTTCATGACGAGACCAGCGAGCCTAAATATCTTTATACACATACGTGAAATAAGGGGCCGTCCATAAATTACGTAACGCGATTTTGGACGATTTTTGACCCCCCACTCTTGTGACACGGCGTCACAAAAAGTCAGACCCCCCCTCAAATATGACGTCACAAAGTTCTGCCCCCCCCCCCCCAAAACCATATTTCCGTTTTGAAAATGAAACATGCTTAAAATCACTTTAAACTATTGTCATTGTAGTGCGTATTAATGTGGCGCTGCACTCTGATGTTGTAGGAGAAAACATTTATTAAAAAAGTCTATTTAATTAAGTAGAACGTGTTGTCTATATTTATTTAAAGTTGCGCTTTTTGATGTGACGTCACATTTCTCAACCCCCCCTCCCCCTCGTCACACATCGTCAACGTGACACTTTTTTTACTGATTGGCCGTGTCGGGTGGTGAAGGGTTACGACACATTTATAAATAACGCGATCTAACCCAAAAACGTTATTATGGGTCGCGAAAGCCTACGTGTTAAACTGATCCTCACAAATGTCTGACCCCCCCCCCGCCCCCAGGTGCGTGACGTCAGTTACCTGGAGTATGGTGACATACTGAAATAGTAACAGGCACGCGCTTATTGCCCGCGCTCCATCCAGTTACTGAGGGGTTGCGCAATCAGAGGGGAGGCTGAGCTCGTCGCTGCCTCACCTCTCGTCTCTTCCTGTATTTGCAGCGGAGCTCCGCAAATTTGGCGACTTTGACTATAAAAATGATTGGAATCGTACAGAAATGACATTTATAACAGAGATCAGTGGGAGAATTTTAATATTTATTTTATTTGATTCTTCTCTTTTTGACTTTTCGTAGCAGCTGTTTTCATTGGAGTATGACAGGCGGGGCTCGAGGCTCCCCTGACCGCACGTCCCTGTGACCACGCGTGGCTTGAACTCCACGTCCTACTGTCCCAGGGTCACAATGGCCAACCGCCGCAGGGTCCCGTGAGGCTGAGGCCCCGTGCCAGCTGGGACCCCGAAGCGGATGTCTCCCGTTGGCGAGTTCCCGTCCCACCGATAAACACTCAAGTTCCGACTCTTGTCGATGACTATTCAAATACTGTATGAATCAAGCCGAGTTTTTTGTTGTTGTTGAACAAGATGAAAACTAAAAAGGCCAAGATGGGCATCATTCGTCAGTGGCCCGGGTGTATGTGTAGCGACATCGCTGCGTGTCGCTGTGTGTGGGCAGCCTGCGAAATGCACGACACGCAACGTGTTGCCACCACGGACACCGCTGATTGGCACCACGCTCGACGCGCAGTGCCAGCCCTTACAGGATAGTGGGCGAGAGTGCCGGCCTCGGAACGGGAGTTGCGGGAGGCCATGGCACTCTGTTTGAACCCGGAGGACACGTGACCGGAGGTGTCTACCCGGGGACCACACACAAATCGCAGACACCACGCCGAGGTTCTACCCACAGAAATCACACTGCACCGATCCTCTGAACTAAAGTTTATTAACGGCGCAAATACACACGACCTGGAGGTGGAATACTTCGCAAGAAGGGCTTAGCCTGACTGCCTACGAATCCAATCACTCAAACGTCCTACCACGTACCTCGTAGCTGTACTCACGGTGTCGCACGGACGCTGTGAGAGTCGGAGGGAGAAGGACGAGAGAAAACTTCACCTATCACTGCCTCGTAGCAGCACTCGCTGGCATCACACGGATGCTGCGAGCGGCTCGAGGAGGCAGGACGGCAGGGAGTGGGTCTTGACGGCCCGGAGGTTGAAGACAACTGACCTAAAATCGTCCTGGGTTACACTTTTTATTCTCTAAACGTCAAAGGCCCAGGGTGGCATTGTACTGCGCGGCCAACCGTGCGCTTACCTGCGGTTACCCCACCCCCGTGACCGGCGGGTGGCGGCAGCCACCCATTGTCCCTTTGTCATGCGCCCTTCTCGCTCAGGGTTCCGTCCTCCGCTCCCCCCCGAGTTGTACCTCATTGCTGTTGGCCCAGGGAACCTTTTTTTAATGCGCCCATGCAATTTTAAGCCAATTTAGGGGCACCGCAATGTGACCGGTTCTGTGGGGGTCGGCCAATCTCCTGGCACCGGGAAGCCGTGGGACTCTCCCTCTAGGGGCCCTTCGGATTAAACCCCGATGTGCCAGGCGACCCCCCGCCAGGACACTACGTGGGTGCACTGCGTGCGGGTCGTGTGTTTAGTGCGGGGGCCGGGAGGGAATCGCGGCGCTTGCAGAGTTGCTCCGCAGTCGTGGCACCACAGGACGCCTGTTGCTATCTTTTCTCAAACGGTGTTAGATCAGAAAACGGTGTTAGACCAGAGGATGCCTTTTAGCGTTTGAGAAAGGGCGTCTTCTGGTCTCACACCATTTGAGACGAGGCTCAAAAGAAAGCTGTCTCTGGTGTGGACCAATCAGTTTCAAAGACAGTGCATATATTATCGGAGTATGTTTTTTGTTTGCATTCTGACCACAAGTATTGTGGTTAATGCAGACATGATTCCTTGTAAAAAGGTTTCAGTTTGGTGTTTTAACATCTTAACACCTGTTTTGTTACCAGAAAAAAGGGGAAAACCTATTCTCATATTTTGGTACTGGCAAAGGAGGTCCCATGATATTAAACATGTTACCAAGATATCTTCATGAATAAATATATTAAACTAAGATATAGCAATGATAGGCACAGTGTTTATACGAGGCAGAGTTATGTCAATGGGTTTTTTTTCATAAGTTGACAGAAATTAACACCGGAGATGAACTTTTCGAGATTTTTTTTCATTGAAAATTTGCAATAACATCTTCAAATTGTGTTGTTCCACACAATCTCCTTCTCAATCGAGAGTAGTGCAAGGGAGACAAGCGTTGTTGCCCTATGGTTAATCGGAGAAAGATTTTTTACTTATCATCTTTAGCTGGATCGTATTAACTGTAGAAAGTAATCACTTAAGGCCTACGAAACAGAAGTGCCCAGAGCCTATACGAACCTTAATCTGGCACTGCCCCTCGTATGCCGTTCCGACCTACGACACTCGCCACAAAAGCACTCGCCACTAAAGTCTGTTAAGGCTATGCAGGGGATCTTTGTCTCTGTGTTGTGTCCTGCGTTGTGGTGGTTGCCCAGTGAGTGAAGTTCACATGAACACTGGCGATAGCAAAGTAAACTATTCATCAGAATCTGTATCTTTATTTAGACTGGACGAATCCCAGAATGTCGAGTATTTTCACAAATGTTAAGTATGAACCACGCCGCCCTCCCCTCTCACCGACCCTCATTAACCTACATAACATAGCGAGGAGGCTTCCATCCAGCAGCAGATTGAGATTGGCTGGAATTTATTTTATTTACAACATTGGTGAGACAAAGGGGACTGCGTGTGGAGTTTGTTCTGGGTATTACAAAGAGTGCCAATCGCGGCTGTCACGTCGTGCCCGCGACTCGTGACTTCTTACTGATGTGTAGTGACATCGCGGATGTCACTGTGTGGTGCCGGCCCTAGACGCGTACGGCGTGTGATGCACTCACATCGCGTACAACACGTATGTAGCGAGGCACAGCATGCAATGTATTGCCATCGCGGATACCCCGTACATGGTTGTAGTACCAGCCCTAGAGGGGGCTCGGCAGAGGTCGCAACGGGTTTTGATTCCTTACCCGTACCCGTACCCGGCCACACCAGGGTCGCAAACGGGTACCCGTACCCTACCCGATACCCGGCTACCCGTACCCGGCCGGGTACGGGTAGGGTACGGGTATCGGGTACCCGATTGCGACCACTGGGATGAAGCCATGTTGCAGGCGCGGGTGGGTTGATTCTAGGATCTTGAATTGTGCGAAGAGACAAGACGTTGGGAAATGAGTGACAAACGGTTACTCACCAGTGACTCACGGCATACCCGTACCCGGCTGCACCAGGGTCGCAAACAGGTACCCGTACCCGTACCCGGCCGGGTAGCCGGGTATCAGGAACGGGTAGCCGGGTATCGGGTACCCGATTGCGACCTCTGGGGCTCGGTGAGCGGTGGGTCATAGCGATCAGGCCATGGCACTCTGGTTGACCCTGGAAGGCACGTGAGGGGTAAGATCTACACAGGGGCCCCAAGTGGGGGCTGGGGGTGGTCACGTGCCGGGGCGAGATCCTGCTAGAGGGTTCGAGAAGGTGGTCGTGGCCAAGGGCGGAGCCAACCACGGCCAGTGCGGATAACAACCGGGTCCCCGAGAGGGACCGGGGTTCAGCGTTGCTGTTGTCATCTGAAGAGCTACGTTCTACGTCCAAGAAGAAGTCACCAACACGTGGACCCGGGCCCAAGCTGGGGTCCGGTCCGTTGTAGCTACTCGCAGTGTAACTAGTGTCGTTCGCCTGGTGGTGTAGTTAGTGTAGTTAGTGTAGTTAGTGTCGTTCGCCTGGTGGTGTAGTTAGTGTAGTTAGTGTAGTTAGTGTAGTGAGTGTAGTTCGCCTGGTGGTGTAGTTAGTGTAGTTGGTGTAGTTAGTGTAGTTAGTGTAGTTAGTGTAGTTGGTGTAGTTAGTGTAGTTAGTGTAGTTGGTGTAGTTAGTGTAGTTAGTGTAGTTAGTGTAGCTAGTGTAGTTAGTGTAGTTATTGTAGTTAGTGTAGTTAGTGTAGGTAGTGTAGTTAGTGTAGCTAGTGTAGTTAGTGTAGTTAGTGTAGTTAGTGTAGGTAGTGTAGTTAGTGTAGGTAGCCTGGTGGTGTAGTTAGTGTAGTTAGTGTAGTTCGTGTAGCTAGTGTAGTTAATGTAGTTAGTGTAGTTAGTGTAGTTAGTGTAGTTCGTGTAGTTAGTGTAGTTGGTGTAGTTAGTGTAGTTAATGTAGTTAGTGTAGTTAGTGTAGTTCGTGTAGTTAATGTAGTTAGTGTAGTTAGTGTAGTTAGTGTAGTTAGTGTAGTTAGTGTAGTTAGTGTAGTTAGTGTAGTGAGTGTAGTTGGTATAGTTGGTGTAGTTAGTGTAGTGAGTGTAGTTAGTGTCGGTAGTGTAGTTAGTGTAGTTAGTGTAGGTAGTGTAGTTAGTGTAGTTGGTGTAGTTGGTGTAGTTAGTGTAGTGAGTGTAGTTAGTGTAGTTAGTGTAGTTAGTGTAGTTGGTGTAGTTAGTGTAGTTAGTGTAGCTAGTGTAGTTAGTGTAGTGAGTGTAGTTAGTGTAGTTAGTGTAGTTAGTGGAGGTAGTGTAGGTGGTGTAGTTGGTGTAGTTAGTGTAGTTAGTGTAGGTAGTGTAGTTAGTGTAGGTAGTGTAGGTGGTGTAGTTAGTGTAGTTAGTGTAGTTAGTGTAGGTAGTGTAGTTAGTGTAGTGAGTGTAGTTAGTGTAGTTAGTGTAGTTAGTGTAGGTGGTGTAGTTGGTGTAGTTAGTGTAGTTAGTGTAGTTAGTGTAGTTGGTGTAGTTAGTGTAGTTAGTGTAGTTGGTGTAGTTAGTGTAGTTAGTGTAGGTGGTGTAGTTAGTGTAGTTGGTGTAGTTAGTGTAGTTAGTGTAGTTAGTGTAGTTAGTGTAGTTAGTATAGTTGGTGTAGTTAGTGTAGTGAGTGTAGTTAGTGTCGGTAGTGTAGTTAGTGTAGTTGGTGTAGTTGGTGTAGTTGGTGTAGTTGGTGTAGTTAGTGTAGTGAGTGTAGTTAGTGTCGGTAGTGTAGTTAGTGTAGGTAGTGTAGTTAGTGTAGTTGGTGTAGTTGGTGTAGTTAGTGTAGTGAGTGTAGTTAGTGTAGTTAGTGTAGTTAGTGTAGTTGGTGTAGTTGGTGTAGTTAGTGTAGTTAGTGTAGCTAGTGTAGTTAGTGTAGTGAGTGTAGTTAGTGTAGTTAGTGTAGTTAGTGGAGGTAGTGTAGGTGGTGTAGTTGGTGTAGTTAGTGTAGTTAGTGTAGGTAGTGTAGTTAGTGTAGGTAGTGTAGGTGGTGTAGTTAGTGTAGTTAGTGTAGTTAGTGTAGGTAGTGTAGTTAGTGTAGTGAGTGTAGTTAGTGTAGTTAGTGTAGGTGGTGTAGTTGGTGTAGTTAGTGTAGTTAGTGTAGTTAGTGTAGTTGGTGTAGTTAGTGTAGGTAGTGTAGTTGGTGTAGTTAGTGTAGTTAGTGTAGGTGGTGTAGTTAGTGTAGTTGGTGTAGTTAGTGTAGTTAGTGTAGTTAGTGTAGTTGGTGTAGTTAGTGTAGTTAGTGTAGGTGGTGTAGTTAGTGTAGTTAGTGTAGTTAGTGTAGTTGGTGTAGTTAGTGTAGTGAGTGTAGTTAGTGTAGTTAGTGTAGTTAGTGTAGTTGGTGTAGTTAGTGTAGTTAGTGTAGTGAGTGTAGTTAGTGTAGTTAGTGTAGTTGTTGTAGTTAGTGTAGTGAGTGTAGTTAGTGTAGTTAGTGTAGTTGGTGTAGTTGGTGTAGTTGGTGTAGTTAGTGTAGTGAGTGTAGTTAGTGTAGTTAGTGTAGTTAGTGTAGTTGGTGTAGTTAGTGTAGTTAGTGTAGTTAGTGTAGTTGGTGTAGTTAGTGTAGTTAGTGTAGTTCGCCTGGTGGTGTAGTTAGTGTAGTTAGTGTAGTTAATGTAGTTAGCCTGGTGGTGTAGTTAGTGTAGTTAATGTAGTTAGCCTGGTGGTGTAGTTAGTGTAGTTAGTGTAGTTAATGTAGTTAGTGTAGTTGGTGTAGTTAGTGTAGTTGGTGTAGTTAGTGTAGTTAGTGTAGTTAATGTAGTTAGCCTGGTGGTGTAGTTAGTGTAGTTAGTGTAGTTAATGTAGTTAGTCTGGTGGTGTAGTTAGTGTAGTTAGTGTAGTTAATGTAGTTAGTGTAGTTGGTGTAGTTAGTGTAGTTGGTGTAGTTAGTGTAGTTAGTGTAGTTAATGTAGTTAGCCTGGTGGTGTAGTTAGTGTAGTTAGTGTAGTTAATTTAGTTAGCCTGGTGGTGTAGTTAGTGTAGTTAGTGTAGTTAATGTAGTTAGTGTAGTTGGTGTAGTTAGTGTAGTTGGTGTAGTTAGTGTAGTTAGTGTAGTTAATGTAGTTAGCCTGGTGGTGTAGTTAGTGTAGTTAGTGTAGTTGGTGTAGTTAGTGTAGTTAGTGTAGTTAATGTAGTTAGTGTAGTTGGTGTAGTTAGTGTAGTTGGTGTAGTTAGTGTAGTTAATGTAGTTAGCCTGGTGGTGTAGTTAGTGTAGTTAGTGTAGTTAATGTAGTTAGCCTGGTGGTGTAGTTAGTGTAGTTAGTGTAGTTGGTGTAGTTAGTGTAGTTGGTGTAGTTAGTGTAGTTAGTGTAGTTAATGTAGTTAGCCTGGTGGTGTAGTTAGTGTAGTTGGTGTAGCTAGTGTAAATAGTGTAGTTGGTGTAGTTAGCCTGGTGGTCCACCCCCATATGTTGTTATCTGGTAAAGGGGCAGTTGTGTTAAGTGTGTTGGAATTAATAAACGTGTCTCCCGTTCTTATATAGAGCAGCAGCAGGGTGACGTCATCCTTAACTCATTAACTCATCAGGTGCAAAGATTTGAGGGGGGAGTTATTGTAATTATATACTAGATTAGTATACTAGAGTTAATGAGTTAAGGATGACGTCACCCTGCTGCTGCTCTATATAAGAACGGGAGACACAGCAGAGCCCCTCACCATTCTGGCGAATTGCCCGATGATGCTGGATGCAATTACCAGCGAAACGTCGTACTCAAATTGTAAATGTTGTGGTTTCGCGCTTCAACACACCGGTGGGCTAAAGCAGTGAACTATTTGTCTTTTGTCAACGTGACACTTTTTTACTGATTGGCCGTGTCGGGTGGTGGAGGGTTACGACACATTTATAAATAACGCGATCTAAACCCAAAAACGTTGATTATGAGTACAGAGTTAGACTGATGGCCTTAATCTAAGTTGTCTTATGGTTGTTGTTGTTTGACTTGCATCCCACTGGGAATTCTGCACACAGCGTTGGTGTACGGTGTTTTTTTTGCAATATTTTGCTGTCTTTTCTTGGATTTTCTGTTTGCACTTAGTCACATATTCACTTTAAGATGTTTTTTGTTCATGTTTTTGTTTTTTGTTTGTTGCGGTTGCACCCGATTCAAGAGCCGAATGACTCACAGGGCTATACCTAATAAATGAACTTGAACTGGAACAAGGAGGGAAGACGAAGTTCAAGCGCAAAGAACCAAGCCCGGGCCTAGGTAGTGCTGTTTACAAATAGAGGCGTCATTACGCAAACATTGCCCAGGACCGGGCACACATCCATGTCATACTGGCACACCCACGTGCCAACAACTTTCACGCGTTACACGTGTCAGTTTGTGTGATACACACCCAGTCGTGCCAAACAAAGAGGCAAAGATCCCCCGCATAGCCTAAACGAACTGTTGGGGCAAGTGCTGTTAGCGAGCACCTATGAAAGTCGGAATGGCACACGAGGAGGTGGGTGGCCAGCACCATGCCCGACTACCTTTGTCTTCCTAGCGGTGATTGATGTTTTACACATCGCACTCGGTACTCATTTGAGGCCGGGTCGACCTAGGGGAGGCCCAGGACCGGTTCAGATAATCGTCACTGATGTCAGGCGTGAGCGGGAATCAAACTCGGGTCGTCGGGTTCGTCGCGCAGCGCGCTCAAGGCGACACTATCGCTCCCCACACGTGCCGCACACACAGAGACACACACAGACACAGAGACACACACACACAGAGACACACACACACGCTGCCGCACAGCCACCACGCCTGTCTTACAGACACACACACACACACGTGTGTGGGGCACCCACGCACGTGTCAGTGTGGCAATGCCAGGCACGTACCGCGTGTCACACGTGCAACGCGTTACGCTCGCGCCACCGACGCGATACGGATCCCCTGCCAACACTGAGACGCCACAGCAGAGCTCCTCTGTGCGGCGGCCCTGTCCTGTCGCGGACGTGAGGTCACGGGCACGCGCAGGCAGCATTCTCGTGTTCCCACTCGGATATTTCATCAGTTGCTGTTGACCGATGTTAGGTTGCAAATCACGAAGGTCCCGTGTATATAACATCTCGTCTGCTTTTACCACCTTCGTTTGGTTTGTTCTTGACGATTACACATTCTGCTTTAATTAATTCGCCCTTCCTAATCCTCCTCGATGTTTACCGCGTGCCCAGCGATACAGCTGAGAAATGCATAACAGGCAATCTACATTCTATTCTCGAGCATGACGGCAGCAGCAAGATGTTCAAGCAACTCGGTGCCAATGTCGAGGTCTGCCAGCCACGATGAGAGGGCTTCGGCAGAGAGACACAGTTCTTATCTTTGGGACCTTTTTGCCATTATCCAAAAATATGTTTTAAAATAAGAATAGGTTTTCTTTAGTTCGTGTGGTGCTGCTGCTCTTCCTGCGGTGTAAGAGCGCAGACCATAGTGGGTTGACTGTGTGGTCCATGGCGTCATACCTTACCCAATGAGCACAGCAAACAATCATTATGATGGCGATGATGCTAAAATAGGTGACATTTTCGACACTTGTTTAGTATTCGTGTAAATCGCATCTCCCAGAGTGGCTGGGGTGGAACCACAGGCGAGCAAGAAGGCAACAGTCAGGCGATAGGGAGCCTCGGACGCTACCAAAAATTTCCCAAACTCTGCGGTCCTATATATATATGTTAAGATATTTTAAGCCAATTAGTGAGTGTTTATTACATGTAGGACGCAGAAACCGGAGTACCCAGAGAAAACCCAAGGGTGCGAAAGGGGCAACTCTCTATCCTTTGCAGATGGAACAGCTGGACATTAGTCTGCACTTTCTGTACCGCCTTTTCCTGGCAAGCCAGGGAATAGCTCCTCCACGACGCCTACGGTAACAGATGAGCGAGGCTCATCTGTTACCGTAGAACAGATGGATATTAGTCCACACTTTGCTCTACTGCCTTCTGCTGAGCCATGGTACGGCTCCTCGACACCCACGCTGCTGCTGCTGCGTGATTACAGGCAACCCCCCTGCAGCGCAGCCACCAATTGAGCCATTGCCCAAAATGTCACTCAGAGTCTATATTTTGTATTTTAAGAACGGTATTATTATTGACACGCAATGTGTTGAGTTGTGTTGATTGTGCACCGATGGCCAACACAGCAGCATCACCAGATGTGTATACCGCACACATGTACACACATGTGTCATGTATGAAGTATGCACGTGACCAGGAGACATGTGTACATCGTGGGGAGCGGTGGCGACGCAGTTAACGTGGTGCGCTGCGAACCCGACCTAATTCGAGTCCCGCTCAGGGCCACCGATACCAGTGACGATTATCTGAACCGGTAGTGGCACAACTCTTTGTTGATAAAGTACCTGGTGCGATGTGTGTAAACATCAGCACTGGAGAGACAAAGACGTCCGGGCGTGGTTCAGGCCACACCACTCGCTCCCCTCGTGTGCCGTTGCGGCCTGTGAGCTACTCGCTCACAGCACTTGCCGCAACAGTCTGTTCAAGGCTACACGGGGGACCTTTGTCTTTGTCTCGTTCACAGACAGAACGCGGCGATGATGCCTCAGTGGCCTGCAGGCGCGTTCCTTCAACGGGCCGCCGGGTCGACTCGCGTTGGCCGTGGCCCAGGATGGCAAGCGAGGCGGTGATTACACCTGCAATTTTATGTTTTGTATTTCAACTTCTCAAACAGCGTTGTTATACTTGCTGGTTGGGTCTGCTTACTGGTGGTATAAGGTTAATGATTGTTATGTTCAGGCAGTTAAACCCCTTTTATTGAGATTGGGGGGTGGTGATTGGGCCCAATAAGCCAGTACCTGAATCCTTTTTTGGGCCTGGAGGAATCCGATGAGCTATGAAGCTCTTTTTCACAGATGCCCGCCCAATCGGGGCGGGTCAGCGAGTTACAACAAACAGACAACACAACAAACAACACAACAAACAATAGAATAGAACAAACAATACAACAGACAATACAATAAACAACACAACAAACAACACAACAGACAATACAACAAACAATACAACAGACAATAGAACACACAATACAACAGACAATAGAACAGACAATAGAACAATACAAAAACAATACAACAGACAATAGAACAAACAATACAACAAACAATAGAAAAAACAATGCAACAGACAAATCAATAAACAATACAACAAACAATAGAACAGACAATAGAACAAACAATACAACAAACAATACAACAGACAATAGAACAAAGCCACCGCTGGGTGGACTGTGTCATGAGAACTTCTTTCCACAATGCAATGTGACCCCAACATTTTAAACTTGCACTTATTTGTTATTCAAACGAGTTAAGTAATGCCACTGAGGGGTTGCCTGTTACTCAGTGGCTTACTGTTAGCTTACTATTCATATGCCTATTGAAAATGTAACTCTCATCCTCAGGCCCCATTTGTGTAAACACACGCAGACGTCAACTCGTCAACTCTGCACTCCCCCGTCTCTCGCTCGCCACTGACGCTGGGAGAGCGAGCAGCACCCATGACGGACGGCCACACGAACCGGTGGGCGGCCAGCACCACGCACGGCCGCCTTTGTTTCCCCAGTGCCGATAGGGTGTTCACTTTGAGGCTGAGTCGACCTAGTGGAACGCAGACCAACGCACTCAACTCACCGCGCCGCGTTTGGGGGTGGGCGGGGCGATGGGCGGGGCTCCGCCTGTGGGAATTTTCCACTGCAATAGGCGGGGGCGTGGCCTGTGGTTGAGAGGGGAGGGGCTCATGGGGAGGGGTCTGGGGGAGGAGAGGGGTTTGGGGGAGGGGCCCTGGGGGGAAAGGGGAGGGGTCTGGGGGGGAGAGGGGAGGGGTCTGGGGGAGGAGAGGGGTCTGGGGGAGGGGCCCTGGGGGGAGAGGGGAGGGGCCCTGGGGGGAGAGGGGAGGGGTTTGGGGGGACAGGGGTGTGGGGGAGGGGCCCTGGGGGGAGAGGGGAGGGGTGTGGGGCCCTGGGGGGAGAGGGGAGGGGCCCTGGGGGGAGAGGGGAGGGGTTTTGGGGGAGAGGGGAGGGGTGTGGGGGAGGGGCCCTGGGGGGAGACGGGAGGGGCCCTGGGGGGAGAGGGGAGGGGGTCTGTAGAAGTGGGAGAGTTATTTGGGGGTACCGCGGGGCGGGGGAGGCCTGGGAGAGAACTCCGGTGCAGGGTGCGAGATGCAGGGCGGTGTGGGTGCAGGGTGCTGGGTGCGAGATGCAGGGCGGTGTGGGTGCAGGGTGTTGGGTGTGGGTGCAGGGTGCTGGGTGTGGGTGTAGGGTGCTGGGTGTGGGTGTAGGGTGCTGGGTGTGGGTGCAGGGTGCTGGGTGTGGGTGCAGGGTGCTGGGTGTGGGTGCTGGGTGTGGGTGTAGGGTGCTGGGTGTGGGTGCAAGGTGCTGGGTGTGGGTGCAGGGTGCTGGGTGCAGGGTGCTGGGTGTGGGTGCAAGGTTCAGGGTGCTGGGTGTGGGTGCAGGGTGTGGGTGCTGGGTGTGGGTGCAGGGTGCAGGGTGCAGGGTGCTGGGTGTGGGTGCAGGGTGCTGGGTGCAGGGTGCTGGGTGTGGGTGCAGGGTGCTGGGTGTGGGTGCAGGGTGCTGGGTGTGGGTGCAGGGTGCTGGGTGTGGGTGCAGGGTGCTGGGTGCAGGGTGCTGGGTGTGGGTGCAGGGCGCGAGTGGCGTCGTGATCCCCCACGGGGTAAATTCGCCTCACGGGACACCGGGCAGCAAGACGCCGGCCAATTAGCCCCATCAATCAATGGGCTGCCTTGACGTGGGGCCGCGCACCCGTGACTCCGGCTGGGATGAAGGCGGCACTCGCGGGGGGACACGTGACGACTGTCTTGTCGACGTCTTATTGATTGTGGTGAGTTTAGACCCGTGGCTTTACGATGTTCTAAGTAATCGGTTACTTAACCGTTCTCGATTCAGTTACTCGACTCCACGGATAAGGGGCCGTCCATAAATGACGTCACGCGATTTTGGCCGATTTTGACCCCCCCCCCTTACCCTCTCGTTACACGGCGTCACAAAATGTCAGACCCCCCCTCAATTTTACGTCACAAAACTCTGCCCCCCCCCAAACCATATTTACATTTTGAAAATAAACCATGCTTCAAATCACTTTAAACTATTGTCATTGTAGTGCGTATTTAATGTGGCGCTGCACTCTGATGTTGTAGGAGAAAACACGTATTAAAAAGGAGGCGTTGGAAAGCTGAAATTTAGCATAAATTTTACTTGAAAATATTCAACGTCTAACTAAAACTGCAGATGTTCAGAATATTATATTGAAATTCTCTTATAATTATGAAATCTTAAAAGTAATTCCAACTATAAAAAAATACTTGAAACTTTGTAGTAGAACGAAGCAAAATGTAGAGGACAATTATAGCAATCACATATTCATTCCACAGAATGAAGAGCCCTGGTGGAATAATAAAAATGTTTAATAACAATCATTCCAAAAATGTACAAAATTTTTGCTTCTCCATTCTCCCATGGAGAAGCAAAATTCTCCTTCATGGAATAAATAAAAGGTGACCTTAATAAATGTAAGTAATCAAATAGTTAATAATGAAAATTTATCAAAATTAGTGTTATAAAAAATCTGTTTAATTAAGTAGAACGTGTTTATATTTAAAGTTGCGCATTTTTATGTGACGTCACATTTCTAAACTCCCCTCCCCCCTCGTCACACATCGTCACAAATGTCTGACCCCCCCCTCCCCCCCTAGGTGCGTGACGTCATTTATGGACGGCCCCTATCGCGAGAATATTTCAGTTGAAAAAGTTTCGCTTCTGTTCCCCGCGTGTGCCGCTGGGCGAGAAGTGTGATCATCTTGGTGACGTCTTTGGCATAGTTCAGGGCTCGCCACCGTGGGGGTTTCCCACCTTCGGGAGGCAGTTGTTGGGGGCTTGCCGCCACAGTCAGTGACTCGTAGCAATGTTGGGTCGATGAATCGGCAAATCGGCACAGCTCCAAGGGAGAGAAACGCCGCCCCCTTCGTCACTATCCCACCCGTTTGGGTTCCGAATCCACAAAGTGGCAGATAATACGGGGAGGAACAATGTTCCACACTGCCCACCAGGGATTATTTAGCTGTATGTCTGTCTGACTATCTGTCTGTCGTGAATAAATAAATATATAATACACACAGCTCTTTGATTGGTGGAGACCTTACAAACAGCTCTTTGATTGGTGGAGACCTACTGCCGGGTACGGAGAGGGGAGGTGCCTAAGGGAGGAGGGTCAGGGGAGGGGCCTAAGGAAGGGGGGAGTCAGGAGAGGGGCCTGAGGGGGGGGGGGGGTTCAGGGGAGGGGCCTGAGGGGGGGGTCAGCGGAGGTGCCTGAGGGAGGGGGGGGGTCAGGGGAGAGGCCTAAGGATATGGGGGGGGGTGCTCAGGGGAGGGGCCTAACAGAAGGGGGGTCAGGGGAGGGGCCTAAGGGAAGGGTGGTCAGGGGAGGGGCCTGAGGATATGGGGGGGGGGGGGGTCAGGGGAGGGGCCTAAGGGAAAGGGGGTCAGGGGAGGGGCCTAAGGGGGGAGGGGCCTAAGGGAGGGGGGGGCGATAGTTAAGGGGGCTGTCTGCCTGCCTACCTAAAGTCAAGTTATCTTTTATACATACAGGTAGGAACAACAGGTTCCACACTGCCCACCAGGGATTATTTGTCTGTCTGTTGTGCACGAATGCGCTGTCCAACCAAGTTCCTACCTGCCCACTCCGAAGGAACGTGTTGGAGTGGCGATTGATATGGGTGGCGGATAAAGGAGGTGGCGGATAATGTGGTGGTGGTGGTGGTGGTAAGCATCGAGCCCAACTTGAGTTCCGGCCAGCATGAATGTGTGCAGTGTCACAGAATGGACTTGACGATGATCGGTACCAGCGGTGTCAAGATCGGCCTCTGTGGACGAGGCTCGTGAAGGACGCTACTTGGCATTTTGAGGCAGTCGCCCTCCAGCAGCAACGGACGGCGGAGGAGCGACGCTCACAACAATGAGCGGAGCGCCGGGTGACTTAAACGCAACGAATTGGCACAGTGGGGAACACAGGTGGTGTGTCTGTCCGTCTTTCCGTTTAGTGCATCCATGGCACCAGCATCTGTCCCGTGGCCTGGCAGTAACGAGAGGCTTCGTCACTTCACGTGATGGCTTCTATGTGCGCCTAGCCTGGCACGAGTGCTTAAGCGACGAACGGTGGTTGTTGTTGTCAGATACGGAGGTATTCTGGGGGCGGGTGGGTCATACAAATGCGGGGTATAGTTCGGTTCGATGATTCACGTCGTAGTCCGCACATTTGGAATAATACATTCTCTTCAAAAGCACCACTGAGCATTCCACACAGCCCCGCTAGCTCGTGCAAGGAATGCGCCATGCACACGATGCAAAGACTGGTTGGTGTTTACAAAGGGCTTAGGCCGTGCAGAGCCCCCCTTAATCATCTCGGGACAACTTCTCGACGGCACCCCAGTGACTTTGTTCTTCTCACATTCAGAATGGCTGGTTCCCCACGTCGATCAGACAAATCCGCCTTTCGCATCGTGGAATGCATCCAACAATCTATTCGCAGTTGACTTGTTATGCTCACCCCACCCCGAATTAGTTGTTCCCATGACAATATCAACAACATCTTATCAAACAAACTGTATTTTCGTTGAACACATTTAGAATGTTGCTGAATTGGCAGCGGCGCACAGAAGCACAAACAACAACTCCACACTTGCATCAATAACACCACAGTGTTTGGCCTTAAAAGAACAAATATATTATAGGTGACGTTTCGAGCGATGGCCCTTTATTGCACCTACATAGAAAGGCCAGGAGATATAGATAGAGTGGACGATAAGAGATGGAGTTGATTCCTGGGTGAAAATTCTGAACAGATTCTATTTGAGAGCAAAATGCCCACAGTCATCGATTAATTGTCCGACTAAGTCAGGTCTGGTGCTTGTGGATTGTTGTAAGATGTGTTGGTCCAAATGTCCGAAATATAACCGTAATAAAGTTTTGGGATTTTCAGCGAAACCGGTTGGGTTAAAAAGCAAGCAAACATTTGATTTGACAATGTTATGACAACGTTTCGCTGGAGATTGCATCAACAGGGGCTACAAAGAGCTTAGATGATTTCCTGTAGCACTATGACTAACCCTGTGGCCCGTTCATTCGCTTCTCAGTACACTTGTCCCGGTGAGGGTCGCGGCGGCAGCATGTTGAGTAGGCAGTCCAGACCTCTCTCTCCCTGGCGACGGACTCTCGCTCTTCCTGAGGAATTCGCAGGCGTTCCCAGGCCAGCTGAGCGATATCGTCCCGCTAGCAGCGTGCCCTGGGCCGGCCCCGGGGTCTTCGCCCAGTGGGACGTGCTGCCCGGTTGAGTTCCAGGGGGAATCTACCGGGTGGGGCATCCTTTCTAGGTGTCCGAACCACCTCAACCGGCTCATCTCGATCCGGAGGAGCAGCGGCTCGACTCTGAGGCTCTCCCGGGTTACCAAGCTCCTTACCTGATCACTGAGAGTGGACCCGGCAACCCTGCGGAGAAACCTCATTTCGGCCCCTTGTACCCGTGATTTTAACCATTCGGTCATTACCCAAAGCTCATCACCATAGGTGAGGGTGGGAACGTAGATCGACCTGTAAACCGACAGTTTTGTTCGAGAACTCAGCTCCTGCCTCACTACCACGGAATGACGGTGCATCACTGCGGACGCCGCACCGACCCACCGGCCGATCTCACGCTCCCACTCACCATCGCTCGCAAAAGAGACCCCCAGGTACTTAACCTCCTCCACTAAGGGAAGCTGTTCCCCCATCACCTGGAGAGAACACTCCACCATCTCCCGGGAGTGAACCACGACCTCAGACTTGGAGGTGCTGATCGTCATCCCAGCCGCTTCACACTCGGCATAAAGAAGACTCGAGTGCACACTGCAGGTCACAGACGGACGAGCCAAAGAGGACGTCATCTGCAAAAAGCAGCGACGCCACCTCCATGCCCCGGGAGTGGATACTCTGCATACCTCGGCTGCGCCTTGTTATCCTGCCAATGAAAATCACAAACAAGAGTGGATCCATGACTCACCGTTGGCGGAGACTAACACCCACAGTGTACGACTTTTATTGAACACCAAGAATACGGACACAGCTCTCACTCCGGGAATATCGCACAAGGGGCACCGGCACATCGTGCTCCCGCAGCACCTCCCACAAGACACTGCGATGAACACGGCCATATGCCTTCTCCAAGTCGACAAAGCAGAGGTAGGCTGGAGAAGCGCACTCCCATGACCCCTCAAATATCTGTGCGAGGGGAAAGAGCCGGTCCATTGTTGCACGACCATGACAGAATCCGCATCGCTCCTCCTGAATCTGATGCTCGACCACCGGGCGCAGCCTCCTCTCGAGCACTCGGGGTAACACGGCAATTCAAGCCATTGCACCCGTGTGAGCATTAGCACCAGTTGTATGCCGACATGACAATATTTTCATCTTCACTTTGATTTCGCGTTATCATGCTGATGTCTAGATGAGCCAGCTCAAGCCTCCTGTGAATCACGTGACTTTTGTGCGGCCACTCTCCCCGCTTTGACCCCCCCACCTCTCCCCGCCCCCTGCAAGAACTCTCCTCCTCCTCCTCCCATGTGGAGCAGCATCGAGGCCCCCCTCTCCTCGTCTCTGCTGACCCTGTGCTCCTGTTTCTCCGTTGCTTTCCCATCTTTCTTTCATTTCCCGTTCCTTTCCCGATTCCGACGCATCAACCACCGTGACTCTACCCCCCCCCCGGCCCCTTCCCGTGGAGTGCTGCACAGGTGCAGCAGTCGCTAGTTTGACTTAAAAACGTCGACTAAAAACAGCGAGGTTAAATAACAATCGAGCGTTTGGCATCGTCAGGCATGGGTGATGGAAGGGGAGAGGCAGGAGAGAGAGAGAGTGGTGAGACTGGCATACATCAGATAAAGGGAAGGGGGGTGAGGGGTGTCAGGTGAGGCAGGCAGAGGCAGAGAGGTGTGAAAGGCACGGAGATGAAGGGAGAGACACAGGGAGATGCAGGGAAATGTGTGCAAGGAAAGGAGAGGGAGAGAGAGGTGCGGATGCAGGGAGACGAAGGCTCGAAGACGCAGGGAGGAATAGATTGTGTCGTTGTGTCTTGGCTTATATCGCACTCACCAGACTCGCATCGTCATACAAGTATACGGTCTGGGTCTCTCACCCTCCCCTGCCCCTGGGTCCCCGCCTGGCTGTACGAGGGGGTGAAGTTGTATGTCTGTGCGTGATTGTGTTGAGGAATGTGTTTTACATCGCTACGTTGCGCACACACGAGTTGGGAGTCGCGGTGCTTCGATGAGCGCACTGCGCGAGTTCCTGCTGCTGCGGTGTCGTCATCATCGCCGCTTGGGAGATGAATGTGACCGGGTGCGGCGCCGGCCACTCACCGCCTCGTCGGTGTTCCCTAACAGCACCTCCGATGAGCAAGGTTGGCTACGTACGGTGCGAAAGAAGTTCAACATACATGACATACTTTCCCTAACAGTCTGTTAAGGCTATACAGTACAGGAGATCTTTGCGTTTGAGTTGGCACCGCCAGGAGGCACCGGATGGTGCATCTCCCAGTCTTTTCAGTGAATCCCATATCACACCTGGGGTCTGTTCCCGTGACCTTCAGGGGCCTTCTCCACGCTTCATTCCCGTGGTGCACCTCGCCTGGCTGCACAAGCGCCGTGGTGAATTCGCCCCCACCCAGTGGCGAACAAGCACTGCTGTTGTTGTTGTTGGAAGTGTGTGAACGTGCGGGCATGAGACGGCACATGTACAGGACTGTCTAGAGAGAGACTTGTGTACGACTGTGCGTAGGCGTGTGAGCGTTCAACGGTCTGTGTTTACTCGTGTGTGAGTGTGCCAGCGCTTGCCTCGCCAGTCTGTTAAGGCTATGCGGGAGGTCTTTGTCTTTGTGTCACTCCCAGTAGTGAGGAGCGGTAAGGTAGCGGCCTAGGGCGCTGCACAACAAACTCGGCTCCCAGAATTCGATTCCAGCTCACGGCCAACACCAGTGACGATTATCTGAACCGGTCCTGGGCCTCCCCTAGGTGGCCTCACATGAGTAGCTGGTGTGACGTGTAAACATCGTGGGCAGAGGCGGCCTTTGTAGCTCCTCACGAACTGGTCTCCCAGAGCCTCCTGAGGCTACACGGGAGATCTTTGCCTTGTCCCTTCAGTAGTGAGAAGTACAATACGACTCACTGCACATCACCCCTCCGAATCTCCCACCCTGACCACCCTCGCCTCAGACAAGTCATAGGGCAGAGTAGTTGTTTTCATCTCTCCATACGCATCTCCCTCCGTGGTCTCCAGGACTCCGGACAATCTGGTTTCTGCCAAAGCCATTCCCACTGAAACTACTTCCAGTGGCTGGTCCTAAAAATGCATTCAAAGTGCGTTTTCATAATGTGGGGATCATATTTAAAAAAATAAATTGTCATGTTGTCTTTGCTCTCTCCAGTATTGACTAGTTTCTGCTTTCATTCCTACTTGGTCGTGTTTGCTCGAGTTTGTATTTGCTTCATTGCTGCGCTTCACTTGATTCGTTTTGTGGCGCCACGGAGCAACTCCGCAAGCACCGCGACTCCCCCCTGGCCCCGACACAGCACACACACGGCACACACAGCACACACACACCACACACACAGCACACACACAGCACACACACAGCACACACACCACACACACACCACACACACCACACACAGCACACACACAGCACACACACAGCGCACACACAGCACACACACCACACACACCACACACACCACACACACAGCACACACACCACACACACACAGCACACACACCACACACACCACACACACAGCACACACACAGCGCACACACAGCGCACACACAGCACACACACCACACACACCACACACACCACACACACAGCACACACACCACACACACACCACACACACCACACACACCACACACACACACACACCACACACACACCACACACACCACACACACCACACACACACCACACACACCACACACACCACACACACCACACACACAGCGCACACACACACACAGCACACACACACGCAGCACACGCAGCGCACACAGCGCACACACAGCACACACACCACACACACACAGCACACACAGCGCACACACACCACACACACAGCACACACAGCGCACACACAGCACACGCAGCGCACACACAGCACCCACACAGCACACACACCACACACACAGCGCACACGCAGCGCACACAGCACACACACCACACACACAGCACACACACCACACACACAGCGCACACGCAGCGCACGCAGCGCACACACAGCACACACAGCACACACAGCACACACAGCACACACAGCGCACACAGCGCACACAGCGCACACACAGCACACACAGCACACACAGCGCACACACAGCACACACAGCACACACAGCGCACACAGCGCACACAGCGCACACACAGCACACACAGCACACACAGCACACACACAGCACACACAGCACACACAGCACACACAGCACACACACAGCACACACAGCACACACAGCACACACACAGCACACACAGCACACACACAGCACACACAGCACACACAGCGCACACAGCGCACACACAGCACACACAGCACACACAGCACACACACAGCACACACAGCACACACAGCACACACAGCACACACACAGCACACACAGCACACACAGCGCACACAGCGCACACACAGCACACACAGCACACACAGCACACACACAGCACACACAGCACACGCAGCGCACACAGCACACACAGCACACACAGCGCACACAGCGCACACAGCGCACACAGCACACACAGCGCACACACAGCACACACAGCACACACAGCACACGCAGCGCACACAGCGCACACACAGCACACACAGCACACACAGCACACGCAGCACACACAGCACACACAGCACACGCAGCGCACACAGCGCACACAGCGCACACAGCGCACACACAGCACACACAGCGCACACAGCGCACACAGCACACACACAGCACACACAGCACACACAGCACACACAGCACACACAGCACACACAGCGCACACAGCGCACACACAGCACACACAGCACACGCAGCGCACACAGCGCACACACAGCACACACAGCACACACAGCACACGCAGCGCACGCAGCGCACACAGCGCACACACAGCACACACAGCGCACACACAGCACACACAGCACACGCAGCGCACACAGCGCACACACAGCACACACAGCGCACACACAGCACACACAGCACACACAGCACACACAGCACACACAGCGCACACAGCGCACACAGCGCACACACAGCACACGCAGCGCACACACAGCACACACAGCACACACAGCACACACAGCGCACACACAGCACACACAGCGCACACAGCGCACACAGCGCACACACAGCACACACAGCACACACAGCACACACAGCACACACAGCGCACACAGCGCACACACAGCACACGCAGCGCACACACAGCACACACAGCACACACAGCACACACACAGCGCACGCAGCGCACACACAGCACACACAGCACACACAGCACACACAGCACACACAGCACACACAGCGCACACAGCGCACACACAGCACACACAGCACACGCAGCGCACACAGCGCACACACAGCACACACAGCACACACAGCACACGCAGCGCACACAGCGCACACACAGCACACACAGCGCACACACAGCACACACAGCACACGCAGCGCACACAGCGCACACACAGCACACACAGCACACACAGCACACACAGCACACACAGCGCACACAGCGCACACACAGCACACGCAGCGCACACACAGCACACACAGCACACACAGCACACACAGCGCACACACAGCACACACAGCGCACACAGCGCACACAGCGCACACACAGCACACACAGCACACACAGCACACACAGCACACACAGCGCACACAGCGCACACACAGCACACGCAGCGCACACACAGCACACACAGCACACACAGCGCACACACAGCACACGCAGCGCACACACAGCACACACAGCGCACACAGCGCACACAGCGCACACAGCGCACACACAGCACACGCAGCACACGCAGCGCACACAGCGCACACAGCGCACACACAGCACACACAGCGCACACAGCGCACACAGCGCACACACAGCACACACAGCGCACACACAGCACACACAGCACACGCAGCGCACACAGCGCACACACAGCACACACAGCACACACAGCACACACAGCACACACAGCACACACAGCGCACACACAGCACACACAGCACACACAGCGCACACAGCGCACACAGCGCACACACAGCACACGCAGCGCACACACAGCACACAGCGCACACACAGCACACACAGCACACGCAGCGCACACACAGCACACACAGCACACACAGCACACACACAGCACACACAGCGCACACAGCGCACACACAGCGCACACACAGCGCACACACAGCACACACAGCACACACACAGCGCACACAGTGCACACACAGCACACACAGCACACACAGCGCACACAGCGCACACAGCGCACACACAGCGCACACAGCGCACACACAGCACACACAGCACACACAGCGCACACAGCACACACAGCGCACACAGCGCACACAGCGCACACACAGCACACACAGCACACGCAGCGCACACACAGCACACGCAGCGCACACACAGCACACACAGCGCACACAGCGCACACAGCACACACAGCGCACACAGCGCACACAGCGCACACAGCGCACACAGCGCACACAGCGCACACAGCGCACACAGCACACACAGCGCACACACAGCGCACACAGCGCACACAGCACACACAGCGCACACAGCGCACACAGCGCACACAGCGCACACAGCACACACAGCACACACAGCGCACACAGCGCACACAGCACACACAGCACACACAGCGCACACAGCGCACACAGCGCACACAGCACACACAGCACACACAGCGCACACAGCGCACACAGCGCACACACAGCGCACACAGCGCACACAGCACACACAGCACACACAGCGCACACAGCGCACACAGCGCACACAGCACACACAGCACACACAGCGCACACAGCGCACACAGCACACACAGCACACACAGCGCACACAGCGCACACAGCGCACACACAGCGCACACAGCACACACAGCACACACAGCACACACAGCACACACAGCGCACACAGCGCACACAGCGCACACAGCACACACAGCACACACAGCGCACACAGCGCACACAGCACACACAGCGCACACACAGCGCACACAGCGCACACAGCGCACACAGCGCACACACAGCGCACACAGCACACACAGCACACACAGCGCACACAGCGCACACAGCGCACACAGCACACGCAGCGCACACACAGCGCACACAGCACACACAGCACACACAGCGCACACAGCGCACACAGCACACACAGCACACGCAGCGCACACACAGCGCACACAGCGCACACAGCACACACAGCACACACAGCACACGCAGCGCACACAGCACACACAGCGCACACAGCGCACACAGCGCACACACAGCACACACAGCACACACAGCGCACACAGCGCACACAGCGCACACACAGCACACACAGCACACACAGCGCACACACAGCACACACAGCGCACACACAGCACACACACAGCACACACAGCGCACACACAGCACACACAGCGCACACACAGCACACACAGCACACGCAGCGCACACACAGCACACACAGCGCACACACAGCACACACAGCACACGCAGCGCACACACAGCACACGCAGCGCACACACAGCACACACAGCGCACACACAGCACACACAGCACACGCAGCGCACACACAGCGCACACAGCGCACACACAGCACACACAGCACACGCAGCGCACACACAGCACACACAGCGCACACACAGCACACACAGCGCACACACAGCGCACACACAGCACACGCAGCGCACACACAGCACACACAGCGCACACACAGCACACACAGCACACGCAGCGCACACAGCGCACACACAGCGCACACAGCACACACAGCGCACACACAGCACACACAGCACACACAGCGCACACAGCGCACACACAGCGCACACACAGCGCACACAGCACACACAGCGCACACACAGCGCACACAGCACACACAGCGCACACACAGCACACACAGCGCACACACAGCACACACAGCACACGCAGCGCACACACAGCACACACAGCGCACACACAGCACACACAGCGCACACACAGCGCACACACAGCACACGCAGCGCACACACAGCACACACAGCGCACACACAGCACACACAGCACACGCAGCGCACACAGCGCACACACAGCGCACACAGCACACACAGCGCACACACAGCACACGCAGCGCACACACAGCACACACAGCACACACAGCGCACACAGCGCACACACAGCACACACAGCGCACACACAGCACACACAGCACACGCAGCGCACACAGCGCACACACAGCGCACACAGCACACACAGCGCACACACAGCACACACAGCGCACACAGCGCACACACAGCACACACAGCACACGCAGCGCACACAGCGCACACACAGCACACACAGCGCACACAGCGCACACACAGCGCACACAGCGCACACAGCGCACACACAGCGCACACAGTACACACAGCACACGCAGCACACACAGCACACACAGCACACACAGCGCACACAGCACACACAGCACACACAGCGCACACAGCACACACAGCACACACAGCACACGCAGCACACGCAGCACACACAGCACACACAGCACACACAGCACACACAGCACACACAGCACACACAGCACACACAGCACACACAGCGCACACACAGCACACACAGCGCACACACAGCACACACAGCACACACAGCACACACAGCACACACAGCACACACAGCACACGCAGCGCACACAGCGCACACAGCGCACACAGCGCACACACAGCACACACAGCACACGCAGCACACACAGCACACGCAGCGCACACAGCACACACAGCGCACACAGCGCACACAGCACACACAGCACACGCAGCGCACACAGCGCACACAGCGCACACACAGCACACACAGCGCACACAGCGCACACAGCGCACACACAGCACACACAGCACACACAGCACACACAGCACACACAGCACACACAGCACACGCAGCACACACAGCACACGCAGCGCACACAGCACACACAGCGCACACAGCGCACACAGCACACACAGCACACACAGCACACACAGCACACACAGCACACGCAGCGCACACAGCGCACACAGCGCACACAGCGCACACAGCGCACACAGCACACACAGCACACACAGCACACGCAGCGCACACAGCGCACACAGCGCACACAGCGCACACAGCGCACACAGCGCACACAGCACACACAGCACACACAGCACACACAGCACACACAGCACACACAGCACACGCAGCGCACACAGCGCACACAGCGCACACAGCGCACACAGCGCACACAGCACACACAGCACACGCAGCGCACACAGCGCACACAGCGCACACACAGCACACACAGCGCACACAGCGCACACAGCGCACACACAGCACACACAGCACACACAGCACACACAGCGCACACAGCGCACACAGCGCACACAGCGCACACACAGCACACACAGCACACGCAGCGCACACAGCGCACACAGCGCACACACAGCACACACAGCACACGCAGCGCACACAGCGCACACACAGCGCACACAGCACACACAGCGCACACACAGCACACACAGCACACACAGCGCACACACAGCACACACAGCACACGCAGCGCACACAGCGCACACACAGCACACACAGCACACACAGCACACACAGCACACACAGCACACACAGCGCACACACAGCACACACAGCACACACAGCGCACACAGCGCACACAGCGCACACACAGCACACGCAGCGCACACACAGCACACAGCGCACACACAGCACACACAGCACACGCAGCGCACACACAGCACACACAGCACACGCAGCGCACACACAGCACACACAGCGCACACAGCGCACACACAGCGCACACAGCACACACAGCGCACACAGCGCACACACAGCACACACAGCGCACACACAGCACACACAGCACACACAGCACACGCAGCGCACACAGCGCACACACAGCACACACAGCACACACAGCGCACACAGCGCACACACAGCACACACAGCACACACAGCGCACACAGCGCACACACAGCACACGCAGCGCACACACAGCACACACAGCACACGCAGCGCACACAGCGCACACACAGCACACACAGCACACGCAGCGCACACAGCGCACACACAGCACACACAGCACACACAGCACACGCAGCGCACACAGCGCACACACAGCACACACAGCACACACAGCGCACACAGCGCACACAGCGCACACACAGCACACACAGCACACGCAGCGCACACACAGCACACACAGCACACACAGCACACGCAGCGCACACAGCGCACACACAGCACACACAGCACACACAGCGCACACAGCGCACACACAGCACACACAGCACACACAGCGCACACAGCGCACACACAGCACACGCAGCGCACACACAGCACACACAGCACACGCAGCGCACACAGCGCACACACAGCACACACAGCACACGCAGCGCACACAGCGCACACACAGCACACACAGCACACACAGCACACACACAGCACACACAGCACACACAGCGCACACAGCGCACACACAGCACACGCAGCGCACACACAGCACACACAGCACACACAGCGCACACAGCGCACACACAGCACACGCAGCGCACACACAGCACACACAGCACACACAGCACACACACAGCACACACAGCACACACAGCACACACACAGCACACACAGCGCACACAGCGCACACACAGCACACGCAGCGCACACACAGCACACACAGCACACACAGCACACACACAGCACACACAGCGCACACAGCGCACACACAGCACACGCAGCACACACAGCACACACAGCACACACAGCGCACACACAGCGCACACAGCGCACACACAGCACACACAGCACACACAGCACACACAGCACACACAGCGCACACACAGCGCACACAGCGCACACACAGCACACACAGCACACACAGCGCACACAGCGCACACACAGCACACGCAGCGCACACACAGCACACACAGCACACACAGCACACACACAGCACACACAGCGCACACAGCGCACACACAGCGCACGCAGCGCACACACAGCACACACAGCACACACAGCGCACACACAGCACACACAGCACACACAGCGCACACACAGCACACACAGCACACACAGCGCACACACAGCACACACAGCACACACAGCGCACACAGCGCACACACAGCACACACAGCACACACAGCACACACAGCGCACACAGCGCACACACAGCACACACAGCACACACAGCACACGCAGCGCACACAGCGCACACACAACACACGCAGCGCACACACAGCACACACAGCACACACAGCGCACACACAGCACACACAGCACACACAGCGCACACACAGCACACACAGCACACACAGCGCACACACAGCACACACAGCACACAGCGCACACACAGCACACACAGCACACACAGCGCACACAGCGCACACACAGCACACACAGCACACACAGCGCACACACAGCACACACAGCACACACAGCGCACACACAGCACACACAGCACACACAGCACACACAGCGCACACAGCGCACACACAGCACACACAGCACACACAGCACACACACAGCACACGCAGCGCACACAGCGCACACACAGCACACACACAGCACACGCAGCGCACACAGCGCACACACAGCACACGCAGCGCACGCAGCGCACACACAGCACACACAGCACACACAGCACACACAGCGCACACACAGCACACGCAGCGCACGCAGCGCACACACAGCACACACAGCACACACACAGCACACGCAGCACACGCAGCGCACACACAGCACACGCAGCACACGCAGCGCACACACAGCACACACAGCGCACACACAGCACACACAGCACACACAGCGCACGCAGCGCACACACAGCACACGCAGCGCACACACAGCACACGCAGCGCACACACAGCACACACAGCACACACAGCGCACGCAGCGCACACACAGCACACGCAGCGCACACACAGCACACACAGCACACACAGCGCACGCAGCGCACACACAGCACACGCAGCGCACACACAGCACACGCAGCGCACACACAGCACACGCAGCGCACACACAGCACACGCAGCGCACACACAGCACACACAGCGCACACAGCGCACGCAGCGCACACACAGCACACACAGCACACGCAGCGCACACACAGCACACACAGCACACACAGCGCACGCAGCGCACACACAGCACACGCAGCACACACAGCACACACAGCACACACAGCACACACAGCGCACACAGCGCACACACAGCACACACAGCACACACAGCGCACACACAGCGCACACAGCGCACACAGCGCACACACAGCACACACAGCGCACACAGCGCACACACAGCGCACACAGCACACACAGCGCACACAGCACACACAGCGCACACAGCACACACAGCACACACAGCACACACAGCGCACACAGCGCACACACAGCGCACACAGCACACACAGCACACACAGCACACACAGCGCACACAGCACACACAGCGCACACAGCGCACACACAGCACACACAGCACACACAGCGCACACAGCACACACAGCACACACAGCACACGCAGCGCACACACAGCACACACAGCACACACAGCGCACACAGCACACACAGCGCACACAGCGCACACACAGCACACACAGCACACACAGCGCACACACAGCACACACAGCACACACAGCGCACACAGCGCACACACAGCACACACAGCGCACACACAGCACACACAGCGCACACACAGCACACACAGCACACACAGCACACACAGCGCACACACAGCACACACAGCGCACACACAGCACACACAGCACACACAGCGCACACACAGCACACACAGCGCACACAGCGCACACAGCACACACAGCGCACACAGCGCACACAGCGCACACACAGCACACACAGCGCACACGCAGCACACGCAGCGCACGCAGCGCACACACAGCGCACGCAGCGCACACACAGCACACACAGCACACACAGCACACGCAGCGCACACACAGCACACACAGCACACACACAGCACACACACAGCACACGCAGCGCACACACAGCACACACAGCACACACACAGCACACGCAGCGCACACACAGCACACACAGCACACACAGCGCACACACAGCACACACACAGCACACGCAGCGCACACACAGCACACACAGCACACACAGCACACGCAGCGCACACACAGCACACACAGCACACACACAGCGCACACAGCGCACACACAGCACACGCAGCGCACGCAGCGCACACACAGCACACACAGCACACACACAGCACACACAGCGCACACACAGCACACACAGCGCACACACAGCACACACAGCGCACACACAGCACACACAGCGCACACACAGCACACACAGCGCACACACAGCACACGCAGCGCACGCAGCGCACACACAGCACACACACAGCACACACAGCACACACACAGCACACACAGCACACACAGCGCACACACAGCACACACAGCACACACAGCACACACAGCGCACACACAGCACACACACAGCACACACAGCACACACACAGCACACACAGCACACACAGCGCACACAGCGCACACACAGCACACACAGCACACACACAGCACACACAGCACACACAGCACACACAGCGCACACACAGCACACACAGCACACGCAGCGCACGCAGCGCACACACAGCACACACAGCACACAGCGCACACACAGCACACACAGCACACACAGCACACGCAGCGCACGCAGCGCACACACAGCACACACAGCACACACAGCACACACAGCACACAGCGCACACACAGCGCACACACAGCACACAGCGCACACACAGCACACACAGCGCACACACAGCACACACAGCACACGCAGCGCACGCAGCGCACACACAGCACACACAGCACACACAGCGCACACACAGCACACAGCGCACACACAGCACACACAGCACACACAGCACACAGCGCACACACAGCGCACACACAGCACACAGCGCACACACAGCACACACAGCACACACAGCACACAGCGCACACACAGCACACACAGCACACACAGCACACACAGCACACACAGCACACACAGCGCACACAGCGCACACACAGCACACGCAGCGCACGCAGCGCACAGCGCACACACAGCACACACAGCGCACACGCAGCGCACGCAGCGCACGCAGCGCACAGCGCACACACAGCACACACAGCACACACAGCACACACAGCACACACAGCACACACCGCACACAGCGCACACACAGCACACAGCGCACACACAGCACACACAGCACACACAGCACACAGCGCACACACAGCGCACACAGCGCACACACAGCACACGCAGCACACACAGCACACACAGCACACACAGCACACACCGCACACAGCGCACACACAGCACACAGCGCACACACAGCACACACAGCACACACAGCACACAGCGCACACACAGCGCACACAGCGCACACACAGCACACGCAGCGCACGCAGCGCACACACAGCACACACAGCACACACAGCACACACAGCACACACAGCGCACACAGCGCACACACAGCACACACAGCGCACACACAGCACACACAGCGCACACAGCGCACACACAGCACACACAGCGCACACACAGCGCACGCAGCGCACGCAGCGCACACGCAGCGCACACAGCACACACAGCACACACAGCACACACAGCACACACAGCACACAGCGCACACACAGCACACACAGCACACACAGCACACACAGCACACACAGCACACAGCGCACACACAGCACACAGCGCACACACAGCACACACAGCACACACAGCACACAGCGCACACACAGCGCACACAGCGCACACACAGCACACGCAGCGCACACGCAGCACACACAGCGCACACAGCGCACACACAGCACACACAGCACACAGCGCACACACAGCACACACAGCACACACAGCACACAGCGCACACACAGCGCACACAGCGCACACACAGCACACACAGCGCACACACAGCGCACACGCAGCGCACGCAGCGCACGCAGCGCACACACAGCACACGCAGCGCACACACAGCGCACACGCAGCGCACACAGCACACGCAGCGCACACACAGCACACGCAGCGCACACACAGCGCACACGCAGCGCACGCAGCGCACGCAGCGCACACGCAGCGCACGCAGCGCACACACAGCGCACACAGCGCACACGCAGCGCACGCAGCGCACGCAGCGCGCACGCAGCGCACGCAGCACACACACAGCGCACACGCAGCGCACGCAGCGCACGCAGCGCACACGCAGCGCACGCAGCACACACACAGCGCACGCGCAGCGCACGCAGCGCACACACAGCGCACACGCAGCGCACGCAGCACACACACAGCGCACACACAGCGCACGCAGCGCACACACAGCGCACACGCAGCGCACGCAGCGCACGCAGCGCACACGCAGCGCACGCAGCACACACACAGCGCACACGCAGCGCACGCAGCACACACAGCGCACACACAGCACACACAGCGCACACGCAGCGCACGCAGCACACACACAGCGCACACGCAGCGCACGCGCAGCACACACAGCGCACACACAGCACACACAGCGCACACGCAGCGCACGCAGCACACACACAGCGCACACGCAGCGCACACAGCGCACACACAGCACACACAGCGCACACGCAGCGCACGCAGCACACACACAGCGCACACGCAGCGCACGCAGCGCACGCAGCGCACACGCAGCGCACACGCAGCGCACGCAGCGCACACACAGCACACACAGCACACACAGCGCACACGCAGCACACACAGCACACACAGCGCACACGCAGCGCACGCAGCACACACGCAGCGCACGCAGCGCACACACAGCACACACAGCACACACAGCGCACACGCAGCACACACAGCACACACAGCGCACACACAGCACACACAGCACACACAGCGCACACACAGCACACACAGCACACGCAGCACACACGCAGCACACACAGCACACACACAGCACACACAGCACACACAGCGCACGCAGCGCACGCAGCGCACACGCAGCGCACGCAGCGCACACAGCGCACACGCAGCGCACGCAGCACACACACAGCACACACAGCACACACAGCGCACACGCAGCGCACGCAGCACACACACAGCACACACAGCGCACACGCAGCGCACACACTCACTGCCCGCGAGCACACACACACACTCTCGCTGCCTGCGAGCACACTCACTCACTGCCCGCGAGCACACACACACACACTCACTGCCCGCGAGCACACACACTCACTGCCCGCGAGCACACACACACACACTCTCGCTGCCTGCGAGCACACTCACTCACTGCCCGCGAGCACACACACACACACTCACTGCCCGCGAGCACACTCACTCACTGCCCGCGAGCACACACACACACTCTCACTGCCTGCGAGCACACTCACTCACTGCCCGCGAGCACACACACACTCACTGCCCGCGAGCACACACACACACTCGCGGGCAGTGCGCTCGCCAGCACTCCACGGAGGACACCGTAACAGGGGGCGGTAGCCGCAGTTTCGGCGCACGATTGACAGCGCGATACAATGCCACCCCGGGCCTTTGAAGTTCAGGGACCCACTCCCTACCGTCCTGCCTCCTCGAGTCGCTCGCAGCATCCGTGTGATGCCAGTGAGTGCTGCTTCGAGGCAGCGATAGGTGAAGTTTTCTCTCGTCCTTCTCCCTCCGACTCTCACGGCGTCCGTGCGACGCCATGAGTACAGCTACGAGGTACGTGGTAGGACGTTTGAGTGACTGGGCACTTAGGCAGCAGTAGGCGAGGCTCTTCTCGCAGAATATCCCACCAGATAGTGTGCATTGGCGCCGCGAATCAAAGTGAGCACAGAGCGTAGATGTTTGCCCCGAGCTCTCATACTCTGACGGTGCATTGTCTTTGAGTTGTGCGCCTTTTGGCGTCATCTGGTCCAACCCATGTGAGACTAGGCTCTAAGGAAAGCTGTCTCGGGTGTGGACCAATCAACTTCAATGACAGTGCACATTATCAGAGTTATGTTTTTTGTTTGTATTATGACTGCAGGTATTGCGGTCTATGCAAACATGACTCCTTGTAAAAAGGTGTCAGTTCTGTTGCCAGATAGAAGGGTAAAAAACCAATTATCATATTTTTACTGGCAAATGAGGTTCCCATAGTGAGCACAGAGCATCGGTGTGGTGTCGGTGATTTGCGTGTGCGGCGACTGCGTGGGGGAACGCGCTGCGGGAGGTCACCACTCGCTGGTGCGGCGTCCGCTGCGTGCGGGGGGCGAACTCAGTGACAGCGGCACGAGGATGCCCCTCAGAGAGGGCGCTAGCGGTGGACGAGGGAGCCGAAGGGGCGGACGTGAGCCCCCCCACAGTTTCGCTGTGCGTCATTTTGCCGATCACTCTTGCCACGACGCCCCTTTATATACAACCCGTTCTCTTGACTTCTCTCACCGGGTTACAACGCAGCCAACCTGAAACTCCCTCCCCCCTCAAGGTCATTGTTGCCAATACAAGAAGACAGGCAACAGAAAGGCAAACTCATGAACCTTTGACATCCACAACCACATGGCTGAGAGTGCGCGGAAACTTCAACGTTGTCATTGATTATTCTTTGGTTCTTTCGGTAAAGCCACGTATAAAGATAAAAGAATAAATTAAATAATAGTATGCTATTATTTAATTTATAATAGTATGCTATTATTTAATGTATTCTTTTATCTTTATACGTGACTTTACCGAAAGAACCAAAGAATAATTCCTGCAGTCACGAAAGCTCCAAAATTAAGGTTGTCATTGATTTATGTCATTATTTGCACTATAAGTGCTTGCATCTCTGTGTTTGCGCACAAGTGTATTTCTTGTGTATGTGTGCGTTAGTGTCTGCGTGTGTATTTGTCTTTGTGTGCATGTGTGCACAGTATTTGTGCGTTTGTGCAGACCTTTGTGTACTTGTGTGTGTACTTGTGCGTGTCAGCGTTTGTGCGCTTGTGTGCAAGTTTATTTATAATGTACAGTCGTTACTGTATGCCCGTGTTGCTATGAATGCGGGTGTCTGGTAGGAGGCCAAATGAGTGTGAGAATGCGCGTGTGGGGAGCTGTAGTTGAGCGCGCCGCGCTGTGAACCTGGCCACCCTGATTCGATTCCCGCTCACGGCCAACACCAGTGACGATTATCTGAACCGGTCTCGGGCCTCCACCCCTAGGTCGACTCAGCTTCAAATGAGTACCTGGTGAGGTGTGTAAACATCGCCACTGGGCAGGCAAGGCGGTCGGACGTAGTGCTGGCCACCCACCCCCTCGTGTGCCGTGCCGACCTTCATAGGTGCTCGCTAACAGCAACTTGCCCCAAAACAGTCTATGCAGGCTATACGGGGGGGGGGGGGTAATTTGTGTTGTGTGGTAATGTCAGGAAGTGTGCGGGAGTGTGTGAGGAAGTTTCTTTTTCAGTTTCATGTATTAGGTGTAGCCCTGTGAGCCATGCGGCTGTTGACTCGGGGGCAACCGCAACAAAAACATGAACAAGAAACATCTTAAAGTGACTACACGCAACAGAAAAATCCAGGAAAAAACAGCAAAGTCTTCCAGAAAAACACCGCATTTCAACGCTGTGTGCAAAAATCCCAGTGGAATGCAAGTCAAACAATAACAACCATGAGACAATGTAGATTAAAGTTGTCAGGCTAACTCTGTACTACAACAAACAAACATGGCTAATCCAAAACATTTCTAAATCACCTAAATAAAGCTATGAAAACAATGTAACAGTGATCATAGGAACTGTGATTCAAATTTAAGAATAAACTATATACTTAACATGTACGACCAAGCTTTGCAGCCATAGCTGGCTGCATGAGTCACTCCATAACAGCAGGAGTATCAGTAGCAGAATCACACATTTTCAATACACCTTTAAAGATCAGCACACTATAATCAAAACTCAAGATCATACTTTGCAGCGGTCATCCAGAACAATACATTTGATTTCAGGCTATTCTGAAGAGCAGTGGCAGCTAAGGGTGTACAACTCCTCTAGAGCAGTTTTGAGTGAAGATCTCACAGGTAGTGATCCAAGTTGCAGTTTATTGGCGATAGCGTTCCAGACCCTGGGGACATCAATAGAAAAGGCCCTTCCTCCAGTATTTGTACGGCAATAAGGAAGGTGACGCTGGTAAATGAGTGAAAACCTTAGGTCGGAGAGTGTCCGTGTGTGCGTGGGTGAGTGTGAGTGAGTCACCTATTACTATAATTAAGGGAAAGAACGGTGATCCAATCTCCGACCCCAAGGAACAGGTTTTCAGATTTGCTGAGCATTTCTGTGAGGTCCTGGGGGAGGGGAAATCTCTCAGCCTGGAAAACATGGGACAAAGTGGGGATGACCCTGCTGAGGCTGCGGTGCCTCAAATATTGGAATAAGAAGTCACCCCCTGTGAGTGGCTGGCTGAGGTGCCATCTGTTGAGGAAGTACTGAAGGCGATCCAGAGTCTGAGACCAGGAAAGGCACCGGGCAGAGATGATCTCCCAAGCGAAATGCTGAGGGAGGGTGGCGTTTGTGCACAGACTGCCCTACATGACATCATAACAACAGTCTGGACCACTGGACGGGTTCCGCAGGATAGGAAGGATGCCCTAGGTGGTCCCCCTCTTTAAGAAGGGGGACCGCACAGACTGTAACAACTACAGGGGCATCTCACTCAATGTGCCGGGAAAGGTCGTGGCAAGGATTATTCAACATTGCATTGCTAGGCACACTGAGGAGAGGCTTGCGAAGCCCCAATGCGGTTTCAGGAAAGGGCGGTCCTGCATAGATGCCATATTTTCTGTCCGTATGCTACACCAGAGGTGTAGGAAATTCCAACAAGACCGACATCTCTGCTTTATTGACCTGGTCAAGTCCTATGATACCATCAGTAGGCCTGGGCTCTGGGTTGTTCTTCGTGCTTTCAGAGTCCCTGACCCTCTGCTCACGATCATTAAGGACCTTCATGATGGTGAGCGGGCCCGGGTAAAACTACGTGGCCGGAAGTCAGAGCCATTCTCTGTACACCTTGGGGTGCGACAGGGATGTCCTCTGGCTCCCATATTATTTAACATCTATTTCGACCACGTAGTTTGTGAAGCCTTCGATGGCTGTGCCGGAGGAATTTTCATCTGGTACACATACAATGGGAGGCTGATCGATGCCCAGGTGCAGTCAAGGGATGGCTCCCTATTGGTCAACCATGTTATGTATGCCGATGATCTGGTAATTGCTGCTCACTCAAAAGAGGATTTGGAGGTGCTGCTGCTGAACCTGGAGCTTGCTCCTAAGAGGTGGGGTCTTACCATCAGCCCCACCAAAGCTAAGCACCTACTGGATATTTTGTACTATCGGACACTCCCCCCACAACTCCCAATTGGTGATGGGGCAGTTGTGGAGAGAGTGGAGAGTTTCCCATACCTGGGCAGTGTGCTCTTGACCGGCTCCGGTTTGACAGCAGAGGTCTCAATCCGAATCAGTCGAGCGGCATTATCCTTTCATCAGTTGCGTAATGCTGTGTGGAAGCTACCTGGTCTGTCACTCCGCACGAAGCTTCAGGTCTTCTCGGCCACAGTCATTCCCTCCCTTCTCTACGCTTGCGAAACGTGGACCCCCTTAATAGAACATGTTCGCCGGTGAGAAAAATTTAGGCTGGCCTGCCTACGATCCATCCTGGGTTTAACCAGGCTGGCTTGTGAGGAGTTCACAAATACTTGAAAGATCTGGACAAAGTCCCATCGGTAAGCTCCTCCGGCAGGCAAGGCTGCGTTGGCTGGGTCATGTAGCCCGCATGCCCAGCCACCGCATGCATTAACAGTTTTACTTCAGCCGGATATAGGGGACTAAACGGGCGCAGCACGGGCTAGAGATGAGATGGAGTAATGTGTTACAGGAGGATATGGAGCTGAGTGGACTTGCCGATGACTGGTACCAGCGGTGTTAAGATCGGCCTCTGTGGAGGAGGCTCGTGAAGGACGCTGCTACTGGGCAGTTGGAGGAAGTCGCCCTCCAACAACGGAGGGCGGAGGAGCGACGCTCACAACAACGAGCGGAGCGCCGGGTGACTAAAGCACAGCAAGTTGGCACAGTAAGGGGCACAAGTGGTACACCAGCCAGTTATCTCGGTCATCTCAGTCAGTCGACTCGTGGCACCTGGGTCTGCCCCGTGACCTCCTGCCGGCGGGCGTTCGACACTTCACGTGGCCCCAATGTGCACCTAGCCTGGCACAAGCGTCGTGATGACGTCACTGCCACTTAGTGGCGAATGGCGGTTGTGATTGGTGAGTGAGTGTGCGTGTGTGGTAATGTGAGGTGAGTGAGTGTGTGTTGGGTATTGTGAGGTGAGTGAGTGAGTGTGGTAATGTGAGGTGAGTGAGTGAGTGTGTTGGGTAATGTGAGGTGAGTGTGCGTGTGTGGCAATGTGAGATGAGTGTGCGTGTGTGGTAATGTGAGGTGAGTGTGTATGTGTGGTAATGTGAGGTGAGTGTGTGTGCGGTAATGTGAGGTGAGTGAGTGAGTGTGTGTTGGGTAATGTGAGGTGAGTGAGTGTGTGTGGTTATGTGAGGTGAGTGAGTGAGTGTGTGTTGGGTAATGAGGTGAGTGCGTGTGTGTTGGGTAATGTGAGGTGAGTGTGTGTGCGTGTGTGGTAATGTGAGGTGAGTGTGTGTGTGTGTGGTAATGTGAGGTGAGTGTGTGTGTGGTAATGTGAGGTGAGTGAGTGAGTGTGTGTTGGGTAATGTGAGGTGAGTGAGTGTGTGTGGTTATGTGAGGTGAGTGAGTGAGTGTGTGTTGGGTAATGTGAGGTGAGTGAGTGTGTGTGGTAATGTGAGGTGAGTAAGTGAGTGTGGTAATGTGAGGTGAGTGAGTGTGTGTGGTAATGTGAGGTGAGTGAGTGTGTGTGGTAATGTGAGGTGAGTGAGTGTGTGTGGTAATGTGAGGTGAGTGAGTGTGTGTGGTAATGTGAGGTGAGTGAGTGTGTGTGGTAATGTGAGGTGAGTGAGTGTGTGTGGTAATGTGAGGTGAGTAAGTGAGTGTGGTAATGTGAGGTGAGTGAGTGTGTTGGGTAATGTGAGGTGAGTGTGTGAGTGTTGGGTAATGTGAGGTGAGTGAGTGTGTTGGGTAATGTGAGGTGAGTGAGTGTGTGTGGTAATGTGAGGTGAGTGAGCGTGTGTTGGGTAATTTGAGGTGAGTGAGTGTGTGTGGTAATGTGAGGTGAGTGAGTGTGTGTGGTAATGTGAGGTGAGTGAGTGAGTGTTGGGTAATGTGAGGTGAGTGAGTGTGTTGGGTAATGTGAGGTGAGTGTGTGAGTGTTGGGTAATGTGAGGTGAGTGAGTGAGTGTTGGGTAATGTGAGGTGAGTGAGTGTTGGGTAATGTGAGGTGAGTGAGTGTGTTGGGTAATGTGAGGTGAGTGAGTGTGTGTGGTTATGTGAGGTGAGTGTGTGTGTGTTGGGTAATGTGAGGTGAGTGAGTGTGTGTGGTTATGTGAGGTGAGTGAGTGTGTGTTGGGTAATGTGAGGTGAGTGAGTGTGTGTGGTTATGTGAGGTGAGTGTGTGTGTGTTGGGTAATGTGAGGTGAGTGAGTGTGTGTGGTTATGTGAGGTGAGTGAGTGTGTGTTGGGTAATGTGAGGTGAGTGTGTGTTGGGTAATGTGAGGTGAGTGAGTGTGTGTGGTTATGTGAGGTGAGTGTGTGTGTGTTGGGTAATGTGAGGTGAGTGTGTGTGGTTATGTGAGGTGAGTGAGTGTGTGTTGGGTAATGTGAGGTGAGTGTGTGTTGGGTAATGTGAGGGGAGTGTGTGAGTGTTGGGTAATGTGAGGTGAGTGAGTGAGTGTTGGGTAATGTGAGGTGA
Organism: Lampetra planeri; assembly: GCF_965212315.1. Taxonomy (NCBI): domain Eukaryota; kingdom Metazoa; phylum Chordata; class Hyperoartia; order Petromyzontiformes; family Petromyzontidae; genus Lampetra; species Lampetra planeri. The sequence continues at coordinate 5,510,721 of NC_136146.1, read as the reverse complement.
GTGAGTGTGTTGGGTAATGTGAGGTGAGTGAGTGTGTGTGGTTATGTGAGGTGAGTGAGTGTGTGTTGGGTAATGTGAGGTGAGTGTGTGTGGTTATGTGAGGTGAGTGTGTGTGTGTTGGGTAATGTGAGGTGAGTGAGTGTGTGTGGTTATGTGAGGTGAGTGAGTGTGTGTTGGGTAATGTGAGGTGAGTGTGTGTTGGGTAATGTGAGGTGAGTGAGTGTGTGTGGTTATGTGAGGTGAGTGTGTGTGTGTTGGGTAATGTGAGGTGAGTGAGTGTGTGTGGTTATGTGAGGTGAGTGAGTGTGTGTTGGGTAATGTGAGGTGAGTGTGTGTTGGGTAATGTGAGGGGAGTGTGTGAGTGTTGGGTAATGTGAGGTGAGTGAGTGAGTGTTGGGTAATGTGAGGTGAGTGAGTGTGTTGGGTAATGTGAGGTGAGTGAGTGTGTGGTAATGTGAGGTGAGTGAGCGTGTGTTGGGTAATGTGAGGTGAGTGAGTGTGTGTGGTTATGTGAGGTGAGTGTGTGTGTGTTGGGTAATGTGAGGTGAGTGAGTGTGTGTGGTTATGTGAGGTGAGTGAGTGTGTGTTGGGTAATGTGAGGTGAGTGAGTGTGTGTGGTTATGTGAGGTGAGTGTGTGTGTGTTGGGTAATGTGAGGTGAGTGAGTGTGTGTTGGGTAATGTGAGGTGAGTGTGTGTTGGGTAATGTGAGGTGAGGGAGTGATATTTGTCCCCGGAGGTCGATGCGCAATTCCATCGTCGTCGTTGTCGTCGTTGTTGTTGCTGTTGTTGCTGTTGTTGGCACGTGTCGACAGAAATGGGAAGGCGCTTTGTTTGCAACGTACGTAGCCAACCTCGCCGGCAGGGGAGTGAGCACGAGCCCGGAGGGGTGAGGAGTGGTGAGGAGTGGTGAGGAGCGAGTGGTGAGGAGTGGTGAGGAGTAGTGAGGAGTGGTGAGGAGCGAGCGGTGAGGAGTGGTGACGAGTGGTGACGAGTGATTGGTGAGGAGTGGTGAGGAGCGAGTGGTGAGGAGCGAGTGGTGAGGAGTGAGTGGTGAGGAGTGGTGAGGAGCGAGCAGCGAGGAGTGGTGAGGAGTGGTGAGGAGCGAGCGGTGAGGTGCCAGCATAAACAGCGAGCGGTGAGCCAAGATTGTGTGATAAGGAGGGTTGGAGGTTCGTGTTTCTGTATTCGACATATTTTAATTAGGGATTACACTTGTGTAGTGACTAATGCGGAGACAGTAAGGCTTGGAGGCGCTTCTTTATTTAACAAGAACCATCGGGGGAACACACTATTTATTAAGGCCGTCTATTGTCGGTGGCACTACTTATTTAGAAGAGTCGGTCGGCAGTCTGACGAGCGGCGCCCCGGGATGGTGAAGACGACGACGCCGGCGATCATCTCAGCAACAGCCACGAGGTCCCCCACAGCCCCCCCCCGCCCCTTATACTCTCAGCGCGGCTACGCCTCGCCCCGGGCCACGCCCCCGGGCCCCGCCCCGGGCCACGCCCCCTTTCTGGAACCTACCAGCGGGTCCCCGCGGCTCCGCGATGGGCCCCTTCTGTGACCTTTCCCCCCCGAGATGTCTCCTCCTCTCGTGTCTGCCGTGGCCCGCTGGCGCTAGAACTGCCGGACGCCGCAGATCCCCTCTTTTGGCAGCAGCCAGCGCTATGCCACTACACATGTTTGGGTTAGAGGTTAGGCTTCGTACAGGACTTAGGGGGTTAAATATATTGAGCTTGGGTGAGGATTCATTGTGTTAGTTTTTGAGGTTCAGGGTTAGGATTAGATATGTCTGAGCTAGGGCTTAGGTCTGTTAGGTTAGGGGCGATGTGCATTTGGGTTGGTGCTGCCGTGTGCGGATTAACTATTCTGTGCTTCGGGATCGACTCAGTTACTTTGAACTGATTCCTATCACGGAATTATTTTGGTGCCACGAAATGCTGTGATCAGCCTGCCCAGCAGGATTTCATGCCGAGTGGACCTATGTGTTGTGGGGTAAATTACGACGCTGAAGCAGGTCTTCAAGTAAGGGCTTGCGCCGGTTTATTAACGAAGGAAGTAAGTAAACACCAGGGGCAGGTGTCCTACACTCGGTCCTTCCCTTGGACCCTTAGCTCTCTCCACTGCTAGCCTACTGGCTGTCTCTTCGCCTTCCGTAACTACAGCCGCCTCCTACAGCCGGCTCCTACAGACGTCTTGAGCTCTATCCCTGGCTGTCTCTTCAGCTCCCTTCAACCGCTGTCTCTCCCGGACCCCGCTTTCGTCACGGGGCCCCCCTTAAGTACCCCCAGGTTACATGACGTCATCGCACCTCACAGCGCGTATGACGTCACGTCCCCATATTACTCCTCTACATATGTATGGGGGAGACCCAAATCCCTGATCCCCCTCCTTCCTGTCGCCCTGTCTACCCCTCCCCAGTATCTTCTCCAAAATCCACCTTTATTGACTTTCTCCACCAAGCTGGGGTCATGGAACGTGGAGCGAGCAATGGCCCCTTGTTATCTCGCGAGCAAAAACAACTGAACAAAATGTAAATCCAAACAAAAAGCGAAAGATTTTCGTCGGGGTCATGGACCACTGGACAACCGCCCTGGTCAAAGTCCTATCCGATCCATTATTTTCTGGATTACTCAGTCCACTTGATTTGAAGATACTGTACAATATACATTCTCTGAACGTGTTGCCATTGTCGTGCTATTGGCGTGTACGCACATGGCGTGAAGTTTCCAGTTCACTCTGTTGAACCAGGTGAAAACTCGAGAGACAAATCACTCAACTTGGGATGCACTCAGCAACAATCATCGCCCCCTACTAGCAGACTCATGCCCTCTCGCAGGCCACGTGCCGAGTCACATTGTGCCACACAGGGATAGCTGCCACTGGCGGGTCCCCTCAAATGTTTTAGTTGAGCTATTGATTTTGTTTAGCCAGGTGAAAAGTCAAAGAGAGAGAGAGACCAGGATAGAGCCTGATTTACAAGAGTGACCTGGGTCAACTAAATTACGAAAGCAAAACAAATAACATAGAGTACAACAATGAAGTAGATATACATCAGGGCAAAAATAACAGTGTCACATGAGAAATATTGCACAAATATAAAGCAATGCTAAATACATTCCCTAACACAGGTCGGCTCGGGCAGTTTATTTTTAGACTGATCACAGTTCAATTACAATTTGTAGTTACAGAAACGTCAAATAAATACAGAGTGACTATTTTACTAACATGCAAATAGACGTAGATCTATGATGTCAAATGCAATTGCAAGTGACGCCATCGTAAAAAATCGACATCTCAGCATCACATTGATATGCAGATGTTGGAGGCGCAAGAGGCATTTTGAAATAATAGAATTCCAATTGTTTGAGGTATTCACAGAGAATGAGTGAGAACGTCGGTACAGTGCACTTGAGTGTTGTGTGGTGTCTTCAGATTTCAAGGATCTTTATGAAACACCAACACACGGAGTAACTGCCCCTTAACAGAATAACAACCTGTGGTGGTGACCACCAGGCTAGCTACACTAGTTACCACGTGACTGCTACTACGGACCGGGACCACAGCTAGGGTCCAGGTCCACGTGTTGGAGACTCGGTAGGACGTAGGACGTAGACAAAGGTTTCTTCAGGATGAACAACGCCGGCCCCTCTGGGGGACCCGGCTTTTATTCTCTGCGGCGTGGCCGGCTGCGCCCTTGGCCACGACCACCTTCCAGAATCCTCGAGCAGGATCTGGACCCCGACCACGTGACCACCCCTAGCCCCCACTTGGGGCCCCTTTGTAGACTTAACCGGTCACGTGTCCTCTCGGGTCAACCAGAGTGCCACGGCCTCTAATAACTTCATTCCTAGAGCCGGCACTTCCACACCCTGTCCTGTAGGGGCTGGCACTGCACGCCGAGCGTGGTGCCATCAATCAGCGCTGTCAATCAGCGCTGACCGAGCCCCTCTAGGGCCGGTACTATACCCACATCTAAGTGGTGTCTGCGATGTGGTTACACCGCACGCCGTGCCTCCCTCGGGCCGGCACTGCACAGTGGCATCCCGCGATGTACCTACACATTTATACATTTACGCGATCTAACCCAAAAAAAACCTGTTTTACTTTAACGTATTCTTATGAGACCCTAACACCCCCCCCCCGCCTTTTTTCTTTCTCTAACCCGTCAGTCAATTCCATGCTTTCTGGTCCTGTCTAACAGCTGTCCTTTATATTCTTGGTTCTTTCGGTAAAGTCACGTAGAAGCTGTCCTTTATTCATTAATTTACTTTACGATGTACAGTATTTGTGTGGCCCTTACACTTGCAGGAATAAACAGTTCCAGTTGTAAATGTGATGCGAGTTACATAACACACCACCATTGGTAAGGATAGTCTGATCTGCAAGAGTAACCTAGAAATATGTTGCATTATCCAGTAACCAAATCCAGGTTTTTTGCGTGGCAGGCGAAACGTATTTAACTGTACCACTAATTTCATCCATCGCAAACGCATCACACCACACCTCAGCAACATAACTCGTCACGGAACTAAACACGTCATCGTACCTGGCTTTGTAATTTATTCTCTTTATGTAACTTCCCAAATGAGCAGCGCGCAAACGGACATGTTCGAGGGCTGCCTAGAGAAGCACACAGTGGCATCACGATCCATGGCCAGATAGCCCGGAAGTCTCCACTGTATATTTAGTAATTTGTTTCCACTTTCCTCTGTCTTGTGCCAATATGTTCAAGTGGCGTAGTAAAACATTTTTATGCCATCCTGGTCGCCCCCTATCGCTAGCACCGCTTCACAGAAATCTGTGCCTACTGGAACCACCGCTTCTTTCTGGCGGGTCAGCGAGCGGTGACAGACTCAATCGGCACCATTGTTCGCCATGTTTCAATCGATTGCTCGATGAAGGCCTCCCCGAAGCAGCCCGCCATTTCTTGTGACGCTGAAATGCAACGATCCACCCAGCAGCCGCCCATCAGCTGATCTCATGAGGATGCATTCACCTACAATGATTTGAGCAGTGCTGAGTATGGATTCACATAATGAGGGCTTGGTGTGATTTTACGATAGGGGTTTCAAGCAGACGCAGGATGATGTATTATTAACTCCGAACGCAGAGATCTAATCTCGATTCATTACATCATTTTAATTCGTAATGAGTACTCTGGGGTGCGATCCTGGTGTAATGATTAGCACACCACTCGACTTGCAATCCAGAGGTCGCCGACTCAATCTCTGCTGCCCACTTAACCGTATACATGTGCACGCCACGGTCGATCGTCAGGTTGTGTGTGGTGGGGTAAAGTGTGATGAGTACTCCCACCTTTTACACGTTATGTGCCCAGTGTGGAAGAAAAGAAAATGACCCTCTAGAGGAGCCATCTTGAGCTTTCTGTAGTGGAGGCCGTTCGGTCATCAGTGCGATGAGCAGGCAATTGTGGACAATCACTAAATTGCATTCGGGGTTAATCTGGATTGATGATTTACACCCACCACAACAACAATTACCACAACATCACCAACGATTACCACCACAACTACCACGGCAACATCATCTCCTGCTGACCCCACCTTCTGGTGCCACGAGGGGCTGGATGTCTGAATATGAAAAGTTCAAAGTGGTCAAATTTTCCAAATTATTCATTAACAACCAAGAGATACGAGTGGCGCGCGCACAGAAACAACAACAGATATCCCCCCCCCACCCCCGTGCTGCCCTTACCGGACTAAGCAGATCAAAGACGCTAGTTTGTTTTACACATCCTATCTGCCACACGACCTTTCAGGGAGTGCAACACTTTAAATATAGGTGCCGACTCTGGACCGATACTGACATTCAGTGTTTTTGCATTAGCAGCAGTCGCACTTGCTTGAACGAATGACGGCGAACTACCAGATGTTGATGAACTGACAAATGTTTACAGGCAAGATTATGTAACACATAATACGGATAACTACAGGACTGTGAGGGCAATTGCTGTTAGTGAGCACCTATTAAAGTCAGTGCATCGCACGAGTGGGTGGTGCCACGAGAATCCCCCCCAACTCTGTTTTACCAGTGCTGATGTTGACATACCACACCATCTACTAATTGAAGACTGAGTGGACCTAAGGGAGGGGCCAAGACTGGGTTCGGATATGACTCGTCACTAATGTTAACCGTGGCTGGGTTGGTAGTGCTAACCAGTGTTAACCACTCCCCACATTTTTCGATAAAGATCCCCCGTAAAATCTTAACAGACTGGTGAGGCACGTGCTGTAAGGGAGCACCTATGAAGGGCACACGAGGGGGTGTGTGGCCAGCACCACGCCCGGACACCTTTGTCTCCCGAGTCGCAATGTTTACACATTGCACCAGGTACTCATTTGAGTGCCTGGTGCAAGGTGTGTATTTTGAACTTATTTAGCACATTACGTAGCCAAGGTGCGGGGAAAGGACAACAAACAACACGAACAGCAGTTCCAAGGGAATGCGTTTTCAATCGAGATGATTTAAAAGTGCATAGCTGCAGTGATTTCCTAATATCAGAAGGAACAGCGTTCCAGACGGCCGCAGAAGCGCATCTGAAAAGGCTCGATGTAATTCGCGTCTTCGGTGCGATGTCATATCGGGAAGTCTGCACACAAACGCCATCCTCCCTCGGCGGCCATTCGCTTGAGAGGTCATTCGCTTGAGAGGTCATTCGCTTGAGAGGTCATTCGCTTGAGAGGCAATTCGCTTGAGAGGTCATTCGCTTGAGAGGCCATTCGCTTGAGAGGCCATTCGCTTGAGAGGTCATTCGCTTGAGAGGTCATTCGCTTGAGAGGCCATTCGCTTGAGAGGCCATTCGCTTGAGAGGCCATTCGCTTGAGAGGTCATTCGCTTGAGAGGCCATTCGCTTGAGAGGCCATTCGCTTGAGAGGTCATTCGCTTGAGAGGTCATTCGCTTGAGAGGTCATTCGCTTGAGAGGTCATTCGCTTGAGAAGCCATTCGCTTGAGAGGCCATTCGTTTGAGAGGTCATTCGCTTGAGAGGTCATTCGCTTGAGAGGCCATTCGCTTGAGAGGTCATTCGCTTGAGAGGTCATTCGCTTGAGAGGCCATTCGCTTGAGAGGCCATTCGCTTGAGCGGCCATTCGCTTGAGCGGCCATTCGCTTGAGAGGTCATTCGCTTGAGAGGTCATTCGCTTGAGCGGCCATTTCTCCCCGAAGCTTTCCCTCGTTTCAAGCTCCGGATTACCCTTCGCACTGCATCACAGGATGGCAACCTCAGCCGCACTGCATCACAGGATGGCAACCTCAACCAACCACTCACAAGGAGCCGCGACTTCCTTAAAATGTTCGAGGCACAGCAGCACCAGATCGGGTCAACCCCACCTTGCCCGATGATGCTGGTTGAGCTGAGAGGTTTCCCCTTCCCCCGAGACCTCACGGGAACTCTTAGGAAACTTGCGAACCCATTCTTTGGGGGTCCGAGATCGGTTTACCGTTTTTTTTACCTTAAAGATGATGACTGGTGTGGCGCTGCAAGTGTCTTTTGTGATGGTCTTTAAAGCAAAAAGTTTATGTTTGGTGTTTGAACATATTAACACCTGTTTCATTGCTAGAAAGGGTAAACCATGTTATTGTTATTCTGTGTTAAAAGTGATTTGTTATCACGTGCTACTGAGGCAGTTTTAATTAAATCAGTAAATTATTCATTAGCCTCATTGCCAAACCAAAGAAGCCAAAGACATCCATCTAATTGCCCTTTAACTAACCACAGAACAAGAATTGGAGTAGGTGACACAACGTTTTGCCTGTTGCAGTGCCAACCCTTTGGAACAACCTCGTTTCCTCCCTTGCCATTGTCAAATTTCTTTCAAAGAATATCCTGAAGCAGAATGTCAGATACAGCCACATTATAGTTTTATTAGGAAGCCACTGGAGCTATGCACTTTTAAATCGAGATCGAAAAACTCACGAGTTAGAACTCATTGTTGTGTTTAGTCGCTTGTCCTTCGATTAGCAGGGTTGGCTACGGCCCGTGCGAAATAAGTTCAACATAGAGTGCATGTGTTGTCTTGGTGTGGTCTCGGATTGTTTTTATGTTGAATTTACTGCCTTGTCCAAGCCGACATTTGGTGTTTAAAAACCGCAGGAATGTATGTACTTGTGCAATTTGTATTTTACAACTCATATGTTTAGCGACTTGCTTACTACCTTCTTTATCTCGTTCATATCGTTTCTTGTATTGTTTATCCAACTCGATCAACCGCCCCTACTGGACATCTGTAGAAAAAGAGCTTCATATCTCATCCAATTCCTCCAGAATAAATACAATCTCTGATTCTACGTGGCAGTGACGTCACTACGGCGCTTGTGCCAGGCTAGGTGCACTTTGAGGCCACGTGAAGTATCTAAGGCTCGCTGGCAGGTCACGGGCCAGACCCAGGTGCCATGGGTTGACTGAGATGACTGACAGATGCCAACTTGCTGTTCTTTATCCGCCCAGCGCTCCACTCTTTGTTGTGAGCATTGGTGCCCTGGCCTCCGCTGTTGGAGGGCAACTGGCTCCAACTGCCCAGTAGCGTCCTTCACGAGCCTCCTCCATAGATGCCGATGACTGCTATCAGTCATCGACAAGTCCACACACCTCCACATCCACCTGTACCACATCACTCCATCCCTTCTCGAGCAAGTGCCGCGGCCGTTTAGCCCCCTCGATACGGCCAAACAAAAGCTGTTTAGGCATGCAGTGGTCAGGCATGCGTGCTACATGCCCAGAGAACGCAGCCTTGCCTGTCGAAAGAGTGCACCGATGGGAATGTGTTCAGATCTTGCAAGGATTTGTGAGCTCACACAATCTAGACTGGTTTAATCTAGGATAGATCGTAGGCAGCATAGCCTGAATGTGTATAACCGACACACACTCAGACACACGTGCAAGTACACACACACACACTCCAGGCACACACACACACACTCCAGACACACACACTCCAGGCACACACACTCCAGGCACACACACACACACTCCAGGCACACACACACACACACTCCAGGCACACACACACACTCCAGGCACACACACACACTCCAAGCACACACACACACACACTCCAGGCACACACACACTCCAGGCACACACACACACTCCAGGCACACACACACACTCCAGGCACACACACACACTCCAGGCACACTCACACTCCAGGCACACACACACACACTCCAGGCACACACACACACTCCAGGCACACACACACACTCCAGACACACACACACACACACTCCAGGCACACACACACACTCCAGACACACACACACTTCAGGCACACACACACACACTCCAGACACACACACACACTCCAGGCACACACACACACACACACTCCAGGCACACACACACACACTCCAGGCACACACACACTCCAGGCACACACACACACACACTCCAGGCACACACACATACACACTCCAGGCACACACACACTCCAGGCACACACACACACTCCAGGCACACACACACACTCCAGGCACACACACATACACACTCCAGGCACACACACACACTCCAGGCACACACTCACACTCCAGACACACACACACACACACTCCAGGCACACACACACACTCCAGGCACACACACACACTCCAGGCACACACACACACACACTCCAGGCACACACACACACACACTCCAGGCACACACACACACACACTCCAGGCACACACACACACACACCAGACACACACACACACTCCAGGCACACACACACACTCCAGGCACACACACACACTCCAGGCACACACACACACTCCAGGCACACATACACACTCCAGGCACACACACACTCCAGGCACACACACACACTCCAGGCACACACACACACTCCAGGCACACACACACACTCCAGGCACACACACACACTCCAGACACACACACACACACACTCCAGGCACACACACACACTCCAGGCACACACACACACACTCCAGGCACACACACACACTCCAGACACACACACACACTCCAGGCACACACACACACTCCAGGCACACACACACACTCCAGGCACACACACTCCAGGCACACACACACACTCCAGGCACACACACTCCAGGCACACACACACACTCCAGGCACACACACACACACTCCAGGCACACACACACACACCAGACACACACGCAGCACGGGCACACACACCCCTCCGTTGTCTCCACCTCCAGTCCACCCCGCCAAGCGTTTTGTTTTGCAACTGTTTAATAGTATTAAAGCGAACCCCAATAACAACTTATACCGCCTTTTACTCCATCCCCCATCACCATCATCATCAACAACAACCCCCCACCCAGCCAGCCTCCTCCCCCGACGCGTAAACGGGATGTTAAAAGGCAGGGATAGGTGCGGGAAGGAGGGAGACTGGGACAGAGATCCTGATGCTGCAGGACACAGAGAGTGGTGGGTGCGTTCAGGTTATTACACAAAGATCGCCAGCGCAGTGCACACGTACAGAGAGATCGTGTTGGATCAACAGAAACACCATTATTATACTGCAGTACACGCAGATATATTTATTGTTACACAGATACCCTTAAACACTGTAGTACACACAATCATATACACATATTGTTACCTTTAGACTGCAATAAACACATACACAGTACAGTGATCGTGTTACACAGAGACCTTTATACCGCAGTACACACAGTGAGCTGGGTCATATTGGGCTGGAAAACCAAACGGCCGATAGAATTGGCATAATATTTTAATTTCGACGTCAGCAACACAACGGAACGTGTGATTGTACCTGCTTGTATGTACAGAAGATTTAGGATAACATAGTTAATAGTGTTGTATGGACACATTTATACCGTAGCATAACACACACACACACAGAGATCGTATTATATACACCGAGATCCTTTTACTGCAGCACACCGTTATATAATTCTCGGCACACATTATTTATTAAATTAGGTATCACTGAAGCGATACCCCAGGCTATAATTAGAGAAAACCCTTATACTGCAGTGCGCACACCATAACATACGTAGACACACATTGCTAGATCGTATTATATGTAGCGTTGCACACGTACATAACACGGGCAGTATACATGCAGTGTGTGTACATACCCTTTATACATCGGTGTTAATGTGATCAGGAGATCGTCGATTATATAGTCGCTTGATTGGAAAAGATCGACCAGCCATCAGCAGCAAACGCCGACAGCATCGTCATTATCAGCAGCAGCAGCAGCAGCTCCAGTGAGTATATCGATTGCATCAATATCAGCAGCAGGATAACTCTCTTAACATCAGCATCACCATCTCTCGCAGTGACAAAGAACACCATCAGCATCACCACCATCAAGAATCATTTATCATCGTGATAATCATCAGTAAGCAGCACCATCAACCTCGGCTGCATCAGTAACTATCAGTAACCATCATCAATAATAATCATCAGTAAACATTAGTATCACCATCATCGACACCGCCATCAATAATCAGCAGATGCGCCAGGAGACGTCAATATCACGATCACGACCATGAATCAAAAATCAATCCTCACCCTCGCCACCACCTTCACTCATTAACAGCAGCGTCAGTACACATCACTAACGTCATCACATTCATCATCAATAACTTCCACCACCAATGCCAATCATCATCACCACCAATAATCATCGGCATCAATAATCATCGGCACCAGTAAACATCAATAACATCGGTATCATCACAACCATCAATCACCAACCTCCATCAGTTATCACCATCAACCATCGCTGTCACTACCATAAATAATGATCATCAGCAGCAGCAGCAGCACCTCCAATCATCACCACCATAACGGTCAATAACCACCAATTACCACCACCACCAATCATTAGTATTAATGAATCATTCGTCCCAGTCACAGCCGCGGGGCTCTGCAGGGGGCGAGGGGAGCCGTCCGCTAGGGGGCGCTGCGCCCCGCACAGAGGAGGAGGAGGCCTGCACAGGGTAATTTTCCATTCGGGGGGTGGGGGCTGGTGGGGGGGCTGGGACCGTGGGTGGTGGGGGGGTGGCTGGGACCGTGGGCGGGGTATTTCCTCTCCCCGCCGCGCGCTCCCCACTCACTGAGCCATCTCCGGGTGTCTGCCCACCACACCACACTCACTACAACTACTGCTGCTGCACCCTCACTCCGACTACTGCTGCACCCTCACTACAACTACTGCTGCTGCACCCTCACTCAAATTGCTGCTGGTGACACTCATCAGGCTCTGTGTCCACCTGCAGCGGTGTGAAGTCATTTGCGTCGCGATCAGCAGCATCAGCATCATCATCAGCAGCATCAGCAGCAGCATCATCATCAGCAGCATCATCATCAGCAGCAGCAGCCACCAAGCAACGGCATTGTCGTCAGCGGCATCGTTCCCACCAGGTGTGTTACCGATGTGAAAGCGTGGGGTGTGTGATGTGTAGCAGCAGTGTATGTGTCAGGATACACGTGTGTGTAACAGTGTGCACGTGTGTGTCAGGACACACGTGTGTGTGTGACAGTGTGCACGTGTGTGTGACAGTGTATGTGTCAGGATTGGCTAAAGTGGCCACTCGGGACAGAGTCATCTTGTTGAGTGACTTCAATGCCCGAGTTGGTCATGATGCTGGCACCTGGTCTGGAGTGATTGGAAGGCATGGGCCAGATCAGCTCAATAACAACGGTAGGAGGCTGCTAGATTTTTGTGCAGCCCATGGGCGCATCCACACAACATCATGGATGCATGCCGGGTCCAAGCAAGAACATCTGCTGGACTACATAGTGACGGATTAGCGGATGCGAGCCCATGTCCTTGACACCAGGACCTACCGTGGAGCTGATCTGTCCTCTGACCATCGACTAGTCATCTGTAAGATGCGCCTGCCATTCTTCCACTCCGGTGGTGGGTGTACACCCAGGACCCCATTCCAACCTAAAGTGGCCTGGTCTCAGTTAGCTGATGAAAGTTGCAAGCGAGGATTTAATCATCGCTTGGAGCTGGGGTTGGCATCGTCCCCCACTCCTCCTGATGTCGAGGGTAAATGGGCGAGGTTTAGGACTGTGACTCATGCAGCTGCAATGGCTGCTTTGGGTACGTGGTCCAGACCTCCCCAGAGACCCTGGCTGACAGAGGAGGTGTTCAGGATAGTTGAGAAAAAGCGACAGGCCCACTCTCATCGGCTACAGCATCCCACGTCAGAGAATGAGGAGGCTTACCGCAGCCTTCGCTCGGAGGTTCGGAGAGCCGTAATGCGCTGCAAGGATGGGTGGTGGTCGCGGGTTGCTGAGGAGATGGAGTCTGCCTCAGTGGCCCGCGATCACAAATCACTATTTAACTCCATCAAAAAAGTAACCTGCAGCGCCACACCTATTACCATCATTAGGGGAAAGAACGGTGATCCATTCTCCGACCCACAGGAACAGGTTTGCAGATTTGCTGAGCATTTCTGTGAGGTCCTGGGGGAGGGGAAATCCCTCAGCCAGGAAAACATCATGGCACAAAGTGGGGATGACCCTGCTGAGGCTGCGGTGCCTCAAATATTGGAAAAGGTCGCCCCCTGTGAGTGGCTGGCTGAGGTGCCATCTGTTGAGGAAGTACCGAAGGCGATCCGGAGTCTGAGACCGGGAAAGGCACCGGGCAGAGATGATCTCCCAAGCGAAATGCTGAGGGAGGGTGGCGTTTGTGCACAGACTGCCCTACATGACATCATAACAACAGTCTGGACCGCTGGACGGGTTCCGCAGGATTGGAAGGATGCCCTGGTGGTCCCCCTCTTTAAGAAGGGGGACCGCACAGACTGTAACAACTACAGGGGCATCTCACTCCTCAGTATGCCGGGAAAGGTCCTGGCAAGGATTATTCAACATCGCCTTGCTAGGCACGCTGAAGAGAGGCTTGCGGAGCTCCAATGCGGTTTCAGGAAAGGGCGGTCCTGCACAGATGCCATATTTTCTGTCCGTCTGCTACAGCAGAGGTGTAGGGAATTTCAACAAGACCTACATCTCTGCTTTATTGACCTGGTCAAGGCCTATGATACCATCATAAGGCCTGGGCTCTGGGTTGTTCTTTGTGCTTCCGGAGTCCCTGACCCTCTGCTCACGATCATTAAGGACCTTCATGATGGTGAGCGGGCCCGGGTTAAACTACTTGGCCGGAAGTCAGAGCCTTTCCCTGTACACCTTGGGGTGCAACAGGGATGTCCTCTGACTCCCACATTATTTAACATCTATTTTGACCACGTAGTTCGTGAAGCCTTCAATAGCTGTACCGGGGGAATCTCCATTTGGTACAGATACAATGGGAGGCTGATCGATGCCCGGGTGCGATCAAGGGATGGCTCCCTATTGGTCAACCACGTTATGTATGCCGATGATTTGGTAATAGCTGCTCATTCAGAGGAGGAGTTGGAGACGCTGCTGCTGAGACTGGAGCGTGCCACTAAGAGGTGGGGCCTTACCATCAGCCCCACCAAAACTAAGCACCTGCCTGGGTATTTTGTACCATCGGACTCTCCTCCCCCACAACTCCCAATCGGTGATGGGGCTGTTGTGGAGAGAGTGGAGAGTTTCCCATGCATGGGCAGTGTGCTTATGGCCGGCTCCAGTTTAACAGCAGAGGTCTCACTCCGAATCAGTCGAGCGGCAATATCTTTTCATCGGTTGCGTAATGTTGTGTGGAAGCTACCTGGTCTGTCGCTCCGCACGAAGCTTCAAGTCTTCTCGGCCACAGTCATTCCCTCCCTTCTCTTTGCTTGCGAAACGTGGACCCCCCTAGTGGAGCATCTTTGCCGGTTGAAAACATTTAGGCTGGCCTGCCTACCATCCATCCTGGGTTTAACCAGGCTGGATTGTGTGAGGAGCTCACAAATCCTTTAAAGATCTGGGCAAAGTCCCATCGGTGAGCTCCTCCGGCTGGCAAGGCTGCGTTGGCTGGGTCATGTAGCCCGCATGCCCAGCCACCGCATGCCGAAACAGCTTTTGTTCGGCCGGATCGAGGGGGCTAAACGGGCGCGGCACGGGCTAGAGAAGAGATGGAGTGATGTGGTACAGGAGGACGTGGAGCTGAGTGGACTTGCCGATGACTGGTACCAGCGGTGTCAAGATCGGGCTCTGTGGAGGAGGTTCGTGAAGGACGCTACTGGGCAGTTGGAGGCAGTCGCTCTCCAACAACAGCAGAGGGCGGAGGAGCGACGCTCACAACAACGAGCGAAACGCCGGGTGGCTAAAGCACAGCAGGTTGGCACAGTAGGGGGCACAGGTGGTGCATCAGCCAATCATCTCGGTCAGTCTACCTGTGGCACCTGGGTCTGCCCCGTGACCTCCTGCCAGCGGGCGTTCGACACTTCACGTGGCCTCAAGGTGCACATGGCCTGGCACAAGCGTCGTGGTGACGTCACCGCCACTTAGTGGCGAATGGCGGTTGTTGTGCTGTTGTTGTGTCAGGATACACGTGTGTATGACAGTGTGCACGTGTGTGTGCCAGTGTATGTGTGTGTGTAGGGGAGCGGTAGGGGAGCGGTAGGGGAGCGGTAGGGGAGCGGTAGGGGAGCGGTAGGGGAGCGGTAGGGGAGCGGTAGGGGAGCGGTAGGGGAGCGGTAGGGGAGCGGTAGTGTAGCGGTTTGCGCTGCACTACAAACCCGGCGACCCGAGTTCGATTCCCTCTCACGGCCAAATCTGTACAGGTCCCGGAACTCCCCTAAGTCGACTCCGCCTCAAATTATTCCCTGGTGCCGTGGTGTAAACATCGCCACTGGGGAGACAAAGGCGGCCGGGCGTGGTGCTGGCCACCCACTCCCTCGTGTGCCGTGCCGGCCTTCATAGGTGCTGCTACTCGCTAACAGCACTTGCCCCTGCAGCCTGTCACAGGCTTGACAATGTAATGTACTTAAAACATTAATACAATGTAGTATCTGTGTACATTAATACAATGTCGTGTACATGAACATTTATACAATGTAGTATACATGTCACCATGTATACCGTGTAATGAATATGTAACTGTATACTGTGTAGTATATAAAAACAATTATCTGATGCAGTGTATATGTCACTATACCATTACATTAGCCAAGAATGTATGTTTGTGTGTAACTCGCGTGACGTCACTCCACATGCCCCCCCTCATTAATATTCATGGGCGGGTGGATTTTTACACTCACACAGAAGGTCGAGCGGAAATACAATTTTTTTCGCAAATTCGCTTTAAGTTTCACATTTCCTTGTTGAAAGTGAATCTAATCAATAATTCTACGCAGCAACAACGTGGATTTGGTATCTTTATTTCTTTAGCACTTGAGACAAAAGGTTAGTCTAATTGATGCTTCTACATTATGGTAAAATAGACATTTCTCGGTGACTTTCCAGATATTGTATCGAATTCCAATTAATTTCAACCCCAGCGACCGAAAGCAGAAGAGAATAAAGTATCAGAGCAGTGAATTTGAACAAATTGAAGGTCACTTACATACAGTGCTACAGTGTGACATGAAGTGAGGTGTTTCCTGACTTCGTTTTGTGCAAGATTCACTGCCATCAAATTTACACAAAATATACTCTGATACATCTTTTCGTAAATATTACAGCTCCCGTCCTGGGACGGGCACAAGGCGAGTGTAGTGAATATTCACGTCACTCATCTTCGTCTCAAACTCTCCCCCTGGCGAGCCACCCACCTCTAGCCCCGCCCCCCTCTCTCCCCCATCTCTAGCCCCGCCCACTCTCCCATCTCTAGCCCCGCCCCCTTACCCTACCCTATATAGCCCCTCCCTCTCCCCCATCTCTAGCCCCGCTCCCCTCTCCCATCTCTAGCCCCGCCCCCCCCTCTCCCCCACCTCCAGCCCCGCCCCTCTCCCATCTCTAGCCCCGCCCCCCCTCTCCCCCACCTCTAGCCCCGCCCCCCCTCTCCCCCACCTCTAGCCCCGCCCCCTTACCCTACCCTATATAGCCCCGCCCCCTCTCTCCCCCACCTCTAGCCCCGCCCCCTTCTCTCCCCCACCTCTAGCCCCGCCCCCTCTCTCCCCCACCTCTAGCCCCGCCCCCTTACCCTACCCTATATAGCCTCGTGTCACGGCAGCGCTCTCGCCTGCTTCAGCAGTTTCCCTGCTGTGATTGTCTCACCTGGTGACGGTCGCTTGTGTTGCGATCGAAACGTCGTGACTTATTACTTACTACCTACGTGGCTTTACCGAAAGAACCGAGGCGTATGAGTATGTAATTGTATACCATGGGGTGTAGACGACGTCCCTGTGTATACCGCGCGGTGTAACCACATGCAGTCGTAGACCTTCAAATCTAGATAGTCGTAGATCTCTTACGTTAGTCTATGGGTCTGTGCGTTTGTCGGTCTCTCACGTTAGTCCGTGGGTCTCTCTGTAAGTCTATGGATCTCTCTGTGAGTATGGGAGGGCGAGGCGGTCATATGCAAAGGACAAGAGGAATTATTGAGTCTGGACTTGAACAGGGGCAGGGAGTCGACAGCGTGGTCCGCTGGGGGAATGAAGTTGTTCCAGACTGTGGGTGCAGCAGAGGAAAATGAGCGACCTCCCACTGAGTGAAACCTGACCGCTGGGTTTCCACAGAGAGCAGCCGCTGTTGGAGCGGAGCGTGCATGGAGGGAATCCGCGTGAGGTGGAAGGGAAGAGGTATTGAATTGGACCGAGAGATATAAAGAGGAGGAACGTGTTGATCAGAGATGATACGCAAGTTAGAGGCACCGTTCAGTATAAACAAGGCGAGTGGGCTCTGGCAGCATGCGTCAAGGCAAGGAGGTACGACTCACCAGAGGCTGAGACTAAGACCGGAGTGGCGGCCAAAGGAGGGAGCAGTGCCCGACAGAACGTCCACCGCAGGCGCACGGTGGACCGTCGCATCGCTGGACTCTGAGAGATAGTGGCGGCTTGGGAGAGACTTTCGTCCAGCAGTGGATAGACCACGGCCGGTGATACCACGTGATTGTGTAAATGACACCTCTCTGTGTGTGTGTGTACGTCCATGCCTAGGCTCCCAGCTGCCAGCCTAACTCAAGACCAGTGTCCTGCTCGACGCCACGACCATCCTCCACCTTCCCGTCTCCTCACCTGTCCACCAAGGAGGTACTTAACCTGGCTCAGGTCACGTTCCCTGGTTAGGATCACTTTGGTCTGTCTTTAGGTTTGAAGTCTGCCATGCGACCCCGAAATTGTGTTTTATTGATATTCACCAGATAAAATACATTGAATGATTGTATTACGAATGTAAGGGCCCTGTTAAAAACGTTTGCGACTTTGGGACGACCTCCCCCCCCCCTCCTTGGGAAGTTCTAGGTCCTTCTCTGGACCATGTAGCAGAAACCTGCACTCAAAGAAAGGGAGACGTGGGTTGTGGGCCCGAATGGAGACAGCCAGTTGGATGCAGAGAGCTAGAGACGAGGACGCTGTGGAGCAGGTTGGGGAGATGAGAAGTGTGGTTGGTTGGAGCGACTCAGAATGGGCGATCGTTGTGGGTCGGCCGCATTCTTCTCAGAGCCGGGAGCTGCAAGGCTCGGATGTCGGGAACGAGGCCGAGAGGCGGAACGAGAGAGAGAGATGCACCACTCGACGGGAGTGACGCAAAGAGGAGAGTTCCTGATCGGGCAGGCAAGGTGGTGGAGGGAGATGGAGCCAAGGACCTGGCATTCGATTTCCTAATAGCCACGGCTAACATCAGCAGTGGTCGATAGCTGAGCCAGTCGTGATGGCATGCCACCCACTACTCCCTAAACAAAACTATGCGTGGATTTTTATCCGTTCCTCTGGTTGTTCCGCTCCACATTTAGAATCAAAGTGCGGTTAGAGTATTTGGCCACTATACATTTCCACATCATAACCCACTTTGTTGAGCTATCATTTGTGGCCAGGTCACTTTTGAATAAGAGCTATGTAGCTCAGTGGGCTTTATCTGGTAAAATAAAAATAGTTTATAGGAAGAGATTCACCTTACAGAACTTGTCAGCGATTCTTACCTCCTGTATTATCTGTCTCCAATGGTGATTAATGATCACTTGGGCCCGGTCGCTTCTAAAAAAAAGCTGCATAGCTCAATGGGCCTTACTTAGAATACAAATATTTTACAGTTTTAGTTTAGATATCTGAAGCGGTCAAGGCGGCACCCCTCCCAGTACCCTTCACCAACCCGCACTGAACTAGCGTGGTGAAGTATGGTCAAGACAACCCGCACGACCCACGTGGCATGGGAAACGGCCTTTGTCCAGCAGTGGCTTGACAAAGGGGCTGTGAATTATTGGTATATTACGATACGGGCGAATTGGCCTCTGTCCTGTATTGCCACATCAAACTCAGCGGTCCCGAGTGCAATCGATGCGGCGGACTCCGAGACTCGTACCGAGCGGCAGGCGCGAGGACTCTGGACCGGTGTCCCGTCTTAGGAAAGCAACGATGCCAGGAGGGTGGGGGAGAGGGGTTTAGACGAGCCGAGCGATGGGCCCCAAACAGGTCGATCATCGCCGAGGGATGACCGCTGGTGTCGGGCGGTTTCGACCCAGCAGCGCGAGCGCCGCGTGACGTGCGCGACGTCACCTTGTTTCTAGGCAAAAACATAATAATTAGTATTACAAATAACTAATATTAGTAATACAGTAATAGTGGCATTTCCGTGATTTTCTGAGTGAAAGTACTGGAGTTACTACAGCAGTGGATGGGCCAGACTTTGGTCAAATTCAGTGGTGGATCTATAAATGTGTCAAAACATTGCTTTTTTATTTGGTATGTGCAATCATGAAACAAATATTCAATGCCAATATGAATAAAATAAGATTTTTTTGGGGTTTGAGAGGGGTGCGGCGACCCCCCCCCCTCCCGGGTCAAAGGTGAAGACCATGGTTGTTATTGTCGTTGAATATTTAACTGAAATGAAATATTAAATGTTTCCCGCCGCCCCATGACATTTTCTGATCGCGTTGGCGTTTGCCCGGAGCACGCGCTGTGACGATTCCGCACGGCCCCAAAATCTAATCTCGCCGTAGGGAACTCGGGGCTAGATCGCGAAATGGGACCAGCCCGGAAAATTCAGGCTGCAGCCAGAAATTGTGGCCCAACTTGAGTTTACATTAAAAATATTGAAAGACGGGTGAAATATGACTCTCTGAGACGGGTGAGCTGAAGATGAGCACAGTGATCATCAGCAGCTGCAGCGGCCATGAGCGTTCCACTGCTGGTTGAAGGCCTCCCCACGCTACCGCCTGCGACGTTGGGGTGAATGAATTTCAGGGACCTGATTAGTGGATAATTCCTGCGGCCCAGTCCTTGAATGAAAGAGTGAACCATGGAGCCCAATGAATGAAGGAATTAATTGGTGAGCCATAGTGCCAAATGATTGAATTAGTGAACTGTGGGGCCTGATGAATGAAGGAAAGATTGAGTGAACTCTGGTATCTGGTGAAATAATGAGTGATCCCTGGGGCACAGCGAATGAAAGATTAATGAATGAACCATGGCGGCCAGTGAATGAATGAGTGAACGCTGGGGTTCGGCAAATGAATCGTTGAACCCTGGGGCACGGTGAATGAGGGATTAATGAATGGACCATGGTGCCCAGCAAATTAATTAGTGAACCCTGGGGCTCGGTCAAAGAGCGAGTAAACCTTGGTGCCCAGTGAATGAATGAATGAGTTAGTGACTCATCAGGCACTGTGAGTGATGTAATGGATGGGAGGAATGAGTGAATCTCGAGGGGCCGTGTGGAATGCTCGTGGGAAATATCGGATGTCGCACAACACATGGTATGTGATATCCCGCCCGCCTTTATCGCTCCATCTCACACTGTAATATTGCAATCACTCGCCTAATTATTTATATCGTACAGGACAGTGCCGTGTACACGCACACACGCGTACTCTGCGTACACGCAGGTCAACGTGGTGTATTACAGTATACAATACATTGCAGTGTATATACAACGCAGTGGTGTATTGTATATACTTATACATAATGGGATACACTCTTCGACAGAGTGGGCGAGATGTCGCTATACGCGCGCCTCATACGTTCGTACGGACCAGCGGATGTAAAGGGGTATAGGGACTTTTCGACCACCCAGTAAAATAGCTGTAATAACACCGTGTACGCTCCGTGTATGTGAGGTACTATACATTGTGTTGTGCAGCATACACCGTGTACACGAGCTGTTCGATGATGTACTTTATGGTACTCAATATGTGTACATGCATTACAGGGTGGGCGGACGGGAAGTCCCTATACCCTTATTGTATAAAGTTAATTAAGTCGCAGAGGTAAAGGGGGTATAGGGATTTCCCGCCCACCCTCTCGTATCGTGCAGTGTGCTGCACATGCGGGGTCCACTAGGGGCGCTGTCGGGCCTCCTCTCCTCGTGGAATTTTCCACTACCCCTGTCCCACAGCGATTCCCAAGCCCAGAGCCGAACATTCGAACTCTCCAGTAAACATGGGGCGATGGGCCAACGCTTCCAACCGCATGCCAACATTCCTCACGTTGGCATCTTTACTGCATACTTACCTTTGCCATAACAATAACTCTGACCATACCGATGTATATTTATCTGTGATGCTAACAAGAAAACCCTCCCTCACCTTAACAATAGGACCATCCCTGACCATACAAATAGGACCATCCCTGACCCAAACAATAGGACCATCCCTTACCCTAACAATAGACCCTAACAATAACTATCCGTGATCATACACACAGCGCTATATTTATGCATTGGGACACTGCCCCCCCACCCTGCCCCTACACCCCCACCCCTCGTAGGGTAACCTACGTAAAATTAATAGACCAGCGATGACTGAAAGGGGCATTGTTGATGTTTTGTACACAACACAGGCGCAATCTGCATCAGCAGTCTCGCCTTTGTTAATCACACGGGCCCGTGGCAGGCCAGCATGACCATGGAGTGAGCCCTGACTCTAGCCCTGAGCCTAACCCCAACCGCGAACGCTCGGTCCCACCGCTCCGTGTCCGTGGTGGACGTCATCTCAGGCGCTGGCTCTCCCCGTCGTCTGCCACTCGGTCGCGAGTCTCGACCACCGTGCATCGTCAATTGTAGCCATGACGCGTGCTGCTCCGGTCCGCTCGCTTTCCACGCGCACGTTCCCTCGTCCACACGTTCCTCTCCCTGTCGCTCGGCGCAGCATCGCTACGTGTCTGGCACTCGCGACCCCACCCTAACCCTGTGTCTTCCGTGTGCGTGCGTGCGCGTGCGTGTGTGTGCAGAAACCCTCTGCGCTCCCACACCATGTCGGAGGGCTCCCCCGAATCCCCCAAGCGCCACGTGTCCCCCTCCCCGTGCTCTTCGCAGTCCGACTCGGACACCACGGGCCCTCTCCTCCTCGACCACAACTACGGCCACGACAACGACGAGGAGGACGACGACGAAGATGCCGTGACTTGCCACCGCGTCCACCGCGGCCACCACGCCGTCGTCGGCATGGACGGCGACCGCAAGTCCCGGCAGGCGTCGGTGCGTGTGCCGATGTTCGACGGCGCCACCGCGGCCGCCGCGGAGAAGAAGAAGAAGATGGAGCTGGGGGCAGTGGCGGGGGGTGGCGCCGGAGCCCGGGATGTGGCCGTCGCCGGCAAGGACGCCGGCGTCGGGAGTTCGGTTGAGCGGCAGACGTGGGGCAGGCAGCTCGACTTCCTGATGTCGTGCGTGGGCTACGCGGTGGGGCTCGGCAACGTGTGGCGCTTCCCCTACCTGTGCTACCGCAACGGCGGAGGTGGGTCCCGCCCGCTTGCTCGCCCGCTCGGCAAGGTCCACACGTGTTCGCTCACCAGATTGTTCACTTCTTGAGGGGGGGGAGCGGTCCAGGGGCTCTCCGGGGGTGTCCGTGCGACGCATCGGTAACCGAGACCCCCGAACTCGCTGCGCTAGAGAACCCGGTTCAACCACAGTCGGCGGCGAAACCGCCATTCGAACCCAGGCTCTCGGCTGTGCCTGCTTAGCGTCTCTGACCTCTGAGCCACCCGGCCTCCTCTGTTTGTCTCAAGGGGGGCAGATGCGTGTGGTGGGAGAAAAAAGGGGGGCCTGGCTTATGCTGGAACAGGATGTGGGTCGTGGGGGGGGGGGCGATTGCTCTATTGACGCAGATGCAATTAAATTAAAAGTGATTACCCAGCATGCAATTCTGTGGAACGCCCCCCACCTCCCCCGTCCACCTCCCCCGCCCACCTCCCCCGCCCTCTTTCCCCGCCCCTTCGCCAACCCCTCCCTGCCGCAGGTCTTGGGAGCTTTGTGAGCTTGCACTTTGACCTAGTGACCTGAAAAGTGACCCCCCCCTCCTCCCAGGTGAGGCACAGAGGTCGCGAGTGTCGCTGAGCATAGCGCTTGTTGGGGGGTGGGTGGGGGGGTATGCTGGTGGGTGGGGGGGGGAGGGCCCCAGGGGGGGGGGGGGGGGATAGGCAGATAGGGGGTGGAGACCTCAGTGTGAGTACCACCGATGCGACCTCCCACCCCCACAACCGCGGTCTTGGAACCCTTTGTTTGTTCCCCACTACCTGCACCTATAAGTGGTAGAGCCATTGGTGAGGGGTTGGGCAATGGGGGGAGTGGCCCCTCCATGAGACCTCCAAATAGGGGTCTGATTGATGTTTAGCAGAGGAAATGCAGTGAGTCAATGCTACCATTAATCTGGGTCCCTGTTTAAAGGAGGTCGTGGGTTCGATCCCGACCCTGACGCCTGCTGCTGTATATCTGGAGTTTGCATGTTCCCCCCGTGGTCACGTGGGTTTTTCTCTGGGTCCTCCGGTTTTTCCATCCACATTTAGAATGAACGTGCATTTAAAGCATTTTGCCTGCACTACATTTCCACATGGTAAGCCACTTAATTGAGCTATCATTAGCTCGGTGGGATCACAAGTATTGTGGTTAATGCAGACATGATTCCTTGGAAAAAGTTTCAGTTTGGTGTTTTAACATCTTAACACCTGTTTTGTTGCCAGAAAAAGGGGAAAACCCTATTATCATAGCTCAGTGGGCTTTACCTTGTAAAATAAAAAATAGTTTAGGTTATAGAAATAGATTCACTTTCCAGGACTGCCCTCCGTGTGGTTGGTCGCCATTATTACCTCCTGTACCATCAGTCTCCATGGCGATGAATGATCACTGTTAAAGTTAGGGCCTGGGTCAGGGTTAAGGTCTGGATCAGGGTCAGTAATAGGGTCAGGGTTAGGGTCTGGATCAGGGTCAGTAATAGGGTCAGGGTTAAGGTCTGGATCAGGGTCAGTAATAGGGTCAGGGTTAGGGTCTGGATCAGGGTCAGTAATAGGGTCAGGGTTAAGGTCTGGATCAGGGTCAGTAATAGGGTCAGGGTTAAGGTCTGGATCAGGGTCAGTAATAGGGTCAGGGTTAGGGTCTGGATCAGGGTCAGTAATAGGGTCGGGTTTAGGATCTACGTCAGGTTCTGGTTTAGAGGCTGGGGCAAGGGTCTGGGTCTGGGTTAGGCTCTGAGCCTGGGTCGAGGTTTGAGTCAGGGTCTTGGTCTGTTTCAGGGTTAGGGTCAGAAGGTCATGCCAGCCCGCCCGTCCTTCCACCTCTAACCCCTCGTGAATCTCGCGTGCGGCCTCCTTCTGAAACTCTAATCTGGTCACCCCCTCTCGCCGGATCTGGGTGTCCGGTCCCCCTCAATAATGTGCCCCCCCGCCTCACCCACTCCTTCCTCCGCCGCAGGGGTGTTCCTCATCCCCTACTGCCTGACGCTCATCGCTGCGGGGATCCCCTGCTTCTTCATGGAGGTGTCGCTGGGACAGTTCACCAAGCAGGGCGGCATTGGTGCCTGGGGCATCGCGCCGATCTTCAAAGGTGCTGCACCCCCTATCAACTACCGCCCCTCCTGACCGATGACACCTTGACCGTCACCTCGACCGATGCCCCCCTTGACTAATGGCACAATTGACTGCCGCCACCCTTGGCTGATGACCCCGCAAACCTCTGGGTGTGCGTTATTGAGTCCCGTTCCATTTGTCCCGGCCTGCGTTCATGCCTAGGCCTGGGCTACGCCTCCATGGTCATCGTCTTCTACTGCAACTGCTACTACATCCTGATCCTCGCCTGGGCGCTCTACTACCTGGCCCACTGCTTCACCATGGGGCCGTTGCCCTGGGCTACCTGCGGCAACAAGTGGAACACCAAGTTCTGCTCAGATGGCACCTGCCAGTACCCGTCGGGGGACGCCAACGGCACGGAGGGGTCACTCAATGGGACGGCAGGACCCGGGTTTCTGAATGGAACGGCATGGTCGACGGCGTGGCCGGCGCTGACGAATGCCACGTCGGAGTCGTCGCTGCTGCTGCCGCTGAGCAACGTGTCGGCCCTGGGGCACGCGTGCCCACCGCTCAACGTCGTCACCACCTCGTCCGTCGTGGAGTTCTGGGAGTGAGTGCTGCGCTGGGGGGGGATGTGGGCGTGCGTGTGTACGTGTGCGTTGGTGTGTACACGCGCGTGTCCGGAGGGGTAGTGCAGTGGTTGGCGTGTTACGCGGCGAACCCGGCGACCGGGGTTCGATTCCTGCTGACGGTCAACACCAGTGACGATTATTTGAACCAGTCCTGGGCCTCTCCTAGGTCGACTCGGCCTCAAATGAGTACTTGGTGCTGTGTGTAAACATCGCCACTGAGGAGACAAAGGCGACCAGGCGTGGTGTTGGCCACCCACCCCCTCGTGTGCTGTGATGACCTTCATAGGTGCTCGCTAGCAGCACTTGCCCCAACAGTCTGTTCAGGCTACATTGTACGGGGGATGTTTGTTTTTGTCTTTGGAGTGGTGGTGCAGTGGTTAGCCCACTGCGCTATGAACCTGGCATTCTGAGTTCGATTCCCACTCAAGATCAATCGTGGGGAATACTTGAACCAGTCCGAGGCCTCTGAGTACCTGAACAGGTCCTAGGACTTCGAGTACCTGGATCGGCCTGTAAACATCAGCATTGGGGAGACAAAGGCGGCCGGGCATCCAGCTGGCCAGACACCCCCTCATGCACCCCACGTACATTTCCCAGGTGAAATATTCTAAAGAATACAAATGAAAACACCGTCCGTGCGCGTGCGTACGTGCGTGCGTGCGTAGGCGTAAGGTGCTGTCCATGACGACGGGCCTGCACGACTTGGGCTCCGTGCACTGGGAGATGCTGCTGTGCCTCATCGCCTCCTGGCTCGTCGTCTACTTCTGTGTGTGGAAGGGCGTTCGCAGCACGGGAAAGGTGCAGTCCACCACCACACCACCACCACCACATCAGTGCCACGCCAGCCCCACCACATCACCACAGCCACATCACCACAGCCACATCAGTGCCACGCCACCCCCACCACACCACCACAGCCACATCACCACTACCACATCAGTGCCACACCAGCCCCACCACACCACCACAGCCACATCACCACTACCACATCAGTGCCACACCACCACACCACCCCGCCACACCACCACATCAGTGCCACACCAGCCCCACCACACCACCACCGCCACATCACCACCACCACATTAGTGCCACACCACCCTCACCACACCACCACAGCCACATCACCACCACCACATCAGTGCCACACCAGCCCCACCACACCACCACAGCCACATCACCACTACCACATCAGTGCCACACCAGCCCCACCACACCACCACAGCCACATCACCACCACCACATCAGTGCCACACCAGCTCCACCACACCACCACAGCCACATCACCACCACCACATCAGTGCCACACCAGCCCCACCACACCACCACAGCCACATCACCACCATCACATCAGTGCCACACCAGCCCCACCACACCACCACAGCCACATCACCACCACCACATCAGTGCCACACCAGCTCCACCACACCACCACCGCCACATCACCACCACCACATCAGTGCCACACCACCCCCACCACACCACCACAGCCACATCACCACCACCACATCAGTGCCACACCAGCCCCACCACACCACCACCGCCACATCACCACCACCACATCAGTGCCACACCACCCCCACCACACCACCACAGCCACATCACCACCACCACATCAGTGCCACACCACCCCCACCACACCACCACCGCCACATCACCACCACCACATCAGTGCCACACCAGCCCCACCAAACCACCACAGCCACATCACCACCACCACATCAGTGCCACACCAGCCCCACCACACCACCACCGCCACATCACCACCACCACATCAGTGTCACACCACCCCCACCACACCACCACAGCCACATCACCACCACCACATCAGTGCCACACCACCCCCACCACACCACCACCGCCACATCACCACCACCACATCAGTGCCACACCAGCCCCACCACACCACCACCGCCACATCACCACTACCACATCAGTGCCACACCACCCCCACCACACCACCACAGCCACATCACCACCACCACATCAGTGCCACACCAGCCCCACCACACCACCACAGCCACATCACCACTACCACATCAGTGCCACACCACCCCCACCACACCACCACACCACCCCGCCACACCACCACATCAGTGCCACACCACCCCCACCACACCACCACAGCCACATCACCACCACCACATCAGTGCCACACCAGCCCCACCACACCACCACAGCCACATCACCACCACCACATCAGTGCCACACCAGCCCCACCACACCACCACAGCCACATCACCACCACCACATCAGTGCCACACCACCCCCACCACACCACCACACCACCCCGCCACACCACCACATCAGTGCCACACCACCCCCACCACACCACCACAGCCACATAACCACCACCACATCAGTGCCACACCACCCCCACCACACCACCACAGCCACATCACCACCATCACATCAGTGCCACACCAGCCCCACCACACCACCACAGCCACATCACCACCACCACATCAGTGCCACACCAGCCCCACCACACCACCACAGCCACATCACCACCATCACATCAGTGCCACACCAGCCCCACCACACCATCACAGCCACATCACCACCATCACATCAGTGCCACACCAGCCCCACCACACCACCACAGCCACATCACCACCACCACATCAGTGCCACACCAGCCCCACCACACCACCACAGCCACATAACCACCACCACATCAGTGCCACACCACCCCCACCACACCACCACACCACCCCGCCACACCACCACATCAGTGCCACACCACCCCCACCACACCACCACAGCCACATTACCACCACCACATCAGTGCCACACCACCCCCACCACACCACCACAGCCACATAACCACCACCACATCAGTGCCACACCAGCCCCACCACACCACCACACCACCCCGCCACACCACCACATCAGTGCCACACCACCCCCACCACAGCCACATCACCACCACCACATCAGTGCCACACCAGCCCCACCACACCACCACAGCCACATCACCACCACCACATCAGTGCCACACCACCCCCACCACACCACCACAGCCACATCACCACCACCACATCAGTGCCACACCACCCCCACCACACCACCACAGCCACATCACCACCACCACATCAGTGCCACACCAGCCCCACCACACCACCACAGCCACATCACCACCACCACATCAGTGCCACACCACCCCCACCACACCACCACAGCCACATCACCACCATCACATCAGTGCCACACCAGCCCCACCACACCACCACAGCCACATCACCACCACCACATCAGTGCCACACCAGCCCCACCACACCACCACAGCCACATCACCACCACCACATCAGTACCACACCAGCCCCACCACACCACCACAGCCACATCACCACCACCACATCAGTGCCACACCACCCCCACCACACCACCACAGCCACATCACCACCACCACATCAGTGCCACACCACCCCCACCACACCACCACAGCCACATCACCACCACCACATCAGTGCCACACCAGCCCCACCACACCACCCCGCCACACCACCACCACCACATCACCACCACATCAGTGCCACACCACCCCCACCACACCACTACAGCCACATAACCACCTCCACATCAGTGCCACACCACCCCCACCACACCACCACAGCCACATCACCACCACATCAGTGCCACACCGCCCCAACCACACCACCACAGCCACATCACCACTACCACATCAGTGCCACACCAGCCCCACCACACCACCACACCACCCAGCCACACCACCACCACCACATCACCTCCAGATCAGTGTCACACCACCCCCACCACACCGCCCCAACCACACCACCGCCACACCACCGCCGCAACACCACCACCACATCACCACCACACCACTGCCACACCACCGGATCACCGCTACTGCCACACTACCACCACACCACTGCCACACCACTGCCACACGGGATCACCGTGACAACACTATATTGAGTACACTACCCAATGCACCGCCACACACACACTAAACACGGCACCGCGGCACACACGCCGCACGCCGCACTCCGTGTCTCTTTGGCAACTCCACAAATACCCACGTGCGTGTGTGCGGGTGTGCGCTTGTTGGAGACGCTGCTACTGAGACTGGAGCGTGCCACTAAGAGGTGGGGCCTTACCATCAGCCCCACCAAAACTAAGCACCTGCCTGGGTATTTTGTACCATCGGACACTCCACCCCCACAACTCCCAATCGATGATGGGGCTGCTGTGGAGAGAGTGGAGAGTTTCCCATACCTGGGAAGTGTGCTTATGACCGGCTCCAGTTTAACAGCAGAGGTCTCACTCCGAATCAGTCGATCGGCAATATCTTTTCATCGGTTGCGTAACGCTGTGTGGAAGCTACCTGGTCTGTCGCTCCGCACGAAGCTTCAGGTCTTCTCGGCCACGGTCATTCCCTCCCTTTTCTACGCTTGCGACACGTGGACCCCCCTAATGGAGCATCTTCGCCGGTTAGAAACATTTAGGCTGGCCTGCCTACGATCCATCCTGGGTTTAACCAGGCTGGATTGTGTGAGGAGCTCACAAATCCTTGAAAGATCTGGGCAAAGTCCCATTGGTGAGGCTGCGTTGGCTGGGTCATGTAGCCCGCATGCCCAGCCACCGCATGCCGAAACAGCTTTTGTTCGGCTGGATAGAGGGGGCTAAACTGGCGCGGCACGGGTTAGAGAAGAGATGGAGTGATATGGTACAGGGGGACGTGGAGCTAAGTGGACTTGCCGATGACTGGTACCAGTGGTGTCAAGATCGGCCTCTGTGGAAGAGGCTCATGAAGGACGCTACTGGGCAGTTGGAGGCAGTCGCCCTCCAACAACAACGGAGGGCGGAGGAGCGACGCTCACAACAACGAGCGGAGCGCCGGGTGGCTAAAGCACAGCAAGTTGGCACAGTAGGGGGCACAGGTGGTGCATCAGCCAATCATCTCGGTCATCTCAGTCAGTCGACCCGTGGCACCTGCTGGGTCTGCCCCGTGACCTCCTGCCAGCAGGCGTTCGACACTTCACGTGGCCTCAAGGTGCACATGGCCTGGCACAAGCGTCGTGGTGACATCACCACCACTTAGTGGCGAATGGCGGTTGTTGTTGTTGCTTGTTGGGAGCAGTAGTGTAGGGGTTAGCGCGCTGCACTACGAACCTGGTGACCCGAGTTCGATTCCTGCTCACGGCCAACATCAGTGACGATTATCTTAACCGGTCCTTGGGATTCCCCTAGATGGATTGGCCTTAAATGAGTACCCGGTGTAAAACATCCGCACTGGGAAGATTAAAGCGGCCCGGTGTGGTGCTGGCCACCCACCCTCTCGTGCGCCATGCTCGCTAACAGCACTTGCCCCAACAGTCTGTTAAAGGCTAAACGGCGGGGGGGGGGTTCTTTGTCTTTGTACCCGTGTTGTACCCGCGCGCGTGCAGGTCGTGTACTTCACGTCCACGTTCCGCTACCTGATGCTGATCGCGCTGTTTGCGCGCGGCGTCACCTTGCCCGGCGCCATGGGTGGCATCAAGTACTACCTGCAGGCCGACTGGAAGAAGCTCGCCACGCCACAGGCAAGTGGCAGTGTCGCGACCCCACTACGCATCGCGACGATGTCGTCGTCGTCTTGATAGCGCCCCTCTCACCAGCGCGCACCACACCTTCCAGCCCTGCCTCTGCTCTTCACTTGCGAGCGAAACGCTTCATGGGGAGAGTTGGGACGAGTTCTTGGGCGCAGTGCGCGCACGGCCGCCTCCGCTTTGGCGGCGGAGGTCTCGCTCCGAATCAGTCGAACGGCATTATCTTTCGTCAGCTGCGTAACGATGCCGTGTGAAATCTGCCTTTCTCTGTTGCTCCTTACGAATCTTCAGGTCTTCTCAACTACAGTTTTGCCCTCCCTTCACTACGTTTGTGAAACGTGGACCCCTCTAAAGGAACATCGCCGGTTTTAAACATTCAGGCTGGCCTGCCTACGATCCATCTTGGGTTTAACCGGGCTTTAACCAGGCTGGGTTGTGTGAGATGCTCATAGATCCTTGAGATCTGGACACAGTCCCACCATCAGTGAATTCCTCCTGCAGGCAAAGGTGCATTGGCTGGGTCATGCAGTCCACATGCCCAGCCACCACATGTTCAAGCAGCTTTTGTTTGGCCGGATAGAGGGGGCAAAATGGGCACGGCACGGTCTAGAGAAGAGATGGACTGATGTGGTAAAGGAGGAAGTGGAGCTGAGTGGACTTGCACTGATCGGCCTCTGTGGAGGAGGCTCATAAAGAATGCTTCTGGGCAGTTGGAGGCAGTCGCCCTTCAGCAACAACGGAGGGCAGAGGAGCAATGTTCTAAAAGTGGAGCACTGGGCGTCTAAAACACAGGAAGTTGGCACCGTAGGGGGCACAGGTGGTGCATCTGCCAGTCATCTCAGTCAACCCATGGCACCTGGGTCTGTCCCGTGACCTGCCAGTAAGCCTTAAACACTTTACGTGGCCTTAAAGTACACCTAGCATGGCACAAGCGCTGTGGGGACGTCACTGACACTTAGTGGCGAATGGTGGCTGATGTTTATGTGGCTGACCATGTAAGTATGGCTGGACCTGTCTGTGTATCTTTGGGTGTGTGTTAATGCACGTGTGTGTTAATGCACGTGTGTGTTAATGCACGTGTGTGTGTGTGTGTCTGTGTGGTGTGGCTGACCCCGTAGGTGTGGCTGGATGCCGGCACACAGACGTTCTACTCGTACGCGCTTGGTTTCGGAGCCCTGTCCACCCTCGGCAGTTACAACCGCTTCCACAACAACTGCCTCAGGTGCGTGTGCACGCACGCATGTGTGTGCGTGTGTGTACGCCGGGCATGGTGCTGGCCACCTACTTCCTCGTGTACCGTGCCGGCCTTCATAGACCTCCTGCCAGCGGGCGTTCGACACTTCACGTGGCCTCAAGGTGCACATGGCCTGGCACAAGCGTCGTGGTGACATCACCACCACTTAGTGGCGAATGGCGGTTGTTGTTGTTGCTTGTTGGGAGCAGTAGTGTAGGGGTTAGCGCGCTGCACTACGAACCTGGTGACCCGAGTTTGATTCCTGCTCACGGCCAACATCAGTGACGATTATCTTAACCGGTCCTTGGGATTCCCCTCGATGGATTGGCCTTAAATGAGTACCCGGTGTAAAACATCCGCACTGGGAAGATTAAAGCGGCCCGGTATGGTGCTGGCCACCCACCCTCTCGTGCGCCATGCTCACTAACACCACTTGCCCCAACAGTCTGTTAAAGTTTAATTCCCGCTCACGGCCAAGATTGGTGACGATTATCTCAACCGGTTGTGGGCCTCCCCAAGATCGACTTGACACCAAATGAGTCCCTGGTGCAGTGTACCAACATCGCCATTGAGGAGACCAAAGCGGCCGTGGTGCTGCCCACCCACCCACCCACCCTTGCGTGCGCCGCACTCGCCTTCACAGAGACTCCCTCGCAGCACTTGCCCCCACAGTCTCTTTGGGCGACGGGAGGGATGCGTGCGTGTGTGCGCGCGCGCGTACGCTCGTTAACACGCCTCCACTTCCTCATTAGGGACACGTACGTGCTGGCGCTCATCAACTCTGGCACGAGCCTCTTTGCCGGCTTCGTGGTCTTCTCCATCCTGGGCTTCATGGCGCACGAGCAGGGCGTGCCCATCGACATGGTCGCAGAGTCCGGTGAGTGCCACATCACCGCCGGCAACATTGCCATCATCATCGTTGTCGTTATCGCCACAGTTGTCATCATCGTCGTCATCACCATAATCACCAACACCGCCATCAATATCATCATCACCACCATCATCATTCTCATCATCGCCATCGTCACCTTCACCGCCGCCATGCCCATCATCGTCACCATCACTGCCATCGTCATCATTTTCATTGCCGCCATTATCACCTCCCTAACAGCGCTAGCCCCAACAGTTTGTTTGGGCTATATGGGGTATCGTTCTCCCTGTACGCTAGGCCCCGGCTGATTCGTCGCGTACCCGCGCGCCGTCACCATTCGGCAACCCGAGTTCGATTCCCGCTCACGGTCAACACCGGTGACGATTATCTGAACCGGCCCTGGGCCTCCCCTAGGTGGACTCGGCCTCAAATGAGTACCTGGCACGATGTGTAAACATCGCCACTAGGGAGACAAAGGCAGCCGGGCGTGGTTTTTGGCCACCCACGCCCTCGTGTACCGTGCCTGCCTTCGTAGGTGCTCGCTAACAGCACCAACAGTCTGTTCAGACTAGACAGGGGATTTTGTTCCGTGTACGTGCGTACTCTACGTATGTGTCCTCTTTGTATGTGTGTACTCTACGTATGTGTGTACTCTACGTATGTGTGTACTCTACGTATGTGTGTACTCTACGTATGTGTCCTCTACGTATGTGTGTACTTTATGTATGTGTACTCTATGTATGTGTGTACTCTGAGTACGTGCGTACTCTACATATGTGTACTCTACGTATGTGTACTCCAGGTCCTGGGCTGGCATTCATCGCGTACCCTCGCGCCGTCACCATGATGCCGGTGCCCGTGCTCTGGGCCGTCCTCTTCTTCGTCATGCTGCTGCTGCTCGGCCTCGACAGCCAGGTCCGCCCACGCCCCCCCCCCCGCCCCCCCGCCCGCCCGTACTTCACCGAACCCGAGCCCGGTCGCCTACCCGCTCGCCCGCTCCCGGACACGTCCCGACGTGCGCGCGTGCGTGACCCGTGCGTGACCCGTGCGTGACCCGTGCGTGACCCGTGCGTGACCCGTGCGTGACCCGTGCGCCGCGTGTGTGCCCCCCGCGCTCGCAGTTCGTGGCGATCGAGGGCTTCGTGACGGGCATCTCGGACATCTTCCCCACGGTGCTGCGCGGCCGCGGGAGGCGCGAGCTCTTCGTCGCCGCCTGCTGCGTCGTCAAGTTCCTCGTCAGCTTTGTCATGGTCATGCAGGTTCGTCCGTCGCCGTGGCGACGTCCCACCCCCCCTCGCCCCCGGGGGTGATGGGTGGGGGGGAAGGGAAGCGCCGCTCCGCACCGCGTGAAGCGTCGCCGGACGTAGTTCCGCGTTATCCACTTCCGCGGGCCGTGTTCTCAGAGGAACGGCTGCGCTGACCCGCGGGAGCTCCAAACGGGTTCCGCGTTCTGTGTCGCTCCCGAGCTCCGTCGTGAGCGACGCTTGGCTCGGGATTGGTGCCGCATGGCCCTGCGCCATCCGCGCTCGCTGCTCGTCGCCGCAGAGAGGTTCGCGGTTCGAATCCGCCAGGCCGCCCTGGTTAACTCTGAAGGCGCCGACCGTAAAATAACTACGAAGCGCCGTCCCCGTGATGTCAATCGAAATGAGTGAGAAGGTGATCTTGTGTTGGCGTCACCATCCCAAATGTGGCCAATATTGAACAATTACTCTGCAAATCACTCAAACGGGACTCCACACACAGCAGCAGCATCCCCCGCTGCGAAACGACTCCAGACTGCGTCTGGGACACGCAACAATAGCCTTGCGCTTTAAGAACCAGTGGGGCAATGCCAAATATGCTAAATTATAACCATTTTCAGTATCATCATTGTCATCACGCACGGCAGAGGCACCTTCAGCAGCAGTGGTAACAAGATATCACCACTGGCATTGTCCACAGCAGCTTTGCTATCATTGTTGTCGGCATCATACATCATCAGGAGCATCACCAACACCATCATCATCATCAGCTGCATCAGCAGATGCAGCAGCAGCAGTCACCGTAAACACCATCGCCCACGCTACGTGCTCCGTGGTCGACATTGTTCGTGATTTTGAATGGGGGTGACGGCGGGGGTCGTTAATGTAGCGCTGTGCTGCCGCCCCCCCCCAGGGAGGAATCTACATCTTCCAGCTGTTTGACAACTACGCAGTGAGCGGCTACACGCTGCTGTGGCAGGTCGGGTGGCAGTGCATCGTGGTGGCGTGGGTCTACGGTACAACGCGCGCACACACATACACCTGCACACGCACTTGCACGCACACACGCACACTTACACATGCACACACAAAGACAAAGATCCCCTGTATAGCCTGAACAGACTGTTGGGGCAAGTGCTGTTATCGAGCACCTATGAAGGCCAGAACGCTGCACGAGGGGGTGGGTGGCCAGCACCACGCCCGACCGCCTTTGTCTCCCCAGTGGTGATGTTTACACACCACACCAGGTACTCATTTTAGGCTGAGTCGACCTAGGGGAGGCCCAGGAACGGTTCAAATAATCGTCACTGGTGTTGGCCATGAGCGGGAATGGAACACGGGTCGCTGGGTTCATAGCGCAGCGCGCTAACCGCTACACTACCACTCCCCACATGCAGAGTTGCCTACACGCACACATCAACACACACACACACACCTAAACAGATGCACACATCCCCAGAAACACAAACACCTATACGCAATTTTTCACCGATGTCCACGCACACCTACACACACACACCTACAAGCGCACACACCTACACGCGTACACACATACACACACAAAAACCTATACAGACGTGCACACCGCTATTTAGACTGGAGGAATCCGATGAGCTATGAAGCTATTTTTCAGAGATGTCTACACACACCTACACACACACACCTACAAGCGCACACACCTACACGCGTACACACATACACACACAAAAACCTATACAGACGTGCACACCGCTATTTAGACTGGAGGAATCCGATGAGCTATGAAGCTATTTTTCAGAGATGTCTACACACACCTACACACTCGCATACAAAACAACAACAAAAACCGCCATTTGTCACACATAGAGACAGGCTAGATGCACTTTTAGGCCACGCGAAGTGGAGAAGGCTTGGTTGCAGGAGGTCATGGGGGGACAAAGCTGGATGCGATGGGCTTTCTGACTGAGATGACTGGCAGATGCACAACCTGTGTCCCCTACTGTGCTAACTTTCTGCGTTTTAGCCGCCCGGCGCTCTGCTGATCATGAGCGTCGCTCCTCCGCCCTCCGTTGTTGCTGGAGGGCGACTGCCTCCAGCTCCCCAGTAGCGTGCTTCACGAGCCTCCTCTACAGAGGCCGATCTTGACACCGCTGGTACCAGTCATCGGCAAGTCCAATCGGCTCCACATCCTTCTGTACCACATCAGTATATCTCTTCTCTAGCCCGTGGCATGCCCGTTTAGCCCCCTCTGTCCAGCCAAAAAGAAAAGCTGGGCATGTGGGCTACATGGCCCAGAAAATGCAGCTTCGCTTGCTGGAGCTCACCGATGGGACTGTGTGTACATGTGTGTGCGTGCACCTGTGTGTGTACATGTGTGTACATGTGTGTGTACACACATATATACACACATGGGGAGCGGTAGCACAGCGATGAGCGCCCTGTGCGACGAACCCAGTGACCCGAGTTGGATCCCTGCTCACTGCCAACATTAGTGACGATTATCTGAACCTATCCTGTCCCTCTCCTAGGTTCACTCAGCCTTAAATGAGTACCTGGTGCAATGTGTAAACATCGCTACGAGGGAGAAAAAGGCGGCCGGGAGTGGTGCTGGCCACCCACCCCCTTGTGTGCTGTGCCGGCCTTCATAGGTGCTCCTTGCTAGCAGCACTTGCCTCAACAGTGTGTTAAGGCTACACGGGGTGATCTTTGTCTTTGTTTTGCAGGTAGCTCCCGCTTCATGGAGGATGTGGTGCTCATGATTGGGTATCGGCCCAACTGGTGGATCGGGTGGTGTTGGAAATTCATCACTCCCACACTGTGCATGGTGAGCACATTGCTCAGTGCACTCGGCACACTACACTATGCCGGCTGACCACGACGTTCGCCTTACCACGCTCACGTTATTGCGAATTATGGTGTGAAGGTGGGTGGGTGAGTGAGTGAATAATGTGGCGAGAAGGTGGTTTGGTGAGTGAGAGATGTGGTGAGTTTCCAGTTGAGTAGGCGGTCGAGTGGGTGAGCGATGTGACGAGCGAGCGAGTAGTTCACCGCCCACGCCGCACTCTCCACGCCACGCACTCGAGGCCCATCGACCGCTCGCCACGAACCTCTCCCTGCATCCACGAACCCCCCCCCAACCACGCCCCACGGTGCCCTGCCTGCCGGTGACCTCCGACCTCCTAACCCCTGCGCTGCTTCCTCCTCGGGGACCCTCGCGCAGGGCATGCTGCTGTTCCAGCTGATTCAGTACAAGGGCCCCACGTACAACAAGGTGTACGTGTACCCGTGGTGGGGCGAGGCACTGGGCTGGCTGCTCTCCCTCTCCTCCATGCTGTGCCTGCCCCTCACCCTCCTCTACCTGCTCGTGGCGCGTGGCAAGGGCACGCTGAAGCAGGTACAGCCGAGTACACGCACACACCACTCGCCTGGGTACACGCACACACGCTCGCCTGGGTACACGCACACACGCTCGTCTGGGTGCACGCACGCTCACCTGTGTACACGCACGCTCACCTGGGTACACGCACGTACACTCACCTGCGTGTGGTCCGTGTCGTCTCCGTGCCCCCCCTCACCCCCCCCACCCCCCCCAGCGCTGGCGCCACCTCACCACGCCGGTGCTGGGCCCCCACGTGGAGCGGCACCGCCGCGCGGCCCTGGCGGCCGCGGGGCCCCCTGACAACGAGGCCCTCGACACCCTCATCGGGGGGCACCACAAGGAGGGCGCCCCCAACGGCAACGCCATCGAGCTCGAGATGCTGAGGGAAAGCAAGATGTGAGGGGGGGAGGGGCGGCGGGGGGGGGGGGGAGTCCCCTTTGCGCGAAGGGGGGTCCTTAGTCTCCAGAGGGTCCCTTTATATAGAGGAGTCCTGGATATCAACCCAGGGTCCCATCTAGCACCAGGAGGTTCCATTTGTTTAGAGAGGGTCCTCTTTATCAAGTAGCAGGGTCCTCCTTGTCAATTTGCGGATCTCCT
The DNA here is from genome assembly GCF_965212315.1 of Lampetra planeri. NCBI lineage: Eukaryota > Metazoa > Chordata > Hyperoartia > Petromyzontiformes > Petromyzontidae > Lampetra > Lampetra planeri. Next base: position 5,472,477 of record NC_136146.1, on the reverse strand, counting down.
GTATCACAACAAGCCCTCCCCCCTGAATTGGGTTCCCATTTATCTAACCGGGTCCCGTTTATTAGGGTGCCCCTTTCTTTTAGAGGGGTCCCCTTTATCACAGAGACGATCACCAGGAGGGCCCCTTTTATCGACTGGGGGGGGGGGTGGGGGGAACGCACGTACGGGGGCCTTGGGTACGCGAGGGAGTGGTGGGGGGGGCGGGTGAGAGGGGTACATTGGTATCCAGTGCGATGCGGATACATGGGGCACTGCGTGCGTGCGTGTGTGTTGCACGTGATATGCACTTTTATTTTTTAAACGAATTTTACTTTTTTATTTAGTTTTCGTTTCCCATTTCGCGTCTCTCTGCAAGTGCTTGAGGTTACCATTCACACCCTTGCTGTGTGCGCAGGGGTAGGGGGCAGCCACGGTCGTGTAAAGGTGGGGGGGGGGGGCAGTGCGGTGGTTGTTGTTGGTGAATGAACGATCTTACTCCGGGTTTTTCTCTGGGTTACTGCAATTCCCCCCCCCACCCAAAAAAAACCCGGACAGGATCTTTCTCATCATCGGAGCACGAAGCTCGACTCGAATAGAACAAAATGCTCTGCTCCACAATTCGCGGAGGCCATCGCCGCCGCTGCCCCGATGATTTGCTCTCGATTTTTTTTCCCCATCTATATATATTGTAAACAAAAAATTACGCAGTCCGAATTATTTCCACGCCATCTCGTGGGCAGGCGAATCCACCGCCCACAGACGCCGCAGAGTCAAAGTTACGCTTCTCGTTTGGGCGAAACAAGACGGCGTCCCGGCGAGGCCGTCTGACGGCCGTGCAGAGAGGCGGCCGCCACGGGCGCTGCGGCCTCGCACCACCGGAGCTTCGCTTTGCGTCGCTTTTCCTAGCGACAGAAAAAAATCGAGGGCGGGTCGACCGGACTGTCTCGTTATCGTTGTTTTCACTGCCTTTACGGTTCTTAATTTAAATGGTTTAGTTGTTTAAAAGCGAGGTGGGGACAGAGAGAGGTGGGGGGGGGGAGAAGGCGGTGTGATGTGGTGACCCGCGCGTCCCCGGGCTAATGAGAGCGGAACGCGGCGACTCGGCGCGCCGCTACGAAGCGCCGGTGCGCGTCGCGCGAGCGGCACGGACCGGCGCACCCCTGGGCCGGGGAGACGCCGCTTGCTGGCGCTGGCGGACGAGGCGGGGGCAGAGGCTCGGGCACTCGGGAGCGGTCCCCGCAACTGGCCACGCGGCTTCGCGGTGATCGGGGGTTGACTTGCCCCATCATCCCTCCAGGGTCAATGAAATTGACACTGCACCACTTTGAGGGGAGATTAACAGCATTTGTCCTATGGATAGACTTACCCCCGCCATAGTAACGTGGAATTATCCCAATTCGCCGCTGGCTGAGGGCTGCTGTAGACGGGAGATGGGCATGATGCCCGATTGCTCATTTGAGCAGCTGTCGATTGCTCTGGCTTGCGTGTTCAGTTGAATCAGCTGCTGGCTCCCAAAACTCTCAACCCAAATATCCTGGAGGTGGACCGACGTCTCCCGAATGTAGTTCCTCCTTCTGTCCACGACGTTGAATTGTCCCTCTGGAGCCAGGACCGGCGGTTAGAGATCCCACCTCGACCCCTCTACCTGCTTCTGCTGGATGTGGATGCGTGTCACTGGACAGACTGATATGTTCATCCTAACAAAGGTGGACGGGGTGGGGAGGCAGGAAGGACTTGAGAGAGAGAGGAGCACATGAATGAAAATAATTTGGGGGCGACTGCCCTCATGCTATGCCCCCCTAACCCCCCCCGGATTCCACGACTAATGCTGAACGTGGAACTGGCAGTCGCAGAACCAGCATCAGCTGCACAATCATCGATCCTTTTTTCCAGAATCTTGACCGGGTGGTTCCAGTAGGTAGCAGCCGGCATTGTTTGGAAGACTGGGTACAATGACGGGGGGGGGGGGGGAGGTCGGCGATGTTCTTCGTACCCGGGTCTGCGATTGTGTGCGGAGCGACGGTGATGAAGCCTCTCGGACACCGGAGGAGGAGGAGGAGAGGACTGCTCGGTGACACCGGTAACATGGAGTATTTACAAACGATGACGGCGATGGGTGGTGGTGGTGGTGGGTGCATCTGTCTGTCATCTCCGTCAACCTATACGGCACCCGGGTGTGTCCCGTGACCTGACACCAGCGAGCCTTCGACACTTCACGTGGCCGCCACGCCGTGGTGAACGGCAGTTGTTGTGGAGGACGTGGGGTGGGTTGGGGATGGGGGGGTGGATGGGTGACAGCAGGAGCCGACTTTTGTTTATTTTTACACGAAAACCAAAACGCGTGCGGGAGAGAGGAGAACGCGGCGTGAACGCGGCGCGGAGTTGACGGCGGCGACGGCGGCAGCGATGACTTTTAACGTCGTCGGCTACGATGGCGTTCGTGCTGTATATTACAGTATACTACTGTGAGTGCGGCCTTGCGGCTCGCTCTGCATCTTGACCAGAGCCGGCATATTCACGCGGAGCTTTTTTTTTATACGAAAATGATCGACGCAAAAATGTATGAATTAAAATAAATACACGATACATTAATAAAAGTCCCACGATGTGGAGAGAGAGAGAGAGAGTGTGTGGTTCTGAGCGTCATGTGTGTCCGGCACTTCGCCAGGGCTGGTTGAACGTGGGCACAGCAGTCGGTGCTGCCCACACACCTAGAAGGCCGTGGCGCCCATGGGTGGCTTGTGGAGACGTGGATGTGTGTGTTAGTATTGTTGTACGCTTAGCTGTTTGTTATTTACATCCTCTCACACGACGCTAAACGATCAATTTGAGTTGTGATTTCTATGCCTCCCCAGTGGCGATGTTTGCACACCGCACCAGGTACTCATTTGAGGCCGAGTCAACCTTAAACACTGCGACACAGACGGTACTGCCTGACACACACACACACAGTACTGCCTGACACACACACACACAGTACTGCCTGACACACACACACAGTACTGCCTGACACACACACACACACACAGTACTGCCTGACACACACACACACAGTACTGCCTGACACACACACAGTCCTGCCTGACACACACACACAGTACTGCCTGACACACACACACACAGTACTGCCTGACACACACACACAGTACTGCCTGACACACACACACAGTACTGCCTGACACACACACACAGTACTGCCTGACACACACACACACAGTACTGCCTGACACACACACACAGTACTGCCTGACACACACACACAGTACTGCCTGACACACACACACAGTACTGCCTGACACACACACACACAGTACTGCCTGACACACACACACAGTACTGCCTGACACACACACACAGTACTGCCTGACACACACACACAGTACTGCCTGACACACACACACACAGTACTGCCTGACACACACACACAGTACTGCCTGACACACACACACAGTACTGCCTGACACACACACACAGTGCTGCCTGACACACACACACACACACAGTACTGCCTGACACACACACACAGTACTGCCTGACACACACACACAGTACTGCCTGACACACACACACAGTACTGCCTGACACACACACACAGTACTGCCTGACACACACACACAGTACTGCCTGACACACACACACAGTACTGCCTGACACACACACACAGTACTGCCTGACACACACACACACAGTACTGCCTGACACACACACAGTACTGCCTGACACACACACACAGTACTGCCTGACACACACACACAGTACTGCCTGACACACACACACACAGTACTGCCTGACACACACACACAGTACTGCCTGACACACACACACACACACAGTACTGCCTGACACACACACACACACACAGTACTGACTGACACACACACACAGTACTGCCTGACACACACACACAGTCCTGCCTGACACACACACAGTCCTGCCTGACACACAGTACTGCCTGACACACACACAGTACTGCCTGACACACACACAGTACTGCCTGACACACACACACATTACTGCCTGACACGCACACACACAGTACTGCCTGACACACACACACAGTACTGCCTGACACACACACAGTACTGCCTGACACACACACACACACAGTCCTGCCTGACACACACACAGTCCTACCTGACACACACACATACAGTCCTGCCTGACACGCACACACACACACAGTACTGCCTGACACACACACAGTACTGCCTGACACACACACACACAGTCCTGCCTGACACACACACAGTCCTACCTGACACACACACACACAGTCCTGCCTGACACGCACACACACACAGTACTGCTTGACACACACAGTCCTGCCTGACACGCACACACACAGTACTGCCTGACACACACACATTACTGCCTGACACACACACACACACATTACTGCCTGACACACACACACACACAGTCCTGCCTGACACACACACAGTACTGCCTGACACACACACAGTACTGCCTGACACACACACACACAGTACTGCCTGACACACACACAGTACTGCCTGACACACACACAGTACTGCCTGACACACACACACAGTCCTGCCTGACACACACATACAGTCCTGCCTGACACACACAGTACTGCCTGACACACACACACAGTCCTGCCTGACACACACACAGTCCTGCCTGACACACACACAGTCCTGCCTGACACACACAGTCCTGCCTGACACACACACACACAGTCCTGCCTGACACACACACACACACACAGTACTGCCTGACACACACACACACACAGTCCTGCCTGACACACACAGTACTGCCTGACTCACACACACAGTCCTGCCTGACACAGGCAGGACTGTGACTTCCTCCAATATTTGAGGCACCGCAGCCTCAGCAGCAGAGGTGGGACAAAGTCATTGTTATGCAAGTCCAAGTCGAGTCGCAAGTCATCAAATTCATGACTCGAGTCTGACTCGAGTCCAAGTCACATGACTCGAGTCCACATCTCATAGGTGGGACAAAGTCATTGTTATGCAAGTCCAAGTCGAGTCGCAAGTCATCAAATTCATGACTCGAGTCTGACTCGAGTCCAAGTCACATGACTCGAGTCCACACCTCTGCTCAGCAGGGTCATCCCCACTTTGTCCCATTATGTTTTCCAGACTGAGGGATTCCCCCTCCCCCAGAATCTCACAGAAATGCTCAGCAAATCTGCAAACCTGTTCCTGGGGGTCGGAGATTGGATTACCGTTCTTTCCCCTAATGATGGTAATAGGTGTGGCACTGCAGGTTACTTTTTTGATGGAGTTAAATAGGGATTTGTGATCGCGGGCAATTGAGACACTCCATCTCCTCAGCAACCCACGACCACCACCCATCCTTGCAGCGCCTCACAGCTCTCCGAACCTCCAAGCGAAGCCTCCTCATTCTCTGACGTGGGATGCTGTAGCCGATGAGAGTGGGCCTGTCGCTTTTTCTCAACCATCCTGAACACCTCCTCTGTCAGCCAGGGTCTCTGGGGAGGTCTGGACCGTGTACCCAAAGCAGCCATTGCAGCTGCATGAGTCACAGTCCTAAACCTCGCCCATTTACCCTCGACATCAGGAGTGGGGGACGATGCCAACCCCAGTCGCAAGCGATGATGAAATTCTCGCTTGCAACTTCCATCAGCTAGCTGAGACCAGGCCACCTTAGGTTGGAATGGGGTCCTGGGTGTACACCCACCACCGGAGTGGAAGAATGGCAGGCGCATCTTACAGATGACAAGTCGATGGTCAGAGGGCAGATCAGCTCCACGGTATGTCCTGGTGTCAAGGACATGGGCTCGCATCCGCTGGTTCGTCACTATGTAGTCCAGCAGATGTTCTTGCTTGGACCCGGCATGCATCCATGATGTCGTGTGGATGCGCCGATGCCGGAACAGCGTGTTGGTAATTCTAAGACCATGGGCTGCACAACAATCTAGCAGCCTCCTACCGTTGTTATTGAGCTGATCTGGCCCATGCCTTCCAATCACCCCAGACCAGGTGCCAGCATCATGACAAACTCGGGGATTGAAGTCACCCAACAAGATGACTGTTTTTCGAGGGGCCACTTTAGCCAGCACCTGTGGCAGGAGGTCATAGAAGGCATCTGACTCATTACCACTCCTCGCTTCCGGTTGATGGGAAGGCGAGCCCAAAGTAGCCTGGTGCTTACAGCTTTCCACACCTCACCGCCACGCTCCCACGTCCCTTCATTCTTTTGTTCAGAAGAAGAGTCACATCCTGTTGTTTGGCAGTCTCCTGCCCCGAGTAGAAGACTGTCGACTCCTCATGGTGGCAGGAGCCAGAGCCGGTCCACCGGACCTCCTGAATGTCACAGAGATCCAGGTGGTACCGGTCAAGATCTCGATAGAGGAGTGGCAGCCTCTCCTCCGCAGTGAGCGTTCGTACATTCCACGTGGCAACACGTAGTGGCTTTTTGTTGTTTCTGGAGGATCCCCGAGGGTAAAGATTAAATCTCCTGGCTCCGCCAGATGGGGTTTGGCCAGGAGACGTCATAGACGCCTGTCCCCCCGGAGCCTCCGGCACACACCGATACACTCACACCCGAGTGAAATTAAACACACTAACACACACCGACACAATGACACACACCGACACACACACGAGTGAAATGAAACACTGACACACACTGGCACAATGATACACACCGACACACACACACCCGAGTGAAATTAAACACACTGACACACACTGACACACACTTACACACACACCCGAGTGAAATTAAACACACTGACACACACCGACACACACACACGAATGAAATGACACACACTGACACACTGACACACACCGACACACACACCCGAGTGAAATTAAACACACTGACACACACTGACACACACTTACACACACACCCGAGTGAAATTAAACACACTGACACACACCGACACACACACACCCGAGTGAAATGACACACACTGACACACACTGACACACTGACACACACTGACACACACACACAAATGAAATGAAACACTGACACACACTGACACACTGACACACACTGACACACACCGGCACACACTGACACACACACTGACCCGAGTGAAATGACACACACTGACACACACTGACACAATGACACACACTGACACACTGACACACACTGACACACTGACACACACCGGCACACACTGACACACACCGGCACACACTGACACACACACACACGAGTGAAATGACACACACTGACACACACTGACACACACACCCGAGTGAAATGACACACACTGACACACACTGACACACACACCCGAGTGAAATGACACACACTGACACACACTGACACAATGACACACACACACACGAGTGAAATGACACACACTGACACACACTGACACACACACACACACACGAGTGAAATGACACACACTGACACACACTGACACACTGACACACACCGGCACACACTGACACACACACACACTAGTGAAATGACACACACTGACACACTGACACACACACACACCCGAGTGAAATGACACACACTGACACACACTGACACACACACACACGAGTGAAATGACACACACTGACACACACACACCCGAGTGAAATGACACACACTGACACACACTGACACACACACCCGAGTGAAATGACACACAATGACACACTGACACACACACACTGACACACACTGACACACACACACACACACGAGTGAAATGACACACACTGACACATACTGACACACTGAAACACACCGGCACACACTGACACACACACACACGAGTGAAATGACACACACTGACACACACTGACACACACACACCCGAGTGAAATGACACACACTGACACACACTGACACACACACACACGAGTGAAATGACACACACTGACACACACACACACGAGTGAAATGACACACACTGACACACACACACACACGAGTGAAATGACACACACTGACACACACTGACACACAATGACACACACTGACACAATGCCACACACCGGCACACCGACCCCCCCCCCATCCAGTCCGCGTCCCTGGCAACCCGCACCCCCCGCGGGCTCCGAGTGGAGGCGGCGATGGCGACTCCACGGGCCACCCCGCTGCTGCCTGCGTGAGGCACCATCATCAATCAACATCGTTAACATCACCACCACCACCACCACCAATATCGTTAACATCAGTTAACATCGTTAACATCACCACCACCATCAACATCGTTAACATAACCACCAACACCATCACCACCATCACCACCACCATCATCACCATCACCACCACCATCGTTAACATCGTTAACATTGCCACCATCAACATCGTTAACATCACCACCACCAACACCACCACCAACACCACCATCACCACCACCATCACCACCACCATCGTTAACATCGTTAACATCATCACCACCAACACCACCATCACCACCACCATCACCACCATCACCACCACCATCACCACCACCATCGTTAACATCGTTAACATCATCACCACCAACACCACCACCACCACCACCACCATCACATCCACCATCACCACCACCACCATCGTTAACATCGTTAACATCACCACCATCATCATCAATCAACATCGTTAACATCGTTAACATCACCACCACCAACACCACCACCATCACCACCATCACCACCACCATCACCACCACCATCGTTAACATCGTTAACATCATCACCACCAACACCACCATCACCACCACCACCATCACATCCACCATCACCACCACCACCATCGTTAACATCGTTAACATCACCACCATCATCATCAATCAACATCGTTAACATCGTTAACATCGCCACCATCAACATAGTTAACATCACCACCATCATCATCAATCAACATCGTTAACATCGTTAACATCACCACCACCATCAACATCGTTAACATCGTTAACATCACCACCACCACCATCAACATCGTTAACATGACCACCACCAATATTGTTAACATCACCACCACCAACATCGTTAACATCACCACCATCAATTAACATCGTTAACATCACCACCACCAACACCACCATCACCACCACCATCACCACCACCATCATCACCAATCAACATCGTTAACATCGTTAACATCACCACCACCAACACCACCATCACCACCACCATCACCACCACCATCATCACCAATCAACATCGTTAACATCGTTAACATCACCACCACCATCAACATCGTTAACATCGTTAACATCACCACCACCATCAACATCGTTAACATCGTTAACATCACCACCACCATCAACATCGTTAACATCGTTAACATCACCACCACCACCATCAACATCGTTAACATGACCACCACCAATATTGTTAACATCACCACCACCAACATCGTTAACATCACCACCATCAATTAACATCGTTAACATAGTTAACATCACCATCAACAGCATCACCACCACCATCAATCAACATCGTTAACATCACCACCAATATTGTTAACATCACCACCATCAACGTCATCCGCATAATTGACATCAACATCACTATTAAAACATTAATATCACCACCAACATCGTTAACATCACCACCACCAACGTTATCCACATCATTGACATCAACATCACTATAATCAACAACATTACTATCATCACCACCATCAACATCAGCATTATTATCAACATCACTATAACAATAATGACCATCATCACTACCATCATAAACATCACCATCAATATCATTACCATCATGACCATCAACATCACCACCACCATCATCAACATCATCATCAACTCCATCATCATCATCATCGTTGTCATCGCCACACTCACCACCACCACCTCACCCACTCTGGTTGTCAATCTGAGTTGTTGTCGTGGCATCAGTGGTGGTGGTGGTGGTGTTGTTGTTGCTAAGTGTTGTGTTATTAAGTGTTGTGTTATTAAGTGTTTGTTAGATTGTGTTGTTGAGTTGAGTAGTTGTTAGATTGTGTTGTTGAGTTGAGTAGTTGTTAGATTGTGTTGTTGAGTTGAGTAGTTGTTAGATTGTGTTGTTGAGTGAAGTAGTTGTTAGATTGTGTTGTTGAGTTGAATAGTTGTTAGATTGTGTTGTTGAGTTGAGTAGTTGTTAGATTGTGTTGTTGAGTTGAGTAGTTGTTAGATTGTGTTGTTGAGTTGAGTAGTTGTTAGATTGTGTTGTTGAGTTGAGTAGTTGTTAGATTGTGTTGTTGAGTTGAGTAGTTGTTAGATTGTGTTGTTGAGTTGAGTAGTTGTTAGATTGTGTTGTTGAGTTGAGTAGTTGTTAGATTGTGTTGTTGAGTTGCGTGAATTGGTTCTCGTTTGTAGAGACCATGGCCTCACGCAGAGTGCAAACCTTGCCCATCTCTATCAGCACCACCATCAGCACCATCAGCACCATCACCAGCACCACGATAAACACCATCAGCAACTGTGGTACACGCGGAGCGCGCGACTTGACGCGACAGGTAGGTCCCAACATCACCTGCACCGTGCACACCGTCACCCACACACCGTCACCCACACACCGTCACCCACACACCGTCACCCGCACCGTGCACACCGTCACCCACACACCGTCACCCGCTCACCGTCACCCACACACCGTCACCCGCACCGTGCACACCGTCACCCACACACCGTCACCCACACACCGTCACCCGCACCGTGCACACCGTCACCCGCACACCGTCACCCGCACACCGTCACCCGCACCGTGCACACCGTCACCCACACACCGTCACCCGCACCGTGCACACCGTCACCCGCACACCGTCACCTGCACCGTGCACACCGTCACCTGCACCGTGCACACCGTCACCCACACACCGTCACCCGCACACCGTCACCCGCACACCGTCACCTGCACCGTGCACACCGTCACCCGCTCACCGTCACCCGCACACCGTCACCCACACACCGTCACCCGCACCGTGCACACCGTCACCCGCACACCGTCACCTGCACCGTGCACACCGTCACCTGCACCGTGCACACCGTCACCCACACACCGTCACCCACACACCGTCACCTGCACCGTGCACACCGTCACCCGCTCACCGTCACCCGCTCACCGTCACCCGCTCACCGTCACCCGCACACCGTCACCCGCTCACCGTCACCCACTCACCGTCACCTGCACCGTGCACACCGTCACCTGCCTCCCACGCCATCACTCGACGCCCGCACACCGTCGTCCATATCCATCACTCCATGCACACACCGTCACGTGCTATGCTACCTCACCCCCATTGATGCTTCAGCGCTTGCTACATTCACTCCCTCGCTCGCTCAACGGCGACCAGTCGCCTCCCTGCCACTCTTCTATCGCTGCTGCTGCTGCTGCCGCCGCCATGGTCGCTGTTCCCGTGAACTCGGTCATTCCTCCACCCGTGTTGAGGACTCGGTCTGTACCAACCACTCGCTGCTTCGTGTAATCACCACACTGCAGGTCACAACACACTCACCCACTCACCACACTGCAGGTCACAACACACTCACCCACTCACCACACTGCAGGTCACAACACACTCACTCACTCACCACACTGCAGGTCACAACACACTCACCCACTCACCACACTGCAGGTCACAACACACTCACCCACTCACCACACTGCAGGTCACAACAACACTCACCCACTCACCACACTGCAGGTCATATCAACACACTCACCCACTCACCACACTGCAGGTCACAACAACACTCACCCACTCACCACACTGCAGGTCACAACAACACTCACCCACTCACCACACTGCAGGTCACAACAACACACTCACTCACCACACTGCAGGTCACAACAACACTCACTCACCACACTGCAGGTCACAACAACACTCACTCACCACACTGCAGGTCACAACAACAACACTCACTCACTCACCACACTGCAGCTCACAACAACACACTCACTCACTCACCACACTGCAGGTCACAACAACAACACTCACTCACTCACCACACTGCAGGTCACAACACACTCACCCACTCACCACACTGCAGGTCACAACAACACTCACCCACTCACCACACTGCAGATCACAACAACACTCACCCACTCACCACACTGCAGGTCACAACAACACTCACCCACTCACCACACTGCAAGTCACAACAACACTCACCCACTCACCACACTGCAGGTCATATCAACACACTCACCCACTCACCACACTGCAGGTCACAACAACTCACCCACTCACCACACTGCAGGTCACAACACACTCACCCACTCACCACACTGCAGCTCACAACAACACTCACCCACTCACCACACTGCAGGTCACAACAACTCACCCACTCACCACACTGCAGGTCACAACACACTCACCCACTCACCACACTGCAGGTCACAATAACACACTCACCCACTCACCACACTGCAGGTCACAACACACTCACCCACTCACCACACTGCAGGTCATATCAACACACTCACCCACTCACCACACTGCAGGTCACAACACACTCACCCACTCACCACACTGCAGGTCATATCAACACACTCACCCACTCACCACACTGTAGCTCACAACAACAACACTCACCCACTCACCACACTGCAGGTCACAACAACACTCACCCACTCACCACACTGCAGGTCACAACACACTCACCCACTCACCACACTGCAGGTCACAATAACACACTCACTCACCACACTGCAGGTCACAACAACACTCACCCACTCACCACACTGCAGGTCACAACAACACACCCACTCACCACACTGCAGGTCACATCAACACTCACTCACCGCACTGCAGGTCACAACAACACACTCACTCACCACACTGCAGGTCACATCAACACTCACTCACCACACTGCAGGTCACAACACTTCTCTCTCTGCTTCTTTGCTCGTACTGCCCTACTTTGGAATTCCCTCTCCCCCCCCCCCACACATTCTCTTAATAAGAATAACAACTTTGTTAATTCAACACGCGCGTTATCGTTGTCTTCTGCATTACAACTCTGATATAAATGCTCTTTATTGCTGGCCATTTTACGCATTTGGCCTTTGTATGTACTTATGTTGAACTTTTCGCACCGTACGTAGCCAAACGTGCTAGTCGGAGTTGCGCGGGAAGGACAACAAACTAAGCACACACACACAACAGCTGTGTTGTATAAATTCGTTTTCAACCCAGATTTAAAAAGTGCATAAATAGCTCCTGCGGCTTCTTCATATCGGACGTTGTTCTACCACGTGTCAAGCATTCAGCCCTCCTCCATCAAGCCGTCCGCCCTGGTGACAGTACATCGCGTTCTTCTTGTTTTTGTGTTTTTTTCTTCTATGTCACGTGGGTTTTGTGGATTTCACGTTGGGATTATCTCCACCACAAAGACAAAGATGCCCCAGGCAACCCTTCTCCTCCCTCATGGGGCAAGTGCTGTGAGGGGGCAGCTGTTGACGCCGAAACGGTGCGGGGGGTGGTGGCCGGCTCCACGCCCGGCCGTGTTTGTTTCCCCACTGCTGACATTTTGACACCACACCAGGTGTTCGTTTGAGGCTGACGCGACCTAGCGGAGGCCCCCAGGACCGGTGCAGATAATCACTGCCATTGATGTAGGCCGCGAGCGTGAGACGAACTTGGGTCGCCGGGTTCGCGGCGCAGCGCGCTAACCAAATGCACCCCCCCCCATCCCCCCACCACCCCCCCACCACCACCCCCCCCACCACCCCCCAACCCCCCACCATCCCCCCACCACCCCTCCACCACCCCCCACCACCCCCCCACTAGCCCCGTCCCTCCAGGTGAGGTCATCAGGCGAAGAGACGCGGCGCCTCCCGTGGCTTGCAGGAGCCGTGCAGGTGAGCGTGGTGAGGAGGCGTGGTGAGGAGTGGTGGTGAGGAGGCGTGGTGAGGAGTGGTGAGGGGGCGTGGTGAAGAGGCGTGGTGAGGAGTGGTGAGGGGGCGTGGTGAGGTGTGGTGGTGAGGAGGCGTGGTGAGGAGTGGTGAGGGGGTGTGGTGAGGAGTGGTGGTGAGGAGGCGTGGTGAGGTGTGGTGGTGAGGAGGCGTGGTGAGGAGTGGTGAGGGGGCGTGGTGAGGAGGCGTGGTGAGGAGTGGTGAGGGGGCGTGGTGAGGTGTGGTGGTGAGGAGGCGTGGTGAGGAGTGGTGAGGGGGCGTGGTGAGGAGGCGTGGTGAGGAGTGGTGAGGGGGCGTGGTGAGGTGTGGTGGTGAAGAGGCGTGGTGAGGAGTGGTGGTGAGGAGGCGTGGTGAGGAGTGGTGAGGGGGCGTGGTGAGGAGGCGTGGTGAGGAGTGGTTAGGGGGCGTGGTGAGGTGTGGTGGTGAGGAGGCGTGGTGAGGTGTGGTGGTGAGGAGGCGTGGTCAGGTGTGGTGGTGAGGAGGTGTGGTGAGGTGTGGTGGTGAGGAGGTGTGGTGAGGTGTGGTGGTGAGGAGGCGTGGTGAGGAGGCGTGGTGAGGTGTGGTGGTGAGCAGGCGTGGTGAGGTGTGGTGGTGAGGAGGTGTGGTGAGGTGTGGTGGTGAGGAGGCGTGGTGAGGTGTGGTGGTGAGGAGGCGTGGTGAGGTGTGGTGGTGAGGAGGCGTGGTGAGGAGGTGTGGCGCCACGCACAGTCACCACCATCATCGTCAGCAGGCGATGGCGTATCCCAGCGGTTCGAATCCGTTAGGCCGCTCCTAGTTAGCACTGCGATACAACCCCGTACAGGACTACTCCGCGCCGTCCTCCTCACTCGCGGCGTCAGTGGGAGTGAGTGGCAGGCCACCGCGTGGCGGTGGAGTCCTGCTCACGATGCTCCCAATTCAAAGGATGACACCGCAAACCCCTTCAATCAGAATGACACACAGAGCAGCAGCGGTACTCACCGCCTTCTACCCGCCTGTGACACGCAGCGCCTCCTCAGGAAGAGGGCCATCCTCCAACAAAGCTGTCGACCCGCACGGGTCACTAGCCCGTATTCTTGTACAGAGAAATTTGAGTATTCAGGTCCGTACGGCGCACAGCCGTTTCAATACGGGCAATTTTATTGTCTATTTGTTTTTCTCTTGTGATGGAACTTTGTAGGATTGAGATTTATAAGGGCACGGGGTGACCAAGAAGGTCTGAATTGGTCTGCATTAAGATCGGACACTGATAATGGGTTGACAGGTGTGCTCCAACAGCGAGAGTGCCAATGTTACAATTGTTCGCATCATCAGCAGCGTCATCAGCAGCAGCAACCGCAGCTCCACTGTCATAAGCATCAACACAATCATCTCCATCGTTATCGCTCTCGTGGCCACCATTATCATCATCGCTACCATGATCATAGCTACCATCATCATCACCGCCATCAACATAATCATGACAACCATTCATCATGAGCATCGAATAAAGGCAAAGATCCCCCGTATAGCGTTAATAGACATGGGGCAAGTGTGTTAAGAAAGCAGCACCTATGATGGCCAGCACCACTCCCGGCCGCCTTTGTTCCCCCGCCCTCTCGTCCCCAGTCGTGCCCGCAGATGGAGTCCCCTCGTGGCCCCCTCGCCCTGCCAGCCCCCGGGCCCCCCCTGCTCATGTTGATGGGACCCGAGCCCCCCAAAGCCACCAAAAGGTCGCCCAAATCTTCCGAGCCCCCTAAGCCCCTCAGTCTCGCGATGCCTCCGGTGCCGACAGCGAGCCGCGGGGTTCCGCGTCCGCGAGCCCCCCGCGAAGTGCCCCCCGCCGTGGTCCCGGCCTTGCCCCCCACGGCCCCCCCCCCCGGGCTGGGACCCCGCCTGAACCCCCTGCGGCCCCCGTGGGTGGCGCGGCGCACCGTGATGCTGGAGACGCGGGACGCGCACGCGCACAACGAGCAGCGCGCCACCTGCTGGAAGAGACGCGAGCACGACAGGTGAGGGGGGGGGCAGGTGAGGAGGGGGGGCAGAGGGGCGGCAGGTGAGGGGGGGGGCAGGTGAGGGGGGGGGCAGAGGGGCGGCAGGTGAGGGGGGGGCCAGGTGAGGGGGGGGCCAGGTGAGGGGGGGGCAGAGGGGCGGTAGGTGAGGGGGGGGCCAGGTGAGGGGGGGGCAGAGGGGCCAGGTGAGGGGGGGGGGCCAGGTGAGGGGGGGGCCAG
The DNA here is from genome assembly GCF_965212315.1 of Lampetra planeri. Taxonomy (NCBI): domain Eukaryota; kingdom Metazoa; phylum Chordata; class Hyperoartia; order Petromyzontiformes; family Petromyzontidae; genus Lampetra; species Lampetra planeri. The sequence continues at coordinate 5,456,489 of NC_136146.1, read as the reverse complement.
GTGAGGGGAGGGCAGAGGGGCGGCAGGTGAGGGGGGGGCAGAGGGGCGGCAGGTGAGGGGGGGGCCAGGTGAGGGGGGGGCAGAGGGGCGGCAGGTGAGGGGGGGGGCAGGTGAGGGGGGGGCCAGGTGAGGGGGGGGCAGAGGGGCGGCAGGTGAGGGGTGTAAGTGTGGGGGGCGGGGAAGGGACCAGGTAACGTGGGCAGGTGAGGGGGGGTGGGTTTGTGGGGGGCTGGTGAAGAGGGCAAGTAAGGGGGGTAAGTGAGGGAGGGGTGGCAGGTGTAGGGGGGTTGGTGAGGCGGACAGGTGAGCTGGGCAGGTGAGCTGGGCAGGTGAGTGATCATGTGCTCACTCCCATTTGCCATTCACCCGTCCCCCAGGCAGCATCGCGGCTGGAGGAGACCGGTGTACGGGGAGCCGGGGGAGAAGGAGGAATACCGGTACCACGTGACCACCACCACCATCACCACGTGATCCTCACGAGATCACCATCACCACCACGTGACCCTCACCCCCACAGTTTACTCTTTGGTGTCCCCGACGACATCTCAATGGTGTCTGTCTCTGTGGCATCCCCCCCCCCCACGCTGAGGTCCTCCAGGAGGGAGATCCGCGAGTGGCTCAAGTCCCAGATGCGTGAGCGCGTGGCCCAGCGCGAGTCGGCGAGGGGCGAGGGGGCGGGCGAGCGGGCCCAGGCCGCCCTCGCCGAGAGCTGCGAGCGCCGAGCGGAGGAGCAGCGCGGCCGGGAGAGGCACGAGGCCTCCCGGGCCGTGAGGGACCACAACAAGAGGGTGGGGGCCGCCAGCGAGAGGGACGCGCGGACACGCACACGCACAGGGTGACACACAGACGGGCAGGGTGACACACAGACAGGGTGACACACAGACGGGCAGGGAGACACACAGACAGACAGGGAGACACACAGACGGGCAGGGAGACACACAGACGGGCAGGGTGACACACAGACAAGGTGACACACAGACAGACAGGGTGACACACAGACGGGCAGGGAGACACACAGACGGGCAGGGTGACACACAGACAGAGTGACACGCACACGCACAGGGTGACACAGACGGGCAGGGTGACACAGATGGGCAGGGTGACACACGGACAGGGTGACACACAGACGGGCAGGGAGACACACAGACAGATAGGGTGACACATAGACGGGCAGGGAGACACACAGACGGGCAGGGTGACACACAGACAGGGTGACACACAGACAGACAGGGTGACACACAGACGGGCAGGGTGACACACAGACGGGCAGGGTGACACACAGACAGGGTGACACGCACACGCACAGGGTGACACACAGACGGGCAGGATGACACAGATGGGCAGGGTGACACACGGACAGGGTGACACACAGACGGGCAGGGAGACACACAGACAGATAGGGTGACACATAGACGGGCAGGGAGACACACAGACGGGCAGGGTGACACACAGACAGGGTGACACACAGACAGACAGGGTGACACACAGACGGGCAGGGAGACACACAGACGGGCAGGGTGACACACAGACAGGGTGACACACAGACGGGCAGGGAGACACACAGACAGACAGGGAGACACACAGACAGACAGGGTGACACACAGACGGGCAGGGAGACACACAGACGGGCAGGGTGATACACAGACAGGGTGACACACAGACAGGGAGACACACAGACAGACAGGGTGACACACAGACGGGCAGGGTGACACGCACACGCACAGGGAGACACACAGACAGACAGGGAGACACACAGACAGACAGGGTGACACACAGACGGGCAGGGAGACACACAGACGGGCAGGGAGACACACAGACGGGCAGGGTGACACACACACAGACAGGGTGACACACAGACAGGGTGACACACAGGCAGGCAGGTAATGTGTGTAATGTGTGGGGTGACCTGGGCTGGGGGGGGGGTTCTGTGCAGGTGATGGAGCTGCGCTGGGAGGTGGAGCGGAGCGAGCGAGCGCGCGAGTGGAGCCTGGAGCGGGAGCTTCTCCAGATGCAGCCTCTCAACTGGAGCGGAACCCTCACCTAGCGGAGTCACAGCGTGAACCCTCGCCTAGCGGGGTCACGGCGTGAACCCTCGCCTAGAGGGGTCACGGCGTGAACCCTCGCCTAGCGGGGTCACGGCGTGAACCCTCGCCTAGCGGGGTCACGGCGTGAACCCTCGCCTAGCGGGGTCACGGCGTGAACCCTGACCTAGCGGGGTCACGGCGTGAACCCTCGCCTAGCGGGGTCACGGCGTGAACCCTCGCCTAGCGGGGTCACGGCGTGAACCCTCGCCTAGCGGGGTCACGGCGTGAACCCTCGCCTAGCGGGGTCACGGCGTGAACCCTGACCTAGCGGGGTCACGGCGTGAACCCTCGCCTAGCGGGGTCACGGCGTGAACCCTCGCCTAGCGGGGTCACGGCGTGAACCCTCTCCTAGCGGGGTCACGGCGTGAACCCTCTCCTAGCGGGGTCACAGCGGTCATTACTTAGATGGGTCCGTCAATTATAGGGGACCTACAGTTATCAGTAATAACAATGAATAATGACAATCATTTAGTAGATTTCATGTTGGTGCCATTCTCACGGAGGAGGGCGCTGCTGCGTGTAACACCGAGTGGTGATAGAATAAAGAGTTATTTGTGGCCAATTTTCTAATCTGTCAAATTGGGCGCACAGTGCGGCCGGTTCCTCGCTTTGAGAACACCTCGGGGCATTTGCTACGTCCACTGCGGTGAAGTGGACGGCTCGGATTCATCATGATCCGGCAGTAATAACCAGGGCGGCCTGCCCGGACCAACCAGCGCCGGGCGAGGCTGTGGGGCGACCAACGGCTGAGGGCTTCATCCAGCAGTGGCTGCTGCTGCTGCTGCTGATGATGATGGCAATGATCATGATGCTTGTGGAAACATTGCAGTAATAATAGTAGTACGGTGGTGATGATGAAACTACAAATATATCGATACATCAATAAGAACGATGATTTTACAAAATAAATCACAACTTACTTGCTGCTGCTACTGCAGCAGCTGATGAGTTGGCAGCTGTGCACAAACAACAGCGAATACATTCGTGAATATGACTCACTGCACGTGGCCTCAAAATAAAATATAAATAGAGCAGGCGAATTTTCAGGCTCCTCTTCATGGCACTGAAACGCCACCTATTGTATCGATCCAGTATGTGTGTGTGTGCGTTTTACGGCCACGGTATTATCGACGTGTAGAGGAGCCGTGTGTGCTACTCGATGCAACTTCTCATCAAGATCGCGCAATGCGCGTGGTGATTCTGGGCACGGGAGACTTTGACATCGCTCGTGAATGTGCTGCCCTTGTAGAGTGAGTGGAGTGACGAGACGTTTCAATAAACCATCGATTCAAGAACGCAGTCGTCCAACGCAATGCGGGTTGTGTTGAACTTCTTTCGCACCGTACGCAGCCAACCGCGCTAATCGGAGGTTCTAAATAAATGCGGTTTCGATTTACAGTCGTAAAAGTGCATAGCGGCTTCCGAATATCGATATCAGCGAGGCTCGGAGATGATGATGATGTCTGCACTGACAGTGCTCATCATCATCATCTTGATTGCAGCACTGCAGGTGTCACGTGGTGATGTTGGCACAGCCCGGGGGGGGGGGGTGGTGCACAGGTGGTGGCATCGGCCACTCATCTCAGTCAGGCGACCCGTGGCACCTGCTGGGTCCGCCACGTGACCTCCTGCCCAGCGGGCGTTCGACACGTCACGTGGCCTCAAGGTGCACGTAGCCTGGCACAGGCGCCGTCGTGACGTCACCGCCACTTTGTGGCGAGTGGTGGTGTCGTGGTCAGCGGACTGCACTGCGAACCCGATGAACCCGGGTCGCGTGTGGACTTCGCCGCTGGGGAGACAAAGGCGGCCGGGCGTGGGGCCGGCCGGCCGCCCACCCCCTCGAGTGCCGTGCGGCCTTCACGGGCGCTGCTGCTCCTGCTCCTCGCTAACGGCACTTGCCCCCGACTGTTAAAGGCTACGCGGGGGACCTTTGTCTTTTGTTGACGATGTGGGTGATGATGACGTCATGCCGCGAGTGTTGACACTCGTGACGTCACGACCGGGGGGGGGTCACGTGGGTGCCACGCGGAACAGGGGAGATGGCGGCGATGACGGCAGCCCCGGCCCAGAGCGGTGGAGTGCGGCTCCTGAGCGATGGTGATGCGCGCTGCCCTCACCGCTGCCCTCACCACGCTGCTGCTGCCCTCACCGCTGCCCTCACCACGCTGCTGCTGCCCTCACAACGCTGCTGCTGCCCTCACCACGCTGCTGCTGCCCTCACCACGCTGCTGCTGCCCTCACCACGCTGCTGCTGCCCTCACCACGCTGCTGCTGCCCTCACCACGCTGCTGCTGCCCTCACCACGCTGCTGCTGCCCTCACCACGCTGCTGCTGCTGCCCTCACCACGCTGCTGCTGCTGCTGCCCTCACCACGCTGCTGCTGCTGCTGCCCTCACCACGCTGCTGCTGCTGCCCTCACCACGCTGCTGCTGCTGCCCTCACCACTCTGCTGCTGCTGCCCTCACCACGCTGCTGCTGCTGCCCTCACCACGCTGCTGCTGCTGCCCTCACCACGCTGCTGCTGCTGCTGCCCTCACCACGCTGCTGCTGCTGCCCTCACCACGCTGCTGCTGCTGCCCTCACCACGCTGCTGCTGCTGCCCTCACCACGCTGCTGCTGCTGCCCTCACCACTCTGCTGCTGCTGCCCTCACCACGCTGCTGCTGCCCTCACCACGCTGCTGCTGCTGCCCTCACCACGCTGCTGCTGCCCTCACCACGCTGCTGCTGCCCTCACCACGCTGCTGCTCTGCCCTCACCACGCTGCTGCTGCTGCCCTCACCACGCTGCTCTCGCTGCTGCTGCCCTCTCGCTGCCCTCTCGCCGCGTTGGCCTCACTACTGCTCCCACTGCTGCTCTCACCTGCCCTCAAGGTTCTGCCCTCACAGCTGATGTCACTACTGCTCTCACTGTTATGACCTCCCGGCTGCCCTCACAGCTGATGTCACTACTGTCCTCACTGTTCTGACCTCCCGGCTGCCCTCACGGCGCTGCCCCCATTGATGCTGCCCCCCATTAATGCTGCCCTTACTGCCCTCCCCACGATGCCAGTAAGTTGACCACCCTCGCCACACGGGTTATGACGTCATGTCATCAATGACTTCCGATCGAGTCACCCCGCTCACTCTCACGGATTCTCTCTCCCTGATGAGGTCGCCACCATCGTCACCTCGTCGCCGTCCTGTGCTGCGTTCCCTTTGCCCCTCTCATCTCGTCGTGAACACGGCGCAACCCGCGGTCTCCTTGCTCCATCAACAACCATCGTCTCTGGCGCAGAACCACCCGTGACGTCTACGCAAGACAACACAAAGCAAACAATTCCCTGCCCTTCGCATATCTGTTCCTCCACATCAAATATAAACCTGCTCTTTTAACACCATCCCATCAACCGCACAACCTTCGTTGGTGCTTAATAATTACAGCAGCAAGAGTCGGGCAAAGCGAAGCCTGCTGATGAGGCACTGAATGTCGAGACCGGTCCCACAGTTTGAGTTGAAGCAATGGTGCTTAAATGTGTTCCACGTGGAGGTACGGACGTGTGGTGCTTATGGACGTGTGCTGCCTATGCGAATATCAGCTTGTAACCCCCCGGCACTGTGGGGCCAGCAGCGAGGGTTGGTGAATCACACACAGACGCGGTGTGGAACTCCCTCACGTCGGCGTCGAGGGGGGAGCCGTACCCTCGGCGCGCCAGGAGAGGGCGGCACAGCGACGCGGGGACGAATCTCCACCCCACCTCATTGCAGATGAATGGTTACCACCCCCCCACCCCCTTCCGCGCCGGGGTTTACCCCGAGTGCTCCTGTTTCCATCTTCACGTGAAAGCCAAATGCAGCAGCAGGAGCAGCAGGACCCTCCTGAAGCAGCAGCAGGAGCAGCAGCAGGAGCAGCAGCAGAACCCTCCTGAAGCAGCAGCAGCAGGACCCTCCTTAAGAAGCAGCAGCAGGAGCAGCAGGACCCTCCTGAAGAAGCAGCAGCAGCAGGAGCAGCAGCAGCAGGACCCTCCGGAAGAAGCAGCAGCAGCAGCATCAGCAGGACCCTCCTGAAGAAGCAGCAGCAGCAGGAGCAGCAGCAGAACCCTCCTGAAGCAGCAGCAGCAGCAAGACCCTCCTGAAGAAGCAGCAGGAGCAGCAGCAGCAGGACCCTCCGGAAGAAGCAGCAGCAGCAGGACCCTCCGGAAGAAGCAGCAGCAGCAGCAAGACCCTCCTGAAGAAGCAGCAGGAGCAGCAGCAGCAGGACCCTCCGGAAGAAGCAGCAGGAGCAGCAGCAGCAGGACCCTCCTGAAGAAGCAGCAGGAGCAGCAGCAGCAGGACCCTCCGGAAGAAGCAGCAGCAGCAGGACCCTCTGGAAGAAGCAGCAGCAGCAGCAAGACCCTCCTGAAGAAGCAGCAGGAGCAGCAGCAGCAAGACCCTCCGGAAGAAGCAGCAGGAGCAGCAGGACCCTCCTGAAGCAGCATGACTCGAGAGAGTGGCTCCCCTGGATAGATTAGAAATAGAGCTTCATAGCTCATCGGATTCCTCCACTTCTAACTCATGATTCTGCAATGTGGAAGGGAATTGTCCGCTTTGTTTTGTTGCCCAACGCGTTGCGTCTCACGGATGACCCCGCTCGTGGGCGGTGGTCGTTACGGTGGTGGTGGTGATGGTGACAACGGTGGTAGTGACAATGGTGGTAGTGACTAGGGTGGTGGAGTGACGGTGGTGGTGGTGACGATGGTGGTGGTGGCGGTGGTGGCGGTGATGGTGGTGGTGTTGGTGAAGATGGTGACAGTGACGGTGGTGGTGGCGGTGTTGGTGACGGTGGTGGTGGCGGTGTTGGTGGTGGTGGTGGCGGTGGTGGTGGCGGTGGTGGTGACGATGGTGACGGTGGTGGTGTTGGTGACGATGGTGGTGGTGGTGATGGTGACAACGGTGGTGTTGACAATGGTGGTAGTGACTAGGGTGGTGGTAGTGACGATTGTGACAGTGGTGGCGGTGGTGACGATGGTGTTGGTGACGGTGGTGGTGGTGACGGTGGTGGTGTTGGTGACGGCGGTGGTGGTGATGGTGGTGATCTCTGCGCAGACTCGTACCGCGACTTTGCCCACGAGGAGTTTGACGTGCGGGGCTACACGACCCGCGCGCTTCAGGGGGCCGACACGGCCTCGCAGCTCGCACGGCTCGCCCAGGGGGTGGCGCTGCTCGACGCCGAGTTGCGAGCACAGGTGAGGTGTGAGGGGGGGGGATAGGTGAGGGGGGGGTAGGTGAGGGGGGGATAGGTGTGAGGGGGGATAGGTGAGGGGTGGGGGGTAGGTGTGAGGGGGGATAGGTGAGGGGGGGGATAGGTGAGGGGGGAGAGGTGAGGGGGGGATAGGTGTGAGGGGGGATAGGTGAGGGGGGAGAGGTGAGGGGGGGAGAGGTGAGGGGGGAATAGGTGAGGGGGGGATAGGTGTGAGGGGGGAATAGGTGAGGGGGGGGATAGGTGTGAGGGGGGATAGGTGAGGGGGGATAGGCGAGGGGGGGACACGGCCTCGCAGCTCGCCCCGTGGGGTGGCGCTGCTGGGCGCCGAGTCACGAGCACAGAGGCGGATCTTGAAACCTCCCAAGGAGGGGAGGGGATGGGGGGGCGAGGAGATGGGGGGGGGGGCCACATAGGACCCCCACCCCTGGATTAACCACTGCCTTGACCCGACCCGACCCGACCTTGCGTAACCCCGAGCAGACATTGCGTAACCCCGAGCTGACCTTACGTGACCCCGACACTTACGTGACCCCGAGCTGACCTTGTGTAACCCCGAGCTGACCTTACGTGACCCCGACACTTGCGTGACCCCGAGCTGACCTTAACTCTCTGGCTGTGTTGCAGGTGTCCGATCGGCATGAGGACCTCTTGGCCCAAGCCACTGGAATTGAGTCCCTGGAGGGTGAGCTCACGCTCCACACGACTCGCGGGGATTGGCCCAATGGGGTTGTACATACAGTATATACAGTACAGATATACTTACAAAGACAAAGATCTGCCGTGTAGCCTTAACAGACTGTCGGGGCAAGTGCTGTTAGCGAGTAGCACCTATGAAGGCCGGCACGGCACGCGGGTGGGTGGGTGGCCAGCACCACGCCGCATCAGGTACACACATATATGCAACCACCTCTCGAACACTGCACAGCAGCCGTGGACTTATTAGGTATGGGAGTCAATGGGACTCTATTTTCATTTATGGGTCTCTATGTGAGTCAATGGGACTCTATTTTCATTTATGGGTCTCTATGTGAGTCAATGGGACTCTATTTTAATTTATGAGTCTCTATGTGAGGTGAGGGGTGGGGGGAGGTGAGGGGTGAGGGGAGGTGAGGGGCGTGGGGAGGTGAGGGGTGGGGGGAGGTGAGGGGCGTGGGGAGGTGAGGGGTGAGGGGAGGTGCGGGGCGTGGGGAGGTGAGGGGCGTGGGGAGGTGAGGGGCGTGGGGAGGTGAGGGGTGGGGGAAGGTGAGGGGTGGGGGGAGGTCAGTGGCGGGGGGAGGTGAGGGGCGTGGGGAGGTGAGGGGCGTGGGGAGGTGTGAGGCGTGGGGAGGTCAGTGGCGGGGGGAGGTGAGGGGCGGGGGGAGGTGAGGGGCGGGGGAGGTGAGGGGCGTGGGGAGGTGAGTGGCGGGGGAGGTGAGGGGCGTGGGGAGGTGAGGGGCGTGGAGGTGCGAGGCGTGGGGAGGTCAGTGGCGGGGGGAGGTGAGGGGCGGGGGGAGGTGAGGGGCGGGGGGAGGTGAGGGGTGAGGGGAGGTGAGGGGCGTGGGGAGGTGAGGGGCGGGGGGAGGTGAGGGGCGTGGGGAGGTGAGGGGCGGGGGGAGGTGAGGGGCGGGGGGAGGTGAGGGGCGTGGGGAGGTGAGGGGCGGGGGGAGGTGAGGGCGGGGGGAGGTGAGGGGCGGGGGGAGGTGAGGGGCGTGGGGAGGTGAGGGGTGGGGGGAGGTCAGTGGCGGGGGGAGGTGAGGGGCGTGGGGAGGTGAGGGGCGTGGGGAGGTGCGAGGCGTGGGGAGGTCAGTGGCGGGGGGAGGTGAGGGGCGGGGGGAGGTGAGGGGCGGGGGGAGGTGAGGGGTGAGGGGAGGTGAGGGGCGTGGGGAGGTGAGGGGCGGGGGAGGTGAGGGCGTGGGGAGGTGAGGGGCGGGGGGAGGTGAGGGGCGTGGGGAGGTGAGGGGCGGGGGGAGGTGAGGGGCGGGGGGAGGTGAGGGGCGTGGGGAGGTGAGGGGCGGGGGGAGGTGAGGGGCGAGGGGAGGTGAGGGGCGGGGGGAGGTGAGGGGCGGGGGGAGGTGAGGGGCGTGGGGAGGTGAGGGGCCGTGGGGGGAGGTGAGGGGCGGGGGGAGGTGAGGGGCGGGGGGAGGTGAGGGGCGGGGGGAGGTGAGGGGCGAGGGGAGGTGAGGGGCGGGGGGAGGTGAGGGGCGGGGGGAGGTGAGGGGCGGGGGGAGGTGAGGGGCGTGGGGAGGTGCGAGGCGTGGGGAGGTCAGTGGCGGGGGGAGGTGAGGGGCGGGGGGAGGTGAGGGGCGGGGGGAGGTGAGGGGCGAGGGGAGGTGAGGGGCGTGGGTAGGTGAGGGGCGTGGGGAGGTGAGGGGTGGGGGGGAGGTGAGGGGTGGGGGGAGGTCAGTGGCGGGGGGAGGTGAGGGGCGGGGGGAGGTGAGGGGCGGGGGAGGTGAGGGGCGTGGGGAGGTGAGGGGCGGGGGGAGGTGAGGGGCGGGGGGAGGTGAGGGGCGTGGGGAGGTCAGTGGCGGTGGGAGGTGAGGGGCGGGGGGAGGTGAGGGGCGGGGGGAGGTGAGGGGCGGGGGGAGGTGAGGGGCGTGGGGAGGTGAGGGGCGTGGGGAGGTGAGGGGCGTGGGGAGGTGAGGGGCGGGGGGAGGTGAGGGGCGGGGGAGGTGAGGGGCGGGGGGAGGTGAGGGGCGTGGGGAGGTGAGGGGCGAGGGGAGGTGAGGGGTGAGGGGAGGTGAGGTGAGGGGCGTGGGGAGGTGAGGGGCGTGGGGAGGTGAGGGGCGAGGGGAGGTGAGGGGCGTGGGGAGGTGAGGGGCGAGGGGAGGTGAGGGGAGTGGGGAGGTGAGGGGTGAAAGGAGGTGAGGTGCGTGGGGAGATGAGGGGTGGGGGGAGGTGAGGGGTGAGGGGAGGTGAGGGGAGTGGGGAGGTGAGGGGTGGGGGGAGGTGAGGGGCGTGGGGAGGTGAGGGGTGGGGGGAGGTGAGGGGCGGGGGGAGGTGAGGGGCGGGGGAGATGAGGGGCGTGGGGAGGTGCGGAGTGGGGAGGTGAGGGGAGTGAGGAGGTGAGGGGTGAGGGGAGGTGAGGGGCATGAGGAGGTGAGGGGAGTGGGGAGGTGAGGGGAGTGAGGAGGTGAGGGGTGAGGGGAGGTGAGGGGTGAGGGGAGGTGAGGGGTGAGGGGAGGTGAGGGGCGTGGGGAGGTGAGGGGAGTGGGGAGGTGAGGGGAGTGAGGAGGTGAGGGGTGAGGGGAGGTGAGGGGCATGGGGAGGTGAGGGGTGAGTGGAGGTGTGTCTGTTGTTGCTTCATCCAAGGCTGTGTGCGATCGTTACAGGAGTGTTGCAGATGATGCAGGCCCGGATATCTGCTCTGCAGTCTGCAGTGGACAGGTGCTCGCAAATCATGGGGTACAACCCCACTCATCGTCAACGTCATCGTCAGCATCATCATCGTCGTCATTACGATCGTCATCACGAACATAATATTTGTTGCATTCATCATAATTGTGGTTGGCTATGTACGGTGCGAAAGAAGTTCAACATAAGTTCATAATTATAATTTTAATCACAACCATCATCACATCATAACACGCGCCATAATCACAACCATCATCACATCATCATAACACACACCATAATCACAACATCATCACATCATCATAACACACCATAATCACAACATCATCACATCATCATAACACACACCAAAATCACAACCATCACATCATCATAACACACACCATAATCACAACCACCATCACATCATCATAACACACACCATAATCACAACCATCATCACATCATCATAACACACACCATAATCACAACCACCATCACATCATCATAACACACACCATAATCACAACTACCATCACATCATCATAACACACACCATCATCACAACCACCATCACATCATCATAACACACGCCATAATCACAACCACCATCACATCATCATAACACACACCATCATCACAACCATCATCACATCATCATAACACACACCATAATCACAACTACCATCACATCATCATAACACACACCATCATCACAACCATCATCACATCATCATAACACACACCATAATCACAACTACCATCACATCATCATAACACACACCATAATCACAACTACCATCACATCATCATAACACACACCATCATCACAACCACCATCACATCATCATAACACACTATCATCACAACCACCATCACATCATCATAACACACACCATCATCACAACCACCATCACATCATCATAACACACACCATCATCACAACCACCATCACATCATCATAACACACACCATCATCACAACCACCATCAAATCATCATAACACACACCATAATCACAACCATCATCACATCATCATAACACACACCATCATCACAACCACCATCACATCATCATAACACACACCATAATCACAACCATCATCACATCATCATAACACACACCATCATCACAACCACCATCACATCATCATAACACACACCATCATCACAACCACCATCACATCATCATAACACACACCATCATCACAACCACCATCACATCATCATAACACACACCATCATCACAACCACCATCACATCATCATAACACACACCATCATCACAACCACCATCACATCATCATAACACTCACCATAATCACAACCATCATCACATCATCATAACACACACCATCATCACATCATCATAACACACGCCATCATCACAACCACCATCAAATCATCATAACACACACCATAATCACAACCACCATCACATCATCATAACACACACCATCATCACAACCACCATCACATCATCATAACACACACCATAATCACAACCATCATCACATCATCATAACACACACCATCATCACAACCACCATCACATCATCATAACACACACCATAATCACAACCATCATCACATCATCATAACACACGCCATCGTCACAACCACCATCACATCATCATAACACACACCATCATCACAACCACCATCACATCATCATAACACACACCATCATCACAACCATTATGGTTGTCTCCATCTCAAGCATTGACCTCCGTCACCAATGCTGTTATCACTGGACTTGATCTTCCAGACTGGCTGTTTTGTCTCGCCTACTCACCCACTGATTCGTTCACCCACCCACTCGTCCACTGATCCATTCACTCACCCAACACACTCACCCACTCACTTAATAAATCACTCACTCACCCACTCAGTCACCCACTGTCGCTGTATCTCTGTCTAGGTGTGTCTGTGTACAGCTGTATCTGAACGTATTTGTTAGGGGAGCGGTGACACAGTGGTGAGTACACTGCGTTACGAACCCGGCGGCTCAGAGTTTGATTCCTGCTCACGGGCAAAATCGGTGAAGAATACTGTATCTGAAACGGTCTTGGGCCTCCTCGAGGTCAACTCAGCCTTTACTGAATACCCGTTGCGGTGTGTAAACATCAGCATTGGGGAGGAAAAGGTGACCAGGCATAGTGCTGGCCACACCACCACCTTGTGTGCCGTGCAGGCCTTCATAGGTGCTCGCTAGCAGCACTTGTCCCAACAGGCTGTTAAGGTTATATGGGGGATGTTTGTCTTTGTGGTTCAGGATACGTGTGAAGATTGTTGAACCATACAACAAGATCGTGGCACGTACCGCACAGCTGGCCCGGCTGCAGGTGAGGACCCTCACCACACTGCTCGCCACTCTCACGCGCACCACTCATGCTCGCCACCACTGAAGCTACCACTTATCCGACGACTCAGCACGATGTTCACCCTGGCACTCAAAGTACGACTCGCCACTCACACTGCCAATTGTCCTACCACGCCCCAGTACTCACATTTGTGCATGTGTGTGTTCGTGTGTACGCGTGTGTGCGTATGTGTGGGGAGCGGTGGTGCAGTGGTTATGGCGTTGCACTACCAACCCGGCAACCTGAGTTCAATTCCCGCTCACGGTCAACAACAGTGGCAGATATCTGAACTGGTTATTTTCCTTCCCGGGGGTCAACTCAGCCTTAAATAAGTGCTGGGGAGACAAAGATGGCCGGGCACGGTTGCATGCCACACCGCCCGCTTGTGCGCCGTGCCGGCCTTCGCAGGCGCCGCTCGCTAACGGTACTTGCCCCGACAGCCTGTGCGCGCTACACAGGGAACCTTTGTCTGTGCGGGCCCGCAGGCCGCGTGTGACCTGCTGCGCCGGATCATCCGCATCCTCTACTTGAGCAAGCGGTTGCAGGCACAGCTGCAGGGCGGCTCCCGCGAGATCAGCAAGGCAGCACAGTCCCTCAACGAGCTCGGTGAGTGGGACCCGTGTACTCGCACAGAGACCCATAGACTCACATAGAGACCCGTGTACTCACACAGAGACCCATAGACTCACATAGAGACCCGTGTACTCACACAGAGACCCATAGACTCACATAGAGACCCATAGACTCACACAGAGACCCGTGTACTCACAGAAAGACCCAGAGACTCACACAGAGACCCATAGACTCACATAGAGACTCGTGTACTCACACAGAGACCCATAGACTCACATAGAGACCCGTGTACTCACACAGAGACCCATAGACTCACATAGAGACCTGTGTACTCACACAGAGACCCATAGACTCACACAGAGACCCATAGACTCACGTAGAGACCCATAGACTCACATAGAGACCAGTGTACTCACAGAAAGACCCAGAGACTCACATGGAGACTCAACAAATCGCCTACACTACCGCTGACTACACCACTCACTACACCACTCACACTACTATTCACCTTACTGCTCTAACTACCACGCACCACTCATACTCACACTACCACTCACCACACACTTACATTTTTGCATATTTGTACACATGTGTATACGTACACATTTGTGAAGTGGTGTAGTGGTTAGCGCGCTGTGTTACTCAGACAAGCTACCTGAGTTCAGTTCCCGTTGACTACACCAGTGACGATTATCTGAACCAGGTCCTGGGCCTCCCCTAGGTCGACTCAGCCTCAAATGAGTTCCTTGTGCGGTGTGTAATCATCGCCGCTGTGGAGACGGATGATTGTGCCACCCACCTCCTCGTGTGCCGTACCGGCCTTCATCGGTGCTCGCCAACAGCACTGTCTCCATCCTTCTGTTGAGGCTATACAGGGATCTTTGCATGCACATGCATGGGTGTGCGTGTGCTGCACTTGCCCCAATCATCTGTCAAAAACCTCCACAGGGGATCTTCTTTCGTGAGTGCCGGAACGCAGGTGTGTATGTGTGTGCTACGTATGTACGCATGTACTGGTGTACGTGTGTATGTACGGTTGTGCACGTACGGGAGGGAGTCGTGGCGCAGTGATTAGCGCTTCATGCTACCAACTAGCGCGACCCGAGTTCGGTTCCCGCTCGCCGCCAACATCATTGACTCATGTCTGCACCAGTCCTGGGCCTTTCCTATTTCGACTAAGCCTGAGGTGAGTACCTGGTGCAGTGTGTAATATTTCAGCACTGGGGAGACAAAGACGGCCGGGTGTGGTATTTGCCACCCACCCCCTCGTGTCTCATGTTGGCCTTAATAGGTGCTCGCTAACAGCACTTGCCCCAACAGACCGTTAAGGCTACACGGGGGATCTTTGTGTGTGTGTGGGGTGGGGTAGATTAGGGTTTGTCTTGGTAACGCGCTGAGCTGCTGTTGCTGGGGCTGACATTCCCCCATGGTACCAGCTGGAAAAAAGCATCGCCATGGCAACCGGCCGATTTTTAACGAGCCGAGGGCCTACCCCCCTCTCCCTGGGGGGAAGATGAATTGGACTCATCGCTGCGCCAACCCCCCAACTCTCTCTCCTCTCTCGTCGCTATCCCCCGCACCCCTACACCCCCACCCCCCTTGGAACGTCCGACATCGCCGGTTCTTCCTGTGCCCGGTCGCGCTCACCTTGAGCCGTCGTCCTCTAGCGGCTGTTGTTCACCCAACCCACCCTTCCCTGGTCAGGGACCTCTGACCCTAGGTGACCGTCATGGACATTAAAGATCCCGTGACGTCGTTCGCAAGAGTAGGCCCAACGTGTGCCACCTGCGTCACGGTCCAAATTATTCAACTTACAAAAAAATTTTGCTGCAAATATCTCAAACACACCAGCGGTCATCGGACCCTACTACTGACAGACTCGTGCACGCGCGTAGGCCAGATGCCCAGTCACCTTGTGCTGCACAGGGGCAGCTGCCGTTGGAGGGGGGTGCCCCTTTCGAGCGCGTCGAGGTGAGACGCGAGCCGTGTGGAGCGCGCCAGACACGCGACCTCCCGTCTGCCGCGCGACCCTCGGTGCCGCGCGGCGTTTCATCTCTGACCCTTGAAAGACACGTGGCCCCTGCAACGACGCCTGACCTTTAATCTCTCTTGACCCTTTGACACGTGACCCTTAAGACACATGACACCCTAATCTCGACCCTTTTACCCTGAAAGACACACAACCCGTCGCACTTGAACATCTCTTGAGCCTTAAGTGGCGCGTGACCCCCCGCTACCCCCAAGTGCCCCCCCTGACCGCGGCGTAGCGCTGCGTCCACTGCGGTGGACGGCTCGGGCTCACACGGCCACTGTGGGACGGTCGTCATATTTGCGGGGCTTCTGTTGCCTCGCATTAAACCAAAATTGCCTTGGGGAGGTGGGGGGCGGTACTTTTCTTTTTAACAATTCATGCATGACGGAGGTTAACCTCCGCCATCTAAATTCATTTTATTTTCTTCCTTTGAAAATCATAATTACATCCCGAACGCGCTGCCGTTCCCGCTGCCGCCGCACTACTACACAGCCAAATGCAGCTGCTAATCTCCTAAGTGACCAATGTTATGGTTCATAACTTTCTACCAATTGCCTGAGAACGCCGGCTCTCACTGGCAGCGAAACGTCGGTGCCCAGTAGTTAAATGTCGCGAGTGCATTGCTCCCCAACAACATCGATGGTGATGATGGTGGTGAAGCGGTAGTCAATCGATCAATTGACGGCGTTCGTCTATTCTCATCTTGACCTTGACGGCAGCGACAGGATCTTCAGGAGCTAAGTGCCGATGTGGAGTTCTGCTGTTGGCCACAGCGAGAGGCCTTCGGCAGAGAGAGAGAGAGTTCGTGTCGTGTCGCTGTTCCTCCTCCATTGAAGAAGCGCAGACCACAGTTGCTTACCGCACAGTCCAAAGTTCGGGTTGTACGGCCACAATCGCACTCCCTCGGCTCTTGTTTTAATTGTCCCTTCATGAAGGAGATGCGAGCGGCCGCCTGTGGTTCTGATGCGGTTGATGGTCGCACCAGCAGCAGCGGTGTGCTCAAGGAGGAGGAATGTGAAAGCGAGGAGGTGTGCGGTGTTTGGCTCTGGAACGATGTGTTGATCCTGGACGTCCACGTTGTCCCACGCTCGTCGCCAGCAGCGTCCTTCCCCACCTGGGCGAGGTTCCAAGATGGTGGCAGCAGCAGCAGCGGCAGCGGCGGAGCTGGAGCCGGTGACGGCATGAGCAAGGGCCATTCTTGAGGTCTTGGTTGATGGTGGTTATAGGGGGTTGTCGGTGGTTGATGGTGGTTGTAGGTTGTGGTCGGTGGTTGATGGTTGTTGTAAGTGGTTGATGATGATAATTGTTTTTTTACCCTTCTATCTGGCAACAAAACTGACACCTTTTTACAAGGAGTCATGTTTGCATAGACCACAATACCTGCAGTCATAATGCAAACAAAAAACACAACTCTGATAATGTATGCACTGTCCTTGAAGTTGATTGGTCCACAACCGAGACAGCTTTCCTTAGAGCCTAGTCTCACATGGGTTGGACCAGATGACGCCAAAAGGCTTGATGATGGTTGTAGGTGGTGGTAGGTGGTTGATGGTTATTGTAAGTGGTTGATGGTGGTTGTAGGTGGTGGTAGGTGGTTGATGGTTGTTGTAAGTGGTTGATGGTGGTTGTGGGTGGTAGTTGTTTTTGGCAGAACGACTTAATTAATTGGCTGTGTCAGGTGGAGGAGGGTTTACGACACAAACGTTACCTGTCTTATTATTATTTGGAACTGGGAGGGAGCAGTGGAGAGCAGCCCCCCAGAAGATGACATGACAGAACTACTCGTGAGATCGCTCTCAATCTACCCACCACTATCATCGTCGCACTCGCTCGCAAGGCGTTTCAACCGCTCGCGGATCGTGACTCGCAGCGGCGACCTGTGGTAGTCGCTCGTCGTGGCCATTGGCAGCGGCTGCTTGATAATCACCCTTGGGTGGTGACTCGGAGTGTAGGTTTGTGTGTTGAACTTCTTTTCCACCGCACCTCGCCAACTGTGGCTACGAGCGGTATCCAGCATCGCGGTCACTGTTGTCGGCGGCCTTCACTCTCGCGTGGTGACGACCTCGGTGACGCAGCGCTCCGTCGTGTCGCTGAGCTGCGTGACCTCGACCCGGAGGCGCGCGAGGGCGCGACCCCCGCGCAACACCCCCGGCCCGGGGTCGGGGGTCGCGTGCCGCCCGGGGCTCGCGCCGACGCCCGCCCTCCCCCTCGGCCCCTCCCCTTCCTCCTCCCCCTCCTCCTCCACGCCGTCGGGAAGACCCCTCTCCGCCCGCCAGCCCGGCGCCCTCCCGGCGCCGTCCAACATGCGGCGCCGCCACCGGCGGAACCGAGGCCGGGCGGCGCCGGCGTCGGGGCCGGCCGGGCGCCGGCAGAGGGCGGCGGCGATGGCCTCGCGCACGCCCTGCCGCGTGAAGCCGTAGAGCGCCGGGTGCAACGCCGCGGTG
Source organism: Lampetra planeri (assembly GCF_965212315.1). NCBI lineage: Eukaryota > Metazoa > Chordata > Hyperoartia > Petromyzontiformes > Petromyzontidae > Lampetra > Lampetra planeri. Next base: position 5,438,468 of record NC_136146.1, on the reverse strand, counting down.
GCGTAGGCGAGGGCCAGAAGCGCCGGCCTCACCCGCAGCGCCAGCGCCAGCCCCTCGTCGCCGTCGGCGCCGCCCGCCGTCGCGGCGAGCACGAGGTTGAGCGTCTGCACGGGCGCCCAGCAGCCGGCGAAGGAGCCGACGATGGCGAGCGAGGTGCGCAGCACGCGGCGCTTACGCGCGCGGCGCTCGCGGTGCCGCCGCACGGCGCGCTTGATGGCGAGCACCACCGCTACCGACGCGTGCACGCCCATGGGCGCCGGCTTGACCGCCGGCTCCAACGTCGGCGCCGCAGGGGTCCGCGCCGTCGGCTTGGCGCCGCCCGCGCCGTGCAGCCCCGACGCGAAGCGGAAGCGCAGCGCGCGCACGATCTTGCCGTACGTGAGCAGCATGGCGCCGGTCGCCAGCAGAAAAACCGGCGCCTGGGGAACGAGGTGGTCGAAGCGCAGGCGTATCTCGGAGCCGCGACCCCCGCTACGCCCAGAGCCGGCTCCGTCGATGCTGTCGTTACCGATGTTGGTGCCGGCGTTTGGGCCGCGTCGGTTGGGCTGCTGCAGGATCCAGTCGGGTCGCATGAGCGGGCAGGCGAAGGCGGCGGCAGACAGCGCCCAGAGGGAGGCGAGCACGGCTCCAGCGCGACGCGGCGTGAGGAGGCGGCTGGTGGGGCGCACGCCCATGTCGTAGCGGTCGAGCGTCACCAGCAGCACGCCCGTCGACGTGGCGACGCCCGCGAAACTGGCGCACGCCTCGTGCAGCGCGTACAGGTCGCCGGCGCCGCCGCCCGGTCGCCGGTCCCGTTGCTGACGCCCGTCCTCCTCCGGTGCGACGGGGTTCTCGGTTTCATTTTTGGCGCCGGCGCCAGTAGGTCCGGGGGCCGACGAGGAGGCGATACTCTGGCCGGTCCTGACGTGCGCCGTCCCCGCCCCGCGGCGTGACCTCCGCGGGGCTCCGTCGGCGGCGCCGGCGGCTTCTCCGCAGCCCGACGGGGCGACGCCGGGAATCGCCGCCGGAGCATCGCCGGCCGACGCGATCGCGTCCCGGTCGACCCCGGGGCCGGTCGGCGTCGGCGGCGGCACTCCGGGGTAGAACGGCACGGACGCCAGCCCGGGCAACAGCGTAGGCACCGGCAGCAGCAACGCGGCCGCGGCCACGGGGGCGCAGGCGACGCTGATGAGCAAGTCCAGCGCGTGCACGCTCGCCGTCACCATGACGCTCACGCTCACCGCCGATCCCCTCCCGCCCACGCCGGCGCCCCCCCACGAGGCGCCGCCCGCCGACGGCCCCCTCCGTCGCGCCGAGCGGGCCCCGTCCCTCGTGCCGGCGCGGCAGCGGCCGCAGGCTCCGCCGACCGCCAGCACCAGCACGTTGCAGGACAGCCCCAGCACGGCCTCGAGAACCAGCAGGGCGGCCACTCCGGCGCGCAACCACAGCGGCCACGGCTCCTCCATGTCGGGGGCGCCGGCCGCGGCGCCAGGGAGGGACCGTCGAGTGGCGCGTAAAGCGGACGGCGCCGTCGCTCGTGCAGCCGCTAGTCCCGTCGACGGCACCGATGCTCGTGAAGTCGATGGGGCGGTCGTCGTCGCGCTTTCACGCGGTCAGCCGAGGGTCGTTCCGTCCGTCATCTCGGTCGCCCGTGCAGTCGCTAGCACGGTCGGCCCTGCAGTCAGCCATTCTTTCAGGTCTTTCTTGAGCCATTCCTTGAGTGGTTCTCTCAGTCACTGCTCCCTTCAAGCCCTGCGCAAGGAGGGAGAGGGGTGGCCCGTGTACTGGGGACACGCCGAGTGTGGTGAGGCTCGTGTGTGTGTGCGCGTGAGACGGGGGATGGGTGTGGCCTGACCTCCTCCCTGCTCTTCCTCCCCGCTGTGGGGTGAAGGGCGGCTGTGAGAGGTGGTGGTGGTGCCGAGCGTGGGTCGTGTGCATTGTGTGTGTGTGGTGTGTGGAGTCTGGCACGGAGAGTGCGGACGCACATCCTGACATGCGGAAATCATGCACACGGACACACGGCGAAGACAGAGATCCCCCCCGTCCATCGAGTGAACAAGTGTTGTTAGCGAGCACCTGTGAAGGCCGGGATGGTACACGAAGGGGTGGTATGGCCAGAACCACGCACAGCCATCTTTGTCTCCCCAGTGCTGATGTTACGTGCCGCACATGGTACTCGTTTAAGGCTGAGTCGACCTAGAGGGTGCCCAGAATTGGGTCAGATGATCACTAATGCTGGCTATGAATTGGAAGTGAACTCGGTGCGCCGAGTTTATAGCGCAGTGCATTCACCACGACACTCGCTCCTCGTCCACGCACACACGCACACGCGTAACACATACACATACACGCTTACACGCGTAGAAATACACACAGACGTAGCTACACGCTTGCATGTACACTCACGCAACGCATCCAGATGCAGCCTCGTACATGGACCGACACTTGCACAGACAAAGACAAAGCACACACACCACACTCACCTGAACACGCACTCACCAGCATACACACACCACACTCACCAGCATACACACACCACACTCACCAGCATACACACACCACACTCACCAGCATACACACACCACACTCACCAGCACACACACACCACACTCACCAGCATACACACACCACACTCACCAGCATACACACACCACACTCACCAGCATACACACACCACACTCACCTGTACACGCACCAGCATATACACACCACACTCACCAGCATACACACACCACACTCATCTGTACACACATCAGCATACACACACCACACTCACCAGCATACACACACCACACTCACCTGTACACACACCACACTCACCAGCATACACACACCACACTCACCAGCATACACACACCACACTCACCAGCACACACACACCACACTCACCAGCATACACACACCACACTCACCAGCATACACACACCACACTCACCAGCATACACACACCACACTCACCAGCATACACACCCCACACGAACCAGCATACACACACCACACTCACCTGTACACGCACCAGCATATACACACCACACTCACCAGCATACACACTCCACACTCACCAGCATACACACACCACACTCACCTGTACACACACCACACTCTCCAGCATTCACACACCACACTCACCAGCATACACACACCACACTCACCAGCATACACACACCACACACTCCACACTCACCTGTACACACACCACACACACCACACTCACCTGTACACACACCACACCCACCAGCACACACACACCACACTCACCCGCATACACACACCACACACTCCACACTCACCTGTACACACACCACACTCACCAGCACACACACACCACACTCACCAGCACACACACACCACACTCACCAGCACACACACACCACACTCACCTGTACACACACCACACTCACCAGCACACACACACCACACTCACCAGCACACACACACCACACTCACCAGCACACACACACCACACTCACCAGCACACACACACCACACTCACCAGCATACACACACCACACTCACCAGCACACACACACCACACTCACCAGCACACACACACCACACTCACCAGCATACACACACCACACTCACCAGCATACACACACCACACTCACCAGCACACACACACCACACTCACCAGCACACACACACCACACTCACCAGCACACACACACCACACTCACCAGCATACACACACCACACTCACCAGCACACACACACCACACTCACCAGCACACACACACCACACTCACCAGCACACACACACCACACTCACCAGCACACACACACCACACTCACCAGCACACACACACCACACTCACCAGCATACACACACCACACTCACCAGCATACACACACCACACGCACCAGCATACACACACCACACTCACCAGCACACACACCACACTCACCAGCATACACACACCACACTCACCAGCATACACACACCACACTCACCACACTCACCTGTACACACACCACACTCACCTGTACACACACCACACTCACCTGTACACACACCACACTCACCTGTACACGCACTCACCTGTATGGCATCGCGTCGGAGTTCCGCGTCGCCCACGCTGGCCTGCCGCTCCACTCTCCCTCTCACGCTGTCCACTCTCTCCAACTCTGTCTGCGAGGCTGCCTCTCTGATGATGTCGCTCTCTCTCCTCGCTCTTCCCTATCGCGCCCTCCTTCACGGCTCTCTCTCTCTGATTATCTCTCTCCCCTGCCTTTCCTGCTCCCCGTGCTGTCGTGAGCTGAGTCTGCACTGCTCGGAGACTCCCCTCACTCGCCCTCCCCTCTCCCCTCGCTCGCCCCCCCCCTCACTCCCCCCCCTCACTCCCCCCCCTCCTCCCTCTAGCTGTCTGTCACTCGTCGCACTCCCTTCCCAATTACTCACTCCCTCCTCACTCCCTCCTCACTCCCTCCTCACTCCCTTCACTCTCCCCTCTGCACCCCCCCCTCTCCCTTCCCAATTACTCACTCCCTCCTCACTCCCTCCTCACTCCCTTCACTCTCCCCTCTGCACCCCCCCCTCTCCCTTCCCAATTACTCACTCCCTCCTCACTCCCTCCTCACTCCCTTCACTCTCCCCTCTGCACCCCCCCCCTCTCCCTTCCCAATTACTCACTCCCTCCTCACTCCCTTCACTCTCCCCTCTGCACCCCCCCCCTCTCTCCCTTCGCGCTCCCCTCTGCACCCCCCCCCCTCTCCCTTCGTTCTCCCCTCTGCACACCCCCCCCTCTCCCTTCGCTCTCCCCTCTGCACACCCCCCCCCTCTCCCTTCGTTCTCCCCTCTGCACACCCCCCCTCTCCCTTCGCGCTCCCCTCTGCACCCCCCCCCCCTCTCCCTTCGTTCTCCCCTCTGCACACCCCCCCTCTCCCTTCGTTCTCTCCTCTGCACACCCCCCCCTCTCCCTTCGCGCTCCCCTCTGCACCCCCCCCCTCTCCCTTCGTTCTCCCCTCTGCACACCCCCCCCTCTCCCTTCGCTCTCCCCCTCTGCACACCCCCCCCTCTCCCTTCGTTCTCCCCTCTGCACACCCCCCCTCTCCCTTCGCGCTCCCCCCCCCCCTCTCCCTTCGTTCTCCCCTCTGCACACCCCCCCTCTCCCTTCGCTCTCCCCTCTGCACACCCCCCCCTCTCTCCCTTCGCTCTCCCCTCTGCACCCCCCCCTCTCCCTTCGCTCTCCCCTCTGCACCCCCCCCTCTCCCTTCAATCTCCCCTCTGCACCCCCCCCTCTCCCTTCGCTCTCCCCTCTGCACACCCCCCCCTCTCCCTTCGTTCTCCCCTCTGCACACCCCCCCCTCTCCCTTCGCTCTCCCCCTCTGCACACCCCCCCCCTCTCTCCCTTCGCTCTCCCCTCTGCACCCCCCCCCTCTCCCTTCGCTCTCCCCTCTGCACCCCCCCCCCTCTCCCTTCAATCTCCCCTCTGCACCCCCCCCCTCTCTCCCTTTGCTCTCCCCTCTGCACACCCCCCCCTCTCCCTTCAATCTCCCCTCTGCACCCCCCCCCTCTCTCCCTTCGCTCTCCCCTCTGCACACCCCCCCCCTCTCTTCCTTCGCTCTCCCCTCTGCACACCCCCCCCCCTCTCTCCCTTCGCTCTCCCCTCTGCACACCCCCCCCCCTCTCTTCCTTCGCTCTCCCCTCTGCACACCCCCCCCCCCTCTCTCCCTTCGCTCTCCCCTCTGCACACCCCCCTCTCCCCGTGCTCTCTGTGAGGACCAAACTCTCTGGGGAGAGTCTCTATGGGGGCCGAGGAAGTGGGGCCAGGTGGGGAGTGTTGGAAGGAGCTCTCTGTAGGGTGTGTGTAGTGTGTGTGTGTAGACTGTGTGGTGTGTGTAGTGTGTGTGTGGTGTGTGTGGACTCTGTGTGTGGGGTGTGTGTGTACCCTGTGTGTGGTGTGTGTAGACTCTGTGTGGTGTGTGTGTAGTGTGTGTGTGGTGTGTGTGGACTCTGTGTGTGGTGTGTGTGTGTACCCTGTGTGTGGTGTGTGTAGACCCTGTGTGTGGTGTGTGTGTGCACACTGTGTTTGTGTGTGTACACTGTGTGTGGTGTGTATGTACACCCTGTGTGTGTGTGTAGACACTGTGCGGTCTGTGTGTGTGTAGACCCTGTGTGTGCTGCATGTGTGCGTGTGGTGTGTGTGTGGTGTGTGTGTACCCTGTGTAGGGTGTGTGTGTAGACTCTGTGTGTGGTGTGTGTGTACACTATGTGTGCTGCGTGTGTACACTATGTGTGCTGCGTGTGTAGACTCTGTGTGGTGTGTGTACCCTGTGTGTGTGTGTAGACACTGTGCGGTCTGTGTGTGTGTAGACCCTGTGTGTGCTGCGTGTGTGCGTGTGGTGTGTGTGTGGTGTGTGTGTACCCTGTGTAGGGTGTGTGTGTAGACTCTGTGTGTGGTGTGTGTGTACACTATGTGTGCTGCGTGTGTAGACTCTGTGTGGTGTGTGTGTAGACCCTGTGTGTGCTGCGTGTGTGCTGCGTGTGGTGTGCGAGTGTAGACAGGAGTAGTTCACTGCACGCGGAGGCCCCTGTCCAGCCGGCGTTAGGCTGTTAATTGAAGGCCGCTGTGGTCGATGCTGGGCAGTGGCCTAACGAGGTCACACGTGGCACTGAACCCCCGGGGAGGGGCAAGTGTGGTACACTGTATGATTGTGTGCATGTTATGTGTTTGTATAAAAAAGACTGTTGCTTTTCACAATGCCATACGGAAGAAGAAGAAGAAGAAGATCTGTGTTTGTGTATATATATAGCTGTGTTTGTATATATATATCTGTGTTTGTGTATATATATCTGTGTTTGTGTATATCTGGGGAACCGTGGTGCAGTGGTTAACGCACCGCGCTACGAACCCGGCGATCCGTGTTTGATTCCCGCTCACGGTCACCTACACCAGTGACGATTGTCTGAACCGGTCCTGGGCATCCCCTAGGTCGACTCAGCCTTAAATTAGTACCTAGTGTGGTGTGTAAACATCACCACTGGGGAGACAAAGGGGGTCGGGCGTGGTGCTGACCACGCATCCCCTCTTGTGCCATGCCAGCGTTCATGGGTGCTACTCGCAAACAGCACAGTCTGTCGGCGGTAGGAGGGATCTTTGTGTGTGTATATATCTGTTGGCGGTAGGAGGGATCTTTGTGTGTGTATATATCTGTCGGCTGTAGGAGGGATCTTTGTGTGTGTATATATCTGTCGGCTGTAGGAGGGATCTTTGTGTGTGTATATATCTGGTGGGGAGCAGGAGGCGAGGGCTTAGCGCCGTTTACAGCCCTGAGCTAGTGGTGGAAATTCAACATTCATATGGCGGGGGGTGGGCCCATCCATAGAGCCATCACTGTTGACTTCCCCACAAAGCGGAGGGATGAAGGGCACGAGTTTGGCCCCCCGACCAGCAGTTGAGCTTTTGCAACCTTCCGCTTGCGAGCGGCTCGCTTCACCCGAGGCCGGGGTCGAGAAGAAGTCCTCCTCTGCATTCAGTCTCTCATCGATGGCCCCGAGCACCCTGGCGCCGGATCGTCTCGAAAGATTTCCAGTTTCCCCGCGTCAAACTCAAACCCGCGCTGTGCGGGGCTAAGGCGGCGGTGGCGATGTATTCTAATGAGGCGGTTATGCTAATGAGGGAGAAGAGAAGCGGGTTTCCACGGCGCGTCGGCCGCCCCGGCGATGCTATTAATAGCGCCACGGCAGCCGCTGCGTGGCTGATTAATGTAACTGGAACATGCGGCTTGCGAACTCGCTGTGCCGCCAACTCGGCAAGATGAGCTCGATTCCCGTGCCGCGGCCGGAGCGGTGAGCGATGCGCTTGACGGATCATCGCCTTGGTGCGCCGCGTCGGCCTTGATAGGCGCTCGCTAATGTCGCCGTGCTCTCTGTGTGCAGACTACCTGTGCCAGGGTGTGGACCTGTCAGGGGTGGAGGTGATCGCGGGCGACCTGGTGTTCATCGCGAGGGCGCGCGGGGAGGTGGAGGCCCAGGGCTCCAGGCTGCTGCAGCAGGGCATGGAGACCCAGGTGCGTGTGAACTGTGCCCACGTCACGCCGCACCTCCCCCAGCTCCTGGAGCATGGAGCGGTGAGAGACGGAGAGAGACACAGGGAGAGAAAGAGGTGCAGATTGAGGGACAGACACAGCAAAACACAGAGACGGCAAAAGAGACAGATAGAGACAGACGGCGAGATAGAGACTGCATTTGACGCCATGGGGGGCTGCACGGAGTCGGATGTGCAGTCTCCAACCCTCATCCTATACAACGCTATCACTCTGGCCTCTCTCCTATTGTAGTTCGTGTTATGAAGACAACTTGGTAGAGGAATGCGTTGGCGCGAGTCTACGACGCTATTTCACCGAGAGCGATTTCCGTCATGGCCGTCGAGATTTGTTTTGACCCAGTGGAAAAATAATTAACTCGGAAATTCCTGAAAACAGCCGCGTCCCATTCCAGCAGGGACGGAGCGAGCATCCCAGTGGAGCGGCCTGGGTACGCGTTGGCATGGTTACCGAGCAGGGCCCCCGAACGTACCGATGCATCCTCGTGTGTGTGCGCGTGTGTGTGTGTGAGCGCGTGTGTGTGCGTGTGTGTGTGTGAGCGCGTGTGTGTGTGTGAGCGTGTGTGTGTGCGTGTGTGTGTGTGTGAGCGCGTGTGTGTGTGTGAGCGTGTGTGTGTGCGTGTGTGTGTGTGTGAACGCGTGGGAGCGGTAGTGTAGCGGTTAGCTTGCTACGAACCTGGCGACGCGGGTTCGATTCCCGCTCACGACCAACATCGGTGACGATTATCTGAACAGGTCCTGGGCCTCCCCTAGGTCGACTCAGCCGCAAATGAGTACCCGGTGCGATGTGTAAACATCGCCACTAGGGAGACAAAGGCGGCCGGGCGTGATGTTGGCCACCCACCCCTTGTGTGCCGTGCCGGCCTTCATAGGTGCTCGCTAACAACACTTGCCCCTACAGTCTGTTGCAGGCTATACGGGCATCTTTGTTTTGTGAGCGCCCCAATAGGTCCCCGCTTCTCCCCGGTGTCCACCTTGCCTGATGTCCACCCTCCCCAGTGTGGTGGCCACCTCTCCCCGGTGTCCACCTTGCCTGATGTGTTCCACCGTTGATCTGGAGGAGCGGGGGTGGTGGTGGGGGTCGGCGGTGGATGTGCGGCGCCGCCGTTAACGCAATTAGAGGCCATTATGGATCGATTGGGGCGCCTTGTTAGGGCCACAGCCCAACCATGGGGCGCTCGTTAGGGTTCGACACCAACACACAGGGGAGGTCGCGCGCTCGTGTGTGGGTGTGTGTGTGTGTGTGCGTGCGTGCGTGCGTATGCATATCTGTGTGTGTGCGGTGGCGCAGTGGTGTAGCAGCACTGCACTACGAACTTGGCGAATCGAGTTCGATTGCAGCTCATGGCCAACATCGGTGACGATTATCTAAACCGGTCCTGGGCCTCAGCTAGGTCGCCTCAGCCTCAAATGAATACCTGGTGCGTCTTGTAAACATCGCCACTCGGGAGACAAAGGCGGCCGGGCTTGGTGCTGGCCACCCACCCCCTCTTGTGCCGTGCCGTCCTTCGTAGGTTCTACTCGCTAACAGCACTTGCCCCTACAGTCTGTTGAGGCAATACGGGAGGGGGGGATCTTTGTCCTTCTGTATGTATACGTGTGCGCGTGCGTGCGCGTGTCTCCCCACCAGAACCCCACGCAGGTGGGCACGGCGCTGCAGGTGTTCCACAACCTGGGCGGGCTGGCCACCACGGTGGGGCGCGTCCTGGAGTCGGCACGCGCCACGCTGCACGAGCAGACGCGCCGAGCGCTGGACGCGCGCGCCCTCAGCCAGGCCGTGGGGGGCTCACGCGGTGAGGGGGGCGGCGAGGCAGGGCCGAGATGAGTGGGAGGAGTGCGTGTGTGCGGCGGGCATGGTGGCGGTGCAAGGTGAGCGAGTGAAAGTGAATGCAGGAAGCGCGGTGAGCGGACGAGGGTGAGTGGGTACGGACGGGCGAGTGGGTGGGTGGGTGTGGTGAGGCTGGAGGGGGCATACAGGGTGACGGTGGGCGAGGGGGAAGTTGACGGGTGTGGGGAGAGTGGGGTGAGTGGAGGGAAAGGTGAGGGGGGTGGTGATGAGTGTTGAAGGGGGCGTGCGGGGTCAAGGGCAACGGAGGTGATCCGAAGGCGTCTGTTTTCACGCCCGTTATAACCCCCCGGTCTCACGCACACAGATGCAATTACCATCGACCACTGCGCGTGCAAGCGCGTCTTTGTGTGGGGCAGCGGAGCGGTGGTTAGCGCTACGCTGCGCCACGAACCCGGCGACCTGAGTTTGATTCCCGCTCACGGTCAGCACCAATGACAATTATCTGAACCGGTCCTGGGCCTCCTCTAGGTCGACTCGGCCTCAAATAAGTTCCCGGTTCAGCGTGTAAACATCGGCGTTGGGGAGACAAAGGGGGCCCGGGCGTGGCGCTGGCCACCCACCCCCTCGTGCGCCGTCCCAGCCTTCATAGGTTGCTCACTAACAGCACTTTCCCCAAAAGTCTATGGAAGCTACACGGGGGATCTTTGTCTGTGTGCCAGGCTCGGCTCCGGGCCGCACCTCCATGGTCGCCCCCGGCAACTCGGCCGCGTTCCGTGCAGCTCTGTGGACCAACGTGGAGCGGCTCATGGACCACGTGTTCTCAGCCTGCACCCAGGTAGCTTGCTGTCCACCCTCACTGCTGTCCACCCTCGCTGGTGTCCACCGATGCTGGTGTGTGTGTGCGCGTGTCTTTGTGTGCACGTCTGTGGGGAGCGGTGGCGCAGCGATTAGCACGCTGAGCTACGGAGCCGGCGGCCCGAGTTTGAATCCCGCTCACGGCCAATGCCGGTGACGATGATCCGAACCGGTCCTGGGCCTTCCCTAGGTCGACTCAGCCTCAAATTTTTACCTGTGGCGGTGTGTAGATATCGCCAATGGAGAGACAAGTAAACATAGCCAATGGGGAGACAAAGGCGGCTGGGTGCGGTGTTAGCCACCCACCCCCTCGTGCGCCGTGCCGGCCTTCGTTGGTACTCCTCACTAACTCCACTTTCCCAACAGCCTGCTGAAGGCTACATGGGGGATCTCTGTTCTTTTGTGGGGGTGTAGGTGCAGCACCTGGAGAAGGTTTTGGCAAAAAAACGAGACCCAATCACCCACGTGGGCTTCCTGGATGAGCTGGCAAAGGTCACGCAGAGCACACACAACACACACACAACACACACACAGAACACACAGAACACACAGAACACACAACTCACACACACCACACACACCACACACACACAACACACACACAACACACACATAACACACACAACACACGCACAACACACGCACAACACACGCACAACACACACAACACACACAAAACAAACACACACACCACACACACACCACACACACACACAACACACACACAACACACACACCACACACACACACACAACATACACACAGCACACACACAGCACACACACACAACACACACACACAACACACACACACAGCACACACACACAACACACACACACAGCACACACACAACACACACACACAGCACACACACAACACATACACTTGCTGAACACACACCCAGAGCACAAACACATCCTGCTGAACACGCCCCAGATTACATTACTGTGTGCTGTCACGTGTTGCTTTAGTGTGTAGTGTGTGTGTGGTGCGCGTGTGTGGTGCGTATGTGGTGTGTGTCCTACATGTTGACATGTGCTGTGTGTGTTGATGTTTGGTGTGCTTTGATGTATGTGTTGATTTTTGTTCATACGTGTGTTGACGTGTGTTTACGTGTGTGTGTGGTGTGTGTGGTGTGTGGGGTGTGTGGTGTGTGTGTGGGGTGTATGGTGTGTGTGTGTGTGTGTGGTGTGTGGGGTGTGTGTGTGTAGTGTGTGTGTGGTGTGTGTGTGTGGTGTGTGGGGTGTGTGTGGTGTGTGGTGTGTGTGTGGTGTGTGTGTGGTGTGTGGGGTGTGTGTGTGGGGTGTGTGTGTGTGTGGTGTGTGTGTGGTGTGTGTGTGTGGGGTGTGTGGTGTGTGTGGTGTGTGTGGTGTGTGTGTGGTGGCGTGTTGACGCGATGGTTTGGGTTGTGTGTGAGCAGGAGGGCCAGGCTGACATCCTGGTCTCGTTCTGGGCATCAGTGACGCAAATGCTCAGCACCGAACTCCAGAAGGCAGCCAGTGGTGAGGTCACAGCCCTCGCTCACCCCTCACTCACCCCTCACTCACCTCTCACTTACCCCTCACTCACCCCTCACTCACCCCTCACTCACCCCTCACTCACCCCTCACTCACCTCTCACCCACTCCTCACTCACCCCTCACTCACCCCTCACTCACCCCTCACTCACCCCTCACTCACCTCTCACTCACCCCTCACTCACCCCTCACTCACCTCTCACTCACCTGTCACCCACTCCTCACTCACCCCTCACTCACCCCTCACTCACCCCTCACTCACCCCTCACTCACCCCTCACTCACCTCTCACCCACTCCTCACTCACCCCTCACTCACCCCTCACTCACCCCTCACTCACCCCTCACTCACCCCTCACTCACCTCTCACTCACCCCTCACTCACCCCTCACTCACCCCTCACTCACCCCTCACTCACCTCTCACTCACCTCTCACCCACTCCTCACCCCTCACTCACCCCTCACTCACCTCTCACTCACCTCTCACCCACTCCTCACCCCTCACTCACCCCTCACTCACCCCATTCACCTCCCATTCACCTCTCACTCACCTCCCGCTCATCTCTCCTCCTGCGTACCCCCCGGCCCCCCTGCCCTGCCGCCCCCGTAGACTCGGGCCCTGTGCGCCAGGCTTTGGAGGGCGAGTACCCCAAACTGCTGCGCCACTGCAGCGAGCTGTGGCGCCGGCTGCAGGCCCCCCCCGGGGCCCCCCACTATGCGCGGCCCCCCCAGGCTTCTGGTCGGCCCGGCGACGGCGCTGCCACGGAGGGGGATGACGCGACGGACGGCGCGGAACGTGCCGCCACGCGCGCTCACGAGTGAGGGCGTGCACCGAGCCTGGCGCGAGAGCTGGCGTCGTTGTACTGTATTGTATGTGTGTATGTACTCGTGTGTGTGTGTGTGGGTATGTGTGTGTGTGGGTATGTGTGGGTATGTGTGGGTGTGTGTGGGTATGTGTGTGTGTATGTGTGGGTGTGTGTGGGTGTGTGTGTGTGTGTAGGTATGTGTGTGTGTGGGTGTGTGTGGGTGTGTGTGTGTGTGTGTGGGTATGTGTGGGTGTGTGTGGGTGTGTGTGTGGGTATGTGTGGGTGTGTGTGTGTGGGTATGTGGGTGTTTGTGTGGGTATGTGTGGGTATGTGTGGGTGTGTGTGTGGGTATGTGTGGGTATGTGGGTGTGTGTGTGGGTATGTGTGGGTATGTGTGGGTGTGTGTGTGGGTATGTGTGTGGGTATGTGTGTGTGTGGGTATGTGTGGGTGTGTGTGGGTATGTGTGTGTTGTTCTGCGTGGGTATGTGTGTGTGGGTATGTGTGTGTGTGGGTATGTGTGGGTATGTGTGGGTATGTGTGTGTGTGTGGGTATGTGTGGGTGTGGGTATGTGTGGGTGTGTGTTTGTGGGTGTGTGTGGGTATGTGTGGGGTGTGTGTGTGTGGGTATGTGTGGGTATGTGTGGGTGTGTGTGTGGGTATGTGTGGGTATGTGTGGGTGTGTGTGTGGGTATGTGTGTGGGTATGTGTGTGGGTGTGTGTGTGTGGGTATGTGTGGGTGTGTGTGGGTATGTGTGTGTTGTTCTGCGTGGCGTTTGTGCACAGACTGCCCTATATGACATCATAACAACAGTCTGGACCACTGGACGGGTTCCGCAGGACTGGAAGGATGCCCTGGTGGTCCCCCTCTTTAAGAAGGGGGACCGTACTGACTGTAACAACTACAGGGGCATCTCACTCCTCAGTGTGCCGGGTAAGGTCCTGGCAAGGATTATTCAACATCGCCTTGCTAGGCACGCTGAGGAGAGGCTTGCGGAGCCCCAATGCGGTTTCAGGAAAGGGCGGTCCTGCACAGATGCCATATTTTCTGTCCGTCTGCTCCAGCAGAGGTGTAGGGAATTCCAAAAAGACCTACATCTCTGCTTTATTGACCTGGTCAAGGCCTATGATACCATCAGTAGGACTGGGCTCTGGGTTGTTCTTCGTGCTTTCGGAGTCCCTGACCCTCTGCTCACGATCATTAAGGACCTTCATGATGGTGAGCGGGCCCGGGTAAAATTACGTGGCCGGGAGTCGGAGCCTTTCCCTGTACACCTTGGGGTGCGACAGGGATGTCCTCTGGCTCCCACATTATTTAACATCTATTTCGACTGCGTAGTTCGTGAAGCCTTCAATAGCTGTACCGGGGGAATTACCATTTGGTACAGATATAATGGGAGGCTGATCGACGCCCGGGTGCGATCAAGGGATGGCTCCCTATTGGTCAACCACGTTATGTATGCCGATGATTTGGTAATAGCTGCACATTCAGAAGAGGAGTTGGAGACGCTGCTGCTGAGACTGGAGCGTGCCACTAAGAGGTGGGGCCTTACCATCAGCCCCACCAAAACTAAGCACCTGCCTGGGTATTTTGTACCATCGGGCACTCCACCCCCACAACTCCCAATCGGTGATAGGGCAGTTGTGGAGAGAGTGGAGAGTTTCCCATACCTGGGCAGTGTGCTTATGACATGACCGGCTCCAGTTTATCAGCAGAGGTCTCACTCCGAATCAGTCGAGCGGCAATATCTTTTCATCGGTTGCGTAACGCTGTGTGGAAGCTACCTGGTCTGTCGCTCCGCACGAAGCTTCAGGTCTTCTCGGCCACGGTCATTCCCTCCCTTCTCTACGCTTGCGAAACGTGGACCCCCCTAGTGGAGCATCTTCGCCGGTTGGAAACATTTAGGCTGGCCTGCCTACGATCCATTCTGGGTTTAACCAGGCTGGATTGTGTGAGGAGCTCACAAGTCCTTGAAAGATCTGGGCAAAGTCCCATCAGTGAGCTCCTCCGGCAGGCAAGGCTGCGTTGGCTGGGTCATGTAGCCCGCATGCCCAGCCACCGCATGCCTAAACAGCTTTTGTTCGGCCGGATCGAGGGGGCTAAACGGGCGCGGCACGGGCTAGAGAAGAGATGGAGTGATGTGGTACAGGAGGACGTGGAGCTGAGTGGACTTGCCGATGACTGGTACCAGCGGTGTCAAGATCGGCCTCAGTGGAGGAGGCTCGTGAAGGACGCTACTGGGCAGTTGGAGGCAGTCGCCCTCCAACAACAACGGAGGGCGGAGGAGCGACGCTCACAACAACGAGCGGAGCGCCGGGTGGCTAAAGCACAGCAAGTTGGCACAGTAGGGGGCACAGGTGGTGCATCAGCCAGTCATCTCGGTCATCTCGGTCAGTCGACCCGTGGCACCTGGGTCTGCCCCGTGACCTCCTGCCAGCGGGCGTTCGACACTTCACGTGGCCTCAGGGTGCACATGGCCTGGCACAAGCGTCGTGGTGACGTCACCGCCACTTAGTGGCGACTGGCGGTTGTTGTTGTTGTTGTTGTTCTGCGTGGGTATGTGTGTGTAGGTATGTTTGGGTGTGTGTGTGTGGGTATGTGTGGGTGTGTGTGTGGGTGTGTGTGGGTATGTGTGGGTGTGTGTGTGGGTATGTGTGTATGTGTGGGTGTGTGTGTGGGGAGCAGTAGTGTCGCGCTTAGCGTGCTGCGCTACGAACCCAGCGACCCGAGTTCGATTCCCGCTCATGGCCAACTCCACACTGACGATTATATATAATCGTCCTGGGCCTCCCCTAGGTCGATTGAGCCTCAAATGAGTACCTGGTGCAGTGGGTAAAAACTGGGGAGACAAAGACGGCCGGACACGGTGTTGGCCTCCGACCCCCGAGTTCGCCTTGCCGGCCTTCAAAGGTGCCGCTCGCAACTAGCACTTGCCCCACCGTTCTGTTAAAGGCTACATGGTGGACATTTGCCTTTGTGCCCACAGCCCCGAGCAGCACCTGCGCACGTGCGTGCGTCCGTTCGAGGCCACGTACCTTGAAAAGTCGCTCTCGCGCCTCTTCGACCCGGTCAACCTCGGCTTCCCGCCGGGGGCGCGGGGCCCCCCCTCCCTCGACGAGGTGGACTCCCTCGTCCGCATCATCTCCAGGTGCCTCCCCTCTCCCCTCCGCTCCCACCCCCCACCACACCCCCCACCACACCACCCACCACACCACCCACCACACCCCCCACCACACCCCCCACCACACCCCCCACCACACCCCCCACCACACCACCCACCACACCACCCACCACACCCCCCACCACACCCCCCACCACACCCCCCACCACACCTCGCGCACTACTGCCGAGCTGGGCGTGACGCCGTGTGTGCCGCCCCCACAGTGAGCTGTGTGTGACGCCGCGTGTCGCCACGTGTGTGACGCCCCCACAGTGAGCTGTGTGTGACGCCGCGTGTCACCTCGTGTGTGACGCCCCCACAGTGAGCTGTGTGTGACGCCGCGTGTCACCTCGTGTGTGATGCCCCTACAGTGTGCTGTGTGTGACGCCGCGTGTCACCTCGTGTGTGCCGCCCCCACAGTGAGCTGGGTGTGACATCGGTGGACGGAGATCTGAGCTCTGCTGTGGCCAGAAATGTTGCCAAGACGCTGCAGCTGTTTGCTGCCAAATCCGAACAGTTGGTGAGACGCACGCACACTCGCACGTACACTCACACCCGTACACTCACGCACGTACACTCACGCACGTACACTCACGCACGTACACGCACGCCCGTATGCACACACACAAAAAACAAAGACACGCACACATAAAGACAAAGACACGCACAAGGACAAATGAATGCACACACGTACAAATACATGCACGCATACGCGCACACAGGCATACATGGATACACAATCACAGGGACACATAGACGTCTACGTACGTGTGTGTTTTTTACATGTGTGTGCGTGTGTGCCTGTGTGCCCGTGTGCGTACTCAGCTGTGCACGCAGGGCGAGGGCAGCCAGGTGATCGGGCCCATGACAGACGGGCAGAGACGCAACGTGGCCCTCGTCAACGCCCTTCACCACCTGCACACCTCCACCATCAAGGTGCTCACCACCCTCGCCACTCACTCACTCACCCTTCACACACTCATTCACCTCTGCACGTACACACTCACATATCCACACACACTCGCCTATCTACTCACTCGCTCAATGCATCCACAAAAGCGAAGACAAAGATCCCCTGTGTAGCAAGACCTTCCTGCAAACAAAACTTTGGACTCGGTGTAGTCCTGGATCAAAAAATAAGTGTATATATATCATTATGAATGTATATAAATAATGTATACCGGATACCTCCTTGTGCTCGTGTGCTGCAGGTGCTGTCTGGTATTAATGCCTTGCCCCCAGCTGCCATGGAGGCCATTCAGGAAAGCCTGCAGGTGAGGCCTAATACGTCATGGCCATGTTTGCCATGCGTGCACGTGTACACGCGTACACGTGTACACGCGTGTACGTGTGCACGTGTGTGCGTGTGTACGTGTACACGCGTGTACGTGTGAGTGAGGAGCAATTGCACAGCGGTTAGCTGTCAATGTGGCTGGTGTGTGCTGCATCCCTGCACGCTGTGCGTCTGGGTATGTGACCCTCTCTCTCTCCACACGCACGCACGCACACACACGCGCGTGCACACACGCATACAAATGCACACACGCGCGTGCGCACACACGCATACAAATGTACACACACACGCATACAAATGTACACACACGCGCGTGCGCACACGCATACAAATGCACACACGCGCGTGCACGCATTTCCCAGGTGGTAGAGCAGCTGATGGAGAGCACCTTGCGCCCTCAGCTGCAGTCATTCCAGGACGCCGTGGAGGCCATTCTGCTCACGATGCACCAAGAGGACTTCTCAGGGTGGGTGTGTGCGGCCCACGGCGTGCGTGCGTGCATGTGCGTGTCGTGGACACAGACAAACATCCCCTGTATAGCCCCAGCTGGCTGTTTGGGGCAAGTGCCATTAGCTTGCACCTGTGACGGGCAACAGGGCAGACTCGGGGGTGGGTGGCTCGTACCATGCCCAGCCATCTTTGTCTCGCCAGTGCTGATGTTTAAACACCGCATCAGTTGCTCGTTTAAGGCTGAGTCGACCTAGAAGAGGCCCAGAAGCGGTTTAGATATTCATCACCGGTGTGAGGTGTGAGTGGCAGTGCTTTGTCTTCGTGCCGTGGGAAGCTCGGTAAGCCGAGTTCCATTCCCACCCACGGCCAACATCTAAATGCAGACATCAGCACTGGGGAGTGTACGTGCTGGCCACCCACACGCCCCCTTGTGTGCTGTGCCGCCCTTCGTCGGTGATCGATAATTGCAACGTGCCCCAACAAAAGTGTGCTTGAGGCCACACGCGGAATCTTCGTTTTGTTGTTTGGATGTGTAAGCGTCCGGGTCCGTGCTATGTGTGCGTCTGCACGTGCGTGTGCCCGTGTTCGTGCGCGCACGTGTGTGCGGTGTGTGTTTGTGTGTGGCCGGAACGGCGGTGCAGTGGTGTTGGCGCACTGTGCAACATCCCGTTCAAGGCCTCACGGGCCATCTTCGGCTATTTGTCCGTATTCCCCATTCCTGTACGGACGCGGGGACGTACCCCACCCGCTTGCCCACCCGCTGACCTGTCTGGCCTCGCGTCCACGGTGCTGCGCGCGTTTGTCCGTCTCCACGCAGGTCCGGCGGTGCCGGCCCCGGTCCCGGCGCCGGCGCCCCCGACGCGGCGCCGTGCTCGCTCTACATGCGCGAGCTCCAGGGCTTCGTGAGCCGCGCCGTCTCAGACTACTTCGGCCCCTGGGCGTGCGCCGCGCTGACGAGCCGCGCCCTGGAGGCGGCGGCGGCACGCGCCGTGCGCTTGTTCGTGCGCCACGCCAGCCTGGTGCGGCCGCTCGGCGAAGCCGGCAAGATGCGGCTGGCGGCCGACTGCGCCCAGGTAAAGAGCCGGCTGGCCGGCTGGCGCCACTTCCCGAACGGTTCCTCCATCCTCGTTCCGCCACCGGCGCTGCATCTCCCACGTCTGCCACTTCCTCGCCTCCCCTCGTCCCTCGCCTCCCCACGTTTGTCACGACTCTCTACTCCCCTCCGCACACTCTCCTACCTCTCATTTCACTCTCCGGCTGCCAAGGCTTCCCATCAAATCCCCCAATCACCCTTCGATCAATGGGAGATTGCTCATTCTCCTCTGCTGCCCCCGTAGGTCGTTGGGTGCAGTGTTAGCCGATGAATCTTGTATAAGTCTACGTCACTCTTATCTCCTGTGCTATCGTTTGTGCTGTCGCTGGCTGCTTTGCGTTATTAGCTGTCCGTGCGAGTGCTCAGCCACTGCCTGCCCCCACAGATGGAGCTGGCGGTAGCTCCATTGTGCCGACGAGTGTCAGACCTGGGAAAGCCGTACCGCCTGCTCCGCTCATTCAGGTACCCACGCACTTCAACACACACCCCGTCATACAACAACAACCGCCATTCGCCACTAAGTGGCGGTGACGTCACCACGACGCTTGTGCCAGGCCATGTGCACCTTGAGGCCACGTGAAGTGTCGAACGCCCGCTGGCAGGAGGTCACGGGGCAGACCCAGGTGCCACAGGTAGACTGACTGAGATGACTGGCTGATGCACCACCTGTGCCCCCTACTGTGCCAACTTGCTGTGCTTTAGCCACCCGGCGCTCCGCTCGTTGTTGTGAGCATCGCTCCTCCGCCCTCCGTTGTTGTTGGAGGGCGACTGCCTCCAACTGCCCAGTAGCGTCCTTCACGAGCCTCCTCCACTGAGGCCGATCTTGACACCGCTGGTACCGGTCATCGGCAAGTCCACTCAGCTCCACGTCCTCCTGTACCATCCGGCCGAACAAAAACTGTTTAGGCATGCCGTGGCTGGGCACACGGGCTACGTGACCCAGCCAACGCATCCTTGCCTGCCGGAGGAGCTCACCGACACACACATACACCAACGCACCGTCACACACCAACGCACACCATCGCACAACAAGTTCGTACCCGTGTGCGTACCCGCGTGTTTACCCGTGTGTACCCGTGCGGGTACCCATGTGCATGCCCGCAGGCCACTGCTGTTCCAGACAAGCGAGCACGTGGCGGCCAGCCCTGCGCTGGGGGAGCTGGTGCCGCACGGCACCGCGCTGCACCTGCTCTTCGCTCGCGCGCCGCCCGACATGCCCTCTCCTCACCAGGCATGTTGTCTGCCTCCCTCAACTCGGCATTTAGCGCGCTGCGCCACGAACCCAGCGACCCGAGTTCGTTTCCCGCTCACGGCCGACGCCGATGACGAATATCTGAACCGGTCCCAGGCCTCCCCTGGGTCAACTCTGCCTTAAATGAGTGGTACAGTGTGTAAACATTGCCACTAGGAGACAAAGGCAGCCGGGTGTGGTGCTGGTCACCCACCCCCTCAATTGCCCTGCCAGCCTTGAATAGGTGCTACTCGCATTGAGCCCTTAACATTCTGTTCAAGGCTAAATGGATGAACCTCTCGTTTCCACTTCCAGAGGGTGGACTGGTCCGTGGCTCGGTACTCGCAGTGGATGGACGACCACCCGAGCCAAAGGGACCGACTCACCTTCATCAGGTGCCCCCCCACCCCCTCCGCCCCCCCCCCCCCTTCCCATGCGACCGTATCGCGTTTTGCTGTACCTCTGACGTGTGACTCACGGTGGAGGGAGCACAGGTGGAGCATCCGCCGGTCATTTCAGCCAGTCAACCCCGTTCATGGGGCGGCCTCCAAGTGCCCCCAGCCTGCCACAAGCCACGCGGTGACGTCACCGCCACTTGGTGGCGAACGGCGGCTGCTGTCGTTGTTGTTGTTGCGTGTCCATGTGTTTGTACTTCGTGTTGTTAAAATCTCTTTTTAGAGCTTTGTGGGGACATCACCTCTATGGCTGCTGCTGCTGTTGTCAATGTGACTATCACGGGATGACCGTAACATTTTGCTTGGTGGACTGCGCCGAAAACCTGGCGACCGAGGTTCGATTCCCCGGCCACAACTATTGCGCTGCGTCAGTAGCGCAATTTCTTCAGCTTTGAATGAGTACCTGATGTCGAACCGTAAATATCGGCAATGGCGGGGAGACAAAGGTGGCTGGGAGTAGTGCTGGCCACTGGTGTGCCTTCATAGGTGCTCGCTAATAGCCCCAATAGGCTGTGAAGGCTACACGGGGGATCTTTGTCTCTATAACACCCCTGGTCTTGTTGGCAGGTGGGTGGCTTTTGCACTGACCTTCTAAAACTAATTATTTCCAGCTCGCTAGGGTATGAATCACACTAATGAAGTGCACAGGACAGAGAGCACTCTCAAACACAGTTGTGCATTTCATTATCGTGTATTCCTGTTTGCCCGTGTGTATCATCTGCACTGCAATGTTTACTCGCTCCTTCCACGGAGGAGAAGCAAAACGACACGAACGACCTCCCTCCTGAAGCCCTCTCGTCATGGGCGGCAGACCATCACATTTGGCACTTGGCTCCTGAACACGTCGCTGCTGCCATCATGCGCAAGATGAGAATTGCGTTCGTTCTGCAATCTTCTCCAGACGGAGAATTATTTCAAATTCCGGTTTGTGCTGGTGCCGCGAGATGTTGCCGAGCTCGGGCCCAAAGGACGAAAACGTCAAGCGACCAGCAACAAACAGCACTATCAAAGTTGTGATTTTATAGGATTTGACCAGGTTTTTTTTTTTATTGAGCGAGGTTATTATAAGTAAGGAGACGATGCTGTACGAGTAACGAATTGGCACGTTCTGTTTATGTGACAACCCTCACTAATTGGCTGTGTCGGGTGGTGGCAGGTTTAACGACACATGTATATGTACACGATCTAACCCAAAAAACCTATATAATGGATATTGGTCGCGAAAGCGTATGTATTAAACTGAAGGTATTAATAATGCCGTGACTGACCGTATGACTGATTGACTGACCGTATCACTGACAGTGTGACTGAGTGACTAACCATGTCACTGACTTTGTCACTGTGTGTGTGTGCGTGTCCTAGGGGGGCCTTGGAGGCATACGTACAGGGCGTGCGTGCCAAGGATGGGAGGGAGTTTGCTCCCGTCTACCCAGCCATGCTGCAGCTGCTGCAGAACGGCCTGGCTGCTGCTGCCACCTAAGGGGGGCAACCAGGGGAAATACCGGGGAAAATACCGGGGACACGATGGGACGGGGAGACATTGAACGCTGGGGATCAACGGTGTGGTGCGCGACTAC
Organism: Lampetra planeri; assembly: GCF_965212315.1. Classification (NCBI taxonomy): domain Eukaryota; kingdom Metazoa; phylum Chordata; class Hyperoartia; order Petromyzontiformes; family Petromyzontidae; genus Lampetra; species Lampetra planeri. The sequence goes on along the minus strand of NC_136146.1, from coordinate 5,416,221 downwards.
GCGGGGTAGTGTTGGGGCGTGCCCGGTGATGCCGGGACACACTAGCACAGGGACGACACGAGTTCACGTGGACACACGAGTTCACGTGGACGACACGAGTTCACGTGGACGCACGCGGGGACACGGGTGGGGACAAGGGTGATGCACACAGGAGGACAGAGAGACACGCACATGGAAGGAAGAGACTGGGGTCACGCTTGGGGAGACGATGGGACGTGTGAACACACAGCGTTGTACACAAAACCTCACGGTGGAAACATTTAGATATGCCACTTAAGCAAATCAATGTGTGCCATGCCGGCCTTAATGGTTGCTCGCTAACGGCTCTTTGAAGGGTTGACCATGGAGCGATTGTGTGAATCTTGGGTTGTATCAGTTGAGCATTGCTGGCGCAGTGGCCATCTGCATTGAACCCAGAGGTCAGAGTTCAATTCCGAAGTCACGGATATCTGAAGCTGTCTTCTAATCAACACCGAGTACAATGCGTAAGCATCAGCACTGGGGAGACGAAGTCAGCCGCTGTGTGCGTGTCGTTGACTGCACCCGTGCCTTTGTCAATTGTGCTGGACTTAATAGGTGCTCGCTAACGCTGCATGCATCGATAGTCTGTAAAGGCTGCACTGGGGAAGTTTGTTTATGTGTGTGATGACGGAGGCTGAACAATACAAATCATCACGTTACAGTGAATGCTGTCCCCCATAAACAAAATACAAAGACAAACATGAAAACAAACTGAAATTGTGCACCACTGGTGGTGTGCCCCTCTACCTTGTGCAGCAGCAGCAGCTGTGAGCTATTTGCCCACTCTCATGACGGGGTTCTTGCGCCGATTGCTGTTTGCTTTGTTGCTGCACTTTGTGTTTGGTTTTGTCATTTTAACGACCCTGGTCACTCTTAAAGAAATGAGACTCTGCTGCCCTGGTCTGTTGAGTTCTCACCTGGTTCAACAAAATAAACTTTAAACTTGGAACTTAATTTGGAGCTTTCGTGACTGCAGGAATTACTCTTTGGTTCTTTCGGTAAAGTCACGTATAAAGATAAAATAATAAATTAAATACTAGCATACGACGTTTCGATTGCAACACAAGCAATCATCATCAGGTATAAATGAAATATAAACAAATTACGTTCAGGAAGAACGTAATCAACCAGGTAGGGTGTTGACTGTTATGTTATCCGACTCTGTTGTATTACATTACATTTCTAAGTATACTAAATTTGTGTGTCTATTTAATTTATACCTGATGATGATTGCTTGTGTTGCAATCGAAACGTCGTATGCTAGTATTTTATTTATTATTTTATCTTTATACGTGACTTTAAACTTGGCCTCAGTCAATCGGAATCATTTACCCACTCACCAACACAGCCTCACCCTGTACAACCCACTCATAACTCAACCCACCCCACACACACCACTCACCCCACACACATGCCACCCTTCCATCGACTCATTCACCAACTCAACGTTAACTCACCCACCCGTTCACTCGCGCAAATCGCACTCATCCTGGTCTCCCGAGTTCTCAGCTGGTCAAACAATCAACTTCAGACTTTAAATCCGCGACATTTCGGGAGGCACCTGGGACACGCGGCCCCCGAGCTGGCAGCCACTCCCACTTTTATATAGCCCCGCCCGCCGCGTCGCTAGCACCGCCCATGCAGCGAGTGGATTGGCTGGTTATTGGGTTGCCGCGCCCCCTTGCTGCAAGGCCCCGCCCCCTTGCTGGAAGGCCCCGCCCCCTTGCTGTAAGGCCCGCCCAACAGGCGGTTGGGGGGGCGTGGACGAGCGGGTGCCACGACCTCCAACTTCAGGAAGAGCGCGCGCATGCGCAGTAGGGATTGTAGTCCACGCGCAGGGACACACGTGAGGTGAGGGCGGGTGAGTGTGAGAGAGAGTGTGAGGTGAGGGCGGGTGAGTGTGAGGGAGAGTGTGAGGTGAGGGAGGGTGAGTGTGAGAGAGAGTGTGAGGTGAGGAGGGTGAGTGTGAGGTGAGGGGGGGGAGTGTGAGGTGAGGGGGGGGAGTGTGAGGTGAGGGAGGGTGAGTGTGAGGTGAGGGGGGAGAGTGTGAGAGAGTGTGAGGTGAGGGCGGGTGAGTGTGAGGGAGAGTGTGAGGTGAGGGAGGGTGAGTGTGAGAGAGAGTGTGAGGTGAGGAGGGTGAGTGAGAGAGAGAGTGTGAGGTGAGGGGGGAGAGTGTGAGAGAGTGTGAGGTGAGGGGGAGTGAATGAGAGAGTGTGAGGTGAGGGGGGGGGTGAGTGTGAGAGAGTGGAAGGTGAGGGGGGTGAGTGTGAGAGAGAGAGTGGAAGGTGAGGGGGGTGAGTGTGAGAGAGAGAGTGGAAGGTGAGGGGGGTGAGTGTGAAGGAGTGTGAGGTGAGGGGGGTGAGTGTGAGAGAGAGTGTGAGGTGAGTGTGAGAGAGTGTGAGGTGAGGGTGAGAGAGTGTGAGGTGAGGGCGGGTGAGTATGAGAGAGTGGAAGGTGAGGGGGGGTGAGTGTGAGGTGAGGGGGGTGAGTGTGAGAGAGAGTGTGAGGTGAGGGCGGGTGAGTGTGAGAGAGTGGAAGGTGAGGGGGGTGAGTGAGGGAGAGTGTGAGGTGAGGGCGGGTGAGTGTGAGAGAGTGGAAGGTGAGGGGGGTGAGTGTGAGGGAGAGTGTGAGGTGAGGGAGGGTGAGTGTGAGGTGAGGGGGGGTGAGTGTGAGGTGAGGCGGGTGAGTGTGAGAGAGAGTGTGAGGTGAGGGCGGGTGAGTGTGAGAGAGTGGAAGGTGAGGGGGGTGAGTGTGAGGGAGAGTGTGAGGTGAGGGAGGGTGAGTGTGAGGTGAGGGGGGGTGAGTGTGAGGTGAGGGGGGTGAGTGTGAGAGAGAGTGTGAGGTGATGGGGAGTGAGTGAGAGAGAGTGTGAGGTGAGGGGGGTGAGTGTGAGAGAGAGTGTGAGGTGAGTGTGAGAGAGTGTGAGGTGAGGGGGGGTGAGTGTGAGGTGAGGGGGGTGAGTGTGAGGGTGTGTGCTGTAGAGCGTTGGGTAAGTGTTGTGCACAGCGCTGCGTCACCGTGTGTTCTGTTGATGTGGTTACGTTGATGTTTTTACTAATTGCCACTTGGTTAGTGCAGGGTATGGCTATCGTGTCCGTGTGAGCATGGTGCTGGCCCCAATCGGCCAGCAGTAGATAGACCACACGGCGGACTGATGAAGGTGACGAATCTCCCGTCTCCCACCAGACAATGCCGTCCCCGGCGCTGGGCGCCCGCCGTGCTGCGAGGTTCGCGACGGCGCTGCGCCTCCGGGCCTTCGTGGGGACGCGGGCCCCCCTCGCCGCGAGGGAGACCCCGGCGGTCTCATGGGCCCTGGCGAAGAAGGCCGAGCCCTTCTGGAGGCCTCGGGTGCCGGGGCGGGAGAGCGTGCTGCGGGCGCCGGGAGTGAGCGATCCGGCGAAGATGAGCCGCGAGCAGCTGCTGGAATCCCTGGTGGCGGCGGTGGTTTACCGGAAAGGTGCCACAACGGCCACAGCGGCCACACTCGCGCGTGAAGACGCAGGTCCCCCCAACCATCCCGTGTAGCCTTGACAGACTGTTGGAGCAAGTGCTGTTAGCGAGCACCTAGAGAAGGCCGGGCACGGCACACAGCACTACGCCCGGGACACATTTGTCTCACCAGTGCTGATATTTAAGCACCGCATCGGGTGCTCGTTCAAGGCCGAGTCGACCGAAGAGAGGCCCGGAAGCGGTTGAGATATTCACCGGCGGTGTGAGGTGTGAGCGGCAATCAAACACACCGCACTACCGGGTACTCGTTTTAAGCGCAGTCGACCCAGGGGAGGCCCGGGACCGGTTTCTGTGACTGGTGTTGGCCGTGAGTGGGAATCTAACTCGGTTGCCAGGTTCATAGCGCAGCGCGCTAACCACTACACCACACACACACAGGTGAACACAGGTGCGGGCAGGCAACTCGTGAGAAAGCTGTGCCATCATCGACACTCACCATTTACTTCCCCCCCCCCACCCACGTCTGCCCCCCCACCTCCCATGTCCCTTTCCAGATCCCATCCTGGCGATTTGTAAACCTGCCGGGCTCGGCGTGCACGGTGAGGCTCCTCAATTTGCCCCTTGACCAAGGGCAGGGCAAGGAAGGGCAGGGCAAGGAAGGGCAGGGCAAGGAAGGGCAGGGCACGGAAGGGCAGGGCAAGGAAGGGCAGGGCAAGGAAGGGCAGGGGGGTAAATAAACCAGGACAGGTCAGCTCGACCCTGTGGCTCCCAATGGGTCATGCATGTGATGGTCACCTGACCCTACCCCCCCCCCCCCCCCGGACGCCCTTATGTGTGTGTGTGATTTACTCCCACATGCATGAACACTGATTCATTGGCTGAAAACATCTGAATATATAGAGGACAGCAGAGCGTTGGGCAATTGTTGGGAGTGCCGGCTCACCTGGCTGCTGCCTTCCCGCTCGTCTGTGGTTCCTCGGTGACTGCGAGAGAAGCAGTTTGCATGAATGATGACTAGACATGTTTTATAAGCAAGTATTCTGATTATACAAACCATAAACATTCACACACAGGTGTGCTCATTGCGCGGTACATGGCGGAGGTGTGTTTGGGCCTATATATGTGCTTGCTAACAGCACTGTCCCCAGAAGTCAGCGTGGGCTACACGGGGGTGTCTTTGTACAGAGTCCCAGACGGTGCCTGAACAGCTGGCGCTGGAGTCTCTGCTGCCTGAGCTGGCCCGACTGTTGGGGGTGTCTCCCGATCTGCACCTGGTGAAGGCGCCCAGCAGGTGAGGGTCACCAAATCACGGGTGGTGGGGAGGATGGAAATTAGCGCTGCCTCACCCGCCCGTCTGTGGTTCCTCCTCCGCGTGCCTCCGAGTCTTCTTTCTTCGAGACCGAGGAGCGGATAGCGTGTGGCGCCGCCGCGTTACAAGTTGACATTTATTATACGTGCTGTGTGCCCGTGCGTGTGTGCCCGTGCGTGTGTGCCTGTGCGTGTGTGCCCGTCTGTGCCCGTGCATGTGTGCCCGTCTGTGTGTGCCCGTCTGTGTGTGCCCGTCTGTGTGTGCCCGTCTGTGTGTGCCCGTGCGTGTGTGCCCGTGTGTGTGTGCCCGTCTGTGTGTGCCCGTGTGTGTGTGCCCGTCTGTGTGTGCCCGTCTGTGTGTGCCCGTCTGTGTGTGCCCGTGTGTGTGTGCCCGTCTGTGTGTACCCGTGCGTGTGTGCCCGTGCGTGTGTGCCCGTGCGTGTGTGCCCGTGCGTGTGTGCCCGTGCGTGTGTGCCCGTCTGTGTGTGCCCGTTCGTGTGTGCCCGTGCGTGTGTGCCCGTGCGTGTGTGCCCGTGCGTGTGTGCCCGTGCGTGTGTGCCCGTGCGTGTGTGCCCGTGCGTGTGTGCCCGTGCGTGTGTGCCCGTGCGTGTGTGCCCGTGTGTGTGTGCCCGTCTGTGTGTGCCCGTGCGTGTGTGCCCGTGTGTGTGTGCCCATGTGTGTGTGCCCGTCTGTGTGTGCCCGTGCGTGTGTGCCCGTGCGTGTGTGCCCGTGCGTGTGTGCCCGTGCGTGTGTGCCCGTGCGTGTGTGCCCGTGCGTGTGTGCCCGTGCGTGTGTGCCCGTGTGTGTGTGCCCGTCTGTGTGTGTGCCCACACAGGGACGTGTCCGGCGTGGTGCTGCTCTCCGTGTGCCACCACACCACCAAGGAGCTGGAGGCCGCGTTCTCTCGCTTGCGCCGTGCCAGGGAGCCCATCAGCACCTACTGGTAGCTCCTGGGGGACACCTACTGGTAGTGTCCAGCGGGGACACCTACTGGTAGCTCCTGGGGGACACCTACTGGTAGCTCCAAGGGACACCTACTGGTAGCTCCTGGGGGACACCTACTGGTAGTGCCCAGGGGGACACCTACTGGTAGCTCCTGGGAAACACCTACTGGTAGCTCCTGGGAGACACATACTGGTAGCTCCTGGGGGACACATACTGGTAGCTCCTGGGGGACACCTACTGGTAGCTCCAGGGAGACACCTACTGGTAGCTCCTGGGGGACACATACTGGTAGCTCCAGGGGGACACCTACTGGTAGCTCCTGGGAGACACCTACTGGTAGCTCCTGGGGGACACCTACTGGTAGCTCCAGGGGGACACCTACTGGTAGTGCCCAGGGGGACACCTACTGGTAGCTCCTGGGGGACACCTACTGGTAGCTCCTGGGGGACACCTACTGGTAGCTCCAGGGGACACCTACTGGTAGCTCCAGGGGACACCTACTGGTAGCTCCAGGGGACAACTACTGGTAGCTCCTGGGAGACCCTTACTGGTAGCTCCTGGGGGACACATACTGGTAGCTCCTGGGGGACACATACTGGTAGCTCCTGGGGGACACATACTGGTAGCTCCAGGGAGACAACTACTGGTAGCTCCTGGGGGACACATACTGGTAGCTCCTGGGGGACACATACTGGTAGCTCCTGGGGGACACATACTGGTAGCTCCTGGGGGACACATACTGGTAGCTCCTGGGGGACACATACTGGTAGCTCCAGGGGGACACCTACTGGTAGCTCTTGGGAGACACCTACTGGTAGCTCCTGGGGGACACCTACTGGTAGCTCCAGGGGGACACCTACTGGTAGCTCCAGGGGGACACCTACTGGTAGCTCCAGGGAGACACCTACTGGTAGCTCCAGGGGGACACCTACTGGTAGCTCCAGGGGGACACCTACTGGTAGCTCCAGGGGACAACTACTGGTAGCTCCTGGGAGGCACGTACTGGTAGCTCCTGGGAGACACCTACTGGTAGCTCCAGGGGACAACTACTGGTAGCTTCTGGGAGACCCTTACTGGTAGCTCCAGGGGACAACTACTGGTAGCTCCAGGGGGACACCTACTGGTAGCTCCAGGGGACAACTACTGGTAGCTCCAGGGGGACACCTACTGGTAGCTCCTGGGGGACACCTACTGGTAGCTCCTGGGGGACACCTACTGGTAGCTCCAGGGGACACCTACTGGTAGCTCCTGGGAGACACCTACTGGTAGCTCCTGGGGGACACCTACTGGTAGCTCCTGGGAGACACTTACTGGTAGCTCCAGGGGGACACCTACTGGTAGCTCCTGGGAGACACATACTGGTAGCTCCTGGGGGACACCTACTGGTAGCTCCAGGGGGACACCTACTGGTAGCTCCAGGGGGACACCTACTGGTAGCTCCAGGGAGACACCTACTGGTAGCTCCAGGGGGACACCTACTGGTAGCTCCAGGGGGACACCTACTGGTAGCTCCAGGGGACAACTACTGGTAGCTCCTGGGAGGCACGTACTGGTAGCTCCTGGGAGACACCTACTGGTAGCTCCAGGGGACAACTACTGGTAGCTCCTGGGAGACCCTTACTGGTAGCTCCAGGGGACAACTACTGGTAGCTCCAGGGGGACACCTACTGGTAGCTCCAGGGGACAACTACTGGTAGCTCCAGGGGGACACCTACTGGTAGCTCCTGGGGGACACCTACTGGTAGCTCCTGGGGGACACCTACTGGTAGCTCCAGGGGACACCTACTGGTAGCTCCTGGGAGACACCTACTGGTAGCTCCTGGGGGACACCTACTGGTAGCTCCTGGGAGACACTTACTGGTAGCTCCAGGGGGACACCTACTGGTAGCTCCTGGGAGACACATACTGGTAGCTCCTGGGGGACACCTACTGGTAGCTCCAGGGGGAGATCTACTGGTAGCTCCTGGGGGACACCTACTGGTAGCTCCTGGGGGACACCTACTGGTAGCTCCTGGGAGACACCTACTGGTAGCTCCTGGGAGACACCTACTGGTAGCTCCTGGGGGACACCTACTGGTAGCTCCAGGGGGAGATCTACTGGTAGCTCCTGGGGGACACCTACTGGTAGCTCCTGGGGGACACCTACTGGTAGCTCCTGGGGGACACCTACTGGTAGCTGCAGGGAGACACCTACTGGTAGCTCCTGGGGGACACCTACCGGTAGCTCCTGGGAGACACCTACTGGTAGTGCCCAGGGGACACCTACTGGCAGTGCCCAGGGGACACCTACTGGTAGTGCCCAGGGGACACCTACTGGCAGTTCCCAGAGAACACCTACTGGTAGCTCCAGGGAGACACCTACTGGTAGCTCCTGGGAGACACCTACTGGTAGCTCCAGGGAGACACCTACTGGTAGTGCCCAGGGGACACCTACTGGTAGTGTCCAGAGAACACCATGGTAGCCGCGAAAATATTATTATGACAATACTGGTTTACCCAGGAAGGTCTTGCTGAGTCTCAAGACTTCTTCAGGAGGGTCCTGCCAAGCTTGCGTAGCAGGAGGCGATGATGTTACTGCTGCTGCTGCGTGTGACCCCAATGGATATCTTGGTTGTCATTTTTCAGCATTGGGATGTTTTTACCGACATCGGTTCCACGGTGCATTCTTTTTATTTTAGCTATGGGAGGAAACTGAGAAACCTGGAGGAAACCCATGCACAACAGGGGGAGAGAACATACACGCTTCACAAGAAGGGCATCCGACGGGATCGATTTCACGATATGTCGATGTTATCGCGATTGCATCTCTAATTTGTATAGCATTGTCTGTGTGCTTTGGGACTCCTGCCGTGGTGCCATGGTTACCGCACTGCCAGCACACGGCAGTTGAAACGGTGGTGCAGGTTTATAAAATCACTGCTCCCTCTGGTCCACCCAGCGGCCCCAGCGGTACAAATGGGGCGCGCCGTGCTCGACCTGCAGGTGGTGGGGTAAAGTGTGGGTACTCCCGCCGTTTTGAACGTGTCACACCAGCATGGAAGAGTCTGCGAAAAATGTCCTGGTGGAAGCCTTTCCACTAGCGGTGGGGTGAGCGAAAAATTGCAGGGCTGCGCCTTTGTGTGCAAGTCTGTGTGGGGAATAGAAGTGTAGCGGATAGTGCACCGATGTACGAACCCAGGGACCTGAGCTTGATTCCCGCTAATGGCCAATATGAGTGACGGATATCTGAACCGGTGCTGGGCCTGCTACGGTGTGTAAACATCAGCACTGGGGAGACAAAGGCGGCTGGGTGTGGTGCTGGCCAACCACCCCTTCACGGGTGTGTACAGTATCGGCCTAAATAGATGCTACTTACTAACAGCGCTTGCCCCAAACAGCCTGTTGACGGCTACATTGGGGATCTGTGTGTGTCTGCGTGCGCGTACACGGTAACAGGGCCGTGACGGTCGGCACTCCCGAGCGCGGGGAGGGCGACATCGACGTTCCGCTGGCGGCTCGCCAGATTGGCGATCACCTGCTGGTGGGTGCCGGACAGGCGCGTTGTGAATCCACCGCCGCCGCCGTCAGTTTGGGCCACTGTTCTTTTGTCACCACTGTGGTGATGTCGGGAGTCCTGGACAGCTTGCTCCTACTGTTGTTTTTTTGTACGTGGATACAGGCCAAAAGCACATTGGGCAAGGGTGGGGGTGGTGGTGGTCATGCTGCTTTAATCGTATTTGTACCCCAGGCTTCGATTAATGTCGAGTATAGTATCCTGACCCCGTCTCATGCCGACATTCACTGGCATCGTGGCCAGCAAGTGGCCGACAAGCACCGGTGAGCGGTCGGTTCAGCGAGGGGGCGGGGGGGCGGGCGGGCGGGTGGGGAAGCAGGCGAGCGAGCAGGCGGTCGAGCAAGCGAGTGTCGATGTGTCTTGCGAGTAGGTTGTTCCAGTCCCACACCCAACCAAGGCCAGTCTGACGAGGCGGGAGGTGAAGAAAGCGCTGACGCGCTACCGCGTGCTGTGCTCTGCGGCTGACTGCGCGCTTGTGGAGTTGCGGCCTGTTACCGGTACACACCGCCTGCACACACAGAAAAATACCCCCCCCCCCTCGCATAGCCTCAACAGCTTAGGCAAGTGCTGTTACCAAGCACCTATGATGGCCGGCACAGCACATGAGGGGTTAGGCCCAGGACCGGTTCAAATATTGGTCACCGGTGTTGGCCATGAGCGGGAATTCAATTTGGGTCTCCGGGTTCAGAGCGCAGTGCGCTAACATTACGCCACCATCGCTCCACCCACACTAACATGCTCAACAGCATCGAGAGCCGCCATTCACCACTAAGTCGTAGAGACGTTGCCACAGCGCCTGCACCAGGCTAGGTGCGTTTTGGGGCTACATGAAGTGTAAAATGCTCACTTCTGGCAGGAGGTCACGGGACAGACCCAGGTGCCATGAGTTGACTGGCTGAGAGGACTGGCAGATGCACCCGTGCTCCCCTCTGCACCACCTCGCTGCGTTCTAACCGCCCGGTGCTCCGCTCGGCGTGCACGTAGCGTTCCGGGACCAGCTGCGCGTGCACCTCACCATGGCACTGTGCGTCGCCGTGGGCGACCACGTGTACAGCGGGCGTGTCGGACGTGTGCTGGGCGTTCGCGTGCCCGTCGCCCCGGAGACCGCCCTGCCCCGGACTCAGGTACCCAGCAGGCACCGCGAAATACGCCTCCCAGCATGCACCTGGAGACACACCTCCCAGCATGCACCACGAGACGTTTCCCAGCGTTCCCACCGTGGAAAACCGACCGGAGTGCTTAACGCTGCTGTGCCGGCCGGTGTTGTGCCCACCCCCTGCCTCCTTGCGCCGCAGGTTCTAGACGAAGAAGTCCTGTGCAGGATGCACGTGTCCCAGCCACAGGTCCACCGCCTGCCGCTCCACCTGCACCTGGCCGCGATGCACCTGCCGCGCTACGGCCCCGCCCAGGAGGGCGCATGGCCCACCGAGGGCCCCTGGGCCAACTGGTTTGGGGGTGACATCATCCGGGCGCCAGCCCCGCCATACTTCCTGCGCACGATGGAGCTGCTGGGGCTGGAGGGGGGCGGCGCGAGTGGGGAGGGGTGATCAGTGGAGGGGAGCACTTGTGACGGGGTGTGGGTGGTTCGTATCGGTGGTACAATGGTTAGCGTGCCACGCTACGAACCCACTCGACGACCCGGGTTCAATTCCAGCTCACGACCAATAACAGCGGTGAGTATTTGAACCAGTCCTGGGCATCCCCTAAATCGAGGACCTGGTACGGTGTGTAAACATCACCAGCCCCAGCTGCCCGTTAGTCTCTCCCGTGTGGCCACCCCCACTCTGAACCCCTCCCCCCTGAACCTCTTCCCTCTCCCCCCTCCCCTCTTCCCCCTCCCCTCTTCCCCCTCCCCTCTCCCCCCTCCCCTCTCCATAAAGTACAGCGATCCCTCGCCGCAGTGCTGTCCTTTATACCTTTACACTTGGTGAAAGTGCACTGCAATTGCCGCACAATACCACGACAGGTTGCCCTTCATCATGGACCGTAAGGGTCGAGCTGGTGGTGAAGGTGAGCGGAACGTAAAGACAGCAAGGAAAGGTTTTTGTCTTGAGAGAGAAGAGTTGCTCGATTGTCTAACCCTCCCTCCCCTAACAACATCGTCAACGTTGTCTGGACTTCGCTATCAATACTAAATGTAATTAAAAGTGTTTTTGTCCACTTAATAGTAAAGGTATTTTAGTGCATACAGTGCTGTACATTGTTTCTCAAGTTTACTGAAAGCATAGGATGCCTAGTTGTCGGCTTCGACGGAAATTCGGGTCGCCTCGCAGCGAACCGTGCCGTCAATTTCACCACGGTCCGGGAAAAGCGCCTCGATCCTGCCGGCGAATTTGGTGGGGAGGGGGTGGTCGAAGCGGAATGAGGGCAGCCTTCATTCATCACCATCGCTCGTCGACGAGCAGTGCCCGATTATCTTCGTAGCAAAAGTAGCTACACACGCTACAGGCCCCGCACGTTCAAGGGTTTTGCGCTAAATGCTCTCAAGCTATCAATTCCGGTTCAGTGATTCTGCGCTTGCTCTATTACTATAGTACTATACTGCCTTCAACTGTTATGAACGACTGGGTGTTTCAGGTTAGCGATTTGTCGTATTATCTGGCTGTATAGCTAATAAAATAAAATTACTTTACTATGCAAGTAAAAAATGTATATGTTTTAATGTGTTTTTATTTTATTTTGGGCCCCTTCATAACATATGCTACTGGCCCCGCACTCGCTTAGTCGGGCACTGTCGACGAGACACGCGACCTATGGTGCCAACGCGGCCTTGGCACCACCGTGTGGCCACGGCGGAGATGCGAGGTGGTGTCCGTGGGTTGTCGTGAGTTGGTTTCTTGGCTTTGGTTTGTTTACGTAAAAATTTTGACAGTATTGTTGTTATTTACTGTTCGTTATTCATGAGATATTCACCACGACTTGCGCGCCCGTGTGTGTTTATTTGAGTGCATTTGTTTTATTGATGACTAACTTACAAAGATGTTGAACACACCTGCCCAACCCCCTATCAGTGCCCTACCTTGTTACAGACCAATTCCAGACCATCTTGGTCACCCCGTGCCCTTATAAAACTCAACGTGCATCATAAAAAGTCCCATCGCAAGAGAGAAACACAAACAAAACAAAGATTGTTTCCCCCGTATTGAGACGGCTGTACGCCGTATGGACCTGAAAACTAGACTTCCCTGTACAAGAACGCGGGGTAAACCGTGTGGGTTGACAGCTATTTGGATTTTACGGCACTTTGCTGAAGTGGCTTTTCTCGCCGTTATAAATCACGGCGCAACTTTCTCAAAACACCGGACCGCGAATCCAACCCACCGCCAGCAAAATCATTAATTATAATTATGAACTGTAATGAATTTACTGCGTCCACGCATCATTAACGGAGCACGCGTGGATAATGATCGATTTCGCTGCCCCAATGTCCAATTGCATCGTCTGCGCAGCGCACTGCGCGCCACTCGAGTGGCGCTTTTCGGGAGCGCGTCGCGACAGCGGCCGGCGTCAAGAGTCAACGCCACCAGGGCCACCGCTATTAACATTTACTACACACGCGTGTGTGGTGGTACACACACACGCGTATGTGGTGGTAAACACGACTCTGGTTTTACCTTCGTGTATACATACATAGTATAACGATAGTTACTGCGTACGAAAGTGCGCGCGCAGTTACTCCCAGAGCAATGAGGCTCATCTCACGTTGAGTGGAATCTGAGATCCTGGCCATTGCCCCGCGTCTCTCTCCTCCTCGCCGATCGAGGTTTGGAGGAGGCGAGAGACGAGGGGGAGAGGGGCAGTCGGTAGGAGAGGAAACGAAGAAGGGGAGAGGAGGGTCGCTACCCCCTACCCCCCTTCCACCACAGCCTGCAAGGGTCAGGGTCGAGCCGCAGCGGCGCCTAGGAAACAACGAAGGCTTCGAAGAGAGACCGAGAGGCCTACGACCACCACCGCCGCCACGGTGAGCCGAGTGGGGGCTGTGCCGAGATTCTGAGTTGCCGAGGCGTCCTCTTGGTTCACGCTCCCTCCCACTCGCCCTGGTGAGCGCCCTGGTGAGCGCCGTGGTGAGCGCGGCTCAAGGGGGATGAGTCGGTGAGGGGTTGGTGAGCGTTGCGTATCGGTGGTGGGTGTTGGGTGAGGGGGTTGTTGAGTGCCGTGAGCTTCGTGAGGGAGCGAATGGAGGTGGTGGTTTGGTGGGTGCCGTGAGCAGCCGCTCCAAATCGCGGTGGCGGTGAAGCGCATCGCTCGCCCCGAGGGGGGTGGGGGGGGTGAGCGCTGTGAGCAGCCGCGTTGGCATCGTCGCAGCCATCGCGTCGACGATCATCGACAAGATTCCGCGACAACTGCGGCGAGCGGTGGAGACGTCTCAAGTAACGGGTCGAGTGGGGGAGGGGGTTGGAGGGTGGGGGTGTAATTGTGTCGGCCTCGTTAGCGCCCTCTCGGGCCGCGCCGTCACCTGTGCAGCCAGGTGCGACAGGTGTGACAGGTGAGGGTCAGAGTCGGGGACGAGGTGGTGAGTGTTGGTGAGTGGTAGTGGTCAGGAGGTGTAGTGTTGGTGGTGAGTGGTAGTGGTGGTGGTGGTGAGGAGGTGTAGTGGTGGTGGTGAGGAGGTGTAGTGGTGGTGGTGAGTGGTGGTGGTGGTGAGGAGGTGTAGTGGTGGTGGTGAGGAGGTGTAGTGGTGGTGGTGAGTGGTAGTGGTAGTGGTCAGGAGGTGTAGTGTTGGTGGTGAGTGGTGTTGGGTTGTAGTGTAGAATGGTGGCGAGACGCGTGTTCAAGTGCCCGCGTCGGGCGTCAGGAGCCACAGCGGTGATTGGCTTCAAGTTCACCTGTAGAGTGCACCTGTAGAGTTCACCTGTAGAGTGCACCTGTAGAGTGCACCTGTAGAGTTCACCTGTAGAGTTCACCTGTAGAGTGCACCTGTAGAGTTCACCTGTAGAGTGCACCTGTAGAGTTCACCTGTAGAGTTCACCTGTAGAGTTCACCTGTAGAGTTCACCTGTAGAGTTCACCTGTAGAGTGCGACGTTAATCAACGAGGGGGATAAACGGGCTCGGACTTCTAGTGGGGGGGCGAAAGAGAACCGCGTAGATGGGGCGATGTCAGCAATACATTTCCACGTGATAAGACTTTATGTTGAAACCAGATTTCAGAGATGATTGGCTCACAGGGTAATTCTAAATAAACTGAACTGAAACCGAACTATCATTTGTGGCCAAGTCGCTTCTGAAACTTAAGTTTAATATACTCTTTGGTTTTTTCGGTAAATTAAATAAAATAAGAATTTATTTTTATTGTTTACCCACGTGACTTTACCGAAAAAACCAAAGATTATGAATCCTTGCAGTCACGAAAACTTCAAATGTAAGTTTAATATCTCAGTGGGCTTTACCTGGTGAGATACAAAATAGTTTAGTTTAATTTGTATATTTATATTTTAAGTGATTTGTTTACTTTTCCTGGACCTTGCACTCCTTTCGTGTTTTTGTATTGTTTGTCGTAACGTTTTGACCTGCCCCGACTGAACATCTGTGAAAAAGAGCTTTATAGATGATCTGATTCCTCTCCAATATAAATACAGATTCTTATTCTGAGGTAAATTGTGTCATAATGGTGGCCGGTGGTCAAGAACAACGTCGGAGTGGCAGCTCAGGAACGGAATGCGTCCGGGAGGAGGTCGAGCGGGGAAATGGAGCGGTGACATGGGGTCCGTGTGCGGGCGCTGGGCTCTATCATCACGTCGCACGATCGCGAGAGGCCTTCATCCAGCAGTGGATTCATTGTGGCCGATGACGTTAACGGATGGATATTGGAGTGGCTCAGTGTGAGGTGTGAGATGTGGCCATTCAATTGGCAGCGCGTTCGATAGCCTGTGCGAGGGTTTCGCAGTCACATTCTGTGTCGTTCCTCGCGATGTTAAAGCCTAATCTTTTGCATTAACTGGTAACCGAATGGGCAGAAAATCGGTAACAACCTGTTACCATTTTGCCGCGGGTCGAGGGTAAAGTGTTGGTACTCCCACCTCTTTCAAGACGTCTCGTCAGCAAGGAAGAGTAGGCCATGTGCACCGCTACATTTTGACTGAGAAACGGTGGCCAAACATACTATGGCCGCTGTGCGGTTCAATTGGCGCATTTATTCATTCCGAAATTTCCACTGACTGGTTGCCCTTTAACAGCCCCAGTTATTTCTCATCTTCCTGAGGCATTGACAGAGACCCCCCCCCCCCACCCCTAGTGGCCTTTAACAGACTGTTGGGGCAAGTGGTGTTCGCGAGTAGCACCTGTGAAGGTCGACATGGGTGGGCAACATCCTGCCCGGTTGCGAATTGACCTCGGGGGGAGGTCCAGGACCGGTAAACATCGTCGTCGTTGGTGTTGGCCATGAGTGGGAATCGAACTCGGGTGGCCGTGTATGTTGCGCAACATGCAACCCGCTGCGCTACCGCTCCCCACCGTGGTTTTGTTTCCGGGTGGTTTTAGGCCTGGACGTTCTTCCGCGAGGTCAACAACGAGGCGCATGTTTGTTTGGTACCTCAGCATTATCCCATCATCCTGTTAGCATCAGCAGGCTGGAGTGGTTGACGCTGCGGCCGGATTGGAGAGGGAGGTGGAGCTGTCGGCGAGTGATCCCCCGAGTGACGGTGCTCCAGCCTCTAGCCTGGATGCTCCAGGCCCCTTCCTCCTACGCCAATGCCACTGACCTTCCGTGCCCGACTGACATTAACTCACACGGGCAGCCGCCGAAACGCGGAGAGTTTCCGCTGCGACCACCACTTCAAGGTTAATCATTCTGGTTCTGCGATAAGACGATACTGCCCTGCGCTATGTCACCGTATGAGCTCGGTTTCCCAGTGGGGCAGAGAGAATGCAAGTGGCAGAGCATTCGCTCCTCAACTGGAGAATGAGCTGTTCAGGTCTGTATGGGAGGCGTTCTGCTGTTTTAAAGTCCATTTGAAAACATCTTTGTAGGATGTAGTATTCACACTCTTGTAAATGATGTGTCATTCCTTGTTACTGCTTTTAAGTATTTTTGCTTCCTGTGTATTTCACGGCAAGCCTAGCGCTACACATCTGCTGCTGCTACTGCAGCTGCAGAATTGAAGCGGGAGTGTGCGGGGAGGGAGGCAGGCAGGGAGGCAGGGCCCGGCGGACACGTTGTTGCCAGGCAGCGGCGAGGCGAGAGATGAGCTCTGGGCCGGGCTCATCCCCGCGTGTATCCCGCGTGTATCCCCCCCACGTGCACCGCAAAGTCGAGCAGTCGCCACCAGCAGCAGTATGCGCTTAGCGGCCGTGGCGGTGATCGGGCATCGCCCGCCAAAGACCCTGGCCGTTCCAAGGACTTAGCCGTGACCTTTTCCCTTTTCATCGTCATCCTCCTCCTCCTCTTCGGACCTGATCTCTTACCCAGCACTGACCAGTTTAAGCAGCCCTGGGCTCAGGTTACGGCCACATTCTGGCAGCACTGCCTGTACCGGCGACTTGCACACACGCAGACGGGCTCGCGCCCCCCACGGTCGCTATTCAGGTGCGCCGTGCCGAGCGTGCCAGCCTCGCTCTGGCGCGTAAGACGAGCGGTGACTTGCGGGTACCCGAGGCGCCGTGTGGGTTGGGTGGCGGACACCCAGGGCGGCCTCTGGCTGTAGAGGCGGGAGGTGAGAGATTCATAAGGAGCGACGAGGTGGGCTTGGCACTCGCTCGCCAATCAACGCTGAGGACCTAGGAAGCCGTGGTTTGCCAGGCAGCAGCGCCACGGCGCCACCGTGGTGCCCGCCACGCACCGGACTCGGACTCTTCTAGCCACGTGACCGGCTGCCCTGCGCTGCCCTGCGCTGGCACCGAGGCGAACCGTGGGTTGGAAGCTGACCGGACCGGCGTGCGGGCAGCTGCGTGAGCAGGCGGACAGCGAGGATGTTGCTTGCCGGAGGGCATTGCCGCTACTGCTTGGCAGGTACGGTCACATGACCCACTGCCTGTCGCATGATCACAACTTGAACACCGCCTGCCGCCCCGTCAATGTGCGTACCAAGATGGAAATGGATCGAACATGAAGCTGACCGCAGTTATTGTTGTTTGCTTATTTCGTATAATCAGTAAGAAGTCAGATAGACCAGGCTGAGTGTAATTTACAGAGTGACATGGGTTACCAAACAATAACAACCAAATCGGAGAAAAGGCAACAGACCACGTTGCGGAAAAAATAAAAAACACTCCCGGAGGGGTAATGCTGGAGTAGAGAAAATGTGGGAAGTGAGTCGTGAAAACATCGTCTCTGAGTCCAGTTTCAGATCTCTTCGTCCTGTTGTAAATCAATTCTCGCACTCGTCTCCCGAGATGATGAGAAACTCGTGAGACGGAAAAGTGCGAGACCGATTGAAACGGATGATGGTCCACCACCCACTACGAGATGAGCGATAGCACTACGGGTACAAAAGATATTTCTAGACCGCAGAAGGCGTCATCGGTGTGATAATGACCCGTGTCTAACACGGTTCGCAATGAGCTCCGCTGTTCGCAATGAGCTCCACGGTTTTGTTGAGGTCTCCGCAGTCGCTTTTTCGCAGTCAGGCTTCATGAGATCTTACCACTTGTGGAGGTGGCGACCGGTTCTGTCACCACCGCGACTCCTGCGGATTCAATGGCTTCGCGTGCTCCCTTGTTTCCGATGGGGGGAGGTCGTCGGCATCACGCGACTGGTTAAGCGCTGGGATTCGCTATCGAACCTTCGTTTGGGACATTGCTGTGAGCCGAGAGTTGTCCCTGCTGTTCTTTCTGAGCCGATTGACGGGGACATTTGCCGTTTTCCACAGCGGCTTCCGAGGCAAGAGTTGCGGCCCTTTGAGTGATTTCGATGGCCACGGTGGCAGTGGCGTTGTTGTGTCTGTTCTCTGTCTACTCCATCGTTTTTGAACATCGTGGTTTTAACTTGATTTCATCGCGGATACTGAGCACAGGCCCAAATGCCCAAGATGCCAAGCCGCCAGCAACAAACAGCACTGTTTAAGTTGTAATAGATACGACTCGAAACGTTTCTTAAGTTGAGCAAGGTTATAAGAATTGTGGTCAAGAGGCGACGAGAGGGTGGATACGTGCGAGTGAAGAAGAACTCTAAAGTGTCTTGACCTGCAGTGTGGTGAGCGAGTGGGTGAATGAGTGCGTGAATGATGGGGTGAGTGAGTGCTTAATTCAGTGGATGAGTGTGGTGGTGGTTGCACAGTGTACACGTAGTGATGGTGGATGAGACCGAGTCCTCCACACGTGTGGGGGAACTTACAAGAGAACAGCAACGGTGGTGGTAGCGATATGACGGTGAGAAGGAGGCGAGTATTTGGTCTGGAATCGCTTTCTTACCGATTCATCATCTGAAACGCACCTTTATCCTGGCTCCTCAAGGTGTCCTGCGAAGTAGGAGGCGCGGTGTACATAATACATGACTGATGATGCCAATGGTCGTGGTCTGAACAAGACTGGCGTGATGATGGAAAGGGGTGGGGGGGAGGGGCAGCAACTCAATTACGAAGCCACCTGATCAGATTTCATTCTGCACCGTTCCAAAAACAGCTTTTCAATCTGAGTGGGAGGCCGATTGGATTTGGCCGATGAGCTGCTCCTAATGCTTCCTGTAAGCGGAGCGCTGTGAGTGTAAGCGGAGCGCTCTGTGTGTGTGCGTGTGTCGGCTAGTGCGAATTGAGTCAACACTTATCGTCGTATGCACCCGTCGACTTTTAGTCCGCGTCTCGGGCTGTGGATTTCATGTAACGGTGCTCTTAGTCTGGTTGGTTAAAGCAGTCAGAGATGGAGTCAACGAGTCGACGGGTCTCTGTGTGAGTCTATGGACTACAGACGTACACAAGCGACACGTAGACTTACACAAAGGCCCATAGACCCACATGGAGTTGAGTTCAAGTCTCAGGCTGTGAGTTTCATTGATCAATCCTCTCATGGCAGCTAAGGCAGTCAAACATTGTCGAACTCCAAGTTTTCTCGTGACCTCTGTAAATCGTTTTGTATATCTCTTTTGTTTAAATACCCTTTAATATCCATCACACGTATAGCTAACGAGTATATTTGGTCTTCCTCAGTGCAGTGCAGTCTCGAATATTGACGCGACACAGCGTGACTGGGCACAGCGCTGCTGCTGCTGCTGCAGCTGCTGCTGCAGCAGCTGCAGCTCACCTGTGCTCTCCCACGTTTCATTAAGAATAGTTGAGTATCGGCTTGTCATAGCCGGTGATCGTCGGATAAAATAAAAAATAAATTGGTTGACAGATATTATTGTCGCTAATTCCGTTCACGAAATGAACGCCGGTGTTGCCCGCACGCAGCTTGCGCTTGGCCACACGGTGGGGGGGGTGGCGGGTAACGTGTTTTCGACTGCAAGTGCAGACCACTTGCATCCTGGTGTCGAGAGCTCAAGTGGGAAATCTTGTGCAGGAGGTGCAAATATGTGCTACTCACCTGTGCTGCTCACCCCTCGTGCTCACCCCTCGTGCTCACCCCTCGTGCTCACCCTTCGTGCTCACCCCTCGTGCTCACCCCTCGTGCTCACCCCTCGTGCTCACCCCTCGTGCTCACCCCTCGTGCTCACCCCTCGTGCTCACCCCTCGTGCTCACCCCTCGTGCTCACCTGCGCTGTTTGAGGGTGGCAACGAGGCCTAGCGGCA